>NC_079250.1:0-600000 GCF_029542925.1 Malassezia vespertilionis | reverse complement strand
GATGGTTTTTCCCGTGAGTGTCTTGACGAAAACTTGCATGCTAGATACAGGGTGTGAACTAGTTTCTTTGTGTGCTGGCGCCAAACGCACTTGGATACTAAGCGATAGCGCAAGCGGCAAGCTTCTCGTGGAGGCATCAGGCCACGCAATACAGTGATCACGCTGACTAATCATTTACAAGCAGTTGCGCATCGGGCATTCCCCCCCATGCATCGGGCTCGATGCCCTCCACGTGCTGCTGGACGCGCTGCCACGCTTGCAGGCCCTGGGGTGAGCTGCGCTGCGACGTACCTGTCTGCAAAAGTCGCGGTGCATTTTTGCGTATGCGAGCAGAAACTGTTTAAATTCGGCGACCTTTTGCAACTGGAACTCGTCCAGCGATGCCTGAATCTCACGCGAAGCCTCGCATACGTCCTGCTCGAGCAACTGAATTCCTTCGCCGAGCTGCGGTGAGTGGTGTTTGGGTACGTACATAGCATACATCGTCGCGTAGATGCATTATTGTAATCTGGCGTGTCCGTTCAGGGTCTCTATCAATGACACTGTGCAGCCTTTTGGCCAGGGAGCCAAGCATACTGGTCGTGACGGGCCGCGGCGCGCCGGACGGCTGGGACGGCTGGCGCGGCTGGGACGGCGCATGCTCCTCGTCCGCCACAGTGTGCGATTCCTCGCTCTCCTGCACATGCTCTCTCGTATCTGCCCATGGCGAGCTACCCTCTTCGGCTGCACTGCCATAGATCGAACGCTGCGGCACTGTGTTTCCGAGGTCTCTTCCCTGTTCCAGTGCGAGGTTGAGCCGCGCATACTCCTTTTCCTCCCATTCCAGCGCGTCGAGCTCGACGCGCTTTGCCGCGTAAATCTCGCGCGACACCTCGAGCTGCTGCTGCTTCAAATGGCGCCATGTGAGCATGCGCTGTACAGCCCCTGCGTACTGGGTATGTACGTTGATCAGCTCCGACACGTCGCTTGCCCATTTCTGCAGCATATCGAGGCCTGCAAGGCACACTGCATCGCATGCCTGCCCAGAACACTCGAGTAACGGCGCCAGCGCCGGCGGCTCACGCAATCCTTGTGCATTGAGCAGCGCAGCAATGTCGCCGTAGTCGGTGCATATATCCTGCCAGCGCTTCCGCAGCCGTCGATCGGCTGGTTCGAGATGGGACGCAAGCACCTGTGCGAACCGCCGCGTGAAGCCTTCCGCATCCGCAAAGTGTGTGTCTGGCTCGCGCAATTTTCGCGGCACGGTCGGTGTAGGCAGCGCTTTGTAGGAGGGCGACGCGTCGACCTCGGCAGGGTTCGACGGCGGCCCAGCGAGGTTATTTTTCGGCAGGTTACTGAGTGGTGGCGAGGTTGCGATATCGTGCTGTGGTGAGCTATGTGTGCGACGTACCCAGCTGTGGTTCGGCCGCAGGAAGCGCTGGAGTACCGTGTCGTCGTAGACGGCCTGCAGCGCGAAGAGCCGGTTTAGGAACGCCTGCAGCATACGCTGCCGCTGTGCAATAATCACTGGGTCGTCTTTTGCCTTGGACTGTTTTAGTGCATAGTCGCTGAGCGTATGCTTCGGCGGCAGCGGCGGGATCAGCACGGTTGGGTGCAGCTGGACGAGTGCGGTGCGCAGCGCCTCAAACTCCGAGTATCGCCGGCGCGCCTCGCCAAATGGGGAGTGAATTGCATACAGAATAAAGTTGCCTTTTTCGGGCGACGTGGTGGTATCGCGAATTTCTATGGACGGCATCGCGAAACCAGGCGGTGGGGCTGGCGAGGCGCGGCGTGTGGAGCGTCGCGAATGCACGTGGCAAAATGGGGGCTACGGCGCTATGCCTTCTGGGAGAGGTCGACGGCAGCCTTGACGGCGGCGAGCAGCGCGGAGAGCTGGACGCGCTCTGAAGCGCTGGTACTCATCCGGTACTCGATCTGTGCCATGTGATCGAGCAGGTATGCGCGCGCATGCGCCGGCAATTCCAAAGAAATCACGAGCTCGTACATCCCCTGCAGCAGATCGGCGAGCGCAGTGCCCTTGTTCAGCTTGAGCGTTTGTACCGCTGCATGTGAGTTTGAGAGCATACATACTTTGGTAAGCCGTAGTGAATTCCTGCTGCAGCATGGCCTGGAACGCAGTTTCGATGTCCTTCGGGTTGGGGTTGCCCGTGCAATTGTACACGGCGTCCTCATCGACGACGCCGCCGGACGCATGGCACGCCTGAAGGATGTTGAGTGTGCGCCGCATATCTCCATGGCTGAGCTGGAGGATCGCTTCGCGTCCGTCCGGCTCGACATTGCAGCTGCGGTGAGCTTTGGCATGGGACGTACTGTTCTGCGTCGATCACCATATCCAAACGCCGTGCGATCTGCTCAGACGCGAGCGGCGCAAAGCGGAACCGTGTGCAGCGGCTCTGGATCGCAGGGATGACTTTGTTTACATAGTTGCAGATAATGCAAAAGCGCACGTTGCGCGTATACTGCTCCATGACGCGCCGCAGCGCCGCCTGCGCCGCTTGTGTCATGGCGTCGGCCTCGTCCAACACGATCAGCTTGAACATGTCCTGCTGCGTGCTGAAGACGTTGCGCGTACTCGCGAACGCCTTGATCTGGCCACGGACTACATCGATGCCGCGGTCGTCGGACGCGTTGAGTTCCAGCACATGACTCCGAAAATTTTTGCCGTACAAGCGCATCGCCAGCGCTACAATCGTCGACGTCTTGCCCGTGCCGGGCGGCCCGTAAAACAAAAGGTGCGGCAGCTGGTCGGCGTCGACAAACTTTTCCACTGCGGTCAGCGCGCGTGCGACGTACATGTCGATATTATATGCTGGTGCGCCATGATCTCCTCGAGGCGCAACGGACGGTACTTTTCGACCCTGGCATCAGTGCATTTAATGCGTACCATGGCAGCAGATCCGCACCCGGCGCCTCCGCCGTCTCACGCCCTTTCCCTTTCTCCATCGTGAGCAGAGGCAAGTCGATCGGGCCCGATCGACACGTGAAGACTCCAACACTGCTTCCGTGTCGCTACGATGGAGCCTGGCGCGGCGGAAAGCGCGCTGCTGTGCGCGGTCCAGGAGGAACAAGGTACGTGCGCGGCGCGGTTAATCCAGATGCCCATAAACGCACTGCGACGCTGCATGCGCTAGTGCGCGGCTGGGAAAATACGCGCAATGTGCAGGATATCGATGTAGCGATCATGACTCTGCGCGCGCCTTTGGAGGCAGAGGAGCACGAGCGTGCGGCTGCGCGGGAAGCACTGGCGTTTTTGCTTGCTCGCGATCTTACCACGCGCAATGTACTTACGATGGTGCGCACCGTGCTGCCGCTTCTTTTGGAGCAGGATACTGCGCTGGCAATGCGCGTGATAGAAACGGCGCTCGCCGCGCGCGCAGCGACGCGAATCCCAGAGAGCGAAGGGGCACATGCGGCACTTGTCCAGGCGCTGCACGCAGGGCTTGGAGCCCCGCGTGCGGATGTGCGCTCGCGCGTAGTTTCCATGCTGCCGCAGGTGCACGCACTGTGGCCGCAGATGCCGCTTGGCGCGCTGCAGGATGCGCTCGAGAGCTGTGGTACCGATAGTGATGCCTCCGTGCGTGCCGCAGCCGAAAAGACGCTTGGCGCACTTGCGCCCACACTGCGCCCAGCGCTCCCTCCCATACCGATGGACGATATCAAGCCCGTGCCAATAGCGGCACGCCACGAGCTCGACCAGCGCTTTTCGTCGCTGCGCGCCGCATTCCAAGAGAAAGAGACAGAGAACAATTGGCAGGCGCGCGAGCGGGCGCTTGTAGATGTGCGCGGCATGCTCAAGCATGGCGTGGAGCACGGCTACGCCCCGCTTTTCCTGCAGCATGTACGCGACGCACAGTCTGGCATCCTCAAAGCGGCGGCATCACTGCGCACGACGCTATGCATACACGCGATCCAGCTCATCCGTCAGCTTGCGCTCGCGTACTGCGTGCCACTCGAAGCGTGCATGGACGCATTCTTTGCCGCGCTCTTGCGCATGGCTGGCTTCACCAAACGGATTGTAGCGTCGGCGAGCCAAGCGGGCGTGGCGACGATCCTTGCATACACCCATGTGCGCCCCTTCCACTGGCACCAGCTGCAGAGCGCTTTGGCGGACAAGAGCGCTGCGGCGCGGCTGCATGTCGTCAAGCACCTCGAGCTGCTTCTCGACATGCGCCGGCGCGCTGCGATCGAAGCCCATGGCGGCGTGCTGGTGCTTGGCCAATGTGTGCAGCGCAGTCTGTGCGATGCGACGGTCGAGGTACGGACAAATGCACGCGGCCTTTTTGCACGATTTCGCACTGTATTTCCCGAGCATGCGGGTGATGTTTTGGATGCACTGCCGCCCGCCACGCGGAAACAAGTTTTGGCTGCAGAGAAACATACTGAGCCGCAACGTGTGCGCAGCGGCGCCTCCAGCACGGTGCTCGCCGCGAAGCGCGCCGCTATCCAGGCGCAAAGTCCTGCTCGCCGCTCGCCAGCCCCGCCCGAGACGCCTTCTGCTGCTGGGCGTGCGCCGCGCGCGTCTTTATGGCATCCCTCGCTGTCCGAGCACGCGCCGGATACGTCTGGATTGCTGGGCGCGTCGCCATGGCGCGAAGAGCGCCCCGCCACTGCATTGTGCGAAGACGCAGAGGGCGTTTCTAGGGCCATGCCGCTCGACGAAGAGGCGAGGCGCGCGGCACAAGATGCGTCAGCGTCTGCCTCGCTCCTTGCAGGCATGCTTGCGATGCGTGTAGACGAGAGTGCAGACGAGCACGGTGCTGGGCGAGCGCACATGCGCGACGATGACATGCGCGACGATGCGGCGCCGCGTGCCCCGGAAGGTATGCCACCGCATACATGGCGCGGCGAAAGCGAAGGAAGTGCACACGCATCCGTCTCGTCCTCGCTCGCGTCCGCGTTCCTCACACCGACAGCGCCGGCGTCGGTAAAAGATGCACCGCAAGATCCCAACGTGGCGGTGCAAGCGAGCACGCATTCTCCTGGGCATGTGGACGTGAGTGCGCCGTGCCTTGTAGCGCCTCCTACTCCCACTCGGATGCCCAAAGCAGACACCGCAGCGACACGCTACTTTTTATCGCGCGTCGAGCGCCAGCAGTCAGGCCCGACGCCGCTCGGCGCATGCCTTGCGCACCTCACAAGCCACACTGCCGACGCACATACCCTTGCTGACCTTGCGCAGCGGTGCACCGAAGCACAAGACGATGCATGGGGCACTACCTCTATCTGTGCCGTGCTGGACAGCCTCGCCACGCACCTGGACACTGCCGCATGGTTTGAGGCATACACGGTCCTGTACCACCTCGGTGTTTACCAGCACGTGCGCCTGGACGGCTATCATACTACCTACTTAGCCCTGGCCCTGCGCGGTGACCCTGATCCTGCGCGGTATACCCTTGCTCTCGGCGCGAGTCGCGCCATGCTCGATGCATGGGCCGCACACACCGAGCCGCTCGCAGCGTGCGATGCTTTGCTAGCAGCGTGCGAGCATGTCCCGCCGGGCTCACGGCATGCCCACGCACAGGCACTCTCGATGCACACGCTTGCGCGGCTGTATGCGGGCATGGACGTGCCAACGCTCCGCGCCTCCTTTTCGCGCACGCAATCAGCGGTGCAAGCCGCGCTGCGCGATCCCGACGCTGCGGTGCGGCGCGCGGCAACTGACGTGCTTGTGGAGGCGTCGAAGCGCGTGCGCCTCGAGGAGCTACAGGATGCATTCTCGCTGCTTACTACGGCCCAGTGGAATTTAGTTCAGGTACGTTGCGTCGCGCTCACCGCAGCAGTACCGCGCGCGGCATGTGGAGGACTGTAGGCCATAGTGGAGAAGTCACATGTTACTTACGTGAGCAAACTAGGCACGCCGCGCCACTCGGTTCGGAGGGCCTCGGCGCTGCGACTTGGCAAGCTCATGGAACGGCCGAGCCCGGATCGAGAGCTACATTCCACCGCGTCCTCTACGTACCCCGACGACCAGCCCTCTTTTTCGCTTCGTGCGTCACACGCAGACAAGAAACGCGCCGCGCCGCGCGAAAGCCCAAAGAAAAGCAAGCGACACGCCATGGCCTCGCCCAAAGACACGCCACGCCTGCCCAAAGGTAGCCGGAGCGACGAGCGCCGAGAAGTGCGACGCAGTGATGCGCGACGCAGTGAAGAGGAGAGCTTATGGGTCGACGACGACCAAATGCTCGACGACGAAGCGCTCGACGAAGAAACGCTTGGCGCCGATCTCGGCCTCGACCTGCGCAGCCTCAGCGGCCTCTTTTCCGGCCTCTCGCGCCGCTTTCACTCCCATGTGACGGCGCTGAAAAACAGCGCGCACAACCGCACCGCGCGGCTTGTCGCGCTCCAGGAGCTTTGCGAGATGCTCAGTGTGAGCACTGAAGATACGCTCCTCGGCAGCTTTCCCACGGACGCCATTGTCCGCGAACTTCTTTTTTCCCTGGGCGCCAAGGAGTCCGAGCATGCTCAAGTGGCCGACCAGGACGCAGCACTCGCTGCCGTGCTTGCCGCCACGGGCGAAGAGGACGGCGAGCTGGAAGTGTATGCGTGCCGCTGCCTCTCGTACCTCCTCGAGGCTTTGCCCCAGTCTGGCCACGTCATGGTGCGCCACAAGGCCGTCCCCATCCTCGTCGAAAAGCTGCAGGAAATCACGTTTATAGATCTTGCCGAGCAGGTCCTGGAGACGCTGGAGCGGCTCTCGCGCACACATGCGCCCGCGATTGTGCGCGAAGGAGGCATGCGCGCCATGCTGCAGTATCTCGACTTTTTCAGCATGTATGTGCAGCGCACCGCCATGGCTACCGTCGCAAATTGCTGCGAGGATCTGGCCCCGAGCATGGCTCCGCGTGTCGAGGAAATCGCGCCCATGATCCAGGCGGTGCTCGGATACGCAGACGCAAAACTCGTCGAAGCCGCAGCGCGCGCAGTGTGCCATATCGCCGCATCGCTTTCCGGGGAATTAGCGCTGGAAAGGTTCCTCCTGCAGATGATCTCTCCGCTGTGCGTTCTTTTGCGCCGCAACATTGCCCGGGACGACGGCCCCACGCTCGGGAGCGCGGTGTACACTGCGCTCCTGCACCTCCTTGCCAATGCTGCACAACACAGCGCGGGAATTGCCGAGGCGCTGTACGAAAACGGCGTGCTCGACACCCTCTATTCTTTGCTGAGCGGCGCGCCACTCGATACGACCGCCGATGCAACGACAGTCATGCACAATCTGGCGCGCCGCTCCGCGGGCGAAGTGCAAGAGAGCCTCAAACTCGCCGCAAATCTCTTGTCACCGCTTCCCCGCGAAGGCATCTTTGACAAGAAGGCGTACACGGAAAAAGCATACCACACACTCGCGCGTCGCGCCGAGTGCGAGGGATGCAGCGTGGCAGCACTGGAGCCTGAAGCTTACCGCCAAGGTGCGTCGCAGCAGCGCCAGCAGCAAGCGGCTGCCAAACGCGCAGCCTTCCAAGCCACCTGGCCGGATTTCTACGAGTCGTACACACGTCTGATGCTCCCGACGTTTATCGAAGTGTACGCCGCGAGCGCCTTGCCGAATGTGCGCGCAGGCATTCTATCTGCCTTGCTCCGCGCCCTGTGGTACGCCTCTGGGCACGCGCTCGAAACGAGTTTGAGCGCCGTGCCTCTGGCTAGTTTTCTCAGCGGCGTGCTTGCTTCACGCGAGCAGCCATTGCTGGCGCAGTGTGCCTTGCAGGCCGTCGAGCTCCTCGTGCATAAGCTGCCGCGTATATACTGCGCATTGCTGGCGCGCGAAGGCGCCTTGTACGAAATTGAGCAGCTTGCCGAGCACGCCACAGCGCCCCAAGTGCTCTGGCGTGCGAAGCTGGTCCATGCGCGACTCGCGGCGTTGGGCGCAGACGCGGGTGTCGAAGAGGCCAACACGCAGCTGCACAAGCTTATCGCGCTTGCCGACACTCTGCGCAATGTCGATGCGCCTGCTGGCCCCGCGGCGCTGGACGCGTTTGCCTCTGTCTTGCGCAGCTCCGCGCCCGTCTCCAGTTTTGAGCTGCTCCGCTCGGGCCTTGTCGATGCCGTGTACGAATTTGGGACGCGAAAGACAGGCCCCATGCCCTTGCACGAGCGGCGTGCGTTGCTTGCCGCGGCATTGCATACAGATGGCGACGCACATGCAGGCTACTGTCTTGTGCAGCGCTTGCAAGAGAGCCTGAGCCGGCTCGAGGATGTGCACGTCGCCACAGGACGGTTTGATGCGCCTGCGAACCTCTCGCAGCAAGTGCGTATTCGTTTGGAGGCCGATGCGGCCACTGCGGTGCATTTGCCGCGCCATTTCCAGTCGCTGGTCATCAGCATGCACGCCGTTGCGACCCTGCAGACGCTCTACGACTTTCTGCGACCAAAGTTGGAGGTCGCCATGGCTGGCGGACACACCGTGTCTGGCCTCTCGGACGTATTGGCCGCACTGGCGGGAGGAGATTTGGACGAGCTGGGTGCGATTCAGGAAGACGACCAGGACGGGCACGTCGAGGATGTGGACAGCGGCACAGAAAGTGCAGGCACAGAGCCAAGCGACGGCGCAGAGACGGAAAAAGAAACGCGCTCGTATGCGTCCGCCGCGCGCTCCTCCAAAAATGCATGGCACATTGCATTTTCCATGGCTGGCCATGCGCTGCCGCTCGATGCAACCGTGTATGCGTGCATTGATCAGCACGCCAAAGAACAATTGTCCTGGTCGCAGGTGTTTACCATCCATTTTAGCAAATGCGATGGGCCGTTGCCCGCAGCGCCACCGCAAACGCCAAAGCGCGAGGCATGGCAATCTGGGTCTGCGGTGGCACTTCCTCCGTGCATTGCGCCGAATGCGCCGTATGCACGCACACTGCAACTCCTCGGCGTCTTGCACGACCTCTCGGACGAAGCCATGGTCGGCGACGGCCAGCTTGTTCTGAACCCTGCTGCATTCCACAACAACAAACTCACCGCCAAACTCGCACAGCAGCTTCAGGAGCCGCTCGTGGTGGCCAGTGGCTGCGTCGCGGACTGGGCGCATGCGCTTCCACGCACGTTTCCATTCTTGTTTTCGTTTGATACGCGCCTTGCATACTTCCAGTCCACGTTTGGGTACGCACGACGCTTGCACTACCTGCACAAGGCCGACGGAAATATGTCGGACGAGGTTTTGAATGCACTTGCCCAGCTTCCGCGCCAAAAGGTACGTGTGTCGCGCACTTCGCTGCTGTCTTCGGCGATCAAAGCGCTGGAGCTGTATGGAAAAGGACCTTTTATGCTCGAAGTCGAGTACTTTGACGAGGTTGGCTCTGGCCTCGGTCCCACGCTCGAGTTTTACACGCTCGTCTCGCGTGCTTTTTGCAAAACAGACCTCGGCCTATGGCGCAGTGAGTCTGCGGACGAGGATGTAGACGCACGACAGGGTCTCTTTCCCGCGCCAAAGTCCAGCGAAAAGGTTTTAAGCCTTTTTACCTCGCTGGGCCAGTTTGTCGCCAAGTCTTTGCTGGATGGCCGCATCGTTGACCTTCCGCTGAACCCTGTGTTTGTGCGCGCGGTCTTGGCGCGGCCTGTGCCGCACACACTGAAAACGCTCGCTCAAGTCGACGCTGCGCTTGCACAGTCGCTGCAAAAATTGCGCGAGCTGCCGCCTGCAGAGCTCGATGCATTGTCGTTGGATTATGCCGTGCCGGGCGGCGAGGCATTGGAGGGCGCAGCTCTCGTCACGGCAGAAAACGTCGGCGCGTACATTGCACAAGTGATCGATAACGTGCTGGACATTGGCGCACAGGTAGACGCATTCCGCGCTGGGTTTCACGAAATCTTGTCGCTCGATACGCTGCAGGTGTTTACGACGGAGGAAGTCATCGGACTGGTCGGCCAGCTTGCGGAAGACTGGTCAGAGACGGCACTTCGCCGTGCGATTGTGCCGGATCATGGGTTCGGGCGCGATAGTACTCAGTACCACGACCTGATCGCCATTCTGTCGTCTTTCTCGATGCAAGAGCGCCGCGCATTTCTGCAATGGCTCACTGGCTCGCCGAGACTCCCTATGGGGGGATTCGATGGCCTGCATCCTGCACTGACAGTTGTGCGCAGGGATCATGAGACACCACTTGGGCCGGATGATTACCTGCCGAGTGTGATGACATGTGTAAACTACCTCAAGCTCCCATGCTACACTTCGCGCGAGACAATGCGCCGGCGTTTGTGCACAGCAATGACAGAGGGACTGACGAGTTTCCATCTTTCATAGGCAGTAGGAATCTTCGACATGGCCATCCTAGCTGGCAGCCACATGCGCGGCGTATAAACGAGTAGGCGCTTCTAGCCATTCCATCATACAAGCCGATGTCGCGAGCTTTACACAAGGCAGCGCCTCACTTTTACGCAATCTACAAACGCACTCTATGCATTGCTTCCTACGACGCAGGCACCACAAGCACCTGTCGACCCACCGCAACAAATAGCACATCATAGCCGCCGACACGGAAGGGTGCCCAATCCACATCGCCAACGGTGCATGCCTGGCGCACGGACCGAGCGCTTGTGCTGTCCGCATGCAGATCTACGGAACGCGAGCCGCGAAATGGCGCCTGATCGTGCACGTCAATCGCACGTGGGCTTGTAGGGAAGGAAGCGTCGAATATCTGCACGGCGGCAGGGATATGGAGTGCAAAGAGGCGCGCATTGGTCGGGCAGAACCTGATTCCACCGCCGCTCGGCATCGGGCCACTTTGGAAGGCGCCATGTGCACTTGGCCTGGTCGGATTCGTTGTATGGCTCGCCAAGTTCCACACACACCACCGCGTCCCCAGCAGCGCTCCAACCACGTCTGGATCATGCGGCTGCCACGCCGCGCCACCCATCGCACAGATCCCTTGCGTCACATTTGCAGCAAGTGCAGATGGATCAGAGAATGTCACTGCGGTCTGCACATCGTCACACTCTGGGGAAATCGAGGCAAGCCAATCGATTAAGCGGCCCACGCCGCTGGCATCGACGGCAAGCAACAGTTTCGGTACCTTGGCATGGAAAGACACGGACAAGATCGATGCACCGAGACGCATTGTATGGCATTCTGGCACACCGTGCTCCGGCTCGAGATCCCAAATCTGCAAACTGCCGTCGTCTGTGGTGAGATTTGTAGCGTACGCACCACCCGCTGCAGCGACGTATTGCTCGTATCCCGGCGTCGCACACCAGTCAAGATCATGAATGGGCGTTTGCGACTGTGCAAGCACACTCATCTCTGTGCCATGCACAGCATCGTGCCGCAAGAGGCGCAGTTGTTTGTCAGCTGTCGCAACGAGCAATCTGGCGTGAGAAGGTGCGTACGTACTCGACTCTGCACACGCCCTCGCCCTCTGCGTTTGGATACTGGGCGCCGGGACTCCATGCCAGCGCATACACGGCAGCGCCCAAGAAGAACGACGCTACAGGCGCCAGCTGAAGATGCGCGTCGTTTGTGTGGATTGCGTAGGCATACACGCTTTGGTCGGTCGCTGCGGTCAGATTGCCGCTGCACGCACCAATTGCTACCAAGTTTTTCGCAAGCGGCGCAGTACAGCACTGCACGATGTGCACCGCGCCCGGAAGGGCCAGTACAGGCTGCCACGGACCATTGCGCGCAGGCAACGGTACCGACATGAGGAAAGCGTTTGTGTGGAGAAGCGGCTGTTTTTCTATGCACGTGTTCTACCGAAATCCTGCTCGCCGTCCGCGTTTAGGTGGGCCCATGCCTGGCACTGCAATCCCATCGCGGTTGGTCGACCCTCGTGCACGAGCATCCTGTAGCTTGCATCGCTTCCTTTCTGCCTCTTGTTCCTCATGCGCTGCATGTTCACGATCGCGCTCGAACTGCGCCTCAAGCTCGACCTGGCGCGAAAGCATCGAATCGCGGCCGCGACGGCTTGCGAAGCTCATTGTATTTTGATCACGCACCGAGTAGAACGCACCCCCAAGCTCTGCGAGCCAGTATGGGTCTACTGCAGTGACAGTGCCCATGTACTCTTTGCTGGTGAGCGTCAGCTCGTGGTAGACAACATAGTCTGGCGTATAGCCCAGCCCATAGAGCGCACTTGTTGGGTGCAAATTCATCGGCACGCCCGTGCGGATGTTTACATACTCGCCCACACCCTTGACCCGTGCGGCCTGCTGGAAATAGCCGGAAGCAATGCACTTGCGCACGACATCCCATTCGGTGCCTGCAGAGCGCAACAAGAGCTTTTGGCTGTTCATAATGTCCACCAATTGCGCACGAACCTCGCGCGCTTTACGGAGGAGCTTTGCGTGCAGAAAGTGCTGTACGCACCAGCTGTCACGGCAGCCATTATTTCGCCATTGCGTGTAGACGTGCAAGAGACTCAGGTGGTCGCTTTCTGCAACATAAAACTTTTCGCGCGCGGCGTCGCTCTCTTCTTGGCGCTCCTTGGGGCGGTAAAAGACATTGGGCACGCTGAGCATGCTCACAATCGTCGCCATTTCTTCAGAGCATCCGTACTCGACACTCATGATGAGAATTTTTGCAAGGCTTGGTTCCATGGGAAACTCGCTCATGCGCTTTCCAAGCTGTGTAAGGTTGCCCAAGTTGTCCAGGGCGCCGAGGACCCAGAGTTGGTACATGCTGTTAAGGATATTGTCCTGCGGGGGAGGATCGATAAAGTCGAATTCAAGCAGGTCACGCACACCGAGCGACTTGAGGAGCAGTACCGTGTTGGCCAAGTTGGTGCGCTGTATCTCGGGGATCGTGCTTTGGAACATTTCATTTATGAAAGCCGATTCTGTGTACAGGCGATACGCCGTGCCATTTCCCGTCCGCCCTGCTCGCCCAGAACGCTGCATTGCATTCGCCTGGCTGATTGGCGTAATTTGGAGCGAGTCCATACCGACACGGGGGTTGTACAGTTTCAACTTACTGTATCCACAGTCCACGACGTACATAATGCCGTCCACGGTGAGAGAGGTCTCCGCAATGTTGGTCGCGACGATGCATTTGCGCTCGCCATCGTCCGCCGGCTCAAAGATGCGTGCCTGCAGATCGGCTGGCATTTGTGAATAAATAGGCAGCATAAGCAGCGGCGGTGCGTCGTCAATTTGTTTCAGACGGTCCATCGCGACCTCGCACGTCACTTGAATATCTTCTTGGCCCGTCATAAAAGCAAGAATATCGCCCGTTCCTTGTCCTAGGTGAATGGCAAGAATTTGCTTAACGGTAGCGTCCACATAGTCCTCGGATGGCGATTTGCTAAACAGGACGTCGACGGGGAACGTACGCCCTGGGATGGTGTAAATTGGCGCATTCCCATAAAAGCGCGAAAAGCCTTCTGCATTCATGGTTGCAGACGTGACAATCAGTTTCAAGTCGCGCCGGCGCGCAAGCACCTTTTTGAGAAGACCCATAAGCACATCGGTGTTCAAAGACCGCTCGTGCGCCTCGTCCAGAATAATGGCCGAGTAGCTATCCAAATCACGCTCCGTGAGCGATTCGCGTAGCATAATGCCGTCCGTCATGTACTTTATCTTGGTATCCTTGCTTGTCACATCCTCGAAACGAATCGAATAGCCGACCACGCCGCCCAACTCTGTCTCCATTTCTTCGCTCACGCGCTTTGCGACACTCATTGCGGCCACACGGCGTGGCTGTGTGCATCCGATTAGGCCATATTTAGTATACCCATCCTCGTGCATAAACTGAGAAAGCTGCGTTGTTTTTCCACTCCCTGTCTCGCCAATCACGACCACGACCTGGTTTTCACGGATGACGCTCATCAGCTCATCGCGGCTTGCAAACGCCGGCAGGTATTGGCGCTGCTCACGGAGCGACTTGGTCTGGCTAAAGTGCGATGCTGCTTGTTTCTTTTTCAAGTGCACTGCAAATTTCGAGTCTCCTTTGCCTTGCTCCTTCGCGGGGTCAATCTTGGACGCGTCTGCGCCTTCCTCATCGTCTTCCTTCACACCCATAATGTTGCCAAGCTGCGTGCCTTTTAACGAGGCAACACGACTTGCGGCTTTGGCCCGCTCGGCCCGTTCGCGATGCTCCTTAACAAGATGGCTGCCTTTCATTGCAAACACGGCAAGGTCCGACGTTGGATCTTTTACCGGGCTCACTGGCATAGTTTGTTTAGTATACACAATTTTTCCGTCCAGAAACGGAGGCGTGAGCTTATGTACCATGAGTTGAACACGATCCGCATCGTCTTCATCTGGATTCTCGTCCAAGATCCGGCGTTCGCCGACACCACTCACGTCCATTCGGTTCCTTTCCCACGCATCTGTGTCTTTTCTATACTCTGCCTGGCGCGCCGTTATCCGTTCGTGCCGTACAGATATATTATTCGCCACTTTTCCAGGCATGTCTTCAAATTGTGCAAATGGATTGTGCTCCATATCGCCCATCAGACCACCGTCATCTTCACGCAGGTACCAGTCACGGTCCGTTTCCTCTTCGTCCCATTGCCGGTCTTGCGCGGGTGTATCAAACTCGTCATTGCGCACACGATCACGTCGCACAGTCTCATCCCCATACCCTATGAAGGGAGTAGAGACCTGGTGCGCACCATTTCGCCCCGGCGTGGCACTCGCTCGATGCATCCGTCGTAGTCAAGGGACGGCCTTCACGTGCTTCAAATTTCTGGGTGGAGGCTGACCACAGCGACGCGTCATGCAAGTGGCGTGTCGGTTGCATTTAACGCGTTACCATCATGCTCACTGTCGTGGACGCTGAGCAGAACACATTTCCTATCGATACGGATGCAACTATTGAAGTAGAAAATTTCAAGGTATTTCTTGAGGCCGATACCAACATTCCTGCAGAGCAACAGGTCCTGCAATTCCAAGGCACAAAGCTGGAAGATGGAAAACGCACGCTTGCTTCCTACGGTGTCTCTGACCAGGATTTATTGATGTTGGCAGATGCGAGGAAGGTTGTTCCAGGTGCTGGCACTCAGTGGGAGGAAAATGGCAGGATGGCAGAGGTCGCGCGCAGCCAAATCTTGCAGTCTGTGCCGTTGCAGGATCAGTTGCGGAGTAGCAATCCAGCGCTGCTCGATGCAGCCTTGCATTCCCAAGAGCGGTTTTTGCAAGCTATCGGTCATCAGCGGGGCCATTTGCAACAAATGCGTGCTCGTAGCGATTTGGCGCTTGCGGATCCGTTCGACGTGGAAGCGCAACGGCGTATTGAGGAGGCAATACGCGAAGAACAAGTGTATGCAAATATGGAACATGCGATGGAATATAACCCTGAAGTTTTTGGCAATGTTATCATGTTGTACGTGGACTTAAAAGTGAACGGACACCCCGTCAAGGCATTTGTGGACAGCGGCGCACAAACCACGATCATGAGCCCAGAATGTGCAGAGCGCTGCGGAATCATGCGGCTTGTGGATACGCGGTTCGCCGGGGTTGCCATGGGCGTTGGTACTGCGAACATTCTTGGGCGTGTACACAGCGCACCTATTCAGCTCGCTCATGATGTGTTTGTGTCTGGCTCGTTTACTATATTGGAGGTATGTATTGACGGCTTTGTTTAAATGACTAACGCACAGGGGAAAAATGTGGAAATGCTTCTAGGACTAGATATGCTAAAAAGATACCAAGCCTGTATTGACTTGGAAAAGAACGCGTTGATTATACAAGGCCGACACCTTCCATTCCTTTCAGAACACGAACTTCCTAAAGATGTGTTTGCCAACCACAAACAAGAGCAATTTAAAGCGAAAGACAACAGAAGTGCCACTGGCGATACAACCCACAAAAACGAAGCTGCGGCACTGCGTCCTACTGCTCCAGAAACCCAGTCCCATGATAACAAGTGGCCGAAAAAATCAATTGAAACATTATTGAACATGGGAATTGACAAACAATTTGCAATTAATTTGTTAAGTGCTGCTAATGGAAACATTGAAATTGCAGCTAATTTATATTTTCAAAACAATTAAATTTTTAAAAAATAAATTTAATGTTATAATAATTATTTAAAAATTTAAAAGATTTTAAATACTACTAATAATCAAAAAATTTATAATTCAAATTCAAAAATGTTTGTTTTTTAAATAAAATTTATATAGTTTAATCAAAATATAAGTTAAATTTTGTTTTTAAAAATCTTTGTAAATGTATATTGTTTATTGCATATATAAGTCTTATTAATATTTGTTATTATTTTTATTTAATAATTGATTATAATATAATATAATATTTAATTTTCAATAGCTATGTTTTAATTTTATTTGTTATAATACAAAAGAAACTATAATAAATTTATTTAGGTGTACAGATTAAGGAACGTTTTGCTCCTGAGCTGATTGATTTTTGAATTTCAATCAAAATTGTTGAGCCACGCGGTGGCGGTGGATTTTTTGGGTCCCATATTAAGTCGACAGGGTATCCTCCTAGGGACATTAGATTCACTCGGATTTTTGCTTGCAAAGTGTCAAAGCTAAGTCGAACCTCAGGTACTCCAACATATGCTTTCTGCGGACCCATGAGCTGCTTTTCGGTGTTTGTATAATGTTGCTTTGAAGCTGGAATACCTTGCTGTTCATATGTTGCTTTTTTCCGTAAGAGATTGTCAACCACAGTCCATGCCCAGTAACGGTGTGATGCGCGCTCAATCTGCTTGACCCACGCTTCCATACGCTCAAACCTGGAAAACTGAATAGCCATATTGTGCTTCTTCATCATCGGTTTGTCAAAGAACAAAGACGACTTTATCTGCCAATGGCACAGCATATCAGAGTACCGTCGCAACGGACTTGTAGTGCGGACATAACCGCCATTGTACAGTGCATCACTTTCTGCACTACTTTTATTCACAGGCCCAATCCCAAGTGCATAGTGGTTTCCTGACCTCACTGAAAAGTATCCGGGCGACATGAATATATCATTTTGTTGAAGCTCAGCGATGGAAATCGCACCGGTGACGGGGTCTTTAAGTTTGTCGATAAGAGCCACCTGTGCTGCTTCTGGGGCATCTTGGAGTCGAAATGGCAAAGCAATCTCTCTGCTAGCACCGAAACCAGCAGCCACGCGACCTGCCAAAAGCATCATTTCACTAACCATGGTTTCCGAAGTGATGCCCCCAGGCCGCTTATCCCAAGTCCCTTGCGGAATGAGCTGTTCTGTTTTGGCCAACGTTAAATCAACATTAGGAAACCCTCTGAAATATACGGGCGATTCCAAAGTTGCGGTAGGCAATGGGAGCGGTGAAATTGTCTCCGTACTGGACGGGTTTCCTGCATTCACAGCCCCTCCAATTCGCGTTCTCCGTTTAGACAAGATGGATGCCACACTCGCAATCTTGTGCAAATCTTTTTGTATTGCTTCTTTGTATAAAGCCTTGTGTGCGTCTTTCGGGGGGTGTCCATGAAGGAACAAGTCGTTTATCTCTCCATAGTTAAGCGTGAGCACATTATTCACAAACGACGGTCTGATCAAATAGTCAAGCACTTTGCCAGAATCTTCCGCAACACGCGCACTAAAAGTCATCACATGCTGTTTTTTAAATGATCTCTCGTCTTGCTGCGTTAGACTCATTCCTTGGTACACAGCAAAGTTGGGCAGCAACGAAAAATGGCCCTCAGGGAAGTAAATGCTAGTGTATTTTTGCTCTGCTTCGTAAGCCAATGGATGCTCGGGCGGAATCCACGCAGTCGGATCGGCTACATGCACATGAAGCCAATATTCTCCATCTGTGCGTGCCGGCTCAATAGAAATACCGTCGTCGAGTTCAAATGCATTTGCCGAGTCGATCACATACACGGGCAAGTCCCCAAAATCATGTCTCTTTTCTTCTTGCCATTCTTGCAGTGTAAGCACCGTACGGGCTTTGGCATGCCGCTTCTTTGTAACAAGCACATTTTCCTTCATATTTTTCAAATATGTATCCAAAGCATTCGGATTTTCCCAAGGTGTCAAGGCGCCCAAACGTCCGAGGAAATTAAACACAATCGCATGTTGAAGATCAGCTCCGGCTGTATTGACACTAGTGACGGTATCTGGAAGAGCACGACGCTGCTCTTGAGCCTTGCTGAACTTTTGATCAACATCCAAGTGCGCCATATCTGGATGCAGGATTGGCTCAAGGTGTGTATGCGCACCCACTCGTTTGATGATAGACATGGCAATGCTACCCGTTGGGTCATCTTGCAGCTCTCGACGATTACCTACACTGATCTTGAGAAATTCAATAATTTCCTGGTCTGTGGACAGCCATTGAAAGGTACTTTTTCCATCTTGGGCCGGCACTGTAACTTTTTCAATTTCCCCGTCTTGGCGTCCGCCAGTGTGGTTGTTCTCGTACCACTGAATCACGTATCTTGCACGCTCGCAGAATCCGTCGAGCACTTTGGCCGCTTCCGCGTGTTCTTGGATCTCAACACCACGTTCCGCAAATCCATCTGTGGCCATACTCGCACGAGACCAGGATACAACTCGCGATATCACCTTTTGCTCACGAAGGGAACGGTTCATAAACATTTGACTGTTCCGATGCGTCGTGGAATCCACAAGAAATTGCGTGGGATGGTTCATCAAGAGCGAGTGCATAGCGAAGATCGTCTCTCCCCCCAACCGTTCCTTCCTCTTTTCCTTAGGTTCTGCCAGATGCTCCAGGTAGTGAATTACAAGTTGCGTAGCCTCCAGCGTAGTAAAACTTCCGCGGTGCAACATCTCGAGCGCGCGGTTCAGGAACCCATGCTCAGCGTCGGAACACTTTCCCAAATCGTGATTTGGTTCACTGTTCGCTTGCTCCTGTAGCAGGAGCGTCCGGAATGCAGGATACAGCCGTTGTATCTCCCTGTCCGTCTCTCTTTGTAATTGGCGAATTTTGCGGCAGATCGAAGCACGCTTTTGAAAGCGTGCCACGTCCAGAGGCTCTTGCTCAATAAAATTGTTTTCTGCACTGGCACTTTGTAGCAAAGTTTCGCTCATGGAAGTTGCATCCATAGGCGCCTCTAAATTGTCCAGTAAATCTTCTGGTGAAGCAGCTACGCGCGCAACAGATGCAGCGATATAATCGCGCTTCAGAGGCGCCGCGGCATGCGCCGCTTTTGGAGGTACAAAAGCCGGAAATTGGAGCATCACGTCAGTGGATCGTACATGTTCTAGGACCCCCGAAATAAGCACAACACAGAGCGAGGCGCCTGATCCTGTGCCTCTCTTTCCCTCTTCTTCCGGTATCGGGAGTACGACGCCTGAAAAAGTACGGCCTGTTCTGCGTACTTCCACAAAGTCGCCAGGCTTTATTTCTTGGTGCTTTGCAAGCGAGGCACCAACATGAATGGTATAATCTAGCTTGGGTACAATCTCCTCTTCCTTTTCCTTTGGTTCTTTCCATTTAGCCCGCTCGTCCAGCACGGGTCGGCCCTGTGGACGCGTCGTCTTCATCCTTGGCTCCGACGATCGCTTTGCATCACTCTCAGGCGAACGTGCCTCGCTCCGCGTATAATGGCGCATGGAGTGCGCAGAGCTATACAGCATGCGCACACGAACAGCATAGGCGCTGCGTGCAATTGCTAGCATGCGCGGACTTTTTTGCTGGAAGCGCATGCAAAAAAAGTCGGTGCGGCGCGCTACTTTCGCTTCTCCACATTTTCACACGTGACAGTACGGTTGAACGTTGGATGGTGCTATGAACTACGGTCAGGTTGAGTGAACAGAGCAAAGCGCGTAAATTACTCCTCCGCATCAGGGAAGCGCTTGATGCTAGCAGAATCAGGAACACCGGGCAAGGGGAACTTGGTCGCGAACTCCTGCACCTCAACAGAGAGCTGCTTAAGCTGCTGACGGCCTTCGCCGTCCCCAGTGGTGGCCTTTGCAACAAAGTCCTTAAGAAGCTTAGAGCCAGCCTCCTTTTGAAGCACACCTGCGATTTCCACGACGCGATGGAGGAATTCAGCGACCTTCTCCATGTCCTTCTCGTTCATCGAGCGCGAAGTAAGGGCATTGGCGCCAATACGCACACCGCCGGGCACAACAGCCGAAGTGTCGCCCGCAACCGCGTTCTTGTTCAGCGTAATATGCACCAGGTCGCAAAGCTTCTCGATCTTGGAACCTGTAAGACCAATCGGACGGAGATCCCAGAGGACGAGATGGTTGTCACTGCCATCCGTCTGCAGCTTGTAGCCGTAGCTGAAAAGCTTTGCGGCAAGCGCTTGCGCATTCGCACGCACCTGCTTGGCATAGTTCTTGAAGGCAGGGTCAGATGCCTGCTTCAACGCCACGCAAACAGCAGAGATGGTGTTATTGTGCGGGCCACCCTGGCAAGCAGGGAACACAGCGGCGTTCACACGGGCCTCGATATCAGCCTCACGGTCCTTGCGGAAGAAGATAAGGCCGGCGCGCGGGCCACGGAGCGTTTTGTGTGTCGTAGTAGTGACAATGTCACAGTATTCAAATGGCGAGTTCATCTCCTTCGCGGCAACAAGACCAGAAATGTGCGCCATATCGCAGAGCAAATAGGAGCCATTCGCCTTGGCAACTTCGTAGAAGAACTTGTAGTCCCAGTCGCGGGGGTAGGCAGAACCACCGCAAACGACAAGACGGGGCTTAAAGAGGTTCGCATTGGCCTTCAAGCGCTCGTGGTCGATGAGACCGGTGGATCGGTCCACCTGGTAGGGGAAAGATTGGAAGTAGATCGCGGATGCGGTGATCTTCTTCTTCGCGGTGTAGTAGCCGTGCGTAAGATGGCCACCGTCAGGGAGAGCAAGGCCCATGACACGGTCCTGCGGCTGGAGGAGCGCGGTGAACGCGGCAAAGTTGGCCGTCGAACCCGAGTACGACTGCACATTTACGCCCCATACGTTCGGGTCGAGGTCGAACGTCTCGAGCGCACGCTTCTGCGTGAGTACCTCAAGCTGGTCGATAAACTCGTTACCACCGTAGTAGCGCGCACCGGGAAGACCCTCAGAGTACTTGTTTGTAAGGATCGAGCCATTTGCTTCCATGGTAGCGAGCGAGGTCAGGTTCTCGGATGCAATTAGCTCGAGACCGCGAAACTGGCGGTAGGTCTCGCGCTCGATAATCTCTTGCACCTCGGGGTCCGCCTCAGCGAGAGGTTGGTACAAGACCTTGTTCTGCGGTCAGCAGCGTCTGAGAACACGTACAAAATCGTTCGGAATCGGAATAGAGCTCATAGTGCGGGCAGTTACAGAAAGTGACCGGGTAATGTATTGCTTCTTCAGAGCGCTAGAGAAAGCAGTGTTAATGATCCGAGGCACGCGAGCAAGCTGGAAAGCACAAGACATACTGATGGGCAAAGAAAAGCGCGGGTGGCCAACAAAGCGAGCAATGTGGGTTGGTGCAGATTGTCAGCGCCGTGACTCTCGGCCGATATAATCGCATGTAGTATCTTTGCTGCACGACCTCCACCCGAGCGCGCAATCCACGCCACGAAACTTTCCATATGGGGCGCGCGGAGGCAGGCACGCCGTACGTAACTTTATGCATGGTGGTATTGACTATACAGGAAAGCAATTAGCAATGCGATGAAAGCGCGCGGGCTTACCCGCCTCCGCTGGTATTGCCAGGTGTGCCAGAAGGCGTGCAGGGATGCAAATGGGTACAAGCTCCATGTTGAGTCCGAATCGCACGCCCGGCAGCTCGCAGCCGTCACCGGTGAAGGCGGTCAGCGCGCTGGCAAGGTGGTGCATGACTTTAGCTCGCAGTTTCAGCGCGAGTTTGTAATTTTATTGAGCAGGAGGTTTGGCACACGTCGCGTGCTTGCGAACCAAGTATACCAAGAATATATCCAGGACCGGCACCATGTGCATATGAATGCGACTCGATGGGTGTCTTTGTCTGAGTTTGTAAAATACTTGGGGCGTGCAGGGATCGCACGCGTCGAGGAGAGCGAACTCGGGTGGTTCGTCACTTGGATCGACAACTCGGCGTCTGCGCGCGCACGCCAAGACGCTCTACAAAAGATGAACCGCACTAAGGCGGACGATGAGCAGCGCACGCGGAAGCTGCTCAGTGAACAAATCCAGCGTGCCAAGGAGCAGGGCAGCGGCATGCAGACGGAGCGCCGCGAGGAAGGCATGGTTCGGTCCGAAGCGCCCGTGAAGCTTGCCGTCTCGCTCAGCACAGAGGGTGCGCCAAAGCAGACGGACACACCTACTGCAGCTGTACACGCACCGAATGCACCCAAGCCCGGTGTGTTTTCTATGCGCATGAACCCATTAAAAGCTGCTAACACTACCTCAAAATCAAACCCACTGGCCGACAAGCCTTCGAAAGAGAAGCGACGGCCGCCCCCTACTCACATCGGCGCTGCCGAGCGCATCATCATAGAGGAACAGCAGCGCGCCGAGACGCTAAAACGCAAAGACGCGCAGCAGCGCCCGCTCGGTCCGTCGATGAACACGGGCGTGAAACGAAGTCGGTTTTAATGCATGCCCGTGCGCGCCGGCTATTCGTGGGTTAATAATCTGTGGTCTCGCATTTGTCGGGTTTAGTATGATCACGTGATACTACATGTTCGGAACAACACGGAATCCGTGGTCTAGTGGTACATACAGGCCTAGTAGGTACATTGTAGGCTGCACCTTCTTCTGCGCAAAGGCCCGCGGCTTCCACACGTCCTAGTCGAACGCAGGAGCCTCTCTTCTACGCTTGCTCATGTTTGTCCACAGGTCTTCGACTAGTGTGCTACGCACCGTGCCCGCTCAGCTGCGTGCTGTCGGTCCCTCGCGTTGGCTTAGCACTGCGACTGCTTCGTCGATTCCGATTGCCTCGTTGGTGCGTACATGCTCCGCAAACTGACCACAGAACGAGGCTGCGCCCGTTGTTGCCCTCACCGTAGCGGCCCGTGCCGGGCCACGCTACGAAAACAGCGAAGGCGTGTCGCATGCGCTCAAGAACTTTGCGTTCCGCTCCACCAACAAGCACTCGGCGCTGCACATTGTCCGCGAGTCGGAGCTCAACGGTGGCTCCCTCTCTGCAGGTCTCTCCAAGGAGCACGTTTTTCTCACCGTCGAATTTCTCAAAGGCGCAGAGGACCACTTTGCTGCGCTCCTTGCCGAGGTAACCAACGATGCCAAGTATTGCAAGTATGAGTACGCTGAGGACGTAGTCCCTTCTATGGCCGAGGACTTGGCCGCTGCGTCGCACAACCCGATCATCGCCGGCCTTGATGCACTCCATGCGACTGCATTCCGCAACCGCGGCGTCGGCAACTCGTTGTTCGCCAGCCCGGCCAGCCCTGTCGCGCTCGGTGATCTGCGCGCGTTTGGTAAGAAGGCATATGCGCGTTCCAACATTGCCGTCGTTGGCTCCGGTCTTAACACCCAGGAGCTTGAGCATGTCGTCTCGAAGCACTTTGGTAACGTGGCCACTGGCGAGAAACTTACCGACGCGCCGTCCAAGTACTACGGCGGCGTTCACCGCGCCCCTATCTCCGACATGCACGGCCATGCATTGCGCGACGGCCACTTTTTCCTCGCGTTCGAGGGTGCCGGCCGCGGCAAGGCGCCTGCTCTTGCTGTGCTTGAGACGTTGCTTGGCGGCGGTCCTCCCGCGGTCAAGTGGTCGCATGGCTCTTCGCCTCTCTCTGGCATCAACAAGCAGGTTGAGGGTGCGCACGCGTGCGCATTCAACACTAGTTTTGCGGACAGTGGCCTCTTTGGCCTCCACGTTTGTGGCCCAAACAGCAAAGTGGGCGACGCTGCCGCGCTTGCGACAAAGGCCCTGAAGCAGGTCGCTAGCAGCAACCCTTCTGCGCAGGAGCTCAGTAGGGCGATTGCGATTGCCAAGTTTAACACTGCGGCGCAGGTTGAGGGGCCGCGCATTGCCTCTCACGAGCTTGTCGGTGCTTCCCTGCTCGATGACAGCGCTGTGGAGCTGGATGCACAGTTTGCGCTGCTCGAGTCCGTCAAGCCTGCGGATGTGTGCGCCGCTGCGGAGAAGCTGCTCAAGAGCCAGCCGACCTCTGTCGCACTTGGCAGTGTCCGGGAGCTGCCGTTTGCAGACAGCCTTTTGTAGGTATGTAGTGCTCTGCGAATTCTCGATCCCAGCCCGCATCTTGACGCGCTGTCATGGTGTCAATTAGTCATGCTCCTTAGTCATGCACCGTTGCGCCCTGGCGTTGGCGCCACATCTCGTGTATTTCACTGCCAACATGTCGAAAGTCCCGCTCATTGTGCAGGCGGTTTCTGTTCCCTCCGATATACTGAACGAGGCACACAGGCAGGGTATTATTGAGCTTCGTGTTTGGAACCCCCCGAAACAACATGGCACGATGGGTGCTGATCGTGCCTGGGTAAAGGAAAACCTGCCCGGGGCAGCGGGGTTTCTCTGCATCCCGCAAGTGCCTGTCGACGAAGAAGTGCTCGACTGGGCAGGTCCTTCACTCAAGGTTGTATCGACAATAAGTGTGGGGGTTGATCACATTGACCTCGCATCTTGTGCGAAGCGTGGCATAAAAATAGGGCATACCCCGTCTGTGCTGAACGACGCTGTTGCCGATACGGCCTTGCTTCTTGCCATGATGGTGTCGCGCCATATCATGAAGGCTCATGCAATGGTCCGCAAAGGTGAATGGGGCACGACGCCCACGAATGTACAGGTACGTTGGCGCAATGCTTACCCATAGTCGTTCGTGGGCCCTGAAATGACGGGTAAGACGATTGGGTTCCTTGGATTTGGCGAGAGTATGTTGAGTGTTTCTGCTGACCACAGTCGGACAAATGATAGCGCGCCGTCTTTTGTCGTTCGCCCCGAAACGGATCTTGTACACGACATCGTCACCCAAGCCCTTGGACCTGCAGAACAAGGCGTTTAGCACTCTTGCACAGGACCCTTTTTTACAGTGCATAGAGAAATGCGGCTGTGCATGGCCCATCGAGATGGCTAACGAGCCGGATCGTGCAGCGCTTGCAGAAAAGAGCGATTTCTTGTTTATTATTGCGAGCCTTAACTCGAACACGAAACACCTTGTCGACAAGGCATTTTTGAACAAGATGCAGCCCCACGCCATCTTGGTCAATGTATCGCGCGGACCGCTGGTGGACACGAATGCACTTATCGATGTGCTCAAGAACGGCAAGATCGGTGGCGCGGGCCTCGACGTGATTGAGGGCGAGCCGCAAATTCCTGCCGACCATCCCGCCTTGGACGAGGACCTCATGGACCGCCTTGTGCTTTTACCGCATTTAGGAAGTGCTACAGACGAGGCGCGAAGTGCGATGATTGATTATTCCATACACAATCTGCTTGGTGCACTTGGTTTGCCCGCAAAGGGCCGTACAGTCGAGATGCCTGCCGAGTTACCGCTATAGTTGATGTCGTACTACGTTTTGTTCCAGCTTGCACTTTTCTTTTCTCTATTCCTCGTCGCTATCGCTTGTGTACGCAGCAATTCCCGCGAGAACCTGCCGCTGGGCCTTCTGCTGGCCACGCAACGAGGCCAGCGACCGTATCGCCTCTGCACTCAACAGACTAGGCGGCGCGGCAGGCCTGGTATCGGCGGCTTGCTCCTTGCGTTTCTTTTCCGCTTCTTTTGCACGCAGCGTTTCCCAGCCGCGGCGGTTCTCTTCATCGAGCCTCTGCGCCTCTTCGTCCGAGAGCTGCAGCCGTTGGCGCTTCGCACGCGCGTATTCCTCCCAATCGATGTTTGGGTTATCCTTGCTCGCCGCATAGTCCTGCGCCTGCTCCAAACGCGCCGCCTCGATCGCAGCAATTTGCTGCTCGCCTTCCGAACGTAATGCGCCGTCCTCTTTCGGACCTGGATCGTTTTTCGGATCATCCGTTGACCAGCGCACATTGAGCACCTCATTATGGTCCAGCGACTGGTGCATCATCGCCTCCTTAGCAAACTGTGCGTTGCCCTCGTGCTTATATGTAACAAATGCGATACCACGCCCCACCATTGCGCGAACCTTTTCAATCTCGCCCCATTCGCTAAAGTGCCGATGCACAATCTTTCCCATCGTGCTGTTTGCTCCATCCTGGTCATCGGTCTCTTTATTGCCCGTGCGCCGGAAAGAAAGTGAGGTATCTTCATTAATACGGCCGACGTACAAGGTCCGGTTCACACGCAGCATGGAGCCCACACCGCCCATATCGTCGCGGTAACTCCCGTGCTTTTCGCGACCAAACACATCCACGCCTTGCTCGTTTATCTCATTCGCGCGCGGAAGACGATGCAGGTACGTACATTCCGCGCCATGCGGACAACATCCACGCGCGAAAAAAAGACAGCAGTACGCTGCATCAGACATGATCCCACCGCCTGCCGCACGACGCGCGCGTATATCTGCGCGCGTGTAGCCTACATCAGACGCAAGATTGCAGCGCGTCTGCGAAGAAGTTTTGCCGTTGAATCCTCCGTCTTCGCTCTCTCCACCGGACATTTTGTTGAACCAAATGTTGTAGGTCATCCCGGCACCGCTCGCCCGCTCCGCTTTCGAGCGTATCTCATTAAGCTCCTCTATCGTGATCTGTTTCCGGGCCGGCCGGGCATGCGTGCCATTGCTCGGAACCTGCGCCATCGTCGTCGGCGTCAAGCGACAAATGCGCATCGCGTGGCAATGCCCGATCGCCCGATCGCCTTCCAGCCATCATGCAGCACCGTGCTTATACGGCGCTAGTGGTCGTGGTCGTGCGCCCCCAGCGCGCCACAGATGCACAGCGCTTTGCTTCATTGCAGAAAATTCGACGCGCACATGATGCTGCGTATGAGCGCTGGCTTCCCCACCTTACACTGATCCCGCCATTTCAGCTGCACGGACCACCTTGCAACGCTGCGCTGCCAGCCTGGCTTGCAACGGACTTGGACGCAGTGGCTGATACGGCACAAACAGTGTGCGACGGCACCAAAAGACATACTATCAAGCTTCAGGAAATTCACTCATTCCCGTTGCGCAAGTACGAGAATATTCATTTGCGGCCGGATCGCGCGTCTGCAGCACCGCTTGCTGCGTTCCAAAAAACCCTGCAGCAGGCACTGCATCACTGCATACGCGACAAAAGCAAGCAGCGTATGCGGTTTGTACCGCATGCATCACTTGGGCAGGCATACACACCACGGGATGCTGAGACAATCGTTGAGAAGGCAGTACGCACGCTGCAAGTCAAACCTCCGCGGCGCATGCCACAGCCTGAGGCGCCGGTCCAGGGGATTTGGGCCGATGTCGCGACGATTCAAGTTATGTATAAACCTGTCGGTGCCCAAGGGTCTTATACTGTATGGCGTACACTGCCGCTACAACCGACATAATAATGCATGGTATCTATGCTATTCTATGCGTGCCAGTCATGCAAACGCGTATCGAGGGGAAATCCCACCGAGTGCGCTAGCGCGCGCACAAATGCATACGGTACATTAACACGGTACTGAATTGTGCCAAGCTTCCCTGCGGGTGACATCCGCACAAGCAGCTTTTTTGTGACAAGCTCGTTGATTTGGCCCATCGCCGCCGCCGAACGGCTCCAAAATTCGCCCGCGACATGCTCCAAATGGAGCTCGACCTTGTTATCACTGGTCCGCTGCGCACGCTCGTTAGATACAAGCAGTCCATCCTCGTTCAAATCCTGCTGAAAATCGGCAAGGAGCGCATGGTAAATAGCAAACAATCGTTCCACTGCAAATGTACGCGGCCCCCAGTACTGCGGCCGATTCCAAGCGTCTTTTGCGCCTTCAATTTCGTCCAGCGCAGCGTCTGCAGCCCCTTGTTTTTTAGTCCGCCGCCGCCGTTTGCGCGAGTTGCCAAGCTCTCGCACAAAAATGGCCGCGTCCGTTTTGGTTGGGTTGTACGACGCGAGGAACGCCGCAATCAAAAGAAACGCCTGCATCGCTGTAAAACCAGTGCGCGTAGGCCAATTCTGCTGCGGAATCTCTTCTATAGCACATGGTGCTTCTCGCTCGGCTGCCCATGCAGCGGGGCCGATCGTACGTGGGACGAGCCGTTTGATCGCGTCACGCACGAGCTCCGAGATATACGGCATCAACGCAGTGATATTGTGCGTGCCTGTACGCCGCACTCTAAGCATTAATACACGCCATACAGCGGCTGCGACAGAGCGTATATCGTTCGCGTCGTGCAGCATGCCCTTGACCGAGTCATAGAACAGTGCGACAAAACTCTTGTGCAAGTGGCGAAGCGCACGCGCATCCAAGGCACTTTCCCCCTCCATACTCGGTAATGCCTTGTAGGAAGCTTCAAAGCATATATCCCTGTCTTGCTCCAGCAACGCGATGATATCCGACGGTGCGAGACGGCCAAAATGAAGAAGGACGGGGCTGGCCGAGACGGTGCGGCCGGAATTCGTGCGAAACGATGCCCAGGGTAAGCACGAAAGAAAAAGCACAACAATCCTTCCTTGTGTGCCTGTATACTCTGCCAAAAGTGGGATCATTTCCCAGATATGCTCGGGCCACAAATCGCGCATTCGCTCGGCGTCCTCGACGAGCAGCACAATTTTCCCTTTTGCTTGGCGCAATTGCGCAAAGAAGTCGCACAGATCTGTGCATGCAGAGTGCACACCCAACTGGCGCAGTACATGCGCAAAGAGAAGTCGTGGTGTGCATGAGACGAGCGCGGATACCGTCACAACACGCAGCCCCTCTCTTGGGACCAATGCGCGCACAATCTCACCGACACATTTGGCACTGCTCGGTGCGTGCAGGAATATTGCCGGTGGCGAAGGCTGTGCCGAGTCTCCGAGCAGGCTATCCAACGTGTGCGCCGCAGCCTGCCACCCGCGCGGGATTTCTAGCGCGCCGAGATCGGCTGTTTTGCGCGTTTCCATGGAAAAAGTAAACGTGTGGAGTACAACTATTTAAAAAAGCAAGTGCCAAAAGAAGCTGAGCATCGAAATATTGGGTTCGGGCTGCTCGCCGCGCGCTATCCTTTGCATCTGGGCGGTGAACCACAACATACTCCAGCCGGCGCCGGTGAGCGGCAGGCGAGGGAAGAAGAAGGGTGGAGAAGAAGGCTCCCATTGCACGGCTTGCGCGTCGGGAATAGCATTGTCCAACAATTTCTTGGGCAGTGCCGGTTCGAGCGTAGCAGGGCGTGCAATGCCAACGCCGTCCGCATCACCCTTCTTTACTGCTTCCTCCATCCCGCGACGGGTAGAAAATCCGCCCGTGACTATTAAACGAAGCTTGGATTCTTGAGGAAGTATCGTGTGGCATCGCTGCGCAAACGCAGTAAACAATCCCTCGCGCAGCTTGGTGCTTTCCGCCATGAATTTAGGGTCCAGGAACACAGGCTTTTCATAAGTACCCCCGCTGATCTCTACAAAGTCGACCGCTTTGGTCTGGTCGAGCATTTTCACATGCAAAAGCGCGTCTTCTTCGCTCAGGCCACCGCGCACGAAATCGCCCGAATTCAGCTTGATGCCAACGACAAATGAAGGAGGGACTTTGGCACGAATCCCTTGGATAATCTCCTTAATGATGCGGAAGCGCCTATCTGCATCGCCGCCGTACTGATCCGTGCGTAGGTTCACGGATGGGCTCAGGAAGCTCGACAGGAGGTACCCATGCGCGGCGTGCAGCTCAATGCCATCAAAACCGGCCTCGTAGCAGTAGACAGCACCCTCAATAAAACGGTGGATAATGTCGGTAATTTCTGCAACTGTGAGCTCCTTCGGCGTGCCGAACAAGAGCTTGTCTGCGAACGAAGATTCCTCGCTGGTCTTGATCGGTACGGCGGAAGGCGCCATCGGCGGCTTCCATGGAGCACGACCTGCACAGCGAATCGACTGCCTTCCCGTATGCACGAGCTGCGCAACCACCAGTGCGCGATCTCCACGCGATGCCACCGGGTCGTCGTGCCGAGCATCGTTTGGGTCAATTCCTTTGCAGATACGGGCCCATTTCTTGAAGGCAGGCATATACTCAGCACGCTTCGTCACATCAGCCGGATCGGGAATTACTACATCAAACATGATACCAAGGAAGCGTCTGTCGATGCCCACATTGCCGGTAATAATCATTCCCCATTGGCCCTTTGCCCACGCGTCATAGAGATTGAAATGAAGATTGTTCGGAGGACCGCCGCCAAAGTTTGCAAGACATTCTTCCAAGGGAGCTTTGGCCAGTCTGTTGGGCATCACTGCACCATTGGACAATTCAAGAGGTTGGTTAAGGATCGTGCTCATGGTATAAATAAAGCAATGACGTGGTCCGGTTTTGCAGCTCCACATTTCTTCTTCTGTGACCGGGAAATAATAATCCATGATAACGAGAGGCGTATTTCTGCATTGGCAGGGCATGTACAGCCGAAATAGCGCAACAAGTGAGCGCAATGATGTAGAGATCGACGCGCAAGATGCATCCAGTTTGCCTATGCTATTGTACGGGTATTCTACGAAGGTGAGAGGCTTCTGCGCCGCCCATTGGCCGTTTGTGCGCGCTGTGTCACCGGTGCAGACCCCGCACGCTGCTTTTCAAACTCTTTAACAAGCTCACGAAGACGTTGGTAGCCCAGATGCATCTTCCCGCTAAAATGATCCGCCAGACGACGGTCCGAGTCGAGAATGGACAGATACGCCCCACATACGTCGCATACCCGTAACTTTTGATGCCCACTCGCACCGCTATTCTCCTGCAAAACCTGCAGTTCCTTCTCTTTGTCCCCACGCTCGGCTTTGAGTGCATCTACCTTTGCAAGCTCCTTCAGCGACTCTTCGACGCGCCCCTGCTCACCGAGTGACTCCATCTCGGACATGGCGGCCGATATAGCCTCTTCCATCTCGTTAATATCGCGCATAATTGCATTGGAGCGCTCCATTTCTTCCGGAGTTTGCTCCAGCCTCCGGCGGTTTGCGTTGATTTTGCGGTCAATATCCACCACGAATGCCTGTGTACTGCGCTCGTACTCGGAACGAATCTCTGGAAACTGCTCGCCACTTGCAATTGCTGAATCGTACATCTCCTTGTATCGCGGCAGATGCGAGCGTGGGCATGGGCCGAGGTCCATTTTGGTATTGCTAAACAGGTCGTGTGGGCATGTGCCACACAAGTAATTGCGGCACACTTTTACGTCCGTAAAATGTACATTCTTGTCCATGGTGCCCATGACTAGAGTCAAAATCTATTCGGTTTGCATACCTTCCGGGCCCATCAGGCGCTCCAGCGCGATCCGTTGCACCTCCGCCTTCCGACCCATGCTGTGTGGAGAAGAAGACCGACGGCGTTTTGCCACGTGATATAGATACGCCAGCTTGCCGCTGCTGCTTGGCGTTGCTCAACACGATGGAGCACGCATTGGAGATCCCGTTCCTGTACCCTGGTCTCGTTCGCGATGTGCCGAACCCCATGTTCTCATCGATTCTACACAGCAAATATGGTGTAGATGGAGCGCTCCCTGAGAAGCATGCCACGCAAGGCAAGCCGCTGGCCGTGATGATCCATGGGATCAACTCGCACAAGAACTCGCTTTTTTTTACGCCGCTGGCCCAGGTGCTGCCTATGGACTCATTCCGGTACGACATGCGCGGAGAGGGCTTTACTCCCGGAGATTCGGAGCTCAGCGACTACGAGGCTGCCGTGGACGAGCTTGCATATCTCATTGACTACCTGCAGCAGCGATTCGGCTACGTCGTCGAGATGCTGGTGTGCCATTCGAAAGGATGTGGTGTCGCGTATACATATATGTCCAAGTATTGCACGCTGAACTCGCTCAAGTACCAGCGCCCGCCGACATTTGCCGTCATGGCATCTGCTCGCTACACCATGACCACGTCCCTTGTCAGATTTGACAATGTAGAGGAGCACATCGCCCAGCTTGGCTATGTACCCGTCAAAAAAATCGTTAAAGGCAAGATGGTTGAGGGACGGATGTACAAGGAGGATATTGATCGCACTTTGCGATATCCGATGGGACACCACGTCCAGCGATGCCCTCCATCTGTTAATGTTTTTCTCGTCCACGGCACAGCCGATGCCATCGTCACTGTCGACCACTTGGCTGATTTCGTGAATGTACTTACTGGACAGCCGTCGCGCCCTGCAGGCTCTGTGTGCACCAACCTCCTCCTTGACTGCGACCATAACTACAAGGATGGATTCCGCGCTGTTGTCGTCGAGCGCGTATTGCACTGGCTGCAGAGCTGTGCGGCGAAGATTGAAGCGCCGCGCACGCAGCCGCGCTGGACTGCTTCAAGCGGCAGCGGTCCCCGCGGTGCCTTGATTGTTGTGGAAGGGCTCGACCGTGCAGGCAAGACGACGCAGGTCGTGCGCCTCTGTGAAATGCTCCAAGCAGAGCTGATCAAGTTCCCTGATCGCACGACGCAGGTCGGGACAATGATCAACGCATACCTCACCGAGCAAAGCGAGATCAGCGACGAGGCGATCCACCTCTTGTTCTCTGCGAACCGCTGGGAAGTGATCCCCTTTTTGCTGCGCACGCTCAACGAGGGCAAGACGGTTGTCTGTGATCGGTACGCATTTTCGGGCATTGCATATTCTTGTGCAAAAGGGCTCGACTTTTCGTGGTGCCTTGGCCCCGATGTGGGTCTTCCTATGCCGGACGCAACTCTCTTCCTGGACCTTGATAATAATACCGCAGCCCAGCGCGGCGCATACGGCGAGGAGCGCTACGAACGCGCCGAATTTCAGGAAAAGGTGCGGCAGTCGTTTGGTTACGTGGAGCAAATGGTGCTTCAAAACGGTGGCGTGTGGAACAGAATCGATGCTGCTTGCGAGCCGGACCAGGTATGGGAAAATGTCCAGGCCGCGGCGCTCGCGGCGGTGGAGCATGTCCAGACCGTCCTGCCGCCGCTTGAGTCGCTCAAGTTCAAAAACGGACAGCTCGCGGCGGATGCAGTGCGCCAGCGTCCCAGTTTGTAGTGTGCATTATACAATATCTACTGTCCGAATTGTGCTTTTAGCTGTAGAATACTAGCGCGCTGGTCCGGCGGTAACGCATTGATCTGTTCGGGAGTGAGCTGCAGGACTTGGGAGAGCAGGACACGCTGCTGCTCGTCGAGTTGCGCCTGTGCAGCAGGTGTGGGTGTAGCATTCTTCATGGGCATTTGTGCGGGCATTGCAGGCACCGGAGCAGGCATTTGTGCGGGCATTGGAGCAGGAACATGCATCGACGCTCCCGGGATCGCACCAGCCTCGCCAAGCACTCTCTGCACGATAAGCGGATCTACAATATTCATCATGAGCATCGAGTGAAAGACGGCATACGCGAGCTGCGGATTTCCGCTGAGCAATGCGCGCGCCTGCTCCGGCGATGTCGCACTCAAAGACTTCATTTGCGTCAAGATATCCATCAGCTGATTAGGAGGAAGACTCGCAATTGCGTGTGTAATCGCGTCTGTTGCCGAGACGCCCGGAGGAAGCGGCGTCCCCTGCTCTGTTCCTGCCGGTTTGCGCGCATCGGTGTGGCGCTCCAGCTCGACCATCGGGTCAGAGTCCGCAAAGTCGAGGCGCAGCTGCCTTCCTCCCACTTCCACATCATTCAGGTTGCGCACAGCAGACGCGGCAGTCTCCACATCCTCGTACTCGCAAAATCCATAGCCCTTGAACTTGCCCTGCTCTTTATCAGACACCAGGCGGAACGCAGCGACGCGGCCAACCTCCGAAAATACGTTGATTAGCTGTTCCTCTGAAATATCATATGGTATATTGCCCACTGTTGTCAGCGATATGTGCACACGCACCAAAAACGACGCGCGACCCCGCGCGGTGGGACATGCTGGCGACAAGGAAGGCCACTCCACATGGCACGCACGGCAATAAACGGCGACCTGCGCAAGCTGGAAATAAGCAGTCCTGCTCCACCATGTCGGACGAATCGCTGCCCGTGCTTCTGAACACGGTCCAAACGCGCCTTATCTCGGCACAGCGTCAGCTCGGCATTGTGCGTGCGCAGGTGCAGGCAAAACATCGCGAGGCGAAGCTGCACGAGCTCACGTACGAGCAGCTGAAGCCGCTGGGCGATTCGACGCGCATGTACAAAGCAGTGGGCAAAATGTTTATGCAGCAGGACTTTGGAGACGCTCTGGCAGCCGAGCAAAGAAAGCTGCATTCGACAAACGAGGATATCGATGCGCTGAAAAAGAAGGAAACAGTACGTTGCTCACCCGCTCATATAGTTCCTCGAAAAAGAAACGGGCGTCGCACAGTCGCACTTGAACGACCTCGTGCATTCGATTGAAAAGGCGCAACTTGCTTCATAGCACTTGTACAGTAACAATAGTTGGCCTTATGGTTTGCATCAGGTGTGATTTATTGTGGATGCGGAACAATTCCGCGCTCCAGTACGTATACAGCGAAAGCAAAGCGATCAACTACGGATTTTCCTTGCGGCGGAGCAGAGGGGTAGAGTTAATAAATGGGCTTGCCAATGCAGAAGTAGGATCATGCTCGTACGCAGAGAGCGCCACCTCGGGGATATCGGTACCAAACTCAGCATCCTCAAAGTCGCTGTTGAACGAAGTACCCGAGGTACTATTCGGCGACAACTCGCGATCATCAAGGATCGACGAGCCGAGCGCAGGGTTTGCACCCGTGTTCAGACTCAGTGCACGCGGTGCAAGGTTCGAGATGGACGCGGCGAGCGGCATCATATCCGACAAGCCGCCTTCAGAGCGCCGACTCTGCTGGACAGCGGCGCGCGAACCAGAGAGCTCATCGTCCACAAGCGTCTTTGGCGCACGCATTCCAAACCGCTGTGAGTTGCGCAGCGCAGCGCCACGCATCTTGCGCCACGCCTGCTCGCGATGGACTGATTTTTGCTGTTCCAAGGCCCGCTTCTGCTGAGATTCTGTAGAGACCAGATCGAAAAATGCTGGATTGATCTCCATAAACAGCTTGAGCGCGTTGTAGACAAGGGTATGGATCGTTTGATTCCAATGTGCTTTGGAGTTGTCGTACAAGCTGTCAAAGACGATGGGCAGCACAACGTGGATATTATCTCCCATCAGATTTACAACATATTCATTGTTCCAAAAGTACAACGCGCGCTCCGCGACTTGGAAGTGTTGGCTTTGGATACAGCGGGCAAGCTGCTGGAAGAGCGAAACTTGAATCTTTACAAAATCCTGCGGCTCGACCACGTCCAAAATCTCCTCGATCTCGTTAAGGAGCATGACCTCTTTTTGCGAGTTGGTCTTGGGCCAGAACCGCAAAAGGCCGAGCACCACTTCCTCGGTGAGCGAACCGTCCTTTTCGATAAACTGGACGACACAGTAGGCGAGCTGCGGATGGTACAACCCAAGCCCTTTCGCCTTGTGCAGCGGAAGAAGAACGCGCGTCAAAAAGGTCTTGTGCTCCTCCTTGAGCGGAAGCGCAAAGCCGTTGATGATGGAGCCAAGAATCTCGAGCAGCTCGGCTATCCCATTGTGCCGCTCCGTTTCGTAGATAAACTGGAAGAAGACGTTGTTGATGGAGCGGCGAATAAACGCGCGCAAGTTTAAAAACTTGCCGTAAATACGGTGCAGCAGCGTCTTCAGAAAGTCGCGCTCGCGTGGATCTTCGCTGTCAAACAGCTCCAGGAGCTGGATGACAAACGACTGGTCAATGTTTTTTTTCGCAATATTCGTGTTCATCTCGGGACTCTCGATGAAACGCAAGAAAAGCTCGTAGACAACCTGCAGATGCGGCCAGGCGAGCTCCAACACCGGTTCGTCTTCCTCGGGGTCAAACACATCTCCCGACGCATTCGTCTGAGAAGGAATGGTTCGGAACAGGTTCGAGGCAAACATGTGTACCATCTCGGGGTACACGGGTTCTGGAATTGCACCACGTTGCGTGGTGATATACTCAAACATGTCCTGCAGTGCCTGCGCCTTGATATGCTTCCCGGGAAGCTCGCGGCTCGCATCGTTAAAGTCAAACACGACGCTGCACTGCCGCAGCTTGCGCACAAACAACTCCGTCCGCTCACTAGGCGGCACTTCCGCGAAAGAGGGCAGCGGCTCGAGTACGACTGTCTCGTTTGTCTGCATCCGGCTGCTCCGCTGCTTTCGCGGCGGCGTGCGAGTCACGGGAATTGTATCTTTTGGTGCAACGGTCGGCTGCACAGGCTGTCGTGTCCGCGCAAGCGCCACGGAGGGTGCCATGCCTCCGTTTGCCGGCGTGCTTGGCGCCGACGGCCGCTGGGGTGTTTGTGCATAGGGCGGCGAAGGCGCCGGCCATGTCGTGCTCGCACTGTCGGGCGCTGTTGTCAATAATATGCACATGTACGTACTGCTTGCACCGGATGGAGTACGCGAGGATCCTAACAAAAAGCTACGCGTTCCTTCTTTGGATGGCGGCGCTGGCACAACACCTGAAAGTGGGGGTGTTCCCGTGCCGTTTCCAGCGCCGTTACCTCGGGTCTGCCCCTGGTTCGTCTGCTCGTTGCTCCTTGAGCGCGACAGATTCTGTGGTAAGATTTTGCAGCCACGTACCATGGCTTTCTTTAAGCCTTTCATTGCGGCTTTCTCCGCACCGCCAAGCACAACGGTGTGCTAAACAGGATTGCGACGCTCAAGGGGCACCACCCGGGCCCCTTTGCCTACTAGGCTGTGCTTGCAAATTACACGCCTCCATTTATAAGGTACGCGGCGCGCTGCCGCTGCGGCTTACCGGCGGCGATGGCGCTTTCGATTTTTGTGCCGATCGCGTATATCGCGTCGCTGTTTGCGGCACTTGCGCTATTTAGCAAAGTATACCGCTCGCGTACGCAGCGGCTCTGGCGTCAATACCAAGAGTCTACCGCGGCGGACAAGAGTATGGTGCCTGCGCGTGCGATTTACAATGCGCTGGCAGAAGTGCAGGACGAGTACCCCGATGAAGACCCTACGAGCCCCGCATGGGTTGTTCCCCGAGCGACACTGCAAGGCGCGCTTCTAGCGCGCGCGGTGACTGCACTTCGAAACATGGCCGAGTTGCGCGAGAATAAGAGCGCGCTCACGAGCCTGCTCGAGAAAGGCTCTGTCGGCGACGACGCTGCGGCTCTGCTCGAGACGATGGACCAGGATCTGCGTGTAGAAGTGACACATATTGTCCGCGAGGCAGGGCGCTTTGATGAATCGTGGAGCAAGCTTATTTTCGAGAGCGCAAACCAGGTGTCTACCAATATGCGGTATCGCGATATCGTGCTTGACATCAACAAACAGCGCGATGAAGAGACTGCCAAGACCCATCAGTTGGGCCTCGAGGTGCATCGGATGGAGAAATAGCTGCATAGATATCCTATTTAGACAATGGCTGCGGTCCCGTCGACTCCAGCGGCCGTTGCACACGGCTAATCCGTGCAATTTGATTGCGTTGCTGTTTCTCTTGCCATGCCATTAAGCGGCTCGTCTCGTACACCGGAAAGCCAAAGATGCGTGGGATCAGGCGCTCTACGTGGGGGACGGCAGGAGCGCCTTGGGCGGTGGACGGGCGCGGCGCAGAGTCGGCAAACGGACGTGTGTTTCCATTCGCACCCGACTCACTGCTGACGTCCTCACTCGGGCTCAAGAGTTGGTTCTGCTGCTCGAGCGCAAGTGCACGCTGGTGGAGTGCGTCGGCAGAAACTCCGCCATACGCCTGCTTAGGTGCATTCGCACTGGTCGGCGTTTGCGGGAGGCTTGTAGTCTTGACAGGGATCATGTGGGGGTATACCATAAGCAGCATGTGTGGGAATGTGGTTCCGAAAAATGCGCCGTCGATGGACGCGTGCCGCGAGCTTTTGGGGCTGTACAAGTCTTCGCACCGCGGGCAGTACAGTTTGACGGGGTTTTGATATGGCAGGTCCGACAAGCCTACCGGTAAGAGTGGCTGCTGGGAGCAGAGCACGCGCGGACACCGCCCAAAATCCGCACGCTTGTATTTTTCCAGCATCTTGGCGAGGCCGCGCGTTGTGAGAATGTAGCGTGCGTGCACGAGACCATACAAAATCCGCGCCTGGGCCTCAATTTGCTCGCGCTGCTCATCGCCCAGATGTTCGTCTAGCGCATCGGTAATCAGGTCCAGCGCATGCATGTAGTGCTGCACCTCTGTGTTAAGGCCTGTGAGGTTGAAGCGGTCGAGGATGTAGTCCTCATCCAGCTCGCAGAAGTATTCGTTTCCTTTCGTGGAGAGAAACCATGCAATCCAGGTACTCGCTGCATAGTCCGACGAGCCGGAAGAGAGCTCTTCCACTACTGTTAGCCCACCGCCCTTGCTTCGCACGTACTCATCCTGTCGTCGCCGCGAGGAAAAAGGGGCGGCGCGCCCGATCTTTCTAGCCCGATCGCCGACCGCCCCAGCGCGGCCCGTCCTTCACGTTCTGGCCACCACCGCGAGAAATGCGTGCTGCGCTGCTTACTACAAGCTTCCTTCGCGCCGCGCCGCTGCGTGCGGCAGCGCGGCCTGCAATGCTGCGCACAGCAATGCCCAAACTTACCCGCACGTTTGCGAGTGAGGGCGATGCACAGGAAATGATGGTGCGCGATGCGCTCAACTCGGCGCTCGAGGAGGAAATGGACCGCGATCCGAGCGTGTTCCTGCTCGGCGAAGAGGTTGCGCGCTACAATGGTGCATACAAGGTTACAAAGGGTCTGCTTGACAAGTTCGGCGAGGACCGTGTGATTGATACGCCGATCACCGAGGCTGGGTTCGCGGGTCTTGCCGTCGGCGCGGCTTTTACAGGCCTGCGCCCCGTGTGTGAGTTTATGACGTTCAACTTTGCTATGCAGGCTATCGACCAAATTGTCAACTCTGCAGGAAAGACGCACTACATGTCTAGCGGCGGAGTGACCTGCCCTGTGGTGTTCCGCGGACCCAACGGCGCTGCCGCCGGCGTAGCTGCACAGCACTCGCAGGACTACTCGTCTTGGTACGGCCAGATCCCAGGCCTCAAGGTCATTGTTCCGTTCAACTCGACGGATGCGCGGGGCCTGCTGAAGTCTGCGATCCGCGACCCGAACCCCGTCGTGTTTCTCGAGAACGAGATCCTCTATGGACATGCATTCCCCGTGTCCCGGGAATGTGCTTCGGAAGATTTCCTCCTTCCCATCGGAAAAGCACACGTCGAGCGCGAAGGCACTGATGTGACAATTGTCGGAGCGAGCATTGGTGTGCTGCATGCGCTCGAGGCTGCCAAGACGCTCGAGAAGGAGGGCATTTCTGCCGAGGTCATCAATCTGCGCTCGATTCGCCCGCTCGATATCGAGACGGTGATCAAGAGCGTCAAAAAAACAAACCGTCTCGTCACTGTCGAAGGCGGATTTCCCGCATTTGGGATTGGCTCTGAAATTTGCGCCCAGATCATGGAAACGGACGCGTTTGACTACCTCGATGCGCCTGTGGAGCGTGTTACGGGCGCCGATATCCCAACGCCCTATGCACAGAACCTCGAGGCTGCATCGTATGCGAACCCTGATGTGGTCGTCAAGGTCGCAAAGCGTGCGCTGTACCGCGGCTAACCTGTCGATGCACTTGCGTAGCAAAGGATACGTAGCAATGTACGTGCAATAGGAAATGACGGGGGCGCCATTTGTGCACACCATCGGCAAGTACATCGTTTGTGCTCTATGGCCCTACACTTAGTTTGCTGCGCTAATAAAGAACCACTTGTCGACGCTCGGGTCGATCGGTGCTGGCGGCTGCGGGTTGGCAGTCGGCAGCGACGCAACGGCAGCGTCGTTGGCGCTGGTCAAGCGGCTGCTTCCTTGCACAGTGGTGTTGACAATCTGCACATCGTCCGCCTTAGTCTGGCCACCGATAAGACGACGCCAGGACTCGCTGCACTCGTGGATGACCTCCATGGCATAGGCACGGTTCTTGGCCTCGCCCGAAAAGGCAAACTGGTTCTCGGGCTTGCCATCGGGGATTTTGTAGATGCGGAACCACTCGTTGGTAGCGCGGATCAGGCCGGGTAGGTGGCGCTCAACGTCCTCAATGTCGTTCAGCTTCGAAGCGAGCGGGTCATTGACGTCGATGGCAATCACCTTCCAGTCGGTCTCGCCTTCGTCGAGCAGCGCCATGACACCGAGCACCTTGACCTGCTTGATCTGGCCCGTGTAGCCGACATTTTCGCCGATCTCAATGACATCAAGCGGATCGTTGTCGCCAGCAGCCTTGGTGTCCGGGTGCACAGAGGAAGGGTCCTCCCAGGTCTGCGGGAAGGCACCATAGTTCCAGATGTAACCCTTGTGGGGGAAGCAGTTGCGCACAAAACGCAACTTGCCCTTCTTTGTGTCCTGCTTGAACGGATTCAGCACTTCATCTTTGCTGATCTCGACCTTGGCGTTGGTCCAGCGGGGGATCTCGACGATAAAGTTGAGGATACCGTTGGCCTCGTCGGCAAACAGCGGCACGTCGTGAAACGCCGAGAGGGGCTGTCCCGTCGACTTAGATTCGAGAAAAACGCGGTATTCAAGCGTGTTGGGAGCGCCAACAACGCGGGTCTGGATATCCTGTGTAGAAGACATGGCGTGGGTCCGAAAGTGCGAGGCTGTCTGTGCGAGTCGCTGAATCGTGGATAGACGGAACATGTGGCACGGTCGGTGCCCTGTGCCGTAGCACGTGCACACCACGTGGCTTCGGCCGAAAATTGTGGCCGCGTAATGCTCCGCGCATGATTGGGGCCCGGCAATGGACCCGCGCCGGTTGCTCCTAACCATGTCGAAACCGAATGACTTTGACGCTGTCCGCCAGGACGTTCGCTCTATTCTGAAGAAGAAAGACTACGACCACGGCTCTATTGGGCCTGTTCTCGTACGTCTCGCCTGGCACGCAAGCGGCACCTACAGCAAGGAAGATGACACCGGTGGCTCCAACGGCGCTGGTATGCGCTACGAGGAAGAAGGTGGCGACCCTGCCAATGCCGGTCTTCAGGAAGCACGCAAGTTCCTCGAGCCCGTCAAGGAGCGCCACCCCTGGATTACCTACGCAGACCTTTGGACGCTTGCAGGCGTCGAGGCCGTCCGTGCGATGGGTGGCCCCGACATTCCCTGGAAGTCTGGCCGTACCGACTTTGCCAACACCAAGTACCTGCCTCCGCGCGGCCGTCTGCCGGACGGCGCGCTGGCTCAGGACCATTTGCGCGATATCTTTTACCGCATGGGTTTCAACGACCAGGAGATTGTCGCGCTGTCTGGTGCACACAACCTCGGCCGTTGCCACAAAACACGCTCTGGCTTTGACGGCCCGTGGGTCGTGAACCCGACGCGCTTTGCCAACACCTACTACCGTTTCCTCCTCAACTTGGACTGGAAGCCACGCAACTGGGACGGTCCGTTCCAGTATTCGGCGTACGCGCCGGGTATGGACGACGACGACGAGCCTCTTATGATGCTGCCGACCGACTACGCGCTTGTCCAGGACGAGAAGTTCCGCCCTTGGGTCGAAAAGTACGCGGCCGACCAGAAGCTCTTCTTTGAGGACTTTTCTAAGGTGTTTGCCAAGCTCATTGAGCTCGGTGTGTACCGCGACGAGGATGGCATTGCCCGCTGCGACAAGCGCGATGCCAAGGGCTCGTACATCTCTGCGCCCAAGAAGTCGGGCGTGCAGTCGAGTCTCTAATTGTATGTACTAAAAGACGAGCAAAATGGGCGCGCGCAAAACTTTTTTCGTGCGAGCACTTGCAAAAAAATGCACGATACCCTTTGCCCGCCCACCCTCTCATAGCGTCGATGCATGCGCATGCGTCTGCATTCAATGTATTGACGTACGTATACAGGTGCAACCCAGTCGCACTGCATGTCGATTTTGCCGGTCCGTATGTGCTAGTATGTACATTCTATAAAGCATGATAATTGTGGAGAATGGCTGTCATCACCGCATGCTTGTACAAAACCAAGTCGTGCAAGCATTCCTGAAGAACATGCGCGCGACGGCTCGGGTCAATCGACTTGACACGCGCGACAAACGTCGCCGACACAGGCCGATGATCCGAGAGCGTAGCATCCCAGCGCTTGTAGGAAGTGCATTGCACCGTCTCTGGGAGATGACCGCGCCAAAGGATCCTATCGCAGTACGCTGGGACGCGCGCTTTTTCCGACGTGTCGAACTCATTCGAGAGTCGGTTGAACTTGTAAGTAGGTGGAAAGCGTACCGGCGCTTCCTGAAACATGCGCAATCGAAACGCGGGATTTGCACGCATTTCGTTGCGCAGCTGATCGATTTCGACCAGCTCGGCAAACTTTTGCTGCTGTACAAGTTGGAGTACCGTCGGGCGATGCATATCGAGGCGATAGTTGAGGTCGCCGCTAAAAAAGCAAATCTCGTGGTCCAAAATCATCGTTCCGTCGCCGCCGTCGACAAACGCAACATCGCACGCCTTGGACTCGCACGAAGGAAACACGCTCTGCAAGATCCATGCCACGTCCAAATTGCGCTGCCGCACCCTGCGTTGCCCTGCGGCCAAGTGGCAGTTTACGAAACAGAGACTCGCATCGTCAAGGACAAAGCGCGCAATAAGCGCGCCTTTATTTCCATAGTGACCTCCGAGTCCCGTCTTGACGGAGAAGGTGACGGGGTCGCGGATGCGCGGAGTGAGCGACTGCTTGACAAACACGCAGGTGAAGAGGCCGACGAGGCTGTCGGACAAGAGCAGCGTATAGGGTGCCTCGGGCGGCAGGACGAGGCGCAGAAAACTGGCGAGCTTGTCGCGCCAGGCGCGGACCTGGCTCGAGGAGTGGCTGTCTTGCTCCTTGCCGTCCTTGCGCTTGTGCCCGAGCAAGATGCGCTTCGCAGTGAGTCGCTTGTCCTCGAGATCGACCAGCTCCTGGAACCCAAACACAATCACATCGGGCGTGTTGAACGTATCGCAATACTCGTTGTTCTTCGCGCTGGCAAAGCTGCTCGCGTTTCGCAGAACGCGCTGGAAAAGTTCCATGTTGTCCACGACGCCAAACAGGTCATCGGGCGAGGCGGCATTGATGTTGTAGGTAAGATTGAGGATGCGCAGAGAGTGGTACGTAGAGAAACGCGCCGCATGAGTGCCCAAGGACCGATCGATCCAGTCCTGCGAGAGGAACCCGTCCCAGAAATGGACAAAGTCGTCGTTCCCTGCGCTCATCACCGGCAGATTTCCGCTGCCCGTCTCGAGGCCGTAGGGATCAAAGACTAGCGCAGTGACGCCGTCGCGGTGCGCCAGCCACGACTTTACCACACGAATCACTTGGCCGCTCACGTCGTAAATCGCAATGTGGCCCGAGCGCGACGCAACCCACAGCATGGAATGCACACTAACCATGGCAACAATGGGCTGCGTGCCGAGCGCGTGGATGCTCTTGTGCACAAAGTCTGCCGAGGACCAGAGGGTAATGTGCCCCGAGTCGTGCCCAAAAAAGACCATGTCGGGGCGCGAAGCAAGAACTGCACTGCTCGTGACGCTCCCGAGCCTGTTTTCTTTGGTGAGGGGCAGCAGCAGCGGCGCACTCATCGCATTGAAGGGGCGATCGTCAGAGGAGGGATTGTACGCCCGGACCTGGAGGACCTTTTGGCCCGCGTACTGCGGTGCTGACTTGGTGTGCATCGCCACGCTGCTGACCCACAATTGGTTGCCGAGCATGTTGACGTGCGCATTCTTGGCGAGGGTGATGCGCTGGCAGTGTGGGTGCATGTCAACAAGGCGCAGTAGCGCGCCGTTCCTCGCAACCCACGACGAGATCTTGCCGCTCTCATCGAGCGCCACGATGGTCTGGCCGACCCTGCGCAAGAGCACAATGGGCGACTTGTGGACAGAGGAGCAGACGCCGGTGAGCTGCCCCGTATACGTATCGAGCTCGGCCAAAGCACCACACACTGTGCCGTACCACACAAAGCGGCCGTCGGCACTCGCAAGAGGCCCTGTAGGCGTAGGCAGTGCGAGCGGAGGACAAAAGGCTACTGCGGTGATGCGCAATTCGCGCGAAGAGGCAGAGAGCTGCGACGGCGCGCCAAGCGCTGCATGTAGGTCGCCCGGGGAGAAAATGAGCTCCTTGAACGTGTCTTGGCCTGGGAAAAACGAGACAATTCGCAACTTTTCCGCAACGACCGCGACAAAAACGTCCCGGAACAAGTCGCATATGGTCACGGGCGTTTTGAACGCAACGCTGCGTGGGGTATCCATAATGGGCGGCATACGGCTCATGTGCGAGATATCTGGAAAGTCGTCGAAGTACATTGTGTCTGTACCATCGGTGGTGCTGAACCCTTCGTCTTCCTCGTCGCTGCTCAGCTCCGACTGGCTTTGGGCGTCAGGAAGGTCAGAAGGCACAGCGCTGCGCGGCGGTAGCTGCACCGGCGCTGGGTTTGCGCGCTGGGACGGCACGACATTCGACAAGACTGGCGCACGCTGAGCAGCTTGAGCGCTTGGAGGGACGCGGGTGTGCTCGCTGAGCGGCATTGCATGGCTCGGCACTCTCTGCACAGGCGGTGGCGGCGCTTGGCTCGGCGGCGCACCGCGGTGTGCAGGAGCAGGACGCGGCGTTGCTAGGGGTGAACCATGGACGGCCGAAGCATCCGGCACGCTGCGCGAAAAGTGCATGTTCTGTGCATGGATCGGCGTCGCTGGCGCGGGTGCAGTCGAAGCGCTGTGTGTATGCATGGACGTCGGCACGGATTGTGTCACATACGTAGCAGCATGCTCCGATGCAGACGTCGTTGGACTTGGGCCGCGCGCCGGCGTGGAAGCGTACGATGAAATCCCCATAGAATGCGGCGTTTGCATCGTGCTCGAGGAGCGCGACGGCGCCGAATCCGACTGTGTGTCAACTGGCGCACGCGCTTCCGTCCACGCCTGATTTCCCTGGTACGCCCAGGGATACTCAACGGCAGTGCGTGGCTGGGGTGTGTCAACCAGCGGCGTTTCTGTGGAAAAGAAGGCGTGCGCGGTTTTTGGCGTCGCTTCGCTGGCTTCCGCATGTGGAATGATGACTCGTGGGCGTTCCGGCGCAGCGCTAGTATCGGCAGCCTCGCGGGCATGGGATAAGGGATGCTGCATTCGATTTTGCACAGCATCGTGCCCTGTCACGAGAGGCGGTGCGGCGCGAGGCAGCGCTGCTGCGACGTTGCGCATGCCCAGCGCCTGTGCATGCGCCGGCTCATAACACCATTCGCCTTCTCCGGCTGTCACGTACGCACTGTGCTCAACAGGCGATGGCGCCGGCGGCGTACGTGCGCGCGGGGCAAACGGCGCGTCGACAAATGGATCGTGCGCTGGCATCGCCGGGTTGTGTGACCGTGTGCCGATCGGCACCGGCGCTGAATGCCCGCCAACCGATTGCGGCGCTGTAGGTGGCATGTTGTCCGAACTATGCGGTGCGGCGTGTCCGGTGTCGTCGGTGGGCGAATGGCCCGCCGAGGTAGGGTCCATCGTCTCGGACCCAGAAGAGCAACAGGCACGTCCCATGGCCGTGCACCGCCACGTGGAATTTTCCTCCCTTCTGTCTCGCATGGCGTGGCTGTTTGGCGAGGATGCGATGGCACTGCCTCTCACTCCACCGCTCGATCCAGCCGATGCGGTAGCGTGGGGCGACGGGCTTGTTCCCGAGCAGATCTCTTCGATCACCAACGAGTCCGTGTGCATTACGTACTATCGCGACGCGGCGAAAGCGCCATCACTGTATGTGGACGACGCACGGACGGCGCAAGATGCACGGACGGCGCAAGACATGCAGGCGGCGCAGTCGGCGGCGGAGCGCGTCGCATACACCGTGTCTCTGGTGCTCGATATGAGGTACGGGTGTGGCGGAAAGATTTGGCCGGCGGCAAACGTGCTTGGCGCGTACATTGCGTCTATGCCCGCGAGAAGCGCGTGCGGCGCGGCGATGGAGACGCATCCATGGCGCGGCAAGACGGTCGTGGAGCTTGGAAGTGGGACTGGACTGCTTGGTTTTTTTGTCGCAAAGATTGGATGCCTGTGCGAGACGTGGATCACCGACCAGGAACCGATGCTGCCGCTCATGGAGCAGAATAAGCGGCGCAATGCGGACACCATGCTCGATCCGTGCCACATCGCGGAGCTTGATTGGGGTGCGCCGCTGCGGTGTGTCCCGGAAAAGCCGGACGTGCTTCTCCTTGCAGACTGTGTCTACCGCGAGGAAGCGTTCCAGCCGCTGGTCGATACAATGCATGCGATGGCGACGCCGGCGACAGAGATTTTGTTATGCTACCACAAACGCCGCAAAGCGGACAAGCGCTTCTTTGCGCTGCTCAAGCGGCACTTCTCCTACAGCCATGTGGAAGACGACGATCTGGAGCGGCGTCGCGTGTACAACCGCAATGGCACGTTTCTGTACAAAGTGACGCTGCTAGGACAAGGGGCGTTGTAGCGCGCTAGCAGAGAAGAGGTAGTGCGAGCATGGACGAATAGTATACCAATTACGTACGCAAGCCATGACACTTTGCTTTGCAAGCTACATACGCCTACTTAATCTCACCCGCATCCTTCGCGGCAAGGTACTCCGCATGCAGCTTGCACTGCCGCTCATACTCCTTCTCCAGGTTTTTGCGCCGCTTTTTTGCTAGCGCCTCGCCCTTGTCGTCGGCAGTAGGGATCCCTTGTGCATCCCACGCGCCAAAGTTGTGCACATGCGGCGCGCGGAACATGTCCCCAGGCGCGACGCGCCCTTTTTCCAGCAGCGCCGCACGCTTCTCACGCGCCTGCGCCGCAGCTTGCGCTTTGCGCTCCGCCTTCTCAGCTACCATCCGCTCTTTTTCAGCACGCTGCGCCAAGATCTGCTCCTTGGGGACGAACTTGAGCATCGCCTTGCCATCTTCTTGGTCCTCGAGCGCGACGCCCAGCTCGGTCAAGTCCACATCGCGGAGCTTATCTGCAAGGCTTAGCAGCGTCGCATGCGGTGCATTCGCGCGTGCAAGCTGACGAATCGCGTCGCGGAAGCTGGAGAGGACGCGGAGGTACGGCAGGGCCACTTCTTCGCTGCCTTGCACTGTTTCCGCCTGCGCCGTGCCCCAGCTCAGCTGGCCGGGTGCAACGCTGCCCTCGCCAAGCCCAAACATGCGCAGCATCCGCGCGACGTACTCGGCAATGCTGACCAACAGCGGCACATTCAGCGCCGCACGCGGTGTAGCACGCTCGTACACATTCGCACGCGAAACAAGCTGCAGCAAGACACTTACACCGCGCGACGTGTCGAAGTTATCGCACATGGCCGCGCGGAACTGGACTTGTGTATCGGTCAACTGTGCCGCAAGCTGCTTCTCTGTAGTGCCGTAGTGGTGCTGGCCATCGGAAAACGAGGCGCCGTGATCGCGGTGGAGTGCGGTGGTGCCGGCAAAAAAGTTGTTAAAGGTAGCCTCGACGCTGCGCACTTCGCCCATCGCGGACTCGCGGAAATCCATCTTTGCGTGCCATGGCTGCATGAGAAAGGCCAGCCGAAGCTGCCGCGCAGTGAAGCGCTCCAACGCCTCGTCAATACTGATGAAATTTTTCAAACTCTTGCTCATCTTGAGGCCTTCGATGTGCAAGTGACCCGTGTGCAAAAAGTAATTGATCCACTGCGCTTCTCCGTGGAACGCCTCGCTCTGTGCGAGCTCATTGTCGTGGTGGGGAAATATGAGGTCCACGCCGCCGGAATGGATGTCGACCTTCTTGCCAAGCACTTCGGACGCCATCACACTGCATTCAATGTGCCACCCAGGACGACCCGGGCCCCATGGCGAGTCCCAAAACGGCTCGCCGGGCTTGGCACGTTTCCACAGCGCAAAGTCGGCCGCGTGCCGCTTTCCACGCGTGGAAGAGAGCGTGCCCTCGCCTTCTTCGAGCAGGGCGCGGTTGCCTTTGCTCCACGGTGCAAGCTTGGCATAGTGGTGTGCATCGCCGGGGGTTTCGGCAGGACTGCCGTCAAAAGCGTGGGTATCGAACCAAACATTCTTGCTCTCTGGCGAGGCATCGTCTGCGTATGCATACCCGTTCGCAAGGATCCGCTCAATGAACTGCACAATCTCGGGCACGTACTCGCTCACACGGGTCAGCGTCGTGGGCCGCTCTACATGCAGGCGCTCCATATCGCCGAAAAAAGCGCCTTCCCAATAGGCCGCAAGCTCGCGAAAAACGGCGGGGTCGTTGACCGTGTGCCCAAGCGTGGCGTCCAGGTGCGCCATGAGAACGTCTGCGGATGCATCGATCAACGCGTGCGCTTCGCCAGCAGTGTGTGATGCGGCGCCGAGCGCCATTGCAGCGGCAATTTGCGCGTCGCGCGACGCTTGCAGCGTGCGAAACTGCATTGCAAATTTCGGCTCCTCCTGTGCCGCCTTGTCGCGCCACACAGGATCGGTCTCGAGAAGCACGAGCGCCTCCCAGCCTGCCTCGCCATGCCGCGCACGCTCCGCGTCCTCGGGATCGGCCTCGCTCTCGTGCGGCGGCGCGGGCGGCGCAAACTTGGCCAGCGTCTTGGCAAAAAAGGCGCGCCATGCAGCTTGTACGGTATCAAGAAGCACCTTGCTCAGCACTGGATGCTGCGCCTTGAACTGCTGCAGGAGATATGCCTGGCGTGCGCGCACTATAATCTTATCGTCGATGTCGGTGATGTTCATCACAAACTGGATATCGTAGCCGAGGTAGTCGCGCATGATCCGGCGAATCACGTCTTGCGTGACATAGTTGCGCGCATGGCCCATATGGCTCGCATCGTACACGGTCGGGCCGCAGTTGTACCATGTAACATGTCGCGCGCGCTCCGGCACAAACGGCTGCTTGGTCCGCGTCAAACTGTTCCACACGTGCAGAGTGGGCTCAGGCGTTATCGGCTCCGGCTTTTTCCACGTTCTTTGCTGCAGTGCAGCATAGTCTATCGGTTGCGACAAAGAGGTCATCGCTCGGGTGCGACACGCAGAGACAATGCAAGACACCGAGCGCAAACGAAAAACTCCACCCGCCGTGGGCATGTCGAAGGCTGCGGCATCGGCCGTGGACGTGCACCGCTGACTAAACATGTATCGCGCGCCTGCTCCTGACTAAACTTGTGTGAAGCGCGCGCGGCCGTGCGCCGTTCGCCATGGCCGGCTGGGACGGCATCGATGCAGCGCCTTTTCTCCGCCTCGCGCAGGAGGGGTTTGCACGTACGATCGATGCGGTATCCGAGTCGAAGACGCTGCTGATTGATCCGATGCTCGCGGGGCCACTTGGGCTTGTGTCAGATGTCGGCGCACTGCGCCAGCGCGGCGTCGAGAAAATGTTTTGGCTGGAAGAAGCAGGCCCTGGAGAGAGTGGGGGCGTGCAAGCGCCCACACGGCAGCTCTTGTACCTGTGCCGCCCCGAGATTCGATGGATGCGCACGGTGCATGCGCATATGGAGGCGGATACCGCGCTTCACGACGACCAACACTATGCATACACGATTGCATTCGTCCCGAACCGCACCGAGCCGTGCCTGCAATACCTGCGCCGCCACACACTTACAAGCAGGATCCATATCCTTGACTTTGGCCTTGAATTTATCCCACTCGGCCCCGACTTGCTCAGTTTGGAAGACGACGCGGCATGGGTGCATACCTTTGCGCATGGCGATCACACTTCCCTCTTCCGCGCTGCACAAGCGCTGATGACGATGCAGTGCACATACGGCCTCTTTCCGCGTATCGTCGGCAAAGGCGACATGGCGAACCGGCTTTGTGATCTTCTCGTGCGCCAGCGGCGAGAGCAATGTGCCTCGGATGTTGGAAGTGCCGCACTACAAACACTCTCGCCTCAAATCGACGCGCTCGTGGTGCTGGACCGGACAGTGGACCTTGTGACGCCGTTCTCGACGCAGCTCACGTACGAAGGCCTGATTGACGAGGTGTTTTCCATAGCCAACGGCTTCGTCGAGGTCGATGCCGCGTGGGTTGGCGCTGCCTCTGCACAAGCCCAGGCACGCGCTGCCGCGCCGGTGAGCTCTGCGAAGCGCAAGGTGCGGCTCGACGGTGTGGACGACGCCCTCTTTCATGCCATACGCGATGATAACTTTGCCATTGTCGGCGAAAAACTGCACACGGTCGCCAAGCGCCTCAGCAAAGACTACGAGGGGCGGCACAAGGCGAGTAGCGTGCATGAGATTCGCTCTTTTGTGAGCAAGCTTGGAAATTTGCAAAGCGAGCATGCAAGTCTACGGCTGCATACAAGCATGACCGAAGCGCTGCTGCGCACCACCAAGACGGAGCGTTTTCACCGCGTCTTGGAGGTGCAGCAGAACCTCGTTGCGGGCTACCAAACCGCGCAGCAGCTGCAAGCACTGGAAGAACTGATGCTGTTGAAGACGCCCGGTCTTACAGTGCTGCGCCTCGCATGCATCGCATGCCTGCTAGGCGCGGTGTCGCGCGGCAAGTGGCTCGACCAGTTCCGCACCTCGTTTGTGCAGACATACGGTTTCGAGTTCTTGCCGCTCCTTGTCGCGCTTGCCGAGATGCGTATCCTGTGTGTTGCATCGCACGGCGCGCGCAAGAGTTCGCAGTTTAGCGATGTGCGACGGCCGCTTGCGCTGATCGACGACGAGGTCGACGAGCGCGCGCCGCAAGATGTGAGCTACGTATTCAGTGGCTATGCGCCGCTCTCGGTGCGCCTTGTGCAGACCATTTGCCAGCACCCATACAAAGGCGCGACGCACGGGACAAGGCTGCTTGCCACGCGGATCGCGGGATGGCGCAACGTCGACGAGGCGATTGTCAAGCTGCGCGGCGCCACGTTCGATTTCCTGCAGACTGCCGGCGAAAAGCCAGCGCTGCCGCAGCAGGACACGGTGCAGACCACGGTCGTCTTTTTCCTTGGCGGCGTCACCTATGCCGAGATTGCTGCGATCCGGCTCATGAATGCACAGCAGCGGAGTCGGCGCTTTTTAATCGCCACGACCTCGGTGGTGAATGGGAATAGTATGTTGCGGCAGCTCAGCTCGGTGCCGCTTCCTATAGTACACTAATTACAAAACGCGCACGCTAGGACCTGCACCGCGCTGTGCACTCGACGCGAGGCATCCGTGCACAACGCCGAGCAAGTGCTTGTTCTCGAGCGCCGCTGCGACGCGCTCCTTGTCGTTCAGCTGCTTGTTGATGGCATTCTCCGACTGGTGCGTGCCGGGCTGAATGGAGATGTTGACCTTATACCGCGACGGAAGCGCACGCAAAAGGCGCACACGCAAGGAAAGACCGATGAGTGTCGCCATGCTGCAGTGGGGAATGGTAGGCGTGAATGCGAGGGTGACGGATGCAGGGCGCTTTGCGGAAAGATCACCCTCGTCGACCTGGATATGCGATTCGTTTACCACAGCGAGCTGTTCCAGCGTGAGTGGATGCTCGGGGTCGGTGATGGAGCGCACAAGATCGAAGACCTCGCGCGCATCGATAACGTCGTTGGACGTTTCTACCGCGTCCTCCTCGTCGTTGTCGGTAAATATCGAGGTGTGGGGCGCTAAGCGTGTGTCGCGCCACCACTCGGTGGGATCGGAGCGCTGTGTATCTTCGCGTTGGCTTGCGTGCGTTGCATACACGATTGGATTCGCATTGTCCATGGTGGCAATAAAAGCAAGGCGCGCTCCATGTGGAGGGCTGTGGCGGCGCGTACCGGTGTCTAGGATCTGTGCGTGCTACGGCGCTGTGTGCGGGTGCGCTACATGACATGATAGGGCAAGAACGGGTTATTTTACAGGGTAGCCATAAGAGAGCCGTTGCTCTCGTGGTGAAATGGAATCGATGTCGGGGACATGGGAGGGGAAGCACCGCCTAAGCCAGAGGTAGGGGAATTGCTCAAAAAAGCATCCATAAGATCATGCTGTATGTTCCAATTCGTAAACGATACCGGGAATCCCGCTCGAGACGCATCGCTCGGTGCGTCGATGGAAAAAGACGGGTCTGTGAGGGAATTTACCGTTGTCGAGGAAAACGTCAAGGCAGACGAAATCAGCGAAGGCTCGTGCTCCTCCAAGGCGCTCGTCGAGTTGCTCCGCACAGGTATCGGCGCGCCTCCAAGTTTCGCCTCTCGTTTCGGCGCACCGACTTCCTCCTGCTCGGTGACGCTCATGGACGGAAGAAGCGTGCTAAAGTGCCCGGTCGAGTTGGGTGAGAATGGCGAGGAGATGCTGGCGCGCGAGCCAAGCGGTATTTCGTCGAGGAAAAAGGAGCCCTGGTCCTGATGCATCTCGTTACCCTGCGCCGCACTCGCAAGCTTGCGTGCCGAAGCAGGCGCCACCTTCGGCGCGCCCTCCTCGTCCTCTTTTTTAACCATGGGCGCGCGTGGCGTTGCATCCGTGTGTGTAATGGTGGGCTGCATCGGCACGACCAATGTATTCGCGGCAGCGTCGCGCTCTGTCTTGACGCTGGACGGCACCGGCGCGTCCAAAGGCTCGAGCTCCAAGCCCAGCATGGTCTTTTGCGCGCTGGCGCCTTTACGCGTCGGCGTATCAGGCGCGGCTGCAAGCGTGTGCCGGCGGGGTGTTGTGCTTCCTGCGCTCGGCACGCCGCACGAGTGGCGCCGCACGAGAGAGATGCTCGGCACGCCGGGCTGCGCTCCGTTGTTCTCTGTGCATGCAAACTCCCAGGCCAGGACACAGAGGATCTCGCCAAGGGCTGCGCCGCGACTTGCGTGGCCAACGGGCTCAGAAGGATTCTGCATGGTTTGTGCGCGCACCTCTGTAGCGCCGCGCGCCACAACAAGCTCTTGGAGGAATGTGACGCCCGCAACGTCGAGGCTCAGCGCCGCGCGCTCGCTCGGCTCTTTGCTGTAGTTGGGTTTGGGCTCCATGCCGCCGGCGCCGTAGAGGTGCACCGGATGGTTGCGCTGGAAAAAGTCGCTCCAGAACTCCGAGGCAAACGGCGCTTGGTACGCCCAGGAAAAGCGATCCGCGCCGGGTGTCGGCGCCGGCGCCGGCGACTCGCTTCCTCCTTGTGGCGCGTCTTGTGCCGCAGGGAAAGCCGCCAACGCACGCGGTGGCTCCAGGGGCTCGACCATGCACAAGACACACTTGGCGTGGGAGAATATAGAGAGGACAGAAACGAGGTTGGTATTTTGCGTGCCGGTCAGACTCAGCGCGACGTTGAACTTGTCGTACTGCGGCGATTTCTGCGCGAGGCGCGGGAGGGCAAGTGGGACGTGGATGTGAAAAATAGGACATGTGAGCTGTGCATACATCTCCGCCAGCATGGGGAAGCGGCTGGCAGACAAGGACGGGGCGCCGAGCGGCAGCACGGGAATCGGGGCGCCGCTCTGCAAAACGCGAGCGCTGGCGGCAGCGTCGAGCAGCGTATACACATGCTGGTCGTCGGAGCAAGCGGCCTGGAGGCGCATGGAAAATGCCGAAGGGAGCAGGCTGGGCGGCACCTCCAGCTCGGAGAGGGCTAGTGCACCGTGTTTTGGCGCAAACTCTGTGTTCATCGACTGGGGCGATGCACTGAAATGCAGGCTGTCAAACGCGTTTACCATCGTGGACCCAGGCGAGTTGCGTGGGGACTGTGTGGCAAGCATAGGGCTCGTCACACAGGACGACAGACTGCTGGAAAGCGCGGGCGAGTAGGGTACGCTGAGCGCCTCCGACGCGGGCGAGGCTGGGATCGCAAGGCTCGCCTCAGCGTTCGTGAGTGAGACGCCGAGCAAGCCGTTGCTGTAGTCGGTGAGCGACTGTGCATACATGACACCGCCGGCGGGCGTGTAATAATCCTCCTCCACGACGGGCTCGGCGATGAGCTGCCGGAACTCGGGATCGTGCCGCTTTACATTTTTCAACACTTGGATATGACTCGAAACCTGCTTTCGGGAGCGCGACTTGTTCGTCTTGCGCTCGATATAGTCTGCAATCAGCTCGTTCCGGCCGCACGGCTTGCCGTGGACGAGGACCTTTCGCCGCCCAAGCTTGGGAATGAGCCGGAGCGCCTCCCAAAACGCGACCTCGACATCGTCTGGCCATACATCCGTGCTGGTTCGCCGCTCTGACCGCTCGCGGATGGTGCGTGGCTGCGGCGCGCTGTACTGCCGCTGCAAAGGAGCAGCGTTCAGGCAGGATGGCATGCAGCGCGGCGTGCCAGGGACCGTATCGGGCGAGGCAATGGTGTGCACAGATGCAGAGGAGGGCAGAGGGCGCGGCATCGCAAAGAAACTCTCCGCGTCGGGCGTCGGCCAGGGCGGCATGGCGCTGTAGCTATTAGCCCGCCTAACAGCATGAGCATCGTAGATGGGGGGCGAAAAGCCGTTGATAAGGGGAGACATCCCTTGCTCCACCTTGATCTGTTGCTGCTGCTGGATGAGGAGCGAAGGGCTCGCCACGTCGGGGCCGAGTGGCCGTGCCGCGCCGCGGTGTGCAAGTGGGCTCATACTCCCATTCATCTGTAGCGAGCCAGATGGCGGCATGCCAGGGACGCCCATCGGCATCATTGCGGGTGGAAAGCAAAACTGCATTGGTTGCGGCGCAGTGTGCGGTACGATATTCATGTAGGGAGACATGATCTAGTGTGAGCAAAAACGCACAACGTACCTGCGGTGTCACGGCACCTTGCTCAATGCCAAGGCCGATTGGGGATGAGTTGGCCATTGCATCTACAGCGGGCAGTGTGCGCCGCCGTTTGCTCTCCATGGGCTGTGGTGCTGCGGGCAGGATATACGGTTTGGGCGACTCGGTCGAGAGAGGAATGCCCATGGAATTCACGCGGTGCTGGTACGCACCATAGGAGAGGTCGGCCCGGTCGGGTGTGGATACATACTTATGCTCCTCGCCATCCGCAAAAAAAGGCGACTGCATCGAGTCCATGCCTGGCGTATATATACGCGACGGCAGTTCCTCGTGCGGGAGAGAAGTGACGCTGGGGTTCATGATGGGCGATGCGGCGACTTGGCCGTAGTATGGAATCATGAAATCGCCACCTTACGCTCGCAGCAATACGCGATCAAAGTATGCGGACGACCCGATGGTCGGCAGGCTGTGTGCAAAGCGAAGCTTTCTCCTGGCTTCGGTCCCTGGTTGCAAGGGCCAGCGCAAGCGCGGCAATGCCTGCAAACGCATATTTCCAGGTCATCTATGACCCATCCTTCCCAGGTAATGCACCTGCATGTGATTGGTCAGCGGGACCGGGTCGCACGCCACGCAGCTGGGCGCACGCGGCAAATCTCCCTAGGCGCTGCAAGGAGCGCATAATCGTGTGGAGATCACGCGACGCGCGCAGAGGGCCGTGGATGCATGGCGGTGCATGGAGATCGGCAGGGATGGTGAAGCGTGAGTGACAGGGTATATACAATGAGCGTAGATCCTGTACGTAGCGGTGAGTGGTGGTAAAGGTTTCGCAAAGTAGAGAAGTTGCTACAGCGTGGATCATGCTACATCCTTGGTTTCCACTGCGTTTCCGCCTCTCGCGTCAGTCGCTTCCTCGCCCTTGCTTAGTTCGGGCGCGAAAGAGGGCGCATAATCTGCGAGTTCATGCTGTTGATCATAGGAACAGTCCTGTCCACCGTCTTCCTCCAAGTCTGTGGTCAGGTCGTGCCGCAACATACCTCGAGCTGCCACGCATCCGCCCGTGTCGTCTCACGCTGTGCCAGCGAGTCAAACTCCCACATATGGAACACCGTGTGCAATGCGCCAATGTGCGAAAACCATGCTCCGACCGGCTCTGCAAAAGGACGGCGCGCGTCGAGACCTTGGCGCCTACCATAAGCATGCACAATACGTACCATTCGCGCTCCCACATCAACAGCTTCCCCGGCTTCAAGTTGTACGTACGCAGCTCAAACAGCTTGTCCTGGTTGTGAAGCTTGTTGATCGAGTTCCAGAAGGTGAACGCCTGCGTAATCCAGTTGCGGCGGCCAGTCACGTAAGGAGCTACCTTCTCGCGGAACTCTTGCTGCACCGGGTCCGTCACACTGCCCTGCTCTACTTTATCGTAGCCTTTGTACCCCGCGTATTTCCAGATGTGGTCTGGGTTAGCGGTGTGCGTACGTACAAAAGTTGCCCACATTGCCAATCACTACCTCCCAACTCCCCGCGCTCTCCAGCACGTCGTGGTAGTGTTCGGCAAGTTTGGTATTCATCTCAAGTCTCTTGTTAGCGCTGAGAAACGTACACAACTGCACGGTACGCATCGGCGTACTTGGGCGGGACCATCACACGCCGAATCTCGTACACTTCTGTGTGGCCCTCGGGCCGCATATCGGGGTACAAGCTCGCTTTCGCGTCCGAGTCGCCGTGAATGAGAGAATCTAGGAATCCCTGCTTCTCGTTGCTTATGTGGCGTGTCGTGCCCAGAGCGCGCGCATGGTGCGCTAGTCCTGCACGGAGAGCGCTCCCGGAAACGGCAGCAAGACGCATCGTGGCGAGACGCAAGCCTGGGGCTGATCGGGTGCCCGATCGGCGATGCGCACAAATTACACGCTACAGGTGCGTGTCCAATTCTACCGAGGCTACAAGGAGGGATGCATAGGCCGTGGGCGCGGCACGGCGCATCAGCAGCGTCCAGCCATTCTCTCCAGTGCGCAGCATCCCATGCTCGGCCTCGCCACGCCGCGTATGCCCTTTGTGGCGCGCCTTTTTCGTCACAGGCGCGTCCTGCGCAGCGAGCGAAGCGCCAGAGCCGAGCGCGAGGCCCAATCCGGGGTGCTTGCTGCGCCATGCTACGGGTGTATCGGTGAATCCTGTAGCTGTCATAACTGCCCACGCCGGGCGAGTGGCAAGCACGGCCATCTGTACTTTTAGGAGGAGCGACGGAGGAAAGATGCCGCGCGCGGAAAGATGCCAGTATCGCCCCGGGCTGCTCGGTGCCATCGGCGTGTACTGTGCAATGGTCGCATCGCAGCGGTCGTACGTGCGCAGGCGCGGCGAATGCAGCGCTGCAAGCCCAGCCCACTCGAGCAGGCCCGTGCATGCATCGGCGCCTTGGTCGCTCTCAAGAGGCGCAGTGCACGCAACTGTTTCGTTCCAGCATGGGATCCACGCGTCGTCAATGTCGGCAGCATCGAGCTTAGTATGCACGGGATGTACGTCTGCAGCGCACACAGAAGAAGGGAAGACAATCGGCGCCCAGCTCTTCCGGCTCCCCGCCGTCAAATCCTGCGGCGGCGTCCACACAAAAAAAAGGGCCCATTTTCCGCGCGCCGCGTCCCATGCCTCGATGCATGTGCGCGCGCGCTCGTATCCTTTTCTCCCAGGCACAAACGATGGCGCAAGCAAGGGAAGCTCAACAACTGGCGTGAGTTGCAGCAGCACGTACTGTATCGAGTGCTTGGGCCACTTGTCCGGTCGCCCGCACGCCCAGAGGCGCCGTGGGCATAGCGGCTGGGGCGCCCGACGAGCCCGAGAGTCTGGTAGGTATCTTTAGACAGAGAAAGCACAAGCATCCCTTGGCCATCAAGGCATACTGTATCTTCCGTATCGAGCTTGGTCGCGCCTAGTGCGTACAAGGAGCCTGGCATAAGCAATAGACAACGTACCGCTCCGCACATACTGTGCGACAAACGCAGGCTCAAAAAAGAGAGACAGCGGCACGCGCGCTATGCAGGGGCCCGGCGCCGTCCAGTCATCCAGCGCCATCACCGCATCTCGCGCACTCGCCTGTGGGAGGAGAAGATCGAGCTGGGATGAGCAGGGCGCATCGTACCGCATGGTTGAATGGGTGCTGCTCCACCACATTGTCGCATTCCGTGCCGGGAAAAACGCGCGCAATCAGTCTCCCTGGACCTCCTGCTGCATGCCGGACACGGTCCGCGCGCAAAGCACTGCGCTTGCGCTTGTGCGTGCTCCGTGCTGGCATACAGCACGCTGCGGCGTGCTGAAGCCGCGCCCACGCCCCGCACACGTGTATATCACGTGATCATCTGGGTCGTGATGCGGCAGCCCCGTTTTGTCGAGCCGCTCGATGTCCTTGTTCAAGAAAGCGCAGACGGCGGTCGCGCATAACTCGAGCTTTCCGACATTTGGGAACAGCGAGTTGAAGTATGTACATTTTTGCTACTCACACTAGAAATCTTCAGGAATGGATCCACGCGGAAAAGCTCTTTGTCGCCGCGAATGGGAAAGCGTCCAATGAGATACAGAAAGGCGCTGATTCTCTGCGCACATGGGGCAGCAGTGAAGGCGACGATATGAGCGATGTGCTCTCGAAAATTGCGCTGCTGCATGAGCATTTGGGCCGTGCGCAGCTGCGTTACAATTACTTTGTCTCGACCATGCGCCTGCACCTCAAATCGATCCGCTCGCGCGAAGAGGCGTTCGGCGACCTGAGGAACAAGAAACGCCATCTTGCATCCAAGATTGAGGGTGTGGAGAAGAAGCTTGCCAAGATGGGCCCGGAGAACAAGGATCTTGCGCGCGTCACGAGCAGCCTACGCGAAATGCGCGGCGATATGGACGTGCTGCGCAACGAGGAGGTGCACCAGGACGCCGCCCTGGGCGACTTCAAGCGCCATACAGTTGCTGAGGCGTTCAGCCTTACGAGCGGTGGGCTCATGGAGCTTGCAGAGAAAAGCGTCGTGATTGCAGAGACCACAAGACTGCTTTCGGAAGAAATTCCACTTGGCGCGACCATCCCCGGCCAGGTTCGTGCGCCGTACCGCAACGAGGCGCGTACGGAGCGGCTCCTCCACGAAGCCATCCGCCAGCTCGACACGATCCACTTTGAGCCGCACCAGGATGCGGCGCAGCTGAGCAAAGAGTACGGGTCGCCAAACGTGGCCGGCGCAAACGAGCAGTTTGTGCCGTCCATGACCCCAGTTCCCACCGACACGGCCGTGGACGCCGCGCCGGGTGCAGGCGCAGGTGTGGCTGTGGGCACCGCCTCGGCACGATCCGCATACGGCCGCCAGTCGTCGGGCTACCCGCTCGAGCAGAGCTACCAGGACGATCCTAACCGGGGCAGCCAAGGCTGGGTCGCTCCTGGCCACGAATCTGTGCTTGTCCATCCGCCGCAGGAGCCCATCCAAGGACTGCCGACCGTGCTCGAAGGTGACGACACGCTCGAGTTTGGCGAAGAACAGGCGCTGCGCGAGCGAGACGCGTACACGTCTTTGCCCGTCGCCCAGGCAGAAGAGCATGCTCGAAATCCACCGAGCTATGCGCAGGATACACACCCCAACGAGCACCCCTCGCGCTCCTACGGACCTGGCTTTGCTGCGCAGCGCGAAGAAGTGCAGGCGTACCAGGAGCCGCCTTCTTCTCGGCATGCCTATCCTGAGTCTAACTATGCGCCGCAGGAGCCCGCGCCTTATTTCCAGGACGGCGGCGCGGGTCCGTACGACGCCGTGTCGGGGCTGCCGAGTGATGCTATTCCTGCGTACCCGCCCATGCCGCCTGGCGTCCCTCTATATGCGTCCCTCACGCCCATCTCGCGCGACTCTCCCATGGAAGAGTTCGCGGGCGAAGGCAACCGCGCCTATTTTGAAGGCGTCGGCGGCACAAAAGCACTGCAGGCTGCTGCGGCGCGCTCTGGCAACTTTCCCATGGACAACTTTGACATGAACAGCACGCCAAACATGTTTGTAGCTGGTAATGAGGGGCGCAGTTTTTCTCCGTCTGCTCTGCGTCCTGGCATGGGCGGGCATGGATCGCATACCGGGCATGGATACCGCCGTGAGATTGTGCAGCATGACGCGCGCGATGCTGTCCACCCGGTGCAGTATGCCCATCCCGTCCATCCAGTCCAGCCCGTCCAGCCCGTCCAGCCGGGTGTTTCCTATTACCCAAGCGCGCCTGGTGAGACGTACCCCGACGCTCGAGTTCAATATCCCCAACATGAGCCCCCCGCGTACCAGCCAGCGCTCCCGGACGTAGCACACTCTCCTCGGGGCGCAGCGCCGCCCGTGCAAGTCGGTGCGTACCTGCCGTACGTCGCCGCGCCTGTGCGCTCTCCACTCGTTTAGGTGCTGCATGCCTTGCGCATGTATTCCATAGCGCGCCGGATCTCTGTCATCTATGCCGTCGCTACAATGCTATCCATCCTTTGTCTTCCTTGCCCACGAGCGACATACACACAATAGCAGCGGCCATAGCAGCGGCGCCCACCACAAATGCCGCGTACGCATGCACCGTCCCCAGCGTCCCATTCGACGTGTGCAGCGGCACAGTGCGCGATGCAAATCCGTGCAAAAGTCGCGCCATTTGCGCGTCGTCCAGCGCGGCAAGCTGCTCGAGCGTGTATGTATCACACACGTCCGACATCCATGTCATCCGTGCGTGACTCTGGGCGGGCAGCGGCGCCATTTCGCGCAGCTTTGCGCGCAGGACCCCGACATTGTCAATGGCATCGGCGACGCTCGGAGGCAGTGCGTCTTCCAGTCGCTGGCGCACAAGCCGCGCGATACGCGGCCCTTTGCCGCCTGTCGATACAAGCACCTGCAGCGGCCCCCGCCGCAGCACGGACCCAAAATAGAAGTCGCACTCGGGCGGCACGTCAGCGACATTGACGGGGATCCGAAGTTCGCGGCACCAAGCACACAGCTGGCGCGACAATCCAGGATCATCAATCGCGACAAGCACCATATCGTAGTACGCGCCTGTCTCTTTGCACACAAGCTCTGATGGCTGTGTAAAGGACGCATCCAGGTAGGTATCGATAGCGTGCGTCGCAAGGCGGTGCTGCATTTCCGCACATAGGCCCCCGCGCGGCGCCATGACCGTCAGGTGTGCATCGGCATTCTTCGCATGCACAAGCCTGCTCGCCGCAACCTCGCCGCCGCCGACAAGCAGGACGTGCTTGTTGCGCAGCTGCCACGCAAGCAGCAAACTTCCGCCCGGCACGAGCGCAGGCAAGGTCATGTGGGGGAAAGCGTGTGCGCTGCGTGTGGAGGTGCCGCCTTCTTATGGCCGCAGCGCTCGTGGCGCGGCCCGAGAGCGTGGAGACGTGGGAAGCGCTGCTTTCAGCACTGCTTCCCCCGCTAGCGCTGGTCGATGGCGTCCCGGACGCGTGCTCGATCGATCCCACGTGCGTGCCGCCGGCCTCGGCGCTTGGTGCGTGGTGGGCCACGATGCAGCATACCCTTCTGACCAATACGATCGTCACATGGGGCGCACAGCTCGCAGAGCACGCGCTGCTCCGCCCTATACTGCGCGGCTACTTTGCACCGCATGCTTCCACAAGTGCGTGTGCGTGTGTGTGGCGGCATACCCTTCAGACATGCACCGAGCAGCTTTTCGCCGCGCGCCAAGCGCAGATCCACCCCGCGGTGCGCACAGCGCTTGGCGATGTGCTGGGCATGTTTGGTGAGGGGGATGTAGTGTTGCGCATGCTGTGTGCTTGCGATGCAGAGCCGCGCGCAGCGAAGCGCGACGCCATGTGGACGGATACGTGTGCCCAGCTCATTGCGCTGCCATTGCGCGCGGCAAATTTCTACGCACACGAAACGCCGGTGCCCGAGCAGGCGTATATGCAGCGCTTAGCGTTGTCATGGGAGCGCGCACTTGCGCCGGAACATGCCGAGCGTCTCGCCGTGCTTGCGGCGAAATTTGTGCGCACTGGCTACACCACGCCTCATCCATCGCGCACCTCTTTTTGGGAGGCAGTCATGCCTGCCATGATAGCCAGGTCTGTTGCACACGCCGCACCCCCCTTTCCCGCACCGTACACGCATGCATGGCGCACCGTGCTCGAGGCACTCGAGACGTGGCAAGGCGCTTGGGTACACACACTCGCACGCTACCTGGACCAAGCGTGCATTGCTCCGTCGCCCTGTGCGTGGCCCCTCGCGCCGCATGAGCAAGGCCCCGGCACGGAAGGCAAGGCATTCTTCTCGCAGCGCGCACTCGACGCACGCAACGCAGTGTATGCGCTCTTGGCACTAGTAGGCGGCGTACACGTAAACGGCCCGGACGCGCCCGACACGCAGTACACGACGCGCCTCGCCATGCTACATATCGGCAACGCATTCCCTAGCACTGTGTGGACGCCACTGATTGCCCTTGCATTCGCCGCGTGGCTCCACGACGATGCGCTCCAGGAACTCGTTGCGTTCTGGAGCGAAAAAGACCGCATCGTGCGCGCCTCTGTCAAGCAGGAGCAGTACCTTGCAGCGATGCTGCTTGCCTACACGACTACCGCGCGCACATTGCCTGCATGGAAGCACATTGCCACCGCGCCGCATTTCTTGCAGGGCGTCTCGAGCCACTTGGCGCACACCGATCCATGCGTACGCAGACTCGGTATGCTCGTCGCGGAATGTGTAAGCGCAGTGACCGTCACACCTCCTGCCAAGCCACTTGCATTTCCACGCGCGGTATGGGATGGCCGAGGCGAGGGGAAAGAAGTTTGCCGTGTCTTGCGCGCACTGCAGCACACGTTCCGCATGGACCATGTCGTGGATGCGCGCGGTAACCTGGACGCATGGCAGGCGGCACTTGCCGTCACGCATGCGCCGCCTGCCGTGGCATACCCGGCGGCGCGCGCGCCGCCTCTGTCGCTGCGCCGCCCGGTGCGAAAAGCTCCGAGCACCGCGCGCGCTATGATCCACGTACTCGAGCCCGATGCCCCCTCTTCCACCTCGTCCGCCTACATTTCCTACGACACTCCCGCGCAGGCAGAGGACATGTCAGACGACGAGCCCGACTCGAGCGACGACGAGGTTGCGCCTGCGGCTGCACCGGGCACACTCGACACTGCGCTGCAGAAGCACACGCCGCCTCCGGTCTACATCCACCAACTCGCGCCGCTTGCGCGCGCACACGACTACCGCCAAAACAAGCTGCTGCTCCGTCATGCCGCGCCGCTGCTCCGGCGCAAGACGGGGTGGGGCAACGAGATTGCGGAGCACGCCACCGACTTGTGCATTGCCTTGTGCGCCATGCAAGACACGTACCATATCCGCGATTTTCAGCAGCGGCGCATCGCCGCGCTCGCGGCGCTGTGCACCGCGTGCCCCGACCCTGCTGCGGACTGCATATTTGAGCAGCTCTTCCTGCCACACTACAGCGCCATGCAGCGCATTGCAATGCTGCATGCGACCGCAGACGCTGCACAGGAATTGGCGGGGTGTAGTCCTACCCAAAGCCCTCCCGAGACGCTCGAGCACCTTGCCGATGTAGCTGCACAGCGCGCGCGGCAGCTCGGTGAGGACCAGGTAGTAGCGTCGGCGCCGCATGCAGATGCTGCGCGTCTGCATGCCGTGCGTGCTGCTCTCGCACGACCGCCAGCGTTTGCGCCGCCTGGGAGCATCAAGCCGACGGTGCCGTTTGCCATGGTCGCTACGACTACGTTTCTGTACCCTCTCGCGAACCGCCTGTGGACGTATTGGCGTGCGCCGCGGCGCTTGTACGCTGGGTCCGAGGCGCTGATGACGCCCAGTGTGCTCGCGGCACTTTTGCACACGCTCGGTCTATTCTCTCATTTTGGGCGCAATGCCGCGCGCTTTTACCGCGAGGCTGTGCCGGATTTGCTGCAGATCGTCGACCATGTTCTTGCGGAGTTGAACGAAGATGTGCTGGTGTGTGGTGCGGCGCTGGCACTGGCACTTGTGCTACTTGATGCCGTCCGCGATGCGCACATGGAAATGGCGCTTTTTCAGCAGCACGCTCCGTTGCTTGCGCGGCTCCAGCAAGGGGCGTACGGCGTTTTTCAGGCGCAGGATGCGGGAGTGGACATGGCTGCATCGCCAAGTGCGCGCGCGTGTCGTGCAGCAGCAGGCGTCGTCGTGCAGCTCACTGCGATCTCGGAGGAGGCGCAGCAGATGTGGCTAAAAAAGGGGGCGATGTAGATCGTGCCGCCCCAGTGTGTTATACAGCGTGCATTCCATCATCCAGTGCATAACCATCATCTTGTAACTATCCTACACGCCACGGCGTGTATTGCCGTGTCTACGAAAGGGTATGGAACAGTGCGATGCGTAGAAAATAGGGAACAGAAAGCAAAGCATCTTGGCAACATGCGCCGTCGCAGTCAAACTGCAAGGCGAAAGCGCGGCCACGCTGACCCCTCTTAGACTCCGGCGCGCTCCTTTTGCGCAAACGGATCCATTCCGCCGTCGTGGTGGCCATGCTCGAGCCCAACCGTCATATCCTGCTCGCCGTGCGTGCCATTATCATTGTGGTACTGCGCATGGAAACGCTGGTCGTAGTGCGCCGCACCGTGCTTCTCGCCCGCGCGACTCGCACTCGCCTCGGCCATACCGAGCTGTGCACGCAAGCGCTCCACCTCCCTACGGCTTTCCTCGAGCGAGAGACTCAAATCGTTCATCGCCTGGTCCATCAGCAGCTTCTCGAGCGTCCATTTTTCAATATTGCTCGCCTCGTTGTTCTTCAGGTCCTGGATGTAGCGCACGGCGGCAATGATGATCGAGCCCTTGTTTGTGTTCTTCACATCGCACCCAGGCACAATCTGCGAGAGCTGCACAATGCCGTCGTTAATCGCTGAGCGGCGGCGGCGCTCGACCTCCTTGTGGTTGTCTTTGCGCTGCCTGTCAAGCTCTGGGCCTTTTCGCTTGTATCGCGCACCTCCCAGGCTGTGGTCGCTAACAAACTTGGAGTCCAGCTCCGCACCGAGTCCATCGCGCGCGGCGTCGAGTCCGTGGCCGTGCTGCTGCAGCTGGCGGCCGGCAAGCGTGCCCATCGCGGCGAGAGCAGCGGCGGTCGCTGCAGAGTCGTGTGCGGCATGCGTGCCTTTGTGCTCGTGCTGGGCATGCACATGCGTCGGACGCTGGTGCAAGTCGTGTTCCATGCCTGGCGGCGGCGGCGCGTCGCCGAGCGTGCCAGCGTCTGTCACGGCCAGTTCCTCTTCGTCCTCAATGACGGGCCCACTGGTGCGCTTGAAACTGGACGCAAACGAAGTCAGCGTCGAGGCGGCTTGTCCGAGGCCTGGAGGAAGGTGGGCCAGTGCGTTGGCAGAGTCGTATTGGTCCGCGCCATCGTACTGTTGCTCGCCGTTGTCCGACGCGCGCTGTGGTCAGGGGTGTAAACACGCCAACGTACCGCTGCTGCAACAATGCTAGCGAGCTGTTCCTGGTTCAGCCCTGCAAGGATTGTGCCGACATCCTTCTCGATGCCCGACTGGCCGACCTGGCTGGCCGCGTCGCTGTTTTGTGCCACGGCGCCATCGCCACCCGCAGTGCCGGTCTCGTACGTGGACTGCTGGTCCACGTACGCGTGCGGCGCGTCATTGTGTGCCGTCTGGCTCGTGCCGGGAGTAGGCGACATGTTAGGTTGCTTGTGAGGTACGCGGTGGGTTGTACAGTGTTGCTCTACGCGGTGCGCGTAGCGTGCAAGTCACGGGAGGCAAAAGTCACGTTTTGGGAGACGATGCGGACGACGACGCGGGCGGCAGCACTCGGCCGAGGACTGCCGCAGCGGTGGGTATTTTCGCAATTCAAAGCTCTTCTTCCGCTAAGCAAAAACGTGGAAAGTGTCTTTTTCCAACCACCGACATGGTACGTTGATGCGGGAAGAACTCATGCCAGTCCGACGACGAATCCCAGAACATCAACTTTGAGACCGCGCACGCCGGTGCCTCGCTGACCTACCCCCAGCAGTGCTCTGCTCTGCGCAAGAACGGTCACGTCGTGATCAAGGGCCGCCCTTGCAAGATCATTGACATGTCCACCTCCAAGACCGGCAAGCACGGCCACGCCAAAGTGCACCTTGTTGCTACGGACATTTTCACCAACAGGAAGTACGAAGACATTTCGCCCTCGACGCACAACATGGATGTGCCGAACGTGACCCGTCGCGAGTACCAGCTGATTAACATTGACGACGGCTACCTCAACCTGATGTCCAACGACGGCAACTCCAAGGACGACGTCAAGGTGCCCGAGGGCGAGATTGGCGACCAGATCAGCGCCGAGTTTGACGAGGGCAAGGACCTCATGGTCACGATTGTGTCGGCCATGAACGAGGAGCACGCACTCTCTTTCAAGGAGGCTCCCCAGGGCAAGTAAGTGATGTATTTCTAGAATGGGAGTAGACTCCCTGTCCGGTAGGCATAGAGATGAATTCACTTACCCGTCGTGTGTAGCCAAAATGGCCCAATCGGCACTTTTGCTGATTTGTCATACGCCGCTTTTTTAATTCTACATAATGGTGCATTCGCGCTCGGGCTTGGGCTGGTAGCCCATCTCGGAAAAGGTGGTGGGACCGCGCTTGGGCGCATCTGCGCGGGCATTCCGCACAGGCGTCTGTGCACGCGCAGTATCGTCGCGACGCTCTTGCGCATCCTTGTCGCGCACACTTTCGTCGACCATGCGCATTGTTTGCTTGCGCACCAGCTCTGGATTCCCACCTGCCTGCGGCGCACGCCCATGGTTCGCCGAGCGACCACGCGCCAATAAATGCTCGTCGTACATGCGCGATTGCAGGTACGCTTGATGCTGTGTACGCGAGAGCGCGTCTTGCGAGCGCTGCAGCGCCTCGAGACGGCTTTTGGCGTCGTCGTTTCCTTGCGCGGCAGCCTTGATGTACCACGCCTTGGCCGCGTCGAGATCTATACTGGTGCCGATCCCCACCTCGAGGTAGTACCCCAGGGCAAACTGTGCCGTGGGCAAATGGTACTTTGCGGCTCGCTCCGCAAACGTCCACGCAAGCGACTCGTTCTTGTCAAAGCAGCCTTCCGCGCCGCAAAGGAACCATTTCGAGAGCGCCATGTCTGCATCCGGCTCGCCCCCCCGGCTCGCAGCGCTGTAATACTGCACGCTGAGCAGCGGATCAAAAGGGAAAGAAAGCTGGGCATGCTCGTAGCACCACCCGCATTTGTACTGCGCCGAGCTCAGGTTGAGGTACGCGGCGCGCTGCAGATAGGAACGCGCGCGCGGCGCAAGCATCGGGCGTGTAACACTGCGCGCCTGTGCACTCGACTCGGCAAGCAGCGCAATGGGCACATGCACACTGTTCAGCTCGCCCGCAAGCAGGAGGCCGTAGATGTAGGCGGGGTGGGGCGTGTCGACGGTGGACAAATCAGCAGCGCTGCGCAGGAACTGCACGCCCTCCTGCATCGAGACCGGCATGTCCAGCTGGCCAAGGATGTTGGCCATGCCCATTCGATACAGCGAGCTGACATCATTGCGCTGCGCGCCACGAAGATAGGCGGCGCTCGCGCGCGGAATATCGTTGAGCGTTTCGTAGTCGCGCCCAATCCTAAACCAGCTAGGCGCGAATCCCATGCGTGCGGAGCGCTCAAAGTCGTTGAATGCAGCGCGCAGGTCTTTTGCGACGTAGGTGGGAAATGCACCGCTTGCGAGAAGATCGCCGCGCGCGTACAGCGCCTCGGGCTTCGGCTCTGGGTGCGAGGCAAACTGCACAATCTGGAGGATGGCCTCGTCGAGCCACTGGCTCGCCGGCTCCTCCATGTCCGTCCCGCTCGCCTGCAGGCGCTCGACGTATTTGAGAACCTGCGTGGACCAGCGCAAAATATCGACATCGCTGCGGCTCGCAAATGCACGCTCGCGCTGCTCGGCAAGAGAGGTCGTATCGGGAAAGGGCACATGGATTTGCTGTAGCTGCGTGCGCGATGACGCGCTCGGTGCCGATGCAAACGAGGCCGCAGGCGCTGCTGCAGGCGCACGGCGCTCGGGCGGCGGACTGGTGGGAATCACGCGCTGGGGCGGCGGCGGTGGGTATGCATGCATCGTCGAGGGCGGCGTCGGAACGTCCCATGCAGGAGGGGGCGCAGGAGCAGCATCTCGTACGCTGGGGCTGTGCGTGCGCCCCAGCTTGGACGGACTATTTCCGCGCGAGCGCGCGCCGTCCTGCTGCATAAACGCAGGGCGTGGCGAGGGTGAATTCTCGCCGCGCGCCACGCGGAATGGGCCGCCCGGCGGCGTCATCTGTCCGGAATCAAGCATGTTTTGTGGCGGCATCGGCGGGTACGCCGAGTCGCGGCCGAACCCCGAAGGGAGATCCGGTAGGAAGGACATGGCGGCGTCGCTGTGGCGCGTGCGCCTTGCCTTATTTACCGCATACCTCCTAGTGCATACATCCCATTCATTGTCCTGCGGTCGATTGGCGCGGCGTGAGCGCGCCGCTAAAGGGTATCAAGCTACAGGGTGCTGCACGTGTCAGAATCCATGCTATAGACCATACAATGGTACTGTTGAAACGGCCAGCAGTGTGCGCTGCCTGCATGTGTGCTGGGCGTCGTGGTATTGTTGGCGTCGCACACGGGCGCCGCGGTCATGGAGCGTGGACCGACTGACATCCCATTGCGGATCGGCAGATCCGTCTCTTTGCGCGGGCGGAACTGCTGGCCCTCGATCACGCCCGTGCCAACGTGGTTTGCTCGCTTCTGCGTCTTGGGTCAACGCACTGTACTGGCGCCGGTGGCGCGCAGCAATGTCATATGCCGTGCGTGCCGTGCGTGCCGTGCGGCCCTGCGTCCTGGGCGGGACACCGAGCCAGGCACAAATGCCCGTCCACACCTGCCTTCCGTCCTTGTGGTTCATGCGCCAGAGACTGTTTGCTTCCGCCAGCACACTCAATCCATGGCGTACGTCACAGTATTGGATGGCGACGCGCTCTTCCGAAACACCGTGCCGTACGCCTGCGACGGTCACAGCGCACGACATAAAGTGCGCGCGCTGCCCAACCGTTGCTGTTCCGCGCGCGCTGGGGCATGCAAGCGACTTCACTGTACCCTCGCGTTTGAATGCATGCCGTATGCGATTGGACCCATTGACACGCGTTTGCGTTACTAATAAATTCTAATCACGTGATACATCTGTCTGCAAATCATTGTTGCGGCTTTTCCAGCAGTGGAGCATGGTCGACGTGCAATTGCATGAACAAACGATGCAAGAAGATCCGACGGAATTGCGCAACTTGGGTCCTGATTATGACGTTATCAAGGCTGTAGGAGAAGGTGCTTATGGCGTAGTGTACTCTGCTGTGCATTTGCCAACGTCGACACGCGTTGCAGTGAAACGGATATCGCCGTTTGATCATCAAATGTTTTGCATCCGCACGCTGCGCGAGATCCGGCTACTGCGACATTTTCACCATGAGAATATTATTTCGATTTTGGACATGATTCCTCCTGTTTCCTACGACTCGTTCAACGAAGTGTATCTCATCCAGGAGCTCATGGAGACCGATATGCACAAGGTGATCCGCACCCAGGAGCTGTCGAACGACCATTTTCAGTATTTTATGTATCAAATTCTTCGTGGCCTCAAGGCATTGCATACCGCTGGCGTCCTGCACCGCGACCTGAAGCCGTCCAATCTGCTCTTGAATGCAAATTGCGACTTGAAGATCTGCGACTTTGGGTTGGCGCGCAGTGTAGATCAGCCAGAAGCGAACGGCAAGGCATTCCTCACGGAATATGTTGCTACGCGCTGGTACCGCGCGCCAGAGATTATGCTTACATTCAAGGATTATACCAGGGCGATTGATATGTGGTCGGTGGGGTGCATTTTTGCAGAAATGCTTCTGGGCAAGCCGCTGTTTCCAGGCCGCGACTACCACCACCAGCTCTCGCTTATCCTGGATGTGCTTGGAACACCCTCTCTCGACGACTTTTATGCGATCAACTCGCTGCGCTCGCGTGATTACATTCGCTCGCTTCCCTTTTGTAAGCGAAAAAACTTTACCGAGTTGTTCCGGGGCGCCGATCCTCTTGCGATCGACTTACTGGAGCGGCTCTTGGCTTTTTCACCGCAAAAGCGGATCACCGTCGAGGAGGCGTTAGGGCATGTGTATTTGGAGCCTTACCACGATCCCTCCGACGAACCCGATGCGAAGCCGTTGGACCCTGGTTTTTTTGACGCAGATTTCGCCAAAGAGCCCCTCTCCCGGGCGCAGCTGAAAAAGCTCATTTTTAACGAGGTGATGCGATAAGGGCAAGAGAAGGGGTTGTTAGTTGTGCATCCAAACAGACTAGCAAGTATATACAGCACAGTGAATAGGGTAATGGGTGATGCGCCAGAGCAGCGCGCTACTTCTATACAAGCTATACTTGGCGCAGCGCCGCCTCAATTTGCGCATTGATGTACGCCTTCTTCGCGTCGATCGGGCAGCCGTATAGCTCCTGGAGCTGTGCGCGCAGCTGGCGCTTCGTGGTCGTGGTCAGGTCACTTTGCGCCAGAATACTGCGGATGTCGTGGCGTATGACCTCGTCGTGGGGGAGTTTGTGCGGCTTGACGTCCACTAGCGCCCCTTCCTGTGGCGAATCTGCACGCAGCGGCAACGACGTATCCGAGCGGCGCTTCTCTTTGACCAACGGCTCCCATGTATATCCTGTGGGCTCCATCGGCAGCAGCGGCTCCTGCTGCACATCGCGATAAGCATAGCTCGTCGGCCGCGTTCCCACATGGACCATCTCGCCATAGTGCCCCATCGAGCTTGCGTCCCACGCATTCCAAACCTTCTCATCCTCGGAGCCCTTGCTGAACCGGTGGAAATCGTCAGAATAGGCAGGAATTGGGCAGGATGCGTATCCATACAAACTCGGGGCGCGCACCATTTCTGAACGCGTCGATTGCGCGCCCGGCACATGCCGCGCCGTGTCGTGCGCATCGCGCTTCTCCCACAGCTCGTTTTCGTACGCTTCCCAGGTCATGTGCGGAATTTCGGCGGGGTCATACGTGCCTTCGTTGTGCAACACGAGCGTCTCTCCGTGCTGCGATGTGACGACACGTGTATTGCCCCAAGAAAAGTCGTCCATGTGCCAGAATGCATAAAGGGGGAGGATGAATGCCCAGAGAGGAAGGCCGATAATGTATACAATCATCCACCCGATCATATCAAAGCGTCTGTGCAGGAGAAAGATGATCATTTGGAAGCCGTAGATGGCGGCAAGCAAGATGACCGACGTGAGCGGAATCGTTCCTCCGTCGATGGCACACACAAGAATAAGGAAAACCAAATAGACAATGGTGACCGGCGCAATGATGGTCGAGAGCAAATCGATCATCACTACAAAGCGCATGGAGAACAAGCAGAATCCACAGAGCTGTGGCGTGCGCAAAAGCTCGACCAAATTGTGCACCGTGGAGTTGATCCAGCGGCGGCGCTGGGAAAGCAGAATGCGCCAGCTCTCGGGCGCGGTGGTCGTGCACTTGGCGTGGCGCACAAACGTGGTCTTGTGGTCGGGAAAGTGTTTCAGCATGAGCGTAGTCAAGTACCGATCCTCGCCGAGGTATAAGAGGTTCTTGAGGTGCAGTGTATCCACTCGATTCTCAGCATAGTCGTCCAACACAGCGTTAGAAATGAACAAGGGGCGCTGCGTGTCGGGTGCGCGGAGCCGGAACATGGAAAAGCAGCCCGGAAGACAGGTGATCGAGCCAAAAAGACTCTCAAACGCCTTGACCATGTAGTGGGAAATGTAGTATTCGTACACTTGCAACATGGTCGTGATGCTCTGCTGCTCGTTCGAAAGCGCCGTTTCGCCACAGAGCCCCACAACCTTTTTATCGTGCACAAATGCAGAGACAAGACGCGTGAGCGCGGCAGGATCTACTTCCGTGTCTGCATCGACTTGGAGCAGGTACTCGTAAAAGCTGGGGTTCACACCGATAATGTTCTTGATGTGATGGTACATTTCCAGCTCGAGTGGGCTCATTGGCAGGCCAAAGTGGACCTTGTTCAGGAAGCGCATCGTGATCAATTGTGAGTCGCGCTTGCCGCGGTTTCCAGGCTTGGCGTGCTCACTGGGCTTGCCGCACTTGGCGACGACAATGTAGGGGACCATGTGCCCAGCATGCTCGTACAAACCGCTGTATACACGCGCCATGTTGTGCTGTTTCCCCCCCTCGCCCAAAGACACAAAGCTGCGCGGCGCTGGCTCCGCGCTCGTGTCGGCGCCGAGCAAGTCCAGGACCAGCTCGGGTGTCGGCGCTTCGTTCCCTGCGCCGACGACGTTGCCGTCGCAAATGATGAGCAGAAGCTTGCGCCGGTCGTCGTACCGCAGCTTGGCGAGCGAGTCGACGGTTTTCCGGATCGAGTCGGCGCCTTCGGTGTAGCACGGCACTTGGCAAATGACAAACTTTTCCTGCTCCTCGGCGGGGCGCGCAATGCCAAACTGCAGCGCGGCAAAAAACTTGAACCCGATCGTGGTGACCATGATGAGCGAGATGGCGAGGAGGATGTAGGAGGCAAATTGACAGCGTGCAGAGTTGCGGTAGTCGACCTTGCCGATAAAAAAGAGGTTGCGCAGGCACACGCGCTGGCGCGCCAGCAGCGCCGGATCGAGGTTGAGCGCGTCGAGTCGCTTTGTAATGTCCGCGCCGGGATTTTGCGTGATGAGGTCCACAATCTCGGGCGCGAGAATTTGGCGGTTGAGATTGGGCGGCGTGGCCATACCTTGGGGGACACGAACGCCGCCTTGGTTCCCATTCGCAACATAGTCCGAGATATCGTAAATCTCCTTGTTATAGTACGCGACGCTGCGGCCGTCGGTGGTGATTTTTGTGAGGTCTTTATTGGTATATCCAATCATCGCGACGCGGTACTGACTCCGCATGTACCACATCTGCTCATAGTACCAGTCGGGGCGCACATCGTACATTGTGTGCGCGCGGAAATCATGGTACTGGGCGTGTGGATCGGAGGTGTTGCTGTTGTCCATGGTGACCCAGGGCGAGATGTTGCCAGTGACGCCGTTGCACAGCGCATTGACTTGGACGGGAAAGATGTGTGTGGCATCCTGGCCGGCATACTGCTGCAGCGAGCGCCGGGAGACGACAGGCACCGCCGCTACGTGCGCATCAATAATCGGAGTAAGGTCGAATACCTCGCCGCGAATGGCCGTGTAGCCATCCTTTCCTTTGTGGCCAGCGAGCTCGTCGGTGCTGATCAAGTGCTCTTTCGGACAGACCACGTTGCCCAAAAAGACAATCACAAAGATGGAGCAGATGCAGACGAACCAGATGAGCATGTTGATCACCAACTTTTCGCGCCATGCCATGCGCACATCCGAGCGGCGCAGCGACTTTTTTGCCTTTAGCACAAAAGACGGGATCCAGAATGTGAGCAGCCAGGTAAAGGCGACCCAGTTGCGGCGCAGGCGCGAGACCGATACCTTTTCCGCAACACGCGGCCCTTCGGCCATGCCCGTCTCGCCGGGGCCAGCGTCGAGATCGTCGCGCATAATCGTCGTCGTGTCATGCTCCATGTCTTCGTCTGGCAGTAGCAAGCTCTGTGTTTCCTGCGCGCCGTACTCGCCCATGTACAAAGACGCAGCGCGGTCCTCTTGTACGGGCGCAAATGGATTGGGGTGCTCTGCCGGCGCCACAGCCGCATCTACATACGGTGAAAACGGATCGGGCACGGTAACAGCGTCCGCCGCAGCCTTGCGCAAATTGTACTGCATTTCTTCGGGGTCGCACGCGCGCAAATAGTCCTCCAGCTCGCGGAACACATCGTAGGTTAAAAAGACCTTGTGTATGCCCATCGCAACGTGCGTATCGCTCCAGTTCATCAACGCACAAGCATCGCTCACACGGACCTTGGCTTCGTTGCGCGGCACACCAAGCAGGCCCAGCGAGTCGAGGCCCGCAATCACGCCGTAGCGATCGCAGAACTCGACATAGGTCAGCGTCACACTATAGTCGCGCACATGCCTGCACCGCAAATGAACGAGCCCCATGGCGTGCACCTGGCGCCGTATCATCCGTGGCTCACACTGGTTCGGCAGCTGGTTTCCGTTGGGGCGGATGCAGAGGACAAACCACGGCTTGGTTTCGTCGAGGACGTGGAGGAGCGTGTCGAGTGCATTGCGCGTCTCTCCAAGCACACACGGCATCTCGCCATGCTTTGGCTCATGCTCGGCGTCGTGGATGGTGTTGCCGTACACCTCTTCGTCATGCTCAGCTTGCCTGCGCGAAGCCGAGGCGCGAATGGTGTTGCTGCGCGCGGCGCGTTTCGCCGAAGGAGCACGCAAAGGGCGCAGCGATGCCTGACCGCCAAGCACGCCTTCTTGCTCTGTAGGCAGCTGCGTCCATACCGCGGCGGTCTTGAACAGACTGCGTATAAACGGACTGGAGGAGCCGAAACCGCTCGTGCCGTCTTTGGTATGGCCCGAGCCGCGCAGGAGCGAGACATGCTCGAGCGCAAACGACTCGTCGTTCCAAGCAAGCCACTCGTTTGCGTCGTACGTCACATCGCCGTGAAAATGCGTCACTGTGAAGGGCTGGGGACCGAGTCGGTCGGGCGGATCTATGCGGAGCGCCGCGTGGTTGACCCAGCGCTTTTGCATGGCGTCTACCATTGTCTGGTCCGTTTTGCGAGAGCGGCGCCGCGTCTGGTCGTCCATGATATGGAGCAGGCCGCCGGGGTAGTGTGTCAGTAGGCGCACACGCTCGGTCTCATCCGCAGCGGCGGGAAGCGGCGCCATGTGCGAGAGGCCTTCGTGATCCATTTCGTCCACGCGACGGTCGAGCAGCGCGTACATCATGTGGCGGTGGACAGTGTCTGCGGCATAATTCACGGCAAACTGGTCGAGTGTGTTGTGGATTCGGTTACTCCAGCTGGGCACGTCAAAGAGGCCCAGGTAGGTGGTGAATTGGTCGCTCGACAGCGCGACATTTAGCTGCTCGTTGAGCCACGCAAATACGAGCGAGTAGAGCATCCGCATCAGCATGTCGCGGTTCGCAAGTGCGCCATTTGCATCCAGCATCACCGTACAGAGCTTGCCGCGGACGACCTTGGTGAGGTGTGTGAGTGCATTCGCCAATGCGCTCGCGCCGACGCCGAGGAGCGACGCAGCGATGTAGAGCGGCTCCTCAAAGGTGATACGTGCGGCGGTGTGTGGTCCGTCATCGTGCACAAATTCAAGGTTGCTAATGTGCAGGATGGCGGCGAGCGTATCGAACATGGCGCGCCGCTGGGGTAGGCCGACCGTGTCCAGTGCGCCGAGCAGGCGCTGGAATCGCGCGTCGAGGCGCAGCGCGTCAATCCCAGGCACGCTGCGGCCGCCAGCAGTGAGCAGGCGGAAGCTGGGAACGTCGTCAAAACGCCACCGGCGTCTGTCTTGCGGGGAAGCGCCGGCGATGAGCATGTAAAACACGGTAAAGGTGCGCTCATTGGAGCGCATCGGCGAAACACGCGAGCGTTCCAGGTAGTAATTGAGCATTTTCATGCCAAGAAGTCGCCCTTTTTCGCTAAACTGCAGCTCACTGTACAGCCCCATCGCGCTTGCGTTCACATTTTCGTCGCTTTCCGCGTTGCCGAAACATTCCATGGCGTACAGCGCGGCGGGCAGTTGGAATCCGAGACGCGCGCCGCGCTTTCCAGGAAGCGCTACACTCAGCTCAAGAATAGCACGCAGCGCAAGCCTTCGCGCCTCGCTCTTGCCGCTGCCGGTCTCGCCCATGAAAAACATGCTTTGGTCCTGCCCGGTGCGTTGCATGTAGTAATATGCGTGGCAGGCGACGCCAAAGATATGGGGAGGCTGCTGGTTGGCATTCGTCGTGTAGCGCACGTCGCGGTACGCATTCAGGTACGCGCGCAATACGTCGTCGCCATTCACGTCGACTGCGGTGTGGTATGGGTTGAGCACAACAAGCACTGCTTCTTGCAACTGGGTATAGTATTGGGACTGGTAGTACCGATGACACAGCCGCGTCACCAGTTCATCCTCAGAGTCGCTCAGTCCCGACGTAGGATCCAAACTCTTTTCTCCGCTCATCTCGTGCGCTGCGCAGCGGCTCGGCACAAGGAAAAGCACCCGAGGTGGGCGTGTTACTTTCTTCACGTGCGCCCACACGTCACATCCGCGCCATGTGGAGGTACAGCCCCGAACGCGTGTCCGGCGGTGGGTATCTATGGCAACCTATGACCAAAGGCCGTACTTTTTACCGGGATTTACTTGCCAAAGACGTACTGTGCCGTCCTCGCTCCCACTCGCCGCAACCTCGCCATCCGGCGTGTAGCTGACGCAGTGCACGGGGCCGTGGTGCCCTTTGTTCAGTTCCATGCACTCGCCCGTCCCATAGTCGTACACTCGCACCCACTCGTCGTTGATGCACCCTGCGACGAACCGGTCAGCTTTGGTGGGGTGCAAGTACACAGAAGATGGCGCAATGTCCAGCGTGTGTTTCTTCACTACCTCGTGCGTCGCAAGGTCAAAAAAGAGCGCGTCGCTGCCAGTGGTGACCGTGATGAGCTCGCTAAACGTGCCCGCACACCGGTCCATCGATACAAAAGGCTGGTCCAGAACGAGTTCGTGCACGGGAGCTAGTGTGCGCAGATCCCACCACTGGATATGGCAATCATCTGCGGCGGTCACGACCATATTTTGCGCGCCATTTGCGCCGCGGCCCAGCACAACGCTGCGGATTTTGCCATCGTGCGTCGTACCGTCGGCGCGCGCCGAAAAAGGCTTGAAGAGCTGTGCATCCTGCGCACTTGCGGCTGGCTTATTCAGATCAAATAAGCGCAGTTTCTTTTCGTGGCCGCCCGTGAGGAGCGTGCTGCCTGACGCATTCACCGCGACGCTCCGTACAATGTGCTCGTGCGAAAAGGTATGCACCGCCTCGCCCGTGTACGTATCCCATACTTTGCTGTCGGTTAGTCGTATTTAACGCACGCTGAAAAATCTGCACTGCCAGTCACGGCACGCGCCGCATCGCCACCCGTCAGCTTGGCGCTCCACACCGCGCCTTTGTGCCCAAGAAACGTGCCCATCCAGTCACCGAGCCAGTCGCGCAGCATGGGATTGCTGTCCTTGCAACTCGAAAGCAGCAAGTACGTCCCGTCATGCTGCCGCTCCGAGTGCTCCAAATGCACCACGGGGCGCGTATGGCCAGGACAGGTAAGCGGCGCTGATTTGGTGGTCATCGGCGCGCAGCTCGGCGCCGCGTCGTAGCGACACCAAAACACGTGATCACTTTCACCTCGCGCCGCCATGCAGGATGCGGCGCCGGTGTTGCGCGCGCGGATTAGCGACGTGAGCATGCTCACGTCGATGGTACGCGCAGTAAACTTTGCGTCGTTTGCTACCGTGTCCATCTCGGCATCTGGCCTGGAGCTTGTCTCGGAGGCGAACCAGTCGGTACAGGCGCATGCATATCTCTACGCGTCGATCTTTGACGAGTACACGTTTGCCGCGCCGTCCAACTGGCGCACGCTCGCACCTACCGACACGGAAGATACGTGGAGTGACGAAGAGGACGATGCGCTGCAGCCGTACATATGCTTCGAGACGAACTTGAGCACGGTGGCGACATGCCTCGCACTCTTTGCGTCGCGCATCCAAAACGCCCAGCATGCGCGCCCAAGCGCACACTCGGATCCACTGCGCACAAGCACTCGAACTGAGATAGAGATTGTCTATCCCAATGTCGGCGAGCCGCTGTGCTTGAAAATGCAGCAGAATAATGTCCAGATGCGGTTCCGGCTTCGCACGTTGGACGCGCATGTCGTCTCGGGCCTCGAGTTTGACGTGGTGCATATGACGGCACAGGTGATCATGCACTCGGAGTGGCTTGCACATGCATTCCAGGAGATCGAAGGAGAGGGCGATGGAAGCGTGCGTATTCAGTTCCTGCCCCCGGGCGCCGCCAGCGGCGCACTGCAGCTGAGCACGCAAGGGCCTTATGGGAGCACGGAAATCTCCTTTCCCGAAGATAGCCATATCACGGAAAAGTTTGAGTGCTGCGAGGTGGTTGATCATGGGTACCCCCTCTTGTGCGTCGGCTTCATGCTGCAGGCGCTGCGGTCGTCTGTAAAGACATCGATGCGCAACGACGTGCATGGAATGCTCAGCGTCCAATTTATGATTGCCGGCCAGCGCGCACAGCTTGTGCCGCAAATGCGGGGTGCAACGGCGGGCAGTGTAGCATCGTCGGGGCACGCGTTTGTCGAGTTTTTGTGCTGCCCTTTGGTCGACAACTAGATACCCTATTTAAACAATGCAATCAACAGTACCAGCACAATGATGAGGATGAAAATTGCTTTTAGAGAGCCTTGCGTCAGTGTTATGCGTCACGCACCGTTTCCGCCAGCCTGCTCGCGGAATTGGTTCAGGCGGCTGCCTGCGCTGCCCAAGCGCAAGCCTGTAGACTCTGCATCCTCGTTCAACTCGTGCAGAAGCCCAGCGTGCATCTCCAGCTCGTCGTTCATTTGAATGCTCAGTGTGTGCTGCCGCGATATGGATGCGCCAAGCCTGTCCAGGTGCGCATCCTGCTCGGAAAATTTCCACGCTTGCGCTGCAAGCGCCGCGGCTTGGTCTCCATCGTAATGGGGAACTGGCGCGTTGGATGCAGAAGGCAATGCGTCAATGTAGCCCGTCAAGTCGTCGTACGGTACCGCGGGCTCTTGCTCAAACTGAGGCGCTTCTACAGGCTCTTTTAAGATGGATTCGTAGCGACTTTCAAAGGCATTCGCCATTGCGCAGCCGTGCGGGTCGTTCACGAGATTGTTCACGTTGCGCAGCATCGCGACCAATTCACGGACCGTGCCAGTCCACTCTTCAAGGCGGTCCTGCCGCGGCACATTTTCAGACTCTAAAAGGTCGCCACTGCGGCACATCGCGTCCCATGTATCGAGCGCTTGGAGCAGTATATGCAAATTCTGGTCGATCATTTTATCGCGCCCAAAGAAGGGGAACGAGGTGTGAAACGACGTCGCAGAAGCATGCGACGTCGCAATCTCGCGTGCAAGTCTCGTCCGCTCTTGCAGCATCGAAAATGTCGAGCTGCACAGCGCGTGGAATCGCGGCGCTGCTTCCGCGGCCGTGTACTCGGCCAGTGCTTTTCCCACGCCCATCACGATGGCGGCAAAATGTGGAGGCTTGCACGGGTCGAGCAAAGCATGCGACATTTAGGCGCAGTGTGCGGCGCGCCAGTCCACAAAATACAGTACTCTATACAGGCTACACGCTACTCATCCTGATGTCAGCATCGTCCGTGTACTTACGGGGTCCGCAATGCCTTCCGGCTTAATCGCAAAGACCGCGTCGGCCTCCGGAAGCGAAGGGGAGTCCACCACGCGGCAGATACGTTGGTTTCCGCGCCCTTTGCGCAGCGAAAGACTAGCATAAGTAGCGACAAATACATACCGCGTCGTTGAAGCGTGTGCGACAATATTTCCACCAATTGGTTTCTTGGTCTCCATGCCGCCGAAGCCTGCATTGTCAACCTGGGCGACCACCTGGTTGGTGATCACGACTGCGACGCCAAACTCGTCGGCCAAACGCATCAAGGTGCGCAAGAACTTGGCCAAGTGTGTCTGGCGCGCCGAAAGCTCACCACGCCCGCTGAAGTCTGTACGATACAGGGAAGTGAGCGAGTCGACAATAAGCAAGGAAAAACGCGACTCGGCCATCATCGCGGCGGCCTGGATAAGGAGTTCAAGCTGGTGGTCTGCATTGTACGCACGCGCGTACGCAACATTGTCCAGCACCTCCTCACCATTCAAACCGTACCGTTCGGCCACGGCAAGCAGACGCACGGGGCGAAAAGTGCCCTCCGTGTCAATGTACAAGCACTTGCCTTCGCCGCCGCCCATCTCGATCGGGAGCTGGCATGTAACGGCGAGCGTGTGGCACAGTTGACTCTTGCCCGTGCGAAACTCACCAAAGAGTTCTGTGATACTGCCGGTCTCCATACCACCGCCAATCACCAGATCCAACGCGGGCGAGCCCGTGGTGATCATGATCAAATCCGAGCGCCGTTGGTGGTATTCAGTCGCGGTGGTAAATCCGAGCGGGACCAGCTTGGCCGCCTCACTCAAAATCTTGTCCACCTTTTGCTCCGACATGCCTTTGATCGTCAGGAGGCTTTTCTTCGGCGTGAATGCAAGACTCTCGAGCGTGTGGAAGCCGGCTTCGCGCAGCTTTTTGCAGTCCGACGAGCTTATGCCAAACTCTTCCATCTTTGAGATGGGGAGCGGGCCCATCGCCTCATCAGCAAATACGTCTTGTTCGCCTTGGATCTCGGGGTGCACAGTCGCTACATCGGCTGCCATGGCGGGCTGGAGAAGCGCGTCGCGTTTGCCACTCGCGCGCGTTGGTGTTTCTTTCGGCACGTGGGTTTGCACCTCCACTCGACCACCACGCCCAATGGCGAGTGCCTCACTGCAAGATGGGCGAGCGTCGATGCTTTCGAGCATTAGCAATCTCTCGAACACGGTCATTGGCGCGGGAATGCTCGCGCTTCCGCATGCATTTGCGACGATGGGGTGGGCTCTTGGCACGATGCTGCTCATTTTATGCGGCGCGATCGCAACTTTTGGGCTCTACCTTGTGCTCATGTGCGAAGTCAAGATTGGGAGGCGTGTCGATAGTTTCTACGAGATGGCGAATTTGGTCCTACCACAGCTTGCATGGTACTTTGATGCAGCAATTTTTATCAAGTGCTTTGGCGTTGGCATCTCCTACCTCATGATCAGCGGCCAATTAATGACTTCGGTCATTCGCAGCCTTGCCCAGATCGCCGGCGGAGACGCAGATGCGATGCCGGCATGGGTGATGAGCAAGACATTATGGGTGATGCTTTTTTTGTTCATCCTGTCCCCGGTGTGTTTTTATCGCAGGCTTGATTCGCTGCGCGGCGTTGGGTACCTGAACATGGTCGCCGTTGCCTACCTCCTCATCACCGTGCTCTACTTTACCTTTTCAGCAGCTGCACGCGCAACACTGCCCCCTCGCGGCGAAATCAAAGCGGCAATTTTTTCTGCAGATATTCTGCGCGCATTTCCCATCATTGTATTTGCGTATACGTGCGCGCAGAATATTCTGCCCGTGTACAATGAACTAGAGCAGCGCACCATATTCCGCTGCAATCTTGTTTCGATTCTCTCGCTCTCTTCGAGCGCATTCGTATACCTTGTCATTGCACTCGCGGGCTATGGTTCGTTTGGGTCCTCCACAGGCGACAACATCATTGCCATGTACCCCGACGGAAGTCTGTTGGTGTGCATCGGCAAAGCATCGGTAATTGTGCTTACGTTGACCAGCTACCCGATGCAGCTTTATCCCAGCCGCACAAGCCTGAATCATATGTTGCAATTTATACACAACACGCATCACAGGACGCAAGAATCGTCGTCGCTCATGGACCAAGACGCGCATTCACCGAGGTCCATGCCGACGATGAGCAACAGGCGCTGGTATGTGCCATCTATTCTCCTAACCACAGGAATACATTGACGATTGGAATCATGGCAGTGGGTACCCTAATAGCGATGGTGGTCAGCGACCTATCGCTGGTACTCGGCATTGTCGGCTCGATTGGGAGCACGACGATCAGTTTTATCGTACGTATTGCGCGCGCTCACTCCAGCTTCCTGCCCTGCTCTATCGCGAACTGTATCGGGATAACCTACACACGACTACGCAGAAAGCGGCGCTGGGTCTCGCTATCTGGGGCACCCTTGTACTGGTGCTCGCATTGACGATGAATGTGGTCAGGATTATTGGACTATAATTATCATGTGCTATAGGAATGAATTACGACGCAGTATTAGGAAAGCCCGTGTGGGTAAGCACCCGCAAAATATGCGCATTGTCCGGCGAGCTCAGCGCCTCGGTCTCGGTCATATCGCGCGTCAAGAGGAATCCTGCGTAGCCCAGCGCATTGATGCTCAATTCACCGACTTGCTTGGGGGCTTGATGCTTTTCCTTGTCGGAAAATACGCCCCAATCTGTCGTATTGAGATCAAAGGATTCCTCCGCACGAGGTACCACGTACATGGCACGCTTTGTGAGTAAAACGTTGAAGCTCGGCGGGCCTGCACGCTTCTGTCCCGACTTAGCTGCGACGCTAAACATGGCATCGAGAAGTTCTGTAAACTTGTTTCCAAAGTACGACTCAAGCGCAGCCTCGTCCGAGGGTGGGTCGAGCAGTACACAAAATTGCTGCCATGGGAGCGGCAACATATGCACATGGTCGTACTCTTTCCCGTCGCGCTCGATGCGATCGAGCAGGACTTGGATCGGGATCGCCTCTGCCGTGTTCGCAGGCGGCTGCAGGTCGACCAGCTGGAAATGACTGTGCGGCTGCGACGCACCGCTTGCTTCCCCGCAGTTAAAGAAGCCTAGCATTTGCACTTCGGAGTCCGGTGCTGGGAACGCAACGATTATGCGGTAGACCAATGCAATCATGGCCGGACTCGGCGGTAGTTCCTGCTTCACAAACTCGCGCGTGACGAGCAGATGGTGCCGTGGAAACACACAAAACTTATTCAAGAGCACCGTGTGCTCGGGAAACTCGGCCACGAGCAGGTTGGGTACATACGGTGGGGCAAACACGTCTTTTTTGTTCTGCTGCACAGATTCTTTAGGAGGCTCGCTTTTTTGCGCTGCATCCATTGCCTGGTCCTTTTTTAAAAGCGCAGGCACCATGCGGATTTGCCAAGGCACATGTGCGCCTGCTTCGACATTCTCTTTGACGTCGCCGCCAACGACGTCGACGTGCGAATCGTAGAAAAACGCATCACCATTCTCCACCGCTTTTGCGTAGCGCTCTGCTACCTTGCTCGACAATATCTGCAATGCTTCAGGTGGCGCTGCCATCGTACGATTAAACGTGATGGATCCTGTGGCGGATGCTCGGTGCTGTGCGGGGAAATGTCGGTCTACTAAACACCGTCGTGTCAGCCACTGTCGCATCGATTAAGGTGCGCCTGGCCAGCAGAGATTATGTAAGAATTCATGAGCATGCATACAACTACAGCAAGTCGGCGCGCTCATCAAAGCGTGCGGCGCCCATGAACGCATGCGCGAATTATACGGCGCCCAGCTCTGTCAGTGAGCTTGTAAAGTGCAACAGACAAGCAGCTTGAACGAGTGCAGCACAACTTTTAGGTACGGTGGATTACACAGCTATCGGCCCATGCGAGCAACGTACTAGGAGCAGGATTATGAACAGGTGCGCACACGCGACAATGACAGCATTGCGCCAGTCCTTTCTTTCTTTCTTTCTTTCTTCTTCTTCTACTTTTCGCATCTTGGAGCGTGCCCTCGGAGCTGCATGCCACGGCGCGCCAAAGCAGGCAACCGCATTGTCGCCAAGCGTAGGAGCGGCCCAGAACCGTGCGCCCTTCCGACACACTCAGCCACGTGATCCTTTTTTGGACCGACGCGCGCGCTTCTCCACTCCACTGCATGTTTTACGATTTAAACATCCCATGGCCGACGTGCACGGTCACTGCAGCGCCACCCACCAAAAAAGCGAAGAAGACCAACACGCAAGCAGCGCCAACCACAATTGTGCCTGACCTTTGCGGGAACCCGCTTGATGCACTTTCAGCAAACGACCGCCAAAGACTCACCGAGCTAACGTACGAGCTCAGCGAGCTGGGCTACGCGACTGTAGCGTACAACCAGACCGTGTATACCAAGTACGATCCATCCACGCACCCAAATCCATTTCCCTTAAAATCCAACGTTCCTTTCCCGAAACTCGACCCACGGACGCGCGCGCAAGCAGGGGCGCCGACAAGCGGCGCGTCCCTCACGCAATTATCGCGCCTGACCCTTGTGTTGGACAAAGATCACGCGATCAAAGGCGGTACTGGGTTTGTCGCGACAAACAGCATTGCGTTGCAGAAGTACGACCTTCTCGCTGCGCAGCCACAGACCGAGGCGACGTTCCAGCACGCATGCACCACACTGAGCGAGCTAAAACCGTTTAGCATCGATATCATCTCGCTGGACCTTGCAGCCGCGCCGCGCCTTCCATTCTATCTGAAGCGCAGCACGGTTGGTGCGGCACTTGCGAATGGGGCTGTATTTGAAATAGACTACAGCGCCGCTGTCGATCCTTCGTGCGACCAAAAAAACGTCTCCGTCCTGCGCCGCAACATTTTTAGCGGTGCGCGCGATATTTTGCGTGTGACAAATGGCAAGGGCGTCATTTTGTCTAGCGGTGCACGCAACGCTCTGGGCCTACGTGCGCCTTACGACGTGATGAATCTGTACGTGCAATGTATACCTAACACTAGCGCTACATTAATGGGCATTACACCAATCGCCGCAAAAGATACCCTTTCGAATACATGCAAGTCACTACTTGTCCGTGCGCGAACGCGCCAGACCTTCCGCGGCGCCGTGTCACAGCCGACGCTTGTGCGCACACCGGCACCAAGCGATGTTCGCGACGCGACGGCCATGCAAGGGCGCAAACGAAGGAAACAGGCACTGTTTTAGCGAGCACCCACGTGACACAATTTTCGAAATGGACACGTCATGCAGCGCCCACCGTGCGTCACTAGCACGCATCCGGTAGCTTGTTCATTAGATCGGGGAAGAAAAGCACGCATTATGTACATGCCTCCCGCACTGTGTACATCCCGCGACAATCGTCTGCGGAAGAACAAATTTACCGCTGTAGTGTATTCGCGTTATGCATATACGTTTACTGATTGGCTCAAAAATCCCGATTGATACATGTGTAGATGTCTGTTTGCTCCTTTTTTGCTGCACAGCTGCGCGGGTGTGCAGGAACATGCCCCACTGACATGCGCTTAGGCCCCGAAGCCTTGCAGCCCGAAATGGATGCTGCAGCCCGGCTATAAAAGGCCCACGTTGCTGGACGCTCTCTTTCTTCAACCTACCAAGTTCACCATGAGCAACGTAATTAAGAAGGTTTTCAACTCTGAAAAGAACGAGCCCGAGTCTGAGCTCAAGAACGTGTCCAAGGACGGGTCTGGCAAGGGCGAGAACATGCTCGATGATGCCAAGGAGAAGGTCTCGAACCTTTTCGGAAACAACCATCAAGACCACCAGGCTGCCAAGAACTCTGCTTCTGGCGTTGCTGGTGGCAATGCTTCGCAGTCCACTGGCGCTGCTGGCAACTCTGGTTTTGCCGGATCTACCCCTCAGGCTTGGTCGGCTCAGCAGGGTGGCCAGACTGGCAACCTCGGTTCTGGTAACTCTGCCTCGGCCGTTCAGCCGTCTGAGTCGTACGGTGCCAACCGCACGAACCTGACCCAGACCTCGTCTGTTAACTCGGGTGTGAACGTGGCCGCTGGCAACGTTGACCAGGATGTGCAGCACCTTGCCCCTGTTACGCACTCTACGCGCCACCGTCAAGAGATTGAGGAGCTGCACCGCGAGCGCGAGCACGTTATTCACCAGCACCACATCCAGCACCACGTGCAGCCCGTGCTGGAGGCTGACTACCTTGCCGAGCAGCTCCACAGCCGTGTTGTGCCCATGACCACGATTCGTGAGGTGCACGCCAACACGGACAAGGATGCTGCCCTGATGCGCTCTGTTGCCGGCAACCCTCGCGACACCTACACTGAGGCTCCCATTGAGCGCAGCATTGTCGACAAGGGCGAGACTGTGCGCGAGATTGTGCACCACCACATCCACAACATTGTGCAGCCGATTATTGAGAAGGATGTGTACGAGTTCCACCGCATCCGTACCACGATCCCCATCACCGAAATTACTCACGAGGCACCGATTGTGCACGAGTCGACTGCCCACCAGCCGATTCGCAAGGAGGACTTTGTTAAGGGCGGTGGCGTCCTCACGTCGTCTACCCGCACCGTTGACGATGCCGGCCTGTTGAACCTTACTCAGGGTCAGCGCACTGTCGAGGGTGAGTCGTACACTGGCGGCCTTCCTCTTAACGCCTTGTAATCGGCTCGTCTAATGTATCTGTGTCTGCAATAATTCGCCTAATTTTCCAATAAGTCTAAAGATGCAGTAGCATTGATTGTGTTTGCTTTACATTGTGATAACTCGAGAATGGGTAGCGCACTAGCCATGGCCAAAACTGTCCCACTACAAATAATCCAGTATTTACACGGGGACTATGCTCAATGCGAGCGTCGCCCATACGGCACTACTTCCGCGGCCCGCCTCCCAGCGGTCCTTGGCGCGCGCCGGCTCACCCCCGTACTCGGCAAGGACATACAGCGTCGGTGCGTCAACTCCTTGCGGCGCTGCCAACGCCCACTCGAGCCACATAGCTGGCCCCAGCGCTTTCGCCGTCGTACCGCCCGCATCGCCGCCGCCTTTGCGCGTCGGCTCGCCAAATGCGCGCACCATATCTAATGCGGTTGTAGCAGCCTCAAGTACAAACGTGTGTTCTTCCCATATAATCTTGATCGGCAACGTCAGCGTGCCCCATTTGGGCTGCTTGTTGTAGAGGTCGACTGTCAGCACTTTGCCGGCCTCCGCTACTGGCTCGACTTGGAAGCTGACGCCCTTGCTGCGCGCATTATAGTAATGCATGTCACTGTACGCATTGAATTCGATTTCATCGTCCGATCCCAGTGCTGCCAGCGCGCGCGCCCACGCCTGCGAGCCCACGGCGCAGCCCAAAACGCGGAGCAGCAGGCACATGGTGGAGGTGGACATCCTTCGGCCGATGGGTGTTGTTCGCGCCGCCGCGAAACGATGCTTGGCCATGGCGCATGTTCCGCGGCAGTCTGTCGCGTTCAATCCGAATGCGAGTGCCCAACAGCTGCAGGCAATTCATGCGAGCATCAGCGGTGTACAAGAAGCATGCAGTACAGTGTGTAGATCGCCTCGCTTACCCCAGCTCGCCGAGACCAACGCGGTGCTTGCGTACCACACCGACAACTTGGACCGTCTTTCCACGGTGATGGCGAACCATCGCGTACGTAAACGGCCCGGCCTAACATTAGCATTTTGATCTTGCGTCGGAGCGCGACGTGCGACAAGCGCGCGATCGCGTTGCTGCGGAAGTTGCGCCGCTGCTGCGCGAGCTGATTGTGCGCGCGGAAGAAGCGCTCACTAATGACGAGCGCCACGCGCGTACGCTGCGGAATAAAGCGACGCAGGGTCTTGCAGAACTTGAAGGCGGCACAGAGCATCGAAGCGATATGATCAGTTCGCCGTCTGTCGCCAGCCTGGTAAGCGGCGCCGAGCTGGAGGAGCAGGAAAAGAAGCTCGAAAAGCTGCGCTTGCAGCGGGAGCGGCTCATGGCACAGGTTGCGGAGCTGGAAGAGAAGCGTGCTATGTAATTATGTATTGAATATGAATCCGCCTTGGCGGTCAACCACACCGAGCCGGAGCTGTGCGAGGATCTTGGACGTGCCAGGGAGCGCCAGACCGGCGTTGACCTGGTCGCCAGCTTGCAACGCACCGACACCTTTGGGCGTACCTGTAAGCAACACATCACCCTTTTCCAGGGTCATGATGGAGGAAACGTGCGCGAGCAGTTCGGGGATTGCAAAAATCATATCGGACGTATTCCCTCGCTGGCGGGTTTCGCCGTTGACTTCGAGCCACAGGTTTACGTTCATCGGGTCGGGGATTGCATGCTTGTCCACGAGCGCACTGATCGGTGTGAAGGTATCGAATCCTTTTGCTGCTGACCATGGCAGGCCAGCTTTCTTCGCTTTGTCTTGCATGTTGCGCGCCGTCATATCAATCGCGAGTGCTGCTGTAAGTAGAAAAAGGTACACACCGTAGCCACCGACGTGTTCCATCGCATGGTTTGCGTTGATATCACGGCCTTGTTGCCCGACCACGACCGCGAGCTCGACTTCATGGTGCGCGACAACCCCTTTGGGAATCTCGATTTGCTGGCCCGATGTAATGTAGCTCGACGTTGGCTTCAGGAAGAAGAACGGCTCCGTAGGTACCGCATTGTTCAGCTCCTTGGCATGATCCGCAAAGTTGCGCCCGATCCTGTGGTCAGCTACATGGGACCTACGCTACAATCTTGCGGCCCGCCGTACGAAAGTGGGAGAGCATGGAAACTACCACGTGGTGGCGAGAGGGGTGAATACGGACAATGCACGCGGTGGTACAAACGGGTATGGTATGCGAGGTGCATTATGCAAGTAGCACTATACCGAGCATGCCACGCACACCATGCTGCCCGAGTACGGTACGACACCGTCTCGATCCGGCATGCTCCTCTGCACTGGGCCCGTGGAACTATGGCATGTACGTATTTACGTTTCGGCCACGGTCATTTATGCTTTGATAACAGTAGCCTTCTCACTCTGCTGCCAGTCTGGGTGTGTGAAGCGGTAGCTGTTGTAAGCCAATCATTCCCAATACATACTGGAAAATGCGCCCAAGTTGCACAAGTCCGTTTGACCCAACAAAAAAGTTGACCGCGGCCAGCGGGTAGTTCACCGGGGTAATCACGAGGCAGTAGCGCACCCAAATCATACCCGTTACGGCCAGGGCGGCGTTCTGCGACACGGAAAGCTTTTCAGCCGGCCTCGCCAAGTCGCCGATTCCCGCAAGGACAAGTCCCCATTTCATGACAGGCGCCCAGAAGAACACTAGCGTAAGCACGGTTTCGTATACATACCAGACTTGGGTCCCATAGGACCATTTATAAATGCACTAAACCGACTCGCACCTGCAGCCGCCATTTCGCACTGCCAAGCAACGTGTGTCGGGGAAGTGTGACGGAGTACGCAAAGGCGTTATGCACATATTTCCTATTTGCACGCGTTGGGCCACGCGCAGCTTCCTGCGTACTGGCATGGACGACGAGGAGGCATTTTTGTATGGCACGGCGGAGGAGCCTAACCCTGCTACGGCAGCTCCTTCAGCGGGCGCACTGCCAGACACGCATGTAACGGCGGAAAAAGAGGGCGAGGGAGAAGTAGAGGAAGAAGAGGAAGAAGAGGAAGAGGAGGAAGAGGAGGACAGCGAATCGGTGCGTCGCTTCGTGTCTAACAACAGGATATCGAGTTTATCACTGATACCAATGCGCCCGCTGCTCCACCACCACGCACTGTGAAGTATGCCACCGGCGCAGAGGCCCTACAAACACCTGCACCTGCAACAGCAGAACCCGTTGCGGTGCCAGAACCAGTGCCGACCGAGCCCAAACCGCCGACGGAAGCGCCCGCCGCGGCGCCAGTCAAAGCACCAGTGCCACTGGGCACACCGAGCACTGTGCTACAGCCACACACGACCACAGAGCTTCCGCCAGAAGGTTTGCCCACGGCGGCGCCCACGACTGGTCCGACCCTGGATCTCGATCCGAGTACCACGGCATTGCAATACCCTCCCACGGATCCCATATACGATGCACGTACCGAACAAGAAAAAGCCATTGAGCCACCGCCGCTGACTATATACCAAGTGGATATTGACTCGCTCCCCGACAAGCCATGGCGCCGCCCAGGGGCCAACTTGAGCGATTATTTCAACTACGGATTTGACGAAACGACGTGGGCCATGTGGTGTGCCAAGAAGAACATGATGGACCAAGCGCGTACAGAATTTAGCGCCATTGCGCAGGAGGATGAGCACGAAAAACCGTTTCAGCCCGCCGATGATCCATCGAATCCAATGGCGAGCTTGACGGCCATGTTTGCTCCGCCCATGATGGGAATGCCGATGCCGCAATGGCCGATGATGCCTGGCATGGTGGAACATTCCGGCATGGGGCAGCATCCCGGCATGCAGGAGCCTAGCATGGAAGCGCCGCAGGAACATGTGGAAGTGCCCCAAGACGCACACGCGACTCATTTCAAAGGGAGTGACGCGGAGCAAGAGCCCAGCAGGCACCATCGCAACATGCGTGGCGATGCACACAGCACATCGCGTGGCAACGTGCAGCATCGCCGTCGCGAAGAGTACGAGTCAGATGAGTACGAGCCTTCTTTGCGCCACTACATTCCGAAACACGGTGCCGGAGATGCGCTCGATTACGGTGCAAGCGCACCGCATCCACACGAAGAACATCATGCACGGCGGCATCATGGGCATGCACCGCAGCGCACGGATGACGAGCGCAGCGCACACGAGCAAGAGCCTCGCCACAGAGGCCACGCACGGCCAGCACGGCGTGATCGCGATCGCCAGCGGTCCGATCGGCGTGCTGGCCGTGGTGGTCAGAAACGTAATGCACCAGAGCCTGGGGAAGCCGAGCACGACTACAGCAGTGCGAAGCGATTCCAAGGCGGACGCCGCGATCCGTAGTTGGCAACTTTTTTAATGTGGAGGCGCAAACGCTGGCCTACTCGTCACGACCCACTTCATGCCGCGCACGCGCCGAACCGTAGTAAAAAAGGAGTGCAGCTCGGAAGCGGAAGAGATAGAAGCCAGCGATGGAAGCCTAGAGGAACCAACGCCTGTGCAGCACAAGCGGTCGCAGAGCGATAGCGAAACGAAAGCGGCGCTTTTGCCACTGAAACGGCGCACGATGGGCAAATGCAGTGCAACGGCCCACGACGCAGAGCACGCCGCTCCACTCCTCTCTGCGGATGTACAAAACTCGTCGGACGAGGATGAAGACGCACTTTTGCAGACCCAGCAACGCAAACGCGCGGCGACATCGCGACTGCCTTTGCGCCGCCGTCGCTCAACCAATGCATCGTACGCAATATCCGAGACGACAGAGAGCGAAGGATCCACGTACCAAGACAGCGCTGCCTCGAGCTCGGAACATGAAGAAACCACACTCCCGACCAGCGCCAACGTGAGCGATGGAGAAATTAAAGATGTGGTGTCGTACGAGCGCGAGAGCGACGAGAGCGACGTGCCACTCGCCCTTACGACCGCCAAGCAGCCCCCATCTTCAAGAAAGCCACGCAAAAAGCCACGCAAGGAGCAAGGGCCCAAGATCTCTTTATTCCAGCGCCGCGTACAGCAGCTTGAGCATGTCCACCCCGAGCTTGCCACCGTCTGGACCGCACTAAGACGCCCAACTCCCCAAGGCCCGAAACCAGTGGCCGCACAGCCCCAGCGAATTTCAGTAAAGCTACTTCCCTTTCAGCGCGAGGGTCTCTACTGGCTCCAAGCGCAAGAAGAGAGCCCATGGCGCGGCGGGATCCTTGCGGACGAAATGGGCATGGGCAAGACAATCCAGATGGTGAGTCTCATTGCGTCCGACGCAAAGCGCCCCAATCTAGTCGTAGCACCCACCGTCGCGATCCTGCAATGGCGGAACGAAATACAATCGTATGCACAAGGCCTCGAGGTTCTTGTATGGCACGGCGCACAGCGCACCCAGGACAAGGCGACACTCGAGAATGCGGACGTAGTGCTAACAAGCTACTCGGTCCTTGAGAATGCATTCCGCAAGCAGCACATTGGATTCCAGCGGCGGGGCAAGCGCGTGCGAGAGACGAGTCTTTTGCATGCAATGCACTGGCGCCGCGTCGTTTTGGACGAGGCACATCACATCAAAGAGCGCACTACAAACACGGCCAAGAGCGCATTTGCGCTTTTGGCCGACTTTCGGTGGTGTCTGAGCGGGACGCCGCTGCAAAACCGTGTGGGAGAGCTGTACTCCATGGTCCGCTTCCTCGGCGGCGACCCGTTCTCCTACTATTTTTGCCGCGAGTGTCCGTGCAAGTCCGAGCGATGGGCTTTTTCGGACCGCCGCTCCTGCGACAAGTGCGGACACAGGCCGATGAAGCACATCAACTTTTGGAACTTTTTCATCCTCCGCCCCATCCAGCGCGACGGCGCGGAGGCAGGCGAGGGTGCAGAAGCGTTTTCGCACATGCGTTTGCTGCTATCTTGCATCATGCTGCGCCGCACCAAGGTCGAGCGCGCGGACGACTTGGGACTTCCGCCGCGCACTGTCCAAGTGCGTGCAGATCTGTTCACAGAAGACGAAGAGGAGCTCTACGCCAGCTTGTACAAAGCGACCACGCGCAAGTTTACCACCTTCCTTGACCAGGGCACTGTGCTGAACAATTACAGCAATATCTTCTCCCTACTTACGCGGCTGCGCCAAATGGCGAACCACCCCGACTTGGTGCTGCGCTCGGCGACCTTGGGGCATGCGAATCTCGAAGAGATCAACGTTTGCCGCCTGTGTACAGAAGAAGCCGAGGACGCAATTATGTCGCGCTGCCGCCACGTCTTTTGTCGCGCGTGTATACGGCAGTATATCGAGAGCTTTGAAGGCGATGCAGACCAATTTAGGCGCGAAGGCATCGTGCCAGATTGTCCATACTGCCACGCCACGCTCTCGATCGATCTCGAGAGCCCTGCACTGGAGCCGCCGCAGCCCCGGGTACAGGACTCGCAGCGCCAAGGTATCCTCTCGCGCCTGGACCTGTCCACATGGCGTTCGAGCACCAAGATCGAGGCGCTCGTCGAGGAGCTCACCAAGCTGCGCGCACTGCCCGACCGCTCGATCAAAAGTCTTGTGTTTAGCCAGTTTGTCAACTTTCTCGACTTGATTGCGTTTCGCTTGCAGCGCGCCGGTTTCCGCATCTGTCGTCTGGAGGGAAATATGACACCGGAAGCGCGCGATCGCACCATACGCTACTTTATGGACAATCCCGGCGTGACCGTCTTTTTGGTCAGCTTAAAGGCCGGCGGTGTCGCGCTGAATCTGACCGAAGCTTCGCGTGTCTATCTCATGGACCCATGGTGGAATCCTGCTGTGGAACTGCAAGCAATGGACCGTATCCACCGCCTTGGCCAGCACCGCCCCATTGTTGTCAAACGCATGATTATCGAGAACAGCATCGAGAAGCGAATTATTGAGCTGCAAAACAAGAAGAGCGCAATGATCGAGGCGGCGATTGGAAATGACGACGCTGCTATGGGACGCTTATCCGTCGATGATCTCCGTTTCTTATTCACGCTGTAGATACTTCCATAGGGAAGCGAGTGGGACAAGTTGCATATCGGGGCGCCATAGGTACGCTGGCGGCGCTTGCACCGACACTGCGCGCAGCACCACCCATATTGTGTTGGCGTCGCATTGCGCCATGGCGCGGTACAGTGCAAGGCCGGCGTGTTGGAGCACCGCAGGCTGACGCCGATCGAGGGTATCAAGTAGGACGCGATGCGTCGCGATCTCCCACAGCGTAAAGTGCGGTGTGTGGGTGCCGATCCCATGCAGTGTCTCGCACAATGCACGCACAATGCAGAGCAACACTTGGCCATACGTCGCGTGTGTGTCTACAATGCGGACGCTGGACCCAAACGCCGCGGCGTTGGGCGCGAGTGTGTCCGACTTGATGGCTGGGCGCGGCTGCGCGGTCAATTGGTCCAAGACATAGAGCAGCCTTGCCCAGCGCGGCCAGGCTTGCTGAAGAATGGGCTTGGCAAAGACGTCGGCGGAAAAACGGCCCATGGTGCCCAGTGTCGTGGTGGCATGCATCCATACGTTGGCGTCCTGCTCGCTCGGTGTCGCATCCCGCAGAATGGCGGCGCTGGAATCCGTGCGGCGCACGCGCAGGCGGCTTGGATTTTGCGTGACGCGCACGCCCAGTCTCGCCATAAGCAGCGGCCATGCCGCATGCAGGATGGGGTAGAGCTCTGCCGTGCGCCCTTGCGCGGCTAGCAGCTGTACACCTTTTTCAAGCATCACGAGCGCATGGACACGGATTGTCGGCGCGCCGTGACTCAAAAATGGAATGCAGCGCAGCACCATTTGCGTGACCACTGACTGGAGCCGTGTCGAAGGCGGATTGAGTTCCTCGTCGGTGCTTGCCGGCGCATGCTCCTGATCGTCGTGAGGCACAGGCGTATCCGAAGGCACGGCGCGGTCGTGCTCGAGCCAAAAAGCGAAAGATGCAAGCAGCTCAGGCGCGCTGGGATTGCGCGCGGTGTTTGCCGCAGGCGCTTGCGGCGATTTTTCGAATGCGAGCATGTCAAGGATACGCGCCAATACAGCGAGCAGTCCATCGCTCACCTCGCTGTACCCATGGAAACGATCGAGTGCGTCGAGGACTTCGTCTACGGCATCCTCGACCAGTGGCAGCACTTCGGGCCCTACCATTTGCATTACCTGCACCAGGACCCACGGCGCGGAGCGTGCGCCAAGCAGTGTACTTGGCAGCTGTGCATCCACGCTGTGCATTGCCTTGGCGAGCTGCATTTGCGCAATGCCCGCACGCAGTTCTGTCGAGAGGCCCGAGACGAGTCTGTGACTCGCTGCGCCAAGCACGTAGTCTGCATGGTGGAGCACCAAGCTTTGGACGGTGGGGTAGGCACAGGCGTCGGCGATGCGCTGCAGCGTATAGCCAGCCATGACACGCACAGTCATCTCGCTGCTTTTCAGCGCGCTCAAAACAGGGTACAGCGTTTTGAGGAGCAAAGGGCGGAACGATGCGCCGAGCAGTGACGCCGCGCTGCCCAAGAGGGAGAGGAGGAAGGCATCCCCGAGGGCGTGCATGCCATCGAGCCTTTGTTGAGCGCGCACAAACTGCGCGGCTTGGGGCGCCGTGCCAGAAGCATGCAGGCGGACGCTGTCCACGACCGTCGTATCTACAGGAACGCGGGGCTTTACCAGGGCGCCAGTCTCATGGGGTGCATCAAGGCCCTTTACCATGTGCGGCGCATCGTCCGGGGCAGCGACTAATGCACGTTCCGGGGGCACTATCTCGTGCTCTTCCTCAACATCGTCCGTCCACACTTGCACAATTACCTGGACACAGTGCCTGGCAAAGGTGTGCACACACTTGCGCAGTGCCCTCTTGCCATGGCGTGCTGTGTACGTCTCTAGTTGGGTCGTAGCAAGCACATCTGCAGCTCCTTGTACGAGTGCATGGACGGAGAAAAAGCAAGCGACGGCAAAATGCGCCGCGTAGGCGTCGCGGCGTGGCTGCGCTTCGCCTTGAGTAAGAAAGTAGAGCGGCGCATGGAATACGTGCTGGTATTGCGGAACGCATTCACTCTGCGCGATACCTACCAAAAGACGCGCAATGGCCGCACCGCACGCGCGTGCCATTTCAAAAATGCACTGCTGTGTTCCATGCTCAAGGTCCGTCTTGAGTGTGAGCGAGGATGCGGTGCTTGCGTCGATTGGCATAGCTTCCATCGAGGGGCATGCGCCGAGTGCATGAGCAAATGCTCGGCCCCACAAGTCGACGCCGCCATGGGGGGAAAACTGTGCAAGCATCCCAAGAGAAAGATGACGCAGCTGGTCCTGTGCGAGTGTTGTGCTCAGCAGCGATGCTAGTGTTGCAATGCGGCGTGCAAGGAGCTGCGTTTCCTCGTCGTGTGTTCCACGCACTGCCGTCGGGAGACGATCCTGGGCATTGCGCAGTGCTGTGTCGAGCCTAGCGAGCCATTCGGGCGGCTCGGTGGAGACAATGTCGGCGATGGCTTGGCGTGCATTGTTGCACACATCCACGGGATGCGCATCGCTCGCCGTATCAAGTAGGAGGCACAGTATATGCTGGATAGGATTGTGCGTAGGGGCACGGCCCGTGACGTGGATCCATGCATATGCAAGTGTTTGGGGTACTAGGGCGAGAAGCATGTGTGCCATTGCGATGAGCGCGTACTGAACATCGGGGTGTTCGTGTCCACGTACGGGACCGAGTGCAAAGAGAGAAAGAAGGACGGGCTGCATGGTGCGCTGAAGCCATGCCGCATCGCGCGGAGGCGTAGAAGGGCGGGGCGTCGAAGGAGTGGCAGGCGTGGAGTCTTGCAGCGGTTCGACTGTGGGAGAGAGGGATGAATCAAGGTGGCTAGGCAGGTCCATCTCCAAGGCCACTTGACTCTCTTCCACTGTCAATGCACTCGCAGCCTCCTCTATTGCCATTGTCTCTTCCTCTTGCACACCAAAGTCTTCCAGCCGCGTGGGCAAGCTTTGCGCCTCTTCTGGGACACGGAAGGATTGTGTGACAACATCGCCCACACACACGACCAGTATCGCAGCAAGCAAAGGCAGCGCGCGCATAAGCACAAGCGCAGGAACACTGCGTGCGCCTCGCGGCCCATCTACACACCGAATCAATGCACTCGCCATTCCCGGCAAAATAGGCGTAAGAAGCGCTGCGCTGCGCTCTTTTTCTCCAACGTACCCTTTGGCGCGGTAGTATGCAATGCAGGATTCCGCATCGATGCACGGTCCAGACGACACAATATGCCGATCGCCGGCAATCCATGGTATCGCAAGCACCGTCGCAAGCTCCAGTGCTGCACAGCGCAGCACCGTCATGATTTTAGGATTGCTTGCCGTGTCCAGCGCTATTTTCACAACGTGCGTCAACGCGCCAAGCGCAACGCGACTCTCGTGTACAGCACATACAAGCTGTGCTGGTGGGTATACCTGTGTAGACACAATACATTCTCCATCGTCGATTGCTTCAAGGTCCGGCAGCTCCGACTCGCCGTCCCATTCTTCTTCCTGCGGTTTCCGCGGCGCGGCACGCGGGGCGAGTGCACATGCGAGAAACTGCATGATCGCCACCAAGGTCTCTGCACTATTTGGTACATGCGCTCCTCCACCACTTAGCGCCATGGTGCCCAGCAAGAGCAGCTGTTCCCACACTTTCCACGCCTGGACTTGCTCGAGCGTTGGGTTCGGGGGTGCTTGTGCGCCCACACTCGCCCACGTCCATGCGTGCCACCAGTCCTGCACCAACTCTCCAAGAATTACAAATATAAGCTCACGCACCCGGTCTGGCAGGCCAAACAGGCCGTCGCGCATGCGCAAAAGCTGCGAGATGGGATAGAAAATGTAGTGGATGAGCGAGGGAGTGAATGGTGTTGTGTGTTCGCGTTTAAGTACACCTGCAAGCGTGCACAGCACATTAGGTATCTCCACAGATACCTGCGGTGCACTTGTATGCTGCAGCAGCGTGACACACAGCGGTTTGACCGCCTGGAACACACGCTGCGGCGCACCAGCGTCCATGGTAGTGTGGAGAAGATGGACCGTGCAGCCACGTGATTCACGTAGTTTTAGTGCGGCCCGCCGCGTCGCGTCTTTTACCGCGTGCCATGGCGAGCCTCGAAATTGCTGAGGACGAGGCTTCGGCCAACTTGGCCATGATATCGAATGAGGAATACAAGAGTGCGTATACATTCTTATTTTTTTTTGCTGACAGCAGTATGGAAGAAGAACTCGCCGTTTCTGTACGACATGGTCGTCACACACGCGATGGAATGGCCGTCACTGACGATCCAATGGCTTCCAGACAAGGAGGTGTTTGCCGACAAGGGCTTTGTGCGTCACCGGCTCCTTCTTGGGACCCACACGTCTGGTCAGGATAACAACTATGTGCAGTTTGCGACGGTCAACCTGCCGCTCACCGAGCGCGACGGCGCGGAGACGAAGCTGGATATGAAAGACTATGACGACGAAAAAAACGAGATTGGCTCCTACTCATCGACCTCCCCTCGCCTGCAGATTACACAGAGGATTAATCACGAGGGAGAGGTTAACCGCGCTCGCTACTGCCCGCAGAACTGCGACTTGATCGCCACGCGCGCGGTGAACGGCCTCACGTACATTTTTGACCGTACCAAGCACAGCAACCAGCCAGACAGCAACGGTGTAGCGCGTCCTGATATTTCGCTGATGGGGCAGACCAAGGAGGGGTACGGCGTTGCGTGGAACCCGATCGCCCAAGGTCACATTCTGTCCGCGTCTGAGGACACGACTGTGTGCCACTGGGATATTAGCGCGTACCAAAACGGGCAAAAAGAAATGGAGCCGCTCAAGGTCTATCACGGACATACGGCTGCAGTGGAGGACGTAGCCTGGCACCACTTCCACGAGCATCTATTTGCGTCCGCGGGTGACGATCGCCAGATGCTGCTTTGGGATACGCGCGAGACGGGCGACTCGCCAAAGCACAGGGTGGAGGCGCACAGTGGCGAGGTGAATACAGTCGCATTCAGCCCCGCCAGCGAGTACATTGTCGCCACCGGCTCGAGCGACAAAACTGTCGGATTGTGGGACCTGCGCAATCTGAGCGTTCGCCTCCATTCGCTCGAGGCGCACACAGACGAAGTACTGCAGCTCGCTTGGTCGCCACACCAAGAGACTGTACTGAGCAGCGCTTCTGCTGACAGGCGCGTAAATGTCTGGGACCTGTCCAAGATTGGCGAGGAGCAAACTGCGGAAGATGCCGAGGACGGCCCTGCGGAGCTCCTGTTTGTCCATGGCGGGCATACGAGTCGTCCCACAGACATGGCATGGAGTCCACAGGACCCATGGAAGGTCGCGACTGCTGCCGAAGACAACATTGTCATGGTCTGGCAGCCTGCGTACGCCATAGTCGAGCCCGCCGAAGCGGACCCCGACGCGGCGGCACTTGAGTGAGACACACCTCCATAGAACATCCACTTACTAGCGCCCAAACGCACCTTTATCGCAAGGCTCTCGCCGTATTGTCGGTATGGCGTTCTTTGGCCTTACTGGGCACCGCCGTGAGCTGTATGTATCTGGTATGGCTGATGATGAGACGGCCAACGAAGCGCCACTTGTTTATGTTTGTGATTGTGCTGTGTAGTATCCTTGTTCCGCCCGTCGCCGTCGCGATTCGGTTTGGGATTGGCACGGACTTTTTTATCAATGTGGTTCTCACTATCTGTGGCTACATTCCCGGACATGTACGTTTGCGCACTTACTGACGCTCAGGTGCACAACTGGTTTATCCAAGTATGTATATATATCACTCACCGCAGCGTGTACGCAACAACAACAACAGGGACCGCACACCGACATGGTTGAAAAAGACGGGGCTCGTGGTAAATCCGAGTAATTCGGTTTCAAATTCTGACACGGGCTGGGCAGAGCGGTACCGTGATATGCGCGCCCCGGTTCAGCACGACGAAGAGGGCCGTGCATATTACGAGAATCCCGAGACAGGCGAGTTTGATCGGTCTGCACCGATCCGCCACAGACCGCGGCAAACCGCTGTTGCAGAAGAGGACAGTGACGAAGAAGTGGGTCCTAGCGATGGGCTTGCTGAGCCAGACCGCTACATCAACCGTCCCACGAAATCCGTCTCGTCTCAGCCTCCGATGGAAACGCAGGCACGCCCACAAAAATCGCTCAAATCGCGCACACTCAAGTTCTTTGGCGCGAACTCAGGTGCAAGCAGTGCATCAGGCATGGACCGGCATGCACGTATCGGGAGCGCATTGGATCCAGAGCGTGATCCTGTTTTGCAGCGTCGACAAAATATGGGGTACTATGACGAGCTCGATTCCGAGCTCAACGCTCTGCCATCGTCCTCGATCCCAGTGCGCCGTTCGCCCTCACCACCACCTGCACATGCACCGACCCATACCATGGATGCGCTAGACCGTGAGCTTATGGGCTTGTCTGTACAGACGGAAATGCCGCCTGTGCGTACACGGAACAAGCCATCCGCTGTTCTGTCTCGCACGCGCGCGGCGCAAAGATCCTCTGAAGAATACACGTCCCATACGGACAACCACTCTGATGCACTCGAGCGCGATATCATGGACACGCACCATGAGTTTTAATGTATTGCTGTCAAAGCTTGTAAAATCATGCACGGGAGAGACATACGCGCTGGTCAAATAGCTGCACCAAGTGTCGTTACATAGCGGCAATGCTGTTCGGGCACGCTTGTGCACATTTCTGTCCCTCGACCAACTAGTTAAAAGTGTATTTTTTGGTTTTTCTATTTTCTATAGGTTTGCAGGTGCAAACAAAAGCGCTGGTACAACGCAGAGACATTTATACAAGAGTGTATACACACACACCCGAAACGAAATAGTATGTATTTTCCCGAGGCACGGCAAACAGCGCGCCAAGGTTCGCCAACCACTCACGCCATTTGACGGCCCTCGCCACCTTGGCCACCTTTTTCCCGATTGCCACCGCGCCTACCACGGCGATGCTGCACAGACTTGGTAAAGTTGTCATTCTGCGTAATAGGCACGGCGTGCATCGCAGCCTGTGTGGGCGGAATGGAGGGGAGACCCTGCTGCATTGCCTGGGGTCCTTTCGGCACGGGTGCATCCGAAGCGGCTGCCTCGCGCTCGCGCTGTTCGGCCTCCTCAATGAGAGAAGGTGCAACATAGAGGCGCTTGTCAATCGTGGCAGGGATCGGCTGCACCTCTGTCCCAAGCTCCTGCTCAATGCGGTACAGGTTGAAGCGATCCTCGTAGGTAATTAGGTTGATCGCAAGACCCATATGCCCAAACCGACCGCTACGACCGATCCTGTGCAGATACGTCTCGGCATTCTTGGGAAAATCAAAGTTGATCACGACGTTGACCGCCTGGATATCGATACCACGCGTGAGCAAGTCGGAGCACACCAAGTTGCGCGTTGCGCCCTGGCGGAAGTCGTGGAAGACGCGGTTCCTGTGCGCCTGAAGCATCTTGGCGTGCGAGTAGAAGCAAGAGTAACCAAGCTCGGTGATCTTCTTTGCCAACAGCTCCACACGGTTCGTCGAATTGCAGAAAATGATCGATTGGTTGACTTGGAGCTTGGAGAAAAGGGTGTTTAGACAGTGCACTTTTTGGCGCTCCTCGACGAACGCGTAGTACTGCGTAACACCACGCAACGTAAGCTCATCCATAAGGTTCACCTCGTAAGGCTTGACCATGTGTTTATCCTTAAAGTCTTTCACAATTAACGGAAAGGTCGCAGAAAAAAGCATTACTTGGCGTTCCTTGGGCAGGTGCGAAAGCAGCTGCTCCACGACAGGTGTGAACTCGGGAGAAAGCAGCTTGTCTGCCTCGTCCATCACAAACGCTGTGCACTGGCTCAGATCCGCTATGCCTTTGCCCGCAAGGTCCAGTATACGACCCGGCGTGCCGACAAGCATTTGCACTGGCTGATCCAAACGCATGATATCATCGCGCAACGACGTACCACCCGTGCTCACCATAATCTCAACGCTTAAGTGCTTGCCGAGTGTCTTGGCTACCTGGCTCGTCTGCAGCGCGAGCTCACGTGTGGGGACAAGCAGTACGGCTTGGATCTTGTCCTTCTTAGTATTGATTCGCTCTAAGGCGGGAATCACGTACGCAGCCGTCTTACCCGTACCGTTCTTTGCACGCGCCAAAATGTCGCGGCCAGAAAGCGCAATAGGGATGGACTCTTCTTGGATGGGGGAGGGTCGCTCGAACCCAGCCTCAAAGATGCCCATGAGCAGCTCGCGCTTCAAAAAGTAGTCTTCAAAATCGTTTCCTTTCGTTGCAGTAACATCCTCTGTCTGCGGCCGCAAATCTTTCGGCGGCCGCTGGAACGGCGCAGTTATCGCCATGCTTTCGATCCTACTTCCAAGTGCGAATTGAATAAAGAAGGCGGATGCGGCCGCGGCAGCTGCTTGGCACGTGAAATATCACGTGCAAAACCGCACCGTGCGCGGCTGCACGCCTGCGGGTCTAAAACGATGCTGCGCATTGTGGGTTTACGGATGGTGCCGGGCGTGCGCGGGGGACTGCTCGTTTCGCGCATGCTTCCGAGGATGTGCAGTGCACAAAATTATACGACCAATGCGAGCGAGGAGCCGCCGCTGCCGTGGGATACTTGTACGTGTCTTTTTCCTTTTTCCTTTTTTTTTTTCACTTTGCTCATTTAGACTTGCGTTTGCGCAAGCAGCGCCGTATGGTCGGCATTGTTGCGACTATTCCCACCATGCTGTTAACAGCCGTATTTTCAGGCTCTTACTTCCTTACACAGGAAGTAGAGCCGGGTCAAATGCTGTTTGGTGTACGTATGCGTTCGACTCTGATCACAGATCGACCCCCTGTTTGTGAATATCGGCGCGACACTGGCATGTGTCGGCGCGGGATGGCTTATTGGTCCATCTATTGGGAATGTGGCATGGTCGCTTTTTCATCGGCACAAAGCGGCGCAAATAGCACAGCGCGATCGCCAGTTTTACCAACATATTCGCAAGATGCGCGCCGACCCGTCGCGCCAAGTGATGCACAATCCTGTTCCAGACTACTACGGAGAGAAGATCGGATCGCTGCATGCATACCGCCAATGGCTGCGTGATCAGGTGCGTTTTCTGCATGAACTAACGGGTATCTAGGCCATCTTCCGAAGGAAATCGTCCCACGGCATCAAGGAGTAGGATTGGTTGCTGTACGTAGTCGCACAAGCGTATCCGCTTCATAGACGGGATCGATCTTTGTATCCCCAGGTGTTTTCGAAAGTGTTGAGGATGCATCGGCAGGCGAGATGCCGTGTTTCTTGTAGTATGTCACCAGCGGCGGCGCATCGTTTCGCACACGTCCATGCACGTCCGACCATCCCATCCAGCATTCCTCAAGCAGTGCGTGCGTGCATCGCAGTGCGCTCCCATCTTCGACCGCTCTCCATGCATTGTCGATATCGGCAAACGTCGCCACTACCGCAATTTCGCGACGATTCTTGGCCGGGCGGACGTGCAGCGTTACGAGCGCGCCGTACGCGTCGCTGAGCGCTTTTGCCAGCGGCGTCGAAAGCGCATCCTTGTATCCAAGCCCCTGCAGCATTTGCTCTTCTTGGTCCACAGGGAAGCGCAGCAAGACATTGGTATCTGCATCACCGACCGGCGGCAAAGAATCTTCGCGGGCGCGTTTCCTGGGCAGTGTTGTCGCCGGCTCCTGCATGCGTGCCTGCCATTCGCGTAGGATCTGCGCATGCTTATCGATTCGCATTGCACGACCTTCTTCACGCAGCTCCGCAATCTTAAGTGCGCGCTGTTTCGTATACTGCGCATGTTCCATCCTCGTCGTCTTATCGTGTGCTTCGCGCGCCTCCAGGTCAGCAGTCATATCCCGGCGCCGCTGGTCAAATGCTGCATGTCGCGCACTGCGCGCACGCTCCTGCTGCAGTTTTTCGGCGATTGCGCTTCTTTTGCTAGGGTCCATGAGTTCTTCATAAGCGAGGGTGAGGCGGTGGAAGCGATCTGCAGCTATCTCTGGCGGTACATCTCTCACCTTGTCCGGGTGTAGCTGCAATGACCGCTTGCGATACGCGGTCCTGATCTGCAGCTCGGTCGCCTCCGCGTCGATCCCCAGCAGTTCGAACGCATCTTGCAGTTCGAACGCCGCACCGACCATGCTGGTGGTGAGAGGATTACCTAAGCACGTCGTCGTATACACGGGCGGCGTCTTGTTTTCTTTTTTTTTTTTTTTTTTTTTTGCTTTTGCATAGATGCTCGCTGCGCGACTTTCCAGGGCGGCTGCACGCCGCGCTGCTGTGGTGCGCACACCACTATATATGGTACCGTGCGCACCACGTGTACTATCGACCAGCGCGAGTGTGACTGTTGAGTCGCCCGCCAAAAAAACTGCGTCGCGGCGTGCCAAGACAGAAGCGACGATCGAGCCGCTGTATATGTCGAATGCGCCTGTGGCATCAGACGAGGCCCCGTTCAGTTTCGGCCATCTTCCTGACCCTTCCAAATGGAAAAGCGCGTTTTCCTTTACCAAGGAGCACATGGCGCGGCACCGCTACTTTGTTGCGCGCCGCGAAACGGCACAAGAGATTGTGTCCAAAATTGGGCTTGACGATGCTGAGCGCCGTGGCCGAAAGGTCACGGTTGTTGAAGCGTATGCGGGCCCTGGCACCATCACGCGTGAACTTATGCAGCATCCCAACGTTGAGCGCGTTGTCGCATTGGAGAATGTGACCACCTTTTTGCCATGGCTCGAGCAATTGTACCACGATCCTGCCATGGCTGCACACAAAGAAAAGCTACATATCCTGCCAGAGTCTGGCTTTGCTTGGGACACGTACGAAACGCTGGTGAACGGTGGCTATCTCGCTCACCTGGAGAACAAGGTACCGAATCTTGGAGAGCACGCGCCGCCGATGCACTGGGACGAGCCGAGCCCGATTGTGTTTGTGGCGCAGATTCCGAATACTGTGCATGGAGAGCAGCTCTACGCACAGCTCGTCCACGCGATCTCCTCTGGATTTTGGCTGTTTAAGTACGGCCGCGTCAAGATGGTGTTTGTATGCGGAGAGGCCGTAGCCGTGGTATGTATTGCTCGACAACTAACAGTAGCGCTCTCTCGCCACGCCGCAGGAGCACAAAAACCGTGCCAAGCTGGGCACAACAGTGCAGTGCCTCAGTACACCAGAGCTCTTGATCCCAGCCAGCGACTTGCAGCCGTACGCAGACTACTTTTACCCGCCCACCCCATCGATCGGTCCACGCGTGCCGGTGACGAGTACCTTTATCCCCAATTCGAACATTTCTTCTGGGCTCTCCAAGCGCAATCTGTGTGTGTTGAGCGTTGATCCGCTCAAGAAGAAGCTTGTACAAAGCCGCGATTTGGATGCGTTTGAATTCCTCACTCGCAACCTGTTTGTGCTCAAGACGAAACAGATTGCCGAGGCGCTCAAGTACGTAATGCATGCCGCACTTACCACAGACATGTCGTTCCTGGCGCAGCAAACATCCTGAAACTTGTCTCGCCCGAGCATCCAAGAATGAAGGACCATCCCGAGCAGGTGATCCTTCCTGATACCCCCGTCGTTGACCTGACCAACGAGCAATGGGCAGCGCTTGCGATGGTGTTTGAAAAGTGGCCATTTCGGCCGCAGAACCTGTTTGAAGAGGGCCGGTTGCAGCGCGGCAAGAATGCCGACAACCAATTTTTCTAGGTAGTAGTTACAGCGTGCCGTATGATTATCTTTTTTTATGCGTAGCAGGAGGGGCGCGCGAGCGTGTTATGCTACGTCTATTTCTTGACTGCACGCGCTAGTAGTACTTGCTATGACGTACGCCCAAATCGTCCTTCAAACGATCCTCGCGCGGCAGCTGCCCGTAGCGCGGCACTTCCTTGTGCAAGATTTCCTTGTATATCTTGTTAATCACGCCCTTATTCTTTTCCGTCCAGCGCGCACGCCAGAAATGTATTCCACGCAATACAAGATGGTACCTCTCCAGCACTTCCTGGAGCGTAGTTTGTTCGCGCGAGATCGCAGGCACCTCGCTCCCACATTGTTCGAATAGCAGGGTCGTGTACCGGTGGTATGGCGTACCCTGCTGTGGGTGTGGCGGAATGTATGACAATGCTGGGGTGTGACTTTGTGGAAGAGTGTTTTTTGTCGCGCTGAGCGGCACATTTGTGACCATCCAGTGCACGTACGTTTGGAATGAATCTGAATGAGGCGCGTCCGGGTCGACCATCATCACGGTATACATGCGCTCGTCTGTATGGAACGGTGTTGCGCAGATCTGTGGCTCATCCATAGTTTGCTCTGGCTCCAAGAAAACGCCAGAAAGGATATCGCCGCCCGACCCGCCGTGGTCGCCAATCCCTTCCCCCTCGCCAAAACTGACTTGGAGGTCCACCGTGGGCGTAAAATCAGGCACTACATCCGGCAGCACATGCATGCATTGGAGGCGCTCCGTGAGCTGCTCCAATGCGCCGCCCCGACGCCATGCCTGCTCGCGCAAATGCCGAAACACGGGTTTTTGCATATCGTATGCTCCCTGTGCAAATTGCGCACGAACCGACGGAATATTGATCTCGCGCGCAATCTCCAGTGCATCCAGCATCGCGCGCTTCTCCTTCGGATCGCCCGTGGTGCGTTGGATTTGCTCGTGCCGCTTGCCGAGCGTTGCTGCATCCTCAGCAACGAACTTGAGCGCTTCGTCATACACAGGCACCTTGCCGCTTTGCACTGCAGGCTTCCAATCCGCCATGTAACGGCGCCCAAGCAAGGGGCGCACGTCCCGCAGCACAGTGTGCGCAGTCGAGCGAAGCATGGGGAGAAGCAAAAAAAGGCGCGCGCGTTTTTCGGAGCTGACTAAGGGGACGAACGGCGCGCCGCACAGACCTTGCGACTGCATGCGCTTGATTGTGTCGTATTCCGGGCGCGAGCTCGAGATACGGCAGACGCTCGTGCAATTCCAATCATTCGACTACTTTTTGGATTGCGTCTCGCTTGCAACTGGCATTCCGTACGATTCGATTATCTGCATTACACAGGATGGCGTGCAAGTGAACGAGGCGGTGATGGATGCGCTGCGCGCACAAGGACCGAATCCCGGGCTCGTATTCTACGTGTTTGACCGCGAGCTCTTATATGCGGATGTGGAAGTAGTTGCGCCGCAACTCGAGGAGGCTGTGTCGCATAGGACGCTGGCCGCTGCGCCGCAACTTTCTACACCGCTTGCGCCGGACGCACTGGCACCGCTCCTTGCGTGGGCCGAGGACGCGGAGCAAGGCATGGAGCTGGATTGCAAGCTTGCCAAAGAATTCCATGCATGCATTCACCGGATCGAGCAGAGCACGCGCGTGGGTATTGCAAACTTGCAGGCACACGCCGACGCGATAAAAAAAGCAATGCACACACTGGAACAGATTGCCAGCACAGAGTGCGCACACATGCAGCACTTACTTGCACGCTACGAAACGGATATCTATATTTTGCAGCACATCCACATTAACCCAAAGCTGGTGCCACGCACGGAAAAAGGGCAAGCGACGCTCGGCGCGTACGTTGATGTGGACGCGGTGTGCACAGCTGCGAAAGAGTGCAAAGAACACTTTGACAGTCTCCAAACGCAATACAACAATGCGTATCAAACAGAACTGCAGTATGGGGAGGACTTGCGCGACATTATTGCCGAGATGCAGCTGCTGGACCTGTCCCCTTCACAGAATACGCTACACGAGCTGCAAAAAGCGATCGAGCGCGGCAAGGCGGCATTGGCTACGCTGCGTGCTTCGTCTGCCAACGTAGAAGCGCTTAACATGGCGTCTGCAACGCTGCATACTTGCTGTACAACCGTTGTAGCGTGCATGAATCGGCTCGTGGACGACAGGAACGAAATTATGCTCAGCCAGCTGAATTTTGTGCAGGACATCAGCAGCCTAGAATCAGACTATGCAAGCCTTGGCGTTACTCTTTCCGAGGTCGACGCGGCATTTTCGAATGTGCACAAAGGCGCATTCAAGCACCTCACGCGTGTAAAAAAGATTCTATGGGCATACGGCGCGTCGCTTATCGAGGCACGCCGGCGCTCCGAGTACAGCAAGCAATTTATGCACAAGGTCCAGCAGCTTGCGGAGCTTATGGCTGAGTATGCTGCGGAGGAAAAGGCGCACCGCAACGACTACCTCGAACTGGTAGCGCCGCACTTGCCGTGGTACGCTGCGATGGATGGTACGTCGCTCGCCATGGACATCTCTGTAAAGCGCGGCGCAAATCACACTGCGCCGGAGTTTGGCGCTGCAGACGTAGACGAGTTTCTCCACGCGCTAGATGCACTGCACAGCGATACAAGCGCGCGGCACGATAGCATCGACCCCATCGGCGAGGTGCGGGCGGATCTCTCCGCACGTTTGCACGCTCTCGACGACGAGGAGGCGCGGTTTGTCGTCCTTGCGCGCCGCCAATTGTGCCTCGACGCAGACGACGCGTCAGATACGTCGTTCGGGAGCACGGACCAGCGCGACGCACTCATCCACACGGGCGGGCGCGAAGTCGACACGCTGCGGCACCGCCTCGCACTCTCACACGAGCGATCACAGAAGCTCGAGGCAGAGCTTGCGAGGCGCGTCTCAAATGCGAGCACCGAGCACCAAGCGCTGCAGCATGCATTGGAGCAGGCGCGCACGGCACTTGCAGCACTGCAAGCGCCGCGAGCTGCATTGCACGAACACTTGCTTCAGCTGGCAGCCCACGTCGCTGCTTTTTCCACGCACAAGACACATGCAGAGCAGGATGCTAGGGCACTGCTGGGTTTCATTGCCGAGTGCCTTACAGCGCTTGGCCACCCGCACCGAGGCTGGTGCCACGAGCAGAAGCAGACACTCGGCACGACGCTCGCGGCGCTGCGTACGTGCGACACTGTGCCGCTTCCACGGGCGCTACACACACAGCTCGATGCCGTGTGTCATGCTGCGGACCGCTGGCAGCTCGCGTCGGGAACCGAGGACGCCAATACGGTCCCCTCTTTTTCGCCGTGCGCCACGAGCCCCGTGCTTTTTCAGCGCATCCACAATGAAGATGGCGCGCGGACTGGCGCGTGGATGGGCGTCGTGCGCGATATCTACGTTGCTACAAGCGCCCCAGTAGACGACACTGCCTACTTTGTTGCGCACTGCACACAATGCGCAGAGTGTGTTGCGGAAGAAAACAACATGTTCCAGCTACCGCCGCGCACACTATACCATCTAGTTCATCTCGACGCAGTGCCCGCCCGGAATTCGAGCCGCAAGAGTGCCGCGGCTTCCCTTGCGCTGCTCGCCGGCCATACGACTCTGCTCCGTACGTCCAAAAGTAGTAGTGGTTTGTAGATGTTAGCCCCACCTCCATTTTAAAAGCCACGTGGTCGTGTGTTGATGGCAGCGGCGCCCAAGCAACTTTCTCGACGCTTGTTTCCGTATGGCAGGGCTGGGGATCAACTTTGGGACACTGTCCGATGCCGGCGCGCCGCGCATGAAAGCTTCGCCGCCAAAATCTAACCGAAGGCATGCGCGCCTCTCGCAGGAGCGGCGTCCCAGCCATGGGCCAGACAAAACGCAGCCATGTTCGCGCCTTCCCTGCGCACCATTACGCGAAAACAGGGCGGTGACGAACAAGCGAGTTGCAAGTGCGTCGCTTTCCGACGAGCGCAAATCCTCTGCGAGCACCGACTCGCCCGCAGGGTCCGAAGTGCAGGCAGCGCACGTCATGTTGCGTGCCGATACGCCGAGCGACGCTGCGACGCCCCAGCGCTTCGATATGGACGATGCGGATATGGGTGTAGCCAAGAGCTCGACTCCCATTACGATTGAGCATGTGCAGCGCAGTATACCCTTTTACCCCGTCTCGTCGTGGAGCGACGACGACAATACAAGTGCCGACGGCAGCGACAACGAGAGTGTTACTACACCGATCCCTGGGATTGATACACTACCCGCCAAGCCCGGCGCAATTCCCGTTTTTCCTGCGGAGCGAGACGAGCGCGTGGGCATTGAGGTGTACCTCGAGGAGAGCTTGGCGGTGGAGGGCGGGTGTTTACAAGGGTGCTTGCGCCTCCAGCTTCCGTCCCACACGAACCCAAAGACGGCGATGTTGCTGGCGCAGCCGCGCGTGCGCTTGATTGGGTACGAGGCTTTGCCGAAAGACGATATGCGCCATGTATTTTATCACCATACCTCGGTCATCGACGGTGATCGCAGCGTCGACGGCCCTTCGGAGCCGTACGTTCTCCATGGCTCGCCTGCCGTGTCCGAAGGTGCCAACAATGCATTGAGTTCGTGCTATGCATCTCTCCCCGACGCTGATGGTTTTTACTTGGGCATGGAAGGCGTGCACATCCTTCCATTTTCTCTCCAACTTCCGTTCGGCCGCGGCGTAAAAGGCAGCTACTTGAGCAAAAAGGCCGAAGTGGGATACATTTTGATTGCCTCTGTGCGTGTCAAGGCATTTGGCGAGCAGCACGGCGGCGGTGTTGCGCACTGCTTCCAAAAAGTAACGCTGTACCCCTACCTGAATCCCGCCGCGACGCTTGCGAGTGCACTCCGTCCGTTGGTTGAGCATGGCGGCGCCACCGACGGAAAAGGTGCGCCGCTCCGCATTGCTGCAGCGCTCCATCGCGAGACGTGGGTCGCAGGCCAGCGCGTCTACTTTGACATGAGCGTGCTGAACCACACCAAGGACACTATCCACCTCTTGCACATCACGCTCCAGCGCACCGAGATTCTGTACAAGATCGGCGACGAGAACAGTGAGCCGATCACCGAGTCAAGCACGGAAATCGTTGCGCAGGACACGTTAAATGCGCATACCAAGAATCCCGACGACTCGTGGTGGGCAGGCGTCAAGCCTGGCCCCCCTGTCCACTTTTCCCACTCATTCGTCCTCCCCGACCATGTGCTGACGATTCCGCACAGCCGGCATGTCGAAGTACAATACTCGCTGCGCATCGGCATCGGCAACGACAAAAAAGACTGGACGCACTTGTCGCTGCCGCTGCGTATAGTCAACTTTGTCTCGCTCGATCCGCCGCCGCCCAAACGCAGCTTTGGCGGCGCGGGCCTTTTAAGCCAGGCACTTGGTCTCGAAATGGACCAGCACTTGATGATTGAGCGCGTGCGCACGATGGAGTCAATGCGTAGCCCACGAGCGTTCATGTCCGCCTCGGGACACCTGCTTCCTTCTCCCGTCCCTCCCGTCCCTTTGCGCGGCAAAGGCGACGACGCCAGAGCCGCCCGCACCGCGCAGCACCGCCGCTCGCTCGACTTTATTAATAGTGCCATTCGCAGCGCAACAGCGCGGCGCGCCTCGCCGTACGTGCAAGGGAATGATGCTGTCTCCCCTGCAGGTCTCGGCATTGAACTCACCGCACCCACGCAGCCCCGCACGTCGTGGTACCAGCGCCAGGACACTTCGTTTGAATTTGAGGAGCACGGCCAAACGACTCCACAGCCAGACGCATCGGTGCAGCTTGGCGATGAGACGACGGACGATGTCGACCTCGTCTTTACGCCGCGTATTGCCGAAGCTAAACGCACACCTGCACTGCCTGATACCACCACAGATGACGACTCGGCAATGTGCAATGATATCCTGGATGCCTACGGCGAACTACACGCAGACGACTCGGCACGGTACGACACCAGCCTCGCCGCGCCTGCACCACGGCCGCTTCCACGCACCCCCGAGCCAGAACGGCGGGGAACTGAGGTGCACATGCCTAGATCCGCACCCAAAGAACTTGCACGCATGCAGCACCATCTCGTCGGATCCCCCAGCAGGTCTGGCGCGCCGACTTTTCGCCCCCTTCCAGAAACGCCCGCACAGCTCCCTGTGCCGCACGGCCGCACGCGCTTGACCCAGAGCCTTGCGGCGAGCGCCGCGCCACTCCACGCGCTCGCGTTCGCACCGCCCGAAGCTCGAAACGTGCCTCCCCCGCGAAACATGGCCACAGCGCAGGCTGGACCCCGCCATGCATAAGTAGTGTGCAGTACACGATGCTGCATTATGCGCCTTTGTTTTATTGTTAGCCAATCATATTGAGCATTTTGATTAGTTAAGACTGTCATGTCGACGAGATCGGCTTCCAAAGCCATCGCCGCGTGGCGAATCAATCCGTACACGGCGGCGCACTTGTACAATTGCTGGTGATTGCTGCGCTAGATACCCGCAGTCCCATCCTTCGTTTAGTTCTTTTAGCGTGGCCGACGCTGCGTATCGAGCAATATGGCGTCGTCCCAGCTCTTTGATTTGAATCAGCTCGCTGGGATGCCGACTGGATTGCCGACAGAAGAATGGCAGAATTCGGCACATGGCATAGACCTGCACAAACATGCGCCGGGCGCGTCCGCGTTTGAGCCGCCGGCAATGCATCCCGACATGAATTCAAAGCTTTTGTCTGATGTTCAAGCGGTATTTCACTCCGCATCGGGCGTCTCGGGCCTGGACGTCACAGGCGGCGCTCACGCCGTTCCCCAGCCGGCAATCCGCGTAAACGTTCCACTCACAGAGAGCGCAGAAACACCGACACCGCCAGGGGCACATACAGCAGACAATGTGCATCTCCCTAGCAGGAGAGAAAGCTTTGCCGTGCAATCACAGACGCCCCTTCTTTCCGACTCCGACTCGCCACAAGTCATGAGTCCCACGGGCAATATGCACCTTGCATTTTCCCCAACGATGGCTGATCCATGTGCGTCAATGGATTCCGACCGTCTCGTGAACGATATCCAAACCAAGATAGACGACCTTGCCGCGAAAGCAGCCGATGCCCGCGTTCTTTTTCACGGTGGACAGTACGAAAAGTGCAGCCGGAATTTGAGCGAGGTGCAGCGACAGCTCAAAACGATTGGAGAGATTGGTGCTAAAGGTCTTTCCATGGTAGCAGAGCAGCAGCAGAAGAAGAAAAACGGCGGTGCATGCCCCTCACACGACCAAGAGAAAATGCTTTACACGACCGCTTACTTTAGCACGCTCCAGGAAACTGGAGAAACACGCAAGCGGCCAATGCCCTCTGATTTATCGAGCGAATTTTCTGTAAAAACATTGCGGGGCACTGATCGCCAAGGGGTGCATACACCACAAAGCGTCCCGCTGGAACACTGTGCATCGCACGAAGCGACGAGCATGTTTGGGCCGCAGTCCGTCCACTCGCCCATCTACGAACAAATTCGATTGCTACAGCAGTCGCAAGCTTCGTCGCTTCCGGCCCAAACGCCTCTTTCTTTTGGCGAAGCGGGCTTACTGAGCTCCAATGGAGAGAAGAGTAGCACACCTTTGCTCAAAAACCCGGCAAGTCCACTGAGCGCAAGTCCCGTGCCTAGAGAATGCGTGCCTGCGCTGCAGCAAGCCGAAAGCGCGCCGCTGGCCATGTCTGCCAACGAGGCGCTCCAGCTTGCCCTCGATGCCAACGGTCTTGGCACGCCAAAAGCGTGGAACGAGCAGCAGCTGGACGGGATACAAGACCAGTCGTTATTTTCCGTGGATGCGGGACAGGACGATGCGCTTATGCACAATGTCGTCAGTGCCAACGAGCAGGCAAACATGGACGAGCCTGCGGATGGGTACCCATTTATGGACCGCTCGAGTTCAGCCGCTGAAATTCCGCCGGCCTTGCGTACCGAATTGGAGGAGGCTTTTCTTGTATTTCTCAACGCACTGTGCTCCAATCTTGACGCCAAAGACGACCGCGGCGAGCTGATCCACCAAACACTGATGCCCAAGAAAATGGCGCGTCTCGACGAGTGCCCTGGCTTTCGCCCATTCAAGTTCCGCATCCAAGCGTTTACAAATGCGTTCCAGTCGGAACTGCACCGCCGGGGGCTGTGCGACGAAGAATGCAGCATCAAGCGCATCAAGCACTTTCTCTGGACACACCCCTACATTTCGCGGTACAATGAGGACGGGCGCAAAGCGAAGTCCAAAGGTAACCATATTTGGAACGTGGATGCAAAAAAGGTGCCGGAAGGAGGCTGGGTCTTTCGCACCTTTTTGCCCAAAATCTCTGGCGCCTCGAGCAAAGTTGCACATGTAAACGAGCGGTGGACGTGGAGTTTGCGCATTTGGGACCCCCAAATGTCTTCGAGCAGTATCAAGGTGGCCTACTCGGTCAACAAACTTCCTTCATGGCTGTCATGGGCGGACGGAGAAAATTTGCTCACTGGGATTCCCACAAGCACCGAGCAGGGCGGAGAAGTGAGTGTTACGGCGCTCTATGTACACTTGGGGCAGTTGCACCGTCTGGAACACTCTTTCTTTCTTCAGGTACTTCCAAATCACGACGGCACTATGCTGGTGCCGAGCAAGGATCTCGAGATGGAAGGTGCGCAGCCGTCGATGCTGTTGATGCCACCTGCTCCAGGCACAACTGGCCATACCATGCAAAATACAGCGCCGGTCGGCGCCCCACAAACTCCCCTGGAGCGCGAATCGATCAAGTACGATGTCGTGGAGCCATCTCAGGCGCCAGGAATGTTATCGTCGTTTGCCTACCCATTCACGCCGCCGGTGTACATGGAAAAACATGCCAGCATGGAGAAGACGATCTTGTCTGCGAATACGGATTCGATCGCACCGCCCTCGCAGCAATTTGGGATGCAGCCAAACATACTGGCGCCATCGCAGCCGATGGCACAGCAAGCCGTCTTCCACGGCGGAGCCCCTATGGAAAAAGCACCGACCGAAGGAGAGAATTTGGGCTCGCCGTACCCAAGTCTTCACCAGGAATTGATGGGCGAAGATGCTTTGAATATGCAGCAAATGTGGAATACAATTGAGCGCAGGCAGCAGGAGCATGTTGCGTCGTTTATGTTGTCGCTCCCAGCACGCCGCCCATCATTTAGCGTCAGCGAGCACCAGGGGCAAAGCACGCCGATGTCCAACATGCCTAGCGACTTTGAATCATCGCTCCCGGAGCTGCATAACAATACAGCATGATGCTCTTGTCTAAATGTGGATTGGACTGATCGTGTATTAGTACTAGTTGATAGATCCTTCGGTCATCGGAGGGTAGGAAATATGATTGCAGACGTAAGGGATAGAGACGCGCAAGAAAACGGCTAGGCGCGTGCGTCGAGCCTGACGAGCATCCCGCACCCAGCCCTGCTAAAAACAAACGCCAACAACACTATTTAGACAAGCACAACAAATACCTCGGGCTGCAACCTAAGCACGCTGCCCAAGCTCCAAGCCCCACACTCCAATATTCATAGTCTACCATTCAATTGTCCAGCGAAGCATTTACTGCTCCTTTTTACCCTTGACTGCACCCTGCTGTGCAATATCCCGCCGCGTGAGCCATTTGCACACTTCGTCAATCAGCAGCACCGGGAAAGAAATAACAAACACTGCGGTCCATTCTTTCCCATTCAGCGGCGTGATCGAAAAGAGTTCACGGAAGTAGGGCACGTAGAGAATCATCATGTGCAGCATCATGGACAACATCACAGCACCGACCAGCCAAAGGTTCTTGAGAGGCGAGTGTGTGAGCAGACTATCCACATCCGAAAGCGAGTTAAAGGCATTCAGCATCTCGATCGTGACCAAAATGCTCAAGCTCATTGTCGACGCATGGCGCGCCGCTTCGTCGTGAAACATGGCACAACCAATCTCGGGAAAAGACGTGGCACAGTGGTGGAAGTGGGTGAGCTGGTAAAAGGTAATGCGCGGCCCATTGCTGTAAAACATGAACCACCACGCATAGCCAAACACGGTAGCCACACCCACAAACGTGCCAATCAGCATGTACCGAACAAACAGCCACCGAGAAATGAGCTGCTCGTCGCGGCGGCGCGGCTTCAGCTTCATCACAGCGCCGTCAGGGGGATTGAAGCCAAGCGCGGTGGCCGGCAAGCCATCGGTGACCAGATTGACCCAGAGAAGCTGCACAGGAATCAGCGCCTCGGGCATGCCCAGGAGCACGGTCAGGAAAATACTGACCACCTCGCCAATGTTGGACGAGATCAGGTAGCGGATAAAAGACTGCATATTGTTGTAAATGCTGCGGCCTTCCTCAATCGCCGCGACAATCGTCGCAAAATTGTCGTCGGCCAGCACCATATCCGCAGCGAGCTTCGCAACATCGGTGCCAGTGCCCATTGCAACGCCGATATCTGCACGTTTCAGGGCAGGCGCGTCGTTGACACCGTCACCAGTCATGGCAACGACTTGGCCTTGTGCCTGCAAGAGGTCTACCATTTGGCTCTTGTGCGATGGCTCTGTGCGCGAAAGCAACACAGCGTGCTGCGCCATCTTCTTCTTTTCAGCGTCGCTCATAATGTCGAGGTCGCGGCCCGTGTAGGAAATCTTGTCCGTACCTTGCTCGTCAAACAAGCCAATCTGACTGCAGATGGCTTCGGCCGTTCGCTGGTTGTCGCCCGTGATGACAACGATGCGGACGCCGGCATTCTTGCAAGCCTGCACAGCCTCGCGCACTTCCGGGCGCGGAGGATCGCGCATGCCGACAATGCCGACAAAGGCAAGGTTGTGCTCGAGCTCGCCAAATTGCTGCACCGTGTTGGGGACACGCGTAGCGTCGAGATCATCACGCACGGCAATTGCCAGTGCACGCAGTCCTTGTTTGCCCATTTCGCACACCTGCGCTTCGATCTCTGCACGCGTGCGCTCGTCCAGAGGCTTGCACGCCGCGCCGCCGCATACCTGTGTGCAGCGGTCCAGCACCGATTCAGGCGCCCCTTTGACAAGGAGGCGCGCACCATTGGTCCCTTGGCGGACCATGGTCGACATGAGTTTGCGGTCGCGCGTGAATTCGTACGTGTAGAGGCGCGGATGCTCCTCGACGTACGCAGAGCACACGCCGTTTGCGCGCATTTCCGGCGAGAGGGCGGTGATGTGCGCCTGCTTTACGCCGTCGTGGTGGCCGATCTTTTCCACCAAGGTGCGCAGCGCAGCCTCGGTTGCCTGACCAACGGCCTTGTACTGCTTGTGCGCGTCCATGGAGATCTTTGCGTCGTTGCACACGGCACACGTCTCGACGAGCGCGTGCAGTGCATTTCCTTGGCGGTTTGGGTGACTCACCAGCTTTCCTTGCAAGTCCAAAAACGACCCTTCGGGACCAAAGCTCGTGCCCGTCACCGTATATGCATGGTCCAAGTCGGATGCCAGTACAACACGCTTGACGCTCATTTGGTTCGTCGTGAGTGTGCCCGTCTTGTCCGAGCAAATGACGCTTGTGGAGCCGAGCGTCTCTACACTGGGAAGATGGCGCACAATCGCATTGCGCTGAGCCATTTTCTGGGTGCCGAGCGCAAGACACGCTGTGATGACAGCGGCCAGTCCTTCGGGAATGGCAGCAACTGCGAGGGCGACGGCAATTTTAAAGTAGTACACGGCGCCACGTACCCAGCCATGGTGGATGGGATCGAAAAAGTTGCCAATGTTCACGACCCAGACCAGGATACAAATCACCATAATCGCCTTGGCCAGCACGTCGCCAAACTCGTCCAATTTCTCTTGCAGAGGGGTCTTGGACTCGGTGTCCTGGTCAATCTCGGCATGGATGTCGCCAATAGCCGTATGTGCACCAGTGAGGACCACAACGGCAAGACAAGACCCGGAAACAAGCGTCGTGCCGGCAAACAGCATGTTTGTCATGTCCTGTTTCACGGCGCGAGGGTCTTGCACAACGTCCAGCGACTTGTACACGCTCTCTGACTCGCCAGTGAGGATCGCCTGGTCAACCTGAACTTCACTTGAGCGCAACTCGACAATGCGACAATCCGCAGGGACGCGGTCGCCCGTAGAAAGAACGACAACGTCGCCAGGCACAAGGCGAGCAGCCTCGATGTACTGCGTCTCGCCGTCGCGCACAACAATGGCCATTTCAGGGGAGTACTCACGGAGCGCCTGAATCGATTGATCCGCGTTTCGCTCCTGCAGCACGCCAACAGTGGCGTTCGCAATGAGGATCAAGAAAATTACGCTGGGTTCAACCAGCGCGTTTGCCAAACTTCCCTCATTTTCGAACAACGCAAGCACGAGAGAAATCACTGCAGATGCAAGCAAAATAATTACTAGCTGGTCCTGGAATTGCTCCAGGATCAGGTGCCAAAGAGGAGTGTTTTCTTTCTCTTTAAGTTCTGTAGGGTCAGCGAGCGGCGAAAGAAAAACGTACCGTTAGGACCATATTTCGCAAGACTCTGCGCTGCTTGTACACCAAGCAATCCTGTGCGCACATCTGTATCGAACGCCTTCAGCACATCCGGCCCCGATCGGGTCCACGCTGCGTTCATGCCGGGTATAGGTAGGAAGCAAGCTTCCAACAGCCTACACGTGGAAGCAAGGCTAGGTGGTCACGTGTTTTACTCTTCCCCGTCGTTCCACCATGTCTTTTGCTGGCGCATTTCGGCCCAGTGGCGCTGCACTGAGCGGCCTGTTGTGGTATGTACTATGCGCAGATTCTTACGAGTAGGAAAAATCCATGGCGTCTTTCTTCCACACGCAAAACGCGTGTACGGCAACGTCTTCGTGATGTCGACGGGGTGATTGAAGCGGTGCGAGCAAGCGGTGTGGAATGCAAAGCACTCGCGCGCGATTTGCAGCTTCCCTCGGAATCTGCCATGGAGCCGCGCGACAAGTACACCGTATTTAGCCCTCGCGGCGTCAACTTCCGCAAGAGTGTGCACAAAGTACCGAAATGGACGCGCAAAACATTGCGTGTGAATCCGCGTGGATTTTAACGAATATACCAATCACATAGGAAGCAAAACGTGTATAAGGCGCATTTTTCTTTTCTCTTTTCTAAATGCAATCTATCGCATAGTTAGAGTTGGTTCGACGAGCGAAGGTCATCGAAGGCCACAATGCAGCGCTTCGACATCGTCTTTTCGCCTTCGCGGACCCAGACACGGGGGTCGTAAAACTTCTTGTTGGGCTTGTCCTTGCCTTCAGGGTTGCCGACCTGAGTCATAAGGTAGTCCTTGTTCTTCAAGATAAAGTCGCGGATACCTTCGAGGTAGGCCCACTGCGTGTCAGTGTCGACGTTCATCTTGATAACGCCGTTGTTGACAGCAGTAGAGATCTCGTGCTTCTCAGAGCCAGAGCCACCGTGGAAGACGAGGAAAACAGGGTTCTCCTTGTCCGAGCCAGTGATCTTCTTGACATGGTCCTGGTGCTCGCGCAGCAGCTCAGGGCGCAGCGAAACGTTGCCCGGCTTGTACACACCGTGCACGTTGCCAAAACCGGCAGCAATGCTGAAGTTAGGCGTGATCTCGCTAAACTGCCTGTAGATGTCCCAAATGTCCTCGGGCTGCGTATACAGAGCAGAGTTATGAACATGCTCATTGTTCACACCGTCCTCTTCACCACCCGTGATACCAATCTCCATCTCAAGCCAAATGCCTATAGGAGCCATGCGCTTGAGGTACTTGAGGCAAGTCTCAATGTTCTCATCCTTGGGCTCCTCGGAGAGATCGAGCATGTGCGAGCTGAACAGGGGCTCGCCGTGCTCCTTAAAGTGCTTCTCATCGGCTTCAAGCATGCCGTCAAACCAGGGAAGCAGCTTCTTAGCACAGTGGTCAGTGTGGAGAATGACGGGAACGCCATAGCTCTTTGCGACGGAGCGGATGTAGTGCGCGGCAGCGACAGCGCCGGCAACAGAGCCCTGCTGCTTGTCGTTAGCAAGGCCCTTGCCTGCAAAGTAAAGCGCACCGCCCTGCGAAAGCTGCAAAATGACGGGCGACTTTGCATCACGAGCGGCCTCGAGTGCAGCGTTTGCTACCGAAGAGGTCTGTGGTTCGTCACTTAACATCCGATACGTACGGTAACATTAAATGCAGGGATGGCAAAGTGGCGCTCACGCGCATAGTCAAACACTTTGTAGACATCCTTGCCAGAAACAACGCCGGCGGGAATAATATCGAGAAGTCCCATACTGATGGTGGTTGGGTTGTAAAGTGGTAGATCAGTGCAAAATTATGTCCCCGGTTCAAAACGGACCCTATTGTAAACATTGGTAAGCGTTGGGGATGAGGGAAGCAAACGTTATTTGATTGGCTATTTAACATGTGGAGAGACAACACACTCAGAAGCCTTTCGCATAGTTGCCCTGACTGGCTGTTAGGCGATGGGCACACGTACTCATAAAAGTGCTGCATATCACGCACAATTTTCTCCAACGCATCGAGCCATGAGGAAAGCTGCGCCTTGACATCGGTCTCAGACGGCCCGAGCTTGGCGTACAAATCGCGGCGGTAAGGGCATGCCTTCATCGCGAGCTACGCGTTAGCCTGTAGGATACATACAGAAAAGAGAGGGCGCACCATAATACTGTGGTACTGGCGCAAACTGTTTTCATATGCCTTGGTAAAACTCACACTCAGCTCCTCGTCTGGGTTGTCCAGCGAGCGGCGGAGTGCTTTTGAAGTAAAGTCCAGGCCCCTAGCGTCAGTGTTGTAGGAGACGTACCGCAAAAGCCACAGAAGACCTTGGGTTGCGACGCGCTTCTTGTCACCCGGCTCGCCTTCGTTTTTGACCAGGAGCTGCAGCGTACCAGAGACGTTAGGGCCAGTAGCCAGCAAGCGCTCGCGCACTTTCTATCGATCAGCACAGTTGCACTAGTACTTACTTTGATGTTTCCGTTCATATCGTTCTGCACGACCGTGAATGCGCTGCTGCCGAGCAGATCAAAGAGACCAACAACGCCGCCCGTGGCATCGATAAACTCGGACGTCGCGATTCCATCGGCAGTCACGGGTACATTGGTATACGACTGCATGTTAGCACGCTCACTTTAAGAACCGTACAATTTTGATGGTGTCAAAGTAGTATGACGACATGGCGATTCGTGGTGGACCACTGCAATGTTGCGTTGTGTCTTAAGTACAACACGTGACGTGTTGCTTTGTGCAAAAAAGGCGCCCATCTCCTTTTCTTCTTGCGCAGTGGACAGCGCCAACGTTGTCCACTGTTTGGATGTGTACGTTTTTCGCTAGTTTGTGCTGTGCGGCAAGGATGAATATACTACACAGACCTGATCCGACTGTTTTACAGAGAGAGGACAAACGTATATTGCCTTTTTTACTGAGCCTGTACAACACAAACTAGCCGTCAACGCGACAGCATGCTAACCAGCAGTACATACATACATTACCATGCCTTTTTTTTATACCTCTCCTGTAGCCCCAACGTGGTTCCTGCACCACGCAGTGCCAGCGTATATCCTTCCTTCGTCCGCGGCAGTAACACTCCACATCCAGTCCTCGCTCTCGCGAAACCTCCACACTTGCATTCCGCAACCAACACGCGCGGCCATTGCCTAACATTGCGCAATGGAAGAGCCAAGGTGCGCTGCAGGGGATACATCCTCTACGCAACCGATTAATATGCACGGAGAAGATGCAGACGACGCGGCGGCTGAATCACGCAATGTGGCAAGCGCTGCCGATTTCTCTCGTCTAGGGATCCCACCGGACCTTAGTTCCTCGGCCATGGCAGAGGGAGATTTGGCGTGTGAACGAGGTATAGATGATGTGTATCGTCTTAGTTTAGCTCGATGCAAGAATCTGGGTCTACAACTGTACTCTTCGCAGGCAAACTCCTTTACACTGCCTAGAAGCCTTACACAATGGGACAGCGCGACGGGCAACGAACCCCATCCGTTCATGCCGATGGCCGAGAACGAGCCGCGGCCGATGCTGCGCTGTGCGAGAGACCAGATAATTACGCACGGCCCGGCAATGTACGAAACGAATGCCACCACATACTTGCCGGAAGGCGAACAAAGCAAAGTCGGAAGCCACATTCCAGCCGCGCCTGTATGCAGTCATATGGAAACACGACAAGTGCACCAGGAAGCCAAATCGCAAGATATTTTTGACTCTTGGCGCACCGCACAAAAATATAACGAGGTAGGCGAGCGTGCTCTGGAGAGCACAGCAGCGATCGATACGCCGGATATGGGCCACATGCTTGCATCCGCAGCTCCTCGCGTACAGCAAATGCAGAATGGCGAGCCCGTGTATGAGGATCTGATTTGGTACAACCCCTTTGTCCCAGAGTTGCCGGCCCCTATACCATATGCCGGCCAGCCGCGGGTTCGGGGCTGTCTCCATCCCGGCGCTATCTTTAAAGGCACGCAGCGCAATGGGATGAACAGTTATCAAGTGCAGGCAGAAATTACGGTACGTTGCAATGCGGGCTTACACTAGAATGTGGATATGTGCGCTTCTACACTGGGTGGCTATCTCAAAATCCGCGGCCTGACAAAAGAGTGGCCCGAACTGACCACCTACTTTGAATCCGAGATTGTGGGCCGCGACTATACATTCCGCACAGGAAAGTGGAACGCAACAGAGAGTGACGATGTAAAGCACTGGGTACGTTGTCCATTTCTTACCCTAGTCTCGCTTCCCCCAATTCTCTGCCTTGTCGCAGCGCATTGGCGGCTTGGATGCGCAGTACGACCACCTCGCCGAGCCAGTGCTGTTTATGCGCTGGAAAGAACAGTTTCTCGTGCCCGATCATCGCGTACGCCGCGTCAATGGCGCCAGCTTTTCTGGGTTTTACTACATGTGCATTGCATTTGACACGCCTCGGCGCACCGCCGCGCCAAATCCCGGCAATATCGATGCGCTCCAGCGCCGCGATAGCACTCTTTCCGAAGACGCGGCGATGGAAGATGCACCGCAGCTAGGCTCGTGTATATGTCCGCCGCCACGCTCTTTTCTCCCAAGATGCGAGCCAATCGAGCGGCACAGCACGCTACGTGGGTTCTACTTTCATGAAAATTCCGAACCATACCAGGAGCTTGCACTTGACTACTTGCCATCGCTCTCCAGCGGCGCATTCGCGCTACAATAGATACCAATTATTCTTCCTCCCCTTCCAGTGCGTCGGGGATCAGTACATAGCCTCGGCGCGTGCGCATATGTGCAAAAGCATACGTGGCGAAAACGCAGAGCACAGGCACGCCCAGTAGCACAATAATGCCAGCCCAGCCCCAACGGAAAATCCAGATGGGGTGGAATGGCTGCAATACAGTGTCAATGGTGAGTATGCCCCCGGGGATAAATCCGTGCACTGTGACATTGTCCGCAGGCATAAACGTCCGGCCATACTCGAGCACGGCAGCAGAATGGTCAAAGCCCGAGGTTCCTCGCGCGCCCATAACGCCGACGACATACCCCAAGCGACTTGGCTCTGGCTCCTGCACGCGGCGAAAAGCAAGCTCGCCCCACTGATTCTGCCCGCCGGCACGCTTGTCCGAAAGGGTCATGTAGGACCGATTGTCCCATAGCGGGACCGGCAACTGCAGCCCGGGTATCGTTTCGCTTTTATCGCACGTCTCTACAAGCAGGATATGCAGCAAAACAAGCGCGCGCAGCGTCGGCATATCCTCCTCGATCTGTGTCATATTCAGCTGTGCAAACGCCTTATCCTCTGGGGCAAGAAGGACAAGTTTGGGATGCGTGCATTTGGACGAGCGCTTTTGAAGCGCCGCCATAGCTGCAGGGTGCGGCGCAGTGCCGTCCAAGACCCAGCCGAACCCTGCGCGGCGCACAAGCCGCAACATTTGCGTCGTTTTCGCTGCGCGCGCAAGCTTTTCCATGGTGATAGTGACCCTAGGGCAAAAAGGGACGCTATTCAGCAAATGCATCGTGCCCGTGCTCGTCAATATATTTTGCTGCACCGCGTTGGCACTGGCGCCTTTCTGCACGGCGCGCACATGAATTTGGCCGTGGTTGTCGCGGCGCGCAAAGAGCGGTGCACTCGCAGCAGTGCGCAGTGGCGTCCAGCCACGGGGCAATGTCGAGGCGTACTGCAGACCATGGACGCTGATAAATGCAAGCACGCTGGACAAATCCGCTGCACTTTCCTTGGAATGCAGCAAAAGGTACTTGGCTACAAGCCCCAGCTTGGCAAAGCCAGCGTCGACGGGGACGAAATAGGTGCGCAAAGGATCTGTGCGCACGGATTCATCCGTGCCTGCAGCATGCAAGGAGGCAACAAACGTGGAGAGCGTGCGAGTCGACTCCAAGGCCGTCTGCATGGGATCAAGCGGCACATGCATGACGTCGTCTGCAAGGTATACAAAAGCATTCCCCGCATGCACAGGTCCTTTTCTGATTCCCACTGCGCGAAAGGCAATGCCTGTGCCGCGCGTCTTGGCAGTGTTGTGCACTTGTACGTCCACTTGCTGTGCTGCGCCGCCAAGCGAGTCGAGACGCAGCTCGGTAGGGAGGAGCATGCCATCGAACAAGTCGTGCACGGCATGTTTTTCAGGTAGGATATGGTACAGTAACATGGCACGCAGAGCGGCTTGGTCGCGAGCGATGCGCACAGCGGGCGATGCACCGAGCGTCTCGAGCGAGTCGCTCCTGTGCTCGAGCCAGCGGTCCAAAGCTTCGTTTGAAGGGACAATGTATGTGTACGCCCCTTTTGGCTCGTCAAAGTAGCCTCCCAGTCCTGCCTGCCGCATGAGCTGGACAAATTTAGTGGCGTGCAATGCAAGCAAGTATTTCTCGAGCGTCATGCCGAGCGTGCCGTAGGGTAGATGCAGACCATCGATAATGTGCACGACGCCACTCTCAACAAAATTGTCTTCTTGCACAACCATGGCTTGGTTCACAAAGAGCCGGCTGTCTTTTGCAGTGTGCACAATCACTTGGCCGCCCAGAATGGTAGTCATGTTTACGGCGAGTGCCTCGCGTAGTCGATTTGCGTACCCAATTTCTCCATCTCCCAGTCCGATACTCGAAGCGTGCCATCCGAATAAACGCATGCGATCTTCCTGTGCCATAGGCCATGGGCCCATAATGTATGTGCGCTCCAGCGGCGAAAGCAGCGACATGGATTTTGCAGAGGGAAGGAACAGGGTCAAGTGCGCCGTTTTCGACATGGCGTGTAGCGCAGTCTCTTGCATATTTGCAAAGGTCGGTGCAATGTCGTGGTTCGTGCGCAAAAACTGCTCGAGCGTCGGTGGCAATGGCACGACCTTGTCGATGGTAAAGAGAACGCTACTGGACGATGTGCGGTCCGCGCGCAGGACCTTGGCCCCGCCACGGCCCGAGGAGTCCACACCGACACACATGCCTTGGGTGCTGCCCATTTGCGCACGCCGCACTCGCACAAACTGGCCTTGCCTTCCGAGCAAATCACCCTCGTCTTCAGCGCCTGGATGCGGCGGTACGTCGGGGGGCTGTGGGAGCACGCCGGGGTGTGAAGGCTCAATAATACGCTTGCGCGAAGGGAAATGCAGCGTCTCGTATATGCCCATCTGCGGTCCGCGTTCCGGTAGTGTGTAGTTCAGCACATGGTACCAAAGCAGCTGGCGGAGTGCAACGTTGATGTTGTCCACGTCGTGCGTATTGTGCAGCACGTTTTGCCAAAACGTGGCGTCAGGTGTATCTCCTCGCGTAGCAGCTTCAAAGGCATCGTTGTTCGGTACAAACAACGTCATACCTGTATGTGCGCAGCCCAATTCCTGGATTCGGTTCAGGGCAGGAATCAGCCGTGTACGCTGCAAAAGGAGAGTGAAAGTCGACAGGTCTTTGCGTTCACTGAGCATATCGATCAAGTTAAATGCTCCGGGCTCTTGCGATCGAGTGCCGCAGGCGCCCAGCGTGAGCAGCAGCACTGTCCACCAAAATGCCCCATGCAGCATCGTTTGCCAAAGGAGAGCGCGCGCGCACGGGCGAGGCTTACTAAACAAGGTTACGACGGCGCTTGTTTCACCTTTTTCTTGGCACCGCTGAGCAACGCTTTTTCGTGGCTCTTTGGGATGGGCGTGACGACAGCATCGACGTCAGCCGAGTGCCTCTTGCGTGTATGTGCCGACATTGCGTCGCAGCTCGTACAGGCGCATGAAGAGTCGCGGCACGTCTCGCTGAATGCGATACGCGGCGCCACCTGTAAAAAGCATGGCTACGGCGGCGTGCCTCGATTGACCGACATTATTGCAGCAATTCCAGACGCATACCGCAAAGCGCTTGTTCCTGCACTAAAGGCTAAGCCTGTGCGCAGTGCAAGTGGTATTGCCGTGGTTGCGGTGATGTGCAAGCCGCACCGTTGCCCACACATTGCATTGACCGGCAACATTTGTGTATACTGCCCCGGCGGCCCCGACTCAGACTTTGAATACAGCACCCAGTCATACACGGGGTACGAGCCAACTTCCATGCGTGCGATCCGTGCGCGCTACGACCCGTACGAACAGAGCCGCGGACGTGTACAACAGCTGCGCGAACTTGGGCACAGTGTAGACAAGGTCGAGTACATCATCATGGGCGGCACATTTATGAGCCTCTCTGAGGACTACCGCAATCAATTTATTGCCCAGCTGCACAATGCGCTAAGTGGCTACACAGGCCTCGACGTCGACGAGGCAGTGCAGTTTTCCGAGCGTGCACAGACCAAATGCATTGGCATCACTATTGAAACGCGCCCAGACTACTGCTTGCGGCCGCACCTGAGCCAAATGCTGCGCTACGGATGCACACGGCTAGAGATTGGTGTGCAGAGTGTATATGAGGACGTGGCGCGTGATACGAACCGTGGCCACACTGTCAAGGCCGTGACAGAGACTTTCCACCTGGCCAAGGACGCAGGGTACAAGGTTGTCGCCCACATGATGCCGGATCTGCCCAACGTCGGTGTCGAGCGCGATATGGAGCAGTTCAAAGAATACTTTGAAAACCCCGCTTTTCGTTCCGACGGCTTAAAACTGTATCCCACACTGGTGATTCGCGGCACGGGCTTGTACGAACTCTGGCGCACGGGCCGGTACAAGAACTATACCCCATCCTTCCTTGTGGATGTCATTGCACGTATTCTTGCACTAGTACCGCCATGGACGCGCATCTACCGTGTCCAGCGTGATATCCCCATGCCGCTTGTATCTTCCGGCGTGGAAAACGGCAACCTGCGCGAGATGGCCTTGGATCGCATGCACGACTTTGGTGTAACGTGCCGCGATGTGCGGTATCGCGAAGTGGGTCTGCACGAGATTCATACCAAGGTACGGCCAGAAGAGATTGAGTTTATTCGCCGCGACTACACCGCAAACGGCGGCTGGGAATCTTTCTTGTCGTACGAGGACCCCGACAAGGATATCCTGGTTGCACTTTTGCGCCTGCGAAAATGCTCCGCAGAAGGAACTTTCCGTCCAGAGCTTACCAAAGACGGACAAGCGTCAATTGTGCGCGAGCTGCACACCTACGGAAGTGCCGTGCCAATTCACAACCGCGACCCGACCAAGTTCCAGCACCAGGGTTTCGGGACGTTGCTTATGGAGCAAGCCGAGGCAATCTCCCGCAATGAGCACAAAAGTGTCAAGCTTGCCGTAATTGCCGGCGTCGGCACCCGCGACTACTACCGCCGCCTGGGCTACGAACGCGAAGGACCGTACATGATTAAAATGCTAGTGTAGATCACGTGATGTAATGACCGTGCGGCCGCAACGCCGCGTATTCCTTATGGCTACAGAAGGTGTGTGGGTGTGGCGCAATGGCGCGTGTTTCGCGTGCACGCTGCACGTCACGCCATACTACCTAGTTCTTACACACGACAATCAAACAGAAGTGCTTGAAATTGCGCTCATTGACCGCGCGGAACGGCACAATGGCGCCGATGCGACGCCGCAGCACGGTGCATTGTCGATTTTGACCCTGTATATGAGCGATTTTACGCAGTGCTCGCTAGGATTTAAGCAGGATGCGCTTCTTTTGCGCACGATGGAGCAGCTGAAAGAGGCTGCGAGCATTGGTACGTACTGTGCACACTCACGCCAGATTCCGTGCGCCAGTTGGCCGCATTTGCAGCGCCGCGCACAAAACCGAGCCCTGGCTGGGCGCTGTACGATCCTGTCGCTGAATTTAAGCGCCAAGGCGTGGGCGCACGCACCAAGGCGTGGCGATTTACCGACGTGAATGCCGATTACACGCTGTGCGCAACATACCCCCAACGCTTGGTTGTCCCTGCACGGGTCAACGACGAGATGCTGGTGAATGCTGCCAAGTACCGAAGCAAAGGGCGCATCCCCGTGCTGTCATACCTGCACTGGGCTGGGCACGGCACGATCACGCGGTCGAGCCAGCCCATGGTCGGACTGAAGCAGAATCGCAGCGCACACGACGAAATGCTGGTCAACGCCATTTTCGCGACGCCTCTTGAGGGAGAGCAGGAAGAGAATGCGTACGGTGCGACCTCGACAAATCTCATTATTGACGCACGGCCTGCAACCAATGCAATGGCAAATATGGCAAAAGGTGCAGGGACCGAGATGATGGAGTACTATCCCCGCAGCAAAAAACAGTACCTCGGCATCGACAATATCCATGCCATGCGCGATTCTCTGCGCCGTGTGCACCGTGCACTGCGTGGAACAGATCCCAATCCAGGGTTTGCAGGAGATGCTGTTGCGTTGGCCTCTGCAGACCAAGTCGCATTGCGCAGCTCGCGCTGGCTCAAGCACATTGCCATCATCCTCGACGGCACCTGTGTGATTGTGCGCAATGTGCATGTGAATAACTCACACGTGCTTGTGCACTGTTCCGACGGCTGGGACCGTACTTCGCAGCTGACGTCGCTCGCTTCGCTTTGCCTTGATCCATACTACCGCACATTGGACGGGTTTGCGGTGCTCATCGAAAAAGAATGGGTCAGCTTTGGCCACCGGTTTCAGGAGCGCAATGGCTTGGTTGGTCTTGGTGCGCAGAAGTTCAGTATGGCGCCGCCACAGCGAGAGATGCTTGTAGACACGGAGTCGATGCTGCTCGAGGAGGCGCCACACCCTGCGGCGCCGCAAGCGTCATTTTGGGACTTTACCAAGCACTTTACCGCGCCTTTCCAAGTTACCGCTACGTCAGAGTGTGCGCCCATTTTTCACCAGTTCCTCGACGCCGTCGCACAGCTCCTAGCTCAATTTCCTGCTCGATTTGCATTCAATGGAAAGCTCCTCGCCATGTTGCTGCGCGAGGCGTATGCAGGGCGCACCGGCACGTTTCTGTACAACTCAGACAAGGAACGAAGAGAAAAAAATGGCGCACTTTCGCCCCTGGAAGCAACGGAAAGCGTCTGGGATGCGGTGCTGTCAAACAGGGACGCGTTTATGAACCCTATGTACGATGCAAGCCTCGACAACCATGCTACACGCGGCGATATGGGCGTGCTATTACCAGATACCCGTGCAGTGCATTTCTCTGTGGACCTTTTCCAAAAACCGTACCACGAACTGAACGCATTGCTGGATACCGAGCGCAGCGAGCAGCGCAAACTGCAGGATAGAATTGCTGCACGCGTCCACGATCCTGCGCGTCCTGCCACGCACAAACAGGAAACCAACTTGGACGAATCGATTCAGGTAGCCGCGACCAAAATGCGCTCTCTCTTTTCCGACGGCTGGGAAAAGTTTCAAGGCGCGATGCGCAGCACGAGCTTGGAAGAGCCTCCGCCAGTGCAGGATTTCGTAGAACGCACGAGCCCGCCACGCATGCCGAGCCCGCCACCGATTCCTTTGGATCCACGCTCCACGTTGGCACCGCAGATGCTTCCACCTCCCAGCGCTGTGGCCGCGCCGCGTCCCTCGCCAAAAAAAGCCCCCCCCGCGCACCAAGATCCTCTTGGCGCGTGGCAGCTGTAGTGAATTGAGGATTTATTCTGTTACTCTCCACGTGCTTTTTGTCGCACCATCATGTCCAACAGCGCCGGCGGCGTGTTTAACATTGTCGGCAGGAACCTGAAACTCGATACGAAAGAGGACATTGCGCCGCACCTTGCAGAAATTGAAAAGATAGATCCGCTGTATGAGGTGCATTTTGGCGGAAACACGCTGGGTGTCGGCGCATGCGTTGCGCTGGCCAATGTCTTGAAAACAAAGCGCAGCCTACGCGTCGCTGACTTTGCCGATATCTTTACCGGCCGCTTAATTTCCGAGATTCCCGAGTCGCTGCGTGCGCTCTGCGATGCACTGCTGGAGCACGAGCAGCTCGAGGTGATCGACTTGTCGGATAATGCGTTTGGCGGCCGTGCTGCAGAGCCCATGACCCAGCTTTTGAGCAAGAATTGCCACTTTCACACGCTGAGACTGAGCAACAATGGTCTCGGCATCACGGGCGGTGAGATCGTTGCCGAGGCGCTGTACCGCGCTGCAAAATCTCAGCGTGCCGCTGGCCGGGAAAGCAAGCTGCGCACCGTGGTTTGCGGGCGTAACCGTTTGGAGAATGGCAGTGCCGCTGCGTGGGGTCGCGCGTTTGCCGCACATGGCGGGATTGTTGAGGCGCGTCTTTACCAGAATGGGATCCGGATGGAGGGAGTAGAGGCGCTTTGTGCGGGGCTGGCCAAGTGCCCGAACTTGCAAGTGCTCGACTTGCAGGACAATACCGTGACGCTCCGCGGCGCGCGCGCAATTGCTGCGGCGCTCCCATCCTGGCTGCACCTGCGTGTGCTAAATTTGAGCGATTCGCTAGTCAAGTCCAAGGGTGGAATGCTCATTTTCGAGCAGTTCCATCTTGGGCACGGCAAGCACCTCGAGTCGCTGCAGCTGCAGTACTGCGACTTGAATCGCGCTGCGCTTGGCTATCTCGGCAAGGCTATCAGCAAGAATCTCGAGCATTTAGATATGTTGGAGATTAATGGCAACTTTGCGGATGAGGACGATGAATGCATTACGGCTATTCAAGCAGCGCTGGGGAAATGGGGGCATGAGGGTGCGCTAGACGAGCTGGATGAGATGGACCCTGAAGGTGAGGAGGAGGAGGAGGAGGAGGAGGACGACGACGACGACGACGACGACGACGACAAGCACAAAGATATACTTGACGTGGCGAACCGTGCAGAGAGCCAGGATGTCGGTCAAGATGCAGACGCTGCTGCCGACGCACTTGCCGACGAACTGCAAAGCACATATATCAAGTAGCTATAAATCTAGTAATCGTAAAATTTGTGCGCACCGCGGGATAACATGCCCGGCAAGAACGGCGCAAGGAGCCAAATATAAAAGTAGGTGTGCGGCAGTGGGATAATACCCGTCTTGTTGTCCGCCACGCTTTGCACAGTAGCAATGGCCACTTGTTCCGAGGTGAGTGCTTTGCCAACAGGGTACCGCGCCGACTTGGATCCCATATCGCTGCCGAGCGAGAGTCGCTTGTTGAACGAGGTCTGCACTGCGGCCGGGGAAATAACAACGAAGCGCACATTGCTGTACCCTTCCACCTTTGCCTGTGCCTCACACTCGAGCGCCATACCGAGAACAAGCATCATCTGCGCGCTCTTTGTCGCACAGTACAATGCGCGTGTCGGCGCAGCAATCAGACCCGCTACGGAATTGATGATCGCGACGTACGGGCTCTTGGAGTTCGTCTGCAAGCGCGGAACCAGCGCCGTGAGCACCAGTGCAGTACCCAAAAGGTTGGCATCGCTCGACTGCTGTACGGCTTTGCGCACCTCCAGCAAGCTTTGCGCCGAGACTTGCGGCGAAGTGGCACCGATCAGCGGGTCCAATCCGGCAATGGCAAGCATAGGCTGAGTGCAAATCGCGCCAAACACAATGTAGAGTGTATCGACGCCGCCGAAATCGTGCGTGATGGCTGCCTCGAGGTGCAGTATGTCATCGTTGCGCGAACAGTTGGCAACGACCAGCTCAATCTGCTCGGCACGCTTGCGGCCAGACTGCGTGGTCTGCGCTGCGACAAGTGCAGCCTTGACCTCATACAGCGATTGTTTGCGGCGCGCAACAAGCATGATACGATGCGCTCCGCGATCCAAGCACCGGCTCGCGATCGCGGCACCGATTCCGTCCGTGGTCGACGCACCGAGAATCACGATCCGCTCCTGACTGGGGTCCAAGATACTTTCACGGGAATTGATCGTGCTTCGTCGCCTCACCCAGAAGGCGAGTACGATGGCGAGTGTCGTGACTATAGCAGGAATTGCAAGACCCATGGAAATAGCGGCTAGTGTGGTGAATTCACTAGCGGGCTTGCTGTCTACAATCACGTGCATTTGGTGAAGGTTACGCACAGGCCGTCAAACGCGAGGTGAATGGGCGCGATGTGCATCGGCTGTGTTTTGGGCGGTATAGCTGCGGACTGCCGTGGTGCAAGCATTTCTTTGCGCTCGTTTGAGTCAGGATCCCACACATGCTCCCACCAAGGCGAGTGCATATCGGTATCGGGGTGCGCGGCCAAATACGCATCGAGTGCATGCACCACGGTCTGTAGCTGCCGCTCGGTCTTGTAGTGCTCGGTGCGGTGTGTCAAATCGGTTATCAGCGTCAGCTGCGGCGGTATATCTAGCGCGCCCAGTTCCACCGAGGACACAATTGCCTGGGGAATGCTGAAATGGCTTGCATGGCGCGATAGTTTCAGGCCGTCGACAATGTACAGCGTACTTCCCGCGATACGCTGCATAGTATTGGCTGGGATCCGATGCTATGGTCAGCACACGTCAGACGTACACAGTCGCTCACGTAGCTCATTGAATCGATCCGGAATCCAAGGCACTCGAACGGTTTCTTATCTTTCCCAGCGAATCCGTGCTCCACAGGGAGCGGCATAACAGGCACTTGGTACCGGCCCACCGAAAATGGCGCATCGGCGGTGATAATGTGCCAGCGGAGTGCACCGACGTCGCCGCCGCCCGTAATGAAAGACTTGTCAATCAGGTAGGGGAATGTATGCCTCACCGTATCCATGCACTCCTGCGTGAGATACACATCAACGTGCTCCTGTATTACGCCGCCCATCGTCCAGCTGCGCAAGTCGTCCAGACCCAGAATCGCGTCTGCGTGCGCGTGCGTCAGAAGTACCGCGTCGATGCGGCGCAGGCCATGGGCAGGAAAGTAACGCAGCGTAGACTCGTAGAATGATTTTCCGCAGTCAATCAAAATGCATGTCTCCTCGTTTGACGCGCTGCCAAGCACCATGGCACTCGTGCAGCCGCGCCGGTTTTTGCTCGCAGGACGCAGTGCATCCGCGCATGTTTCGCATGTAGCTGTACCTGCTGCGCCGTCGGTGACACATGATATTGCAGGCACTTGCGAGCTCGTGCCAGTGCCGAGAAACACGACACGATCGAGCCACTGCGAGCGTGGCTTGAGGTCCCACGACATGGTCGGCGTTGGTCAGCGTCCAAAAAAAAGGTGGAGGCCGCTGCACGGAGGCTTGTTCCAGGCTCCCACGATGGCGGGCGCTGCGCCCTACCAAGTCCAGCACACGCTGCAGGCACACGCAGGTGCCGTGCATGTCGCGCGGTACAATACAGGAGGAAAGTATTTGCTGACAGGAGGCGCCGATCAGCAGATCCAGTTGTGGAATACCCGTGCTATCCCGTCAGACGACGTGGATGTGAAAGGACGAACGCAAAGCATTCATCGGTACAGTGCACATTCCTACGAAATTCTATGCCTGGACATTGCGCATGATAATATGCGATTTGCCAGTGGCGGTCCTGACCGCGCGGTCCTGCTGTGGGATGTGGCGAGTGGCCAGGTACTTCGCCGGTTTAGCGCACATTCGGGCCGCATCAACGACGTAAAATTTGGCGGTGCGAACAATGACGGGAATGTACTGTTTACTGCAGGAAGTGATACTGTGCTCCGTGCTTACGATCTGCGCGCAAACAATGCGTGGCGCCCGATTCTGGAGGCGAACGAGGCGCGTGACGCATTACTGGCCATGGCACTGACGTCGCCCGCGACGCTACATACCGGATCCGTTGACGGTGTTGTGCGCACGTACGATCTACGTATGGGTGAACTGCGTGCAGATCTGATCGACCAGCCGGTCACGTCCTTGACGCCGACCAAAGATAATGCCGCGTTGCTGGTCTCGGCACTGGACTCGCCGCACCGATTGATGGATCTGGCCGATGGATCGGTTCTGCAAAAGTACGAAGGTCATGTGCAGGCATCGTTCCGGTGCCACTCGACATTATCCGTCGATGAAATGTACGTGCTCGGGGGCGACGAGCGGGGATGTGTGTACATGTGGGATTTTGTAGGCGGCCAGTGTGCGATGCAAAATGTGCCGGATTATGGCGCGAGTGCGCGGTATAGACGCACGAACGCACCCGTCACCGTCTTGTGGACCGAGTGTAGTCCAGATACCAGTGCGCCGCAGTTTGTCTCGGCGTCCAGCTGCGGATCCGTGCATGTGTGGGAGAGGACATCTGTATAGAAACGTTGTAGCAGCGCTGGATGACTCGACCTCCACAAACAGGCCCACGGGGCAAATGCGTCCAATTTTCGCAACGCGCGCGCTCTCGGTGGGTAAAACCGTGCGGAACGGCGTCCCTGCCATTGTCGGTGTATAAACGCGCCTATTCTAACAACACAGCAAATGCTGCTCGGGGAGAATCGCTATCGGAGCAACGAGGCTGGCTTTCTAGAATGCCAAGAAAACAAAGGTATCCAGACGCATATTTCCTTGCAACACGCTCAAGAAGGTCATATTGGCAATGGGTGAAGAATGCATGGCTGCTTACTCACAACGGCAAAGCAAAAAGTCGACAATGCGCTGGCCAAATGAGCGGTGATCGGCAGGTCCAGAGTATGCATTTTGGGTCTGGTAATATGCACTGTTACGCCGCGCGCCAGCATCCGGGCGCTGAGGTTTTGCCGTTTTCGCTACACCACCGTACCGACTCTCGCCATTTTGCACAGTACCGGCCAAGTTGGGTGACACAGGGTTGCTCTGTGCACGGATCCCCGGCGCATTACCATTCTCCGGCAAAGCTGCATACCCCTGTTCTGTTCGAATTTCCGCGGTGCTAACTCCTGTCGTTTGTTCATTTCCTTTGCCTCGGTAGCGGCCGGTCGGCTGCGCGGCAAGGGTGGTCGACACTCCTTGCGCAGTCGTACCATTCTTGGCGCCTGCTTCCGTCTCGGCATCGCGCGGAGCTTCGGCCTCCCAGCCTGAACCGTTGTTAAGGAGCATCCAGTCGTACACGCCATCCTCGACTTCGCCGCGGTTCTTGAGCACCTTGGTAAACAGCTCGCGCAAAAAATCATAATCCGGCGTCTCTTCAAAGCCGAGCTTTCGCACGTAGTTGAGGTAAATTCCGAACTCTTCCGGATATCCGTCGCAAAGCTCCTTGATTGGCGTGCTTTGTTTTTTCTCGCCGATTTTCTCGTATTTTTGCTTGTTGGTCGCGGCCTTGAGTCCCTGCCATGGCAGGCTGCCACGCAAAAAGTACAGAAAGACGTGGCCAAGCGCCTCGAGATCATCGCGGCGTGACTGTTCGCGACCGAGGTGCGTATTTATACTCATGTAGCGCGCCGTGCCGCTCAAGCTCTTACGCTCCCTGTACGGGATATGCTGCTTCGTTTTCGGGTCCCTGTACTGCTTTGCCATACCAAAATCGACGATATGCACAAACTTGACCTGTTTACTGTTGGGCCGCCCCGAAAGAAAGTTGTCAGGTTTAATGTCACGGTAGATCAGGTTACGCTCATGGATCGCCTGGACACGCGTTATCATTTGCTTCGCGACCATCACAACCGTCTTGACAGAGAAGCGGCGGGAACAGAGATCAAACAAGTCTTCCAGCGAAGGGCCGAGCAGATCGATCACTAGAATGCTGTGCAGGCCCTCTTGGCCAAAGTAGTACACTTGCGGCACGCCAGGGATGCCAGCAAGCACTTTGTACGTACGGTACTCATCACGGAGCTGCGGGGCATCGCTTTTTCGGGGCTCAAACTTGATGGCAATCCGCTGGTGTGTTAACAGGTCCGTACCCTCGAAAATCACACCAAACGAGCCCTCGCCAATCTTTTTCCCAACGCGATAGTGGCCGCCTACTATATTAGACCCACTAGTGTGCGTCGAAGACATTGCTCGGCAAAAGGGGATCGTATACTTTGTTCTGCGATACGATCCGACTGTGGCCTTTCACCGCGACGCTCCGCTACGTGGATTGCAGAGGAGTGCCGTTCAGGCGGCTGCTTAGTCTAGGACGTACATATAAATTACAAATATGCCCACTTCCGGCGTTCGGCCGTGGCGCGAGTATGTACAGCGTCGGGGCGGCGCTCGATGGATGCAGGGGTGCATTCCATGCATGGTGCATACCTTAGAGCTATGTACGACGATTGTAATGCTACTTTTTTCTCTTTCAATGCATCGTGTGGGGTATACCGCTTCTGTGCTAAGCAGCAAGTCCGCGCTGGCTCTCGAGCTTTTGGACCTATACGTTAGTCATATGTAGCACGCACAATAAACAAGGAGCTATCCAAGAAACTGGCGTCAGACTTGCGCTCGTCACGTACCGCTCCACGCAATTGCTCAGGCACGCTTCTTCACCGCGACCGAAACGAGCACCGATAGAGCCCACACACTGGTCCCAGCACCGCTCCGTGAACGCATGCACGGTCGTTTGGATGCGAGCCTTGGATTGTTCCGCGTCCAAAAAGGCGGTCAGTTCTTTTTGGTCGCTTTCGTTCAGGTTCGGTGCACTCATGGTTGCAACGTCGACCGACGACAAACGGCGTGCTGTCCGCCGTAGTTAAATCACGTGACTAAGATACGGCTACGGTCCCTGCGGCTTGGCGCGCTTGGCGGCTTTGGGTCGGTCGTCGTGCGGGGCAGCGTCTGTTGCCGGCGCGCGTTTCTTGTTTTTTTGCAACGCTTCGCTGGTACCTGTGCGCTGAACGACGGCAAGCATTTCCTTCAAGAGGCCATGGAGCGAGGTTGAGCTGGAAAAGCGTGGCGAGCGTTGCAGCTGCGCAAGTGTGTCTTGCAGCGCCGCGGGCGGCCAGCACGACGTCATTGTGCCTGTAGCATCCTTCTCACCACTGACGATGCGCGCCGTGATGCGTACCGCCTGCAGCGCAAAGCGAAGCACTTCCTTGAGACGCTGTGCGTTCATCGACTCTTCTGTAGGCTCGACAGCGGCGCGGATCGTGTCAAGAATAGAGTCGCGTACCTTGGCGATAAAGGCAAGAATGATTGGAACACTGGCGTGGCGCGTCTCTGCCGTACACTGCTGCTGCAGCACGACGAGTAGCATATTCACGTCTTGCACTTGGCGATAGGTGCGTGCTGCAAAGTTGTATCGGCTGCCGTCCAGCAGAGGCTGCCGCAGCGCCCAGCCGAGCACGCTGAAGCGACGGATCGTATCCAGAAGAAAGGCGGGGCGGACGGGCGAAGCCTTGCGCTGTAAAAAGTCGCGCAGCGTAGCATCGTACGCCTTGACGATCTCGGGCAATTGTGCATCGTCATTTCTCAAGAGCACTTTGGTATAAAACTGGCATACGGCGCCGCCCAATTCAGTGAGTGGCGCGTCCTGCGATGTACGCAAAAAGGCAAGCGTATGTTCAAGCTCGGTTAAGAGGTGAGGAGCGTCGATGTCGCCGCGGACTTGCTCCTTGGGGCGGCACACGCGCGAGCGCAAAATTTGGCTTGCACGAGTAGCTACTTGTGGCGTCGTGTCGCCATGGCCTCTTGCTAATGCAAACAGCGGTGCGGCCAAACGCACAAGCAGAGGCGACGCACTTTGTTCTTTGGCATAGATTTCCAGCAGATCAAGGATTTTGTTGTGGAACAAGGCGGTGTCGCGCTGGATCACTTCGGATTCTTTGCGTCGCGAGTTGCTGTGTTGCTTAAAAATTTCTGCGAGCTTGTCGTCGAGTTGTGTCATTTGGTCGTCATCAAACGCATCGTCTTCATCGCTTTCGACCATGCCACTCGCGCGGAATGCCTCTTCAATGCGGGAGCGGAGGATAGGATCGACTTGGTCATTGTGGGTGTCGTCGTCGTGAGAATCGTTGTCGTCGTCGTTGTCGTTGTCGTTGTCGTCGTCGTTGTCGTCGTCGTCATTGTCATCGTCATCATCGTCGTCCTCATTCTCATCCTCCTCAACCTCCTCATACCCCTCATCCACCATTTCCTCCCCTGCACCCTCAGCATTCACACCCAGCTGAGCGACCAAATGGTCCAAACTCGCAGCCGATATCGAAGCGCTAAACACTGCAAATGTGCGGCTCACTACCGCACGGAGGAACGCAGAAGAGATCTCGAGCAAGTCAACGAGAATGTCCACGAGGAGTTCGACTGCAGAATCTTCTTGACGAGCCTCGCGCTTGCTCTTCTTCTCAGGGAACAAGCTCTTTGCAGCATCGACAAGTGGCGCAACAAGATCCGGTGACGCCGCATCGTCTTCATACGTGACAAGCATCACTGCCGCGAGCAGTGCAGTGAATGCATGCATACGCGTCTTTACGTCCTCCTTACTCGTCTTCTCAGCAGCCTTTCCCACGGAGCGCAGCACAGTGGTGCCCCCTTCAATCCGCGCCTTCACTGCATCGTCGACGGTAGGACTAAAGTGCGTGTCGTCTTTCCACATCTTCGCGTGCATGGCCTGGACAGCGAGCAGCCATGGCTGCTCCGCTTGATTCGGACCTTTGAGCTCGGCAAGGCACGCTTGAAGACGCATCTGGCAAAGCGTGCGCGTCTCTTTGCTGAACGGCGCAGCCGGCGCAGTAAGGATTTCGTCCCAGCCCCCTTTTGGCGTCTTGGCTACTGCAAAGTAGCCAAATGCTGCGAAAAACAAAAGCACGTCCTCCACCCACTTTTGCATGCGCGGCACGAGGTTACTACGCACCAATGCCAGCATCTGATCGCATACCCATTGCCGGTGCGAAGTGACAAGCTTTTCGTCGTCTCCCGGCGCGGGAGCGTAGGCAACTCCACGCAGATACGCTAGGTAACGACGAATGCCCGACTCGTCCAAAGAGGAAAGGATCGATTCGATCGTCTTGGTATGTGTGACGCGGTCAAAGTTTTGGCGGCCATGCTCGCCAAGCAGCTGTGTAACCAATGCAAGACCTGCGGTAGGATTGCGCTTCACCGCCTCGCTCACGTACGTCACTGTCTTTTGCGCCATGCTGTGCAGCAAACGGTTCTTTTCTGTAAGTTGATTAATCCATGTCCGCATCAGGTTTGGTGTAAAGAGAAATGGAAGGACGTCAGCTGGTGCGCGTTCCAATGCCTTGTGCAAAACCTGGAAGCCCCACGACTTGCGCTCCGGGCTTGCGCTGTTTGCAAACAGCGTCTCGTCGACGACGATACGAAAAAAATCGGCAAACGGCGCTGTGTTTGGAGGGCTCGCATCTGGCACGGAAAAGTAGGTATCCAGCAGCATATTCCATACAAACGGCAGGTGTGTAGTCCACGTTCCCGGCCCGTGCGCTCCCTTGTCGCCGTCGACCTGCAGCGGCGCTGCTTCCTTTAGCGCACGCGCAATCACCGGCAAGTTGGACGCAGCGAGCAAATGCTCAGATTTGAGCGGTGGAACGATCCGCGGTTCCATTGCAAGTCCAGGGTCGATTCGCTGAAAGGTGATGAACAGGGCAAGCTTCTCTGGAGAAAGGTCCTTGTTGGTGCAGATGCGATCCGCGCTCCAATGGATCGCCTCGTCGGCCCAGGAAGGGCGCGACATGGCATCCTTTGCCAGCGGCTCCAATGCCTGTACAAGCACGTACCCGCTGGGTTCACTCAGCCACGATTTGTACGCGGCAATGGCAAGCAGCACTTGGAAGGAGCGCTGGAACGTGGTGAGGGATGCATTGTCCGCATACAAGATGCCCGAGCGAACCAGCGCATAGATACCAAACAGGCGCGCAAAATGCAAGTCGCGCGCTTCCTGCCCACTCATATTCCCACGCACGACGGTATGTTTGAGCAAAAGGATGAGCACATCGTGTGCATGCATGCCAGGCAGGCGCTGCAAAAGCTCGCTGAGCGCAACGGCAAACCCAAGTCGCGCATTCTCACGCGGACTTGCAAGGCCACGCACAAGACGGCGAATGGAATAACTTACATCGCCGGAAGTGTATTGATCGAGTCGTTCCTCTGCGGCTTGTGCTTCTTCGTCCTCCGCGTCGATGTGCAACAAGGCAGGGGGCTCTATCCGGGGCGCACGCAGAGATGTATCCTGCTGTGCCACGAGTGCATTTACAAGATTGTCCGAAGCCTCGAGCCGCGCCTTTTTCTCTACAGCCGTCAAGCCCCAGAACAACGCCAAGGTACTGCTCATCGTAGCTGCAGCAGTGCAGGTGGAGCTTTTTTTTTTGTCGCATGTACTCGCACGTGGCGATGCAGGCTGGATGTGATGTAGCGTGCGCATTGGTCCGCGCATGTGACGTGCACACCCTCGCGCGCGTGGGCACACAAAAAAAGCAGTCGAACAACAGGCCAAATTCGCACGCGTGCTGGGCGTAGAATTTCAAGTGGACTGGACTATACAGCCAGGAAGGTCAGCGAGCCCGTCAGCCGTGCGGGCGTTTGTTGTGTCACTCTTTGTCGTCCTTTGTGTTTCCTACGCCTGTCGTTTCTTGGTAACTTCCCTTCTTGTTTAGAGGACGTTGCTACAGGAACGTCCTTTACGCGCTGCTAACACCACAACATGGTCACTATCCTGTCTTCGCCGCAGATCGCGGCGGCAGCGTGGAGTAGCGACGAGGGGGATCATAGCACATTGTCGCCTGTCGCCCGAGATAACGCCGCAGTCCAGGAACTGGACCACTCCTTTGGCTCGTCCATGTCTATCAGCTCGCTCGACAGTCCGGAGCGCGCGGCCGAGCGACGGGCCACGCTGGCGGTACTTGCCGAAGATCCATTCGGTGCCTGCGACACTGCACTATGGCCAGCGAACAAACCCATGCTGAATATCCTAGCCAAGAGCTCGCCGCATGCAATGGAGATTAGCTCGCCGGCTGCGCCAGAGCTTGGCTCGCGTGCATCCCAAGACATTATCGCTTGTGCACAGCGCCGCGTGGCCTGTGTACGGCGCAGCGCTACTCTGCACACATCCATGTCTTTGCTCCGTACAATGTCATCGGCCGACCCCGCATGTGAGCAGGACTCTAGTCCTACAGATGGCCCGCCTGCCAAGCGGCGCCTTTCGACGTTTCGCACGGTGCAGGACGTGTCGTTTGGGTGCGGTGACAGCGAGCGAGTTAGCCGCGATGCAGGTCCGTCCAGCAGCCGTCATACCCGCTCCAGAAGCACCGCGCTTTGCTGGTCGCATCCCGAAATCTCGCCGTTGTGCTCCTCGCGGAAGATTGCGCCGACTGTGACGTTATCCCCTGCTGCAGAGGTAAGCGGCGATGCCTCTTGGCTGCTGCATGCAGAGCCGAGCAAGCGTGCGTGTTTGGTAAGTTCGCATCCCGCTGCCTCGCCCGGCGGTATGGCCGGGTATTTTTTTGATCCCCAGTCGCCGCAATACACAGCCAGCGTCGCGCCGCCCACCCCGTGTTTTTCCCGCCCATTCTCCCCGCCGCGCTCGCCGTGCTCGCCGATGCACAACGCCACGTTGCTTGCACCTTCTCCCATAATTGCGTGCCGGTCTGACGTGTATAAGGACCCAGCGCGCCCGCCCATTGTTGAAATGGACGGAGTTATGATGGATGCACCCCATGATCCGCAGCGTGGATCGCCGGTGCGTGCGTCTGCGCGGCGTCGCACGCCTGGTTTTGCGCTGCGGCGCACACAAACGTCTTTGCCAAACAACAAGGAAAACGTGATGCCAAGTGCGCCTTTGCCGGCGCGCTCGCTGTCTCCGGTGCTCCCTGGGTTTGGCACGTTTGAGATGGACAAAAAAGCACTCCCGTGCTTCCCTGTAAAGAGCGATGGGCTGATGCGCATTTCGCCCACCACCCTGCGGACGCTGCTTCAGGGCGGTTTTGAGGACCGTGTCAGAGGATACCAGGTGGTCGACTGTCGCTTCCCGTACGAGCACCAAGGCGGGCACATTCCCGGCGCCATTAATATGAGCACGGTAGAGCATGTTCAGCGCCACTTTTTGACGCCTGGCTACGGAATGCATGCCGCGAATCCCATGCCGATGCGGACTCAAAGTGGCATGCCGGATTGCCACGGCGATACGCGCAAATTTGTCCTCATCTTTCACTGTGAATTTAGCTGGAAACGCGCGCCGTCGTTGGCGCTCGCACTCCGCCAAATCGATCGGGCGATGGGATGCGACTACCCGAAATGCCACTTTCCCGACGTCTACATTCTCCAGGGAGGCTACGCAGACTTTTACAAGACGTATCCGGACGTGTGCGAGCCAAGCGCATACGTTCCTATGGACGACCCACGCTACGTCCGCGATCGAAGTGCAGAACTGACTGGGTTCCGCAGGCAGTTTTCGCGGAATCGCAGCTTTGCGTACGGCGACGAACACTTTTCTGCCCTGTCCGTGCTCAGCAGCCGACCCAATTTTTCCTCGACCTTGTTCCGTGCAGAGCAGCAACAGCCCGTCGCTGCGCAGGCCGCACCGCTGACCGAAGAGCCAAACACGCTTGATGTGCCGAATGCTGCGCGCGATACGAGTTTTAGCAGTGCCGGTGACTCGTCGTTCGAGGGCGATGTGTCGTATTCACCGTGTGCCGCTGCGGAATTCCGCCGCCCGGCGCAGCTTCCTGACCTGCCGCATGCCCGTCCGTTTGTACGGCGTGCCTTGTTGCGTGCGGAAACCACGCCGAATGCGGTACGTTCCGCTTCCCATGTCCCTAGTGTATGAATAACGACGTCGAGAGAATGTAGTGACGAGTAGGTTGAAAGGCACGAACCATGCATTCCTGCAATAGTGTCGTTGGCTTTGCCGACGCACGACCTAGTGCATCTCCGCTGCAAGCACCGCACACGTTCGCTGCGCACAGCGTCAGGCGCCTTTCGATCGGACCACTACACGACACATGCGCCCGCGGCTACACAAATAGATGCTTTCTGCCAAAGGCACGATATGCTACAGTACAAATTGTTTTCATGTCCGACTCAGGCCGCGCGGCTACGCAAGCGGGGCGCGCGGCGCGATTCTGCCACGGGCTGCGTCGGTGTGCAAGCGCGCTTGCTGCGAGGCCGTTTTGTGTGGCGCTGCATGGATTGTGCGCCTGGGCGTTTCTGGGTGTCTTTGCTGGTCGTCTCACTCCCCAGCGCCGAGCCCCAAGCGCGATCGAGTTCAGTAAGTCCCATGATCGTCTCTGGCGCACTGAAAAAGGGATCGACTTCCTCGATCTCGACGCGCGAAGCAAATTTCATGCCGAGATGGAGGGAAAGTGCCGCACTCGGTATACGGTCCTCCTCCTCGACCCATGCATTTGGCGAGTTGCCGTGGGACTCTTCGGCACTCGTCTCTGTATTTGGATCGCTCACCGATTCCGGCGCAAAGAACTCGGGCGTCGCAGGTGCAAAGTTCGGGCTTGCGCCGTCCTCATCGACAATCACGTAGTCGGAGCCGAGATCGTGAGTGGGTGTCGTCGCTGCTGGCGTCATGGGCGACTCTTGGCGGATGGCATCAGAAGGCAGCGATGGCGAGAGCAGAGAAATCAGTGTCTCGCTTGGCGGCGCGCCTTCCGCCATCTCTGCAGCGGTGACAGTGTGTGTGGGAGTAAGGGGCGTTTCAACATCAAGCTCCGCGACGGAGCTTTCACGTCTGGTTTCAGGGTATGACGCGGGCGGGCCTGCGTGGAAAAAGTCGTATGGGAGGGACAGGGTAAGCGAGCCTGCGTGCGTGGCATCGACCGTGCAAGGGCTCGGGACAGGGAGTGCGTGCTGGAAGACAGCGTCGCCAGATCCCTCGCACGGCTCGCTGCACGGCGCAGCGCTCGGCGGGCGCTCGCTCAGCGATGGTGAGCGTTCCTTGCCGCATGATGCAGGCGTTGGCACATTCCCGTCCGTATTCGCACCGTCCGATGTGTCGTTCTCCAGTGTCGTATCGCCGCGTGCGAGCAAATCCAGCTCCGCATCGTGGAGCATTGTCCGGTGAAAATCGTCCTCTTCGCCGTCTGACTCGACCGACACAGCACTGGGTGGCCATGCGTGCTCAACGACATGCTCAGAGGCAAACACGACGCGGTTTACGCGCCCGGAAGGCTTCTGTGTCTTGCCAAGCATGGCGATCGACCATGCTTGTTGTGCGAGGTTCGCACTGCGCTGCACGACATCGACAAAGTCATCTTCCTCCTCTTCCTCCTCTTCCTCTTCCACTGGAATGGGAAGCGGCGGGGCTCGCAAAAAACCGACGGCGGTACGCACAGGCTTTGGGGAAAGAATGCCCGACTTGTGCGCGGCGTCTCGTCTTTTCGGCGGTACGATTCGTTCGCCATGCCGCGTAAAGGTAGCAGGCGCGTTTGTATCGACGTCTTCTTCCAATCCCGTGGAGAGGCTCTTGGGGCTTGTCCGCACCGTTTGTTTGGGGCGCGGTGTGGCTGCAGAGAGCGCCGCGACGGTCTTCTTTGTTTCTGAAGTGAGCGCTTCCGGAGGGCGGTACATGGAGCTTGGACGGCGGTGGCGCTTCCCGGGCCCCGTCTCTTCCTCGTGGGAGTCCGCAGGGGAAAAGAGAGGCACTGGCAAGGGTGTCACGGGCAAGACCATTGGCCCTGTGTGCGCCTGTTTCTGCGCACTTTCTTGCGTGTCATGGTGCGATGAGCTGGGCATGGCGGAAAAAGTGCACAGCAATTCCTGAGCCCCACGCGCGACCTTCGTCGCCGGCTTAGGCGTCTGCAAAACCGCGCTGGGATGTTGCGTGTGCATCCGCGGGGTTTTGGTCAGTGGCAAGAGTGGCGACGGCGATCGCAGCTGGCTCGAGAGTTTTCGCGATCGCGTCGCACGCCGTGGTGTATCCGATGCATTGTGCGCAAGTGCGGCAGCGCCAGGCGCGTTTTTCCGACTTGCGTTTTCTGCAGTCGCGTTCGTGTGCGACACTGCACTCGGCAGGCGTGTAAGGCCCATGGTGACTGCACTACTGCAAATAACCACCTGTATATTTTCTCAATAGCTGCCGAGTCCTCTACGAGGCACAGCAGCGCCAAACAATGTTCCTTCGTGTCGCGTCGTGGGTGGCGTGGAACAAAGTCTTGAGCGTCTTCCGCCGCTCCTATCCCAACGGGGCCGATCGGCTTTTTCTTTGCCCGATGCACAGCTTGCCGCACCCGCTTGCAGCACACTGCATTCGTCACTCGGCCGAAAGGCGGCCGAGCGGTGCGTGCTCCACTGCGCACGCACCGCCGTTGTCATCTGCAAGCCTCGACTGTCTGTGCCGCGGCTGCAGTAAGGAATTACGCGGTGGATGCCGATGGATAGGTAGCGGTATGAACTCACACGATCCTGCTCCGATGTCTGAAAACACAGACGAGCTATGGGGGGGCACAGGCGTATGGCCAGGCAGGCCGCTGCCGCATGCGAGGCCGACAGCCACGCACGATTCGGTGGCGGCGCTTGGCGCCGCAGCCTCGAGTGCCGAGCGCCGCGGCGCTTCTATCACGCCTATGCACCGACACCACCATACACCCACGGCGAGTTTGTCGTCCCTTGCTCCGGTGCAGAGAACAACCCCACCTTTGTTCTCCAAGTACGATCCCACCGGCCTCGACGCGGGCGTGCGTGGGCGTGGGCGTGCAGGCACGATGCCCTCGCGCTGGGGCTCGACGGGCACGAATACACACGAAAATGCAGGCACTGGCAGCCCCATGTTTGACTCCATGCACGAATTTGCTCCTTTCTCGCCCACGGACGACCAAGTGCCGGGCGTGCTCAAAACGCTCGACTATCTTGGCTTGAGCGACGGGCCTGCTGAAGCGACACAGCGCACGCAGCGCGATCGGGCACATACCGATGCGGCACGGATTCCGCCGCATGGCCTCCGCTCTTCTCCAGCGCCCGGCGGTCCCGTGGCGTCGCCGCTTGCGACGCCGGCGAACGGAGGCGTGCAGCATCACGGCACGCGTGCCTCCGCCGCTTTGCAGCACAGACTCTCGCACCTGCCGAGCGCTTACGACGTGGTTGACGCGGGGAGTGCCGACAAGCCTCGTGCGACGAGCACGGACCGGCACGATCCGCCCGTAGATGAACCGCCGTTGGCGCGCGCGCCGGGCTCTGGCCGCCATCGTGCGGACACGGTTGCCGCTTTGAGCGGTCCCGATGGGCGCATGCGCACCGAGCTCGAGCTGCAGCGCACGGCGCACGGCGCACACGAAAACGTTTTGCGCGCGCGCAGTGCGTCGCTGCAGAGCGACCCAGCGACGCGTCTGCGGGCAGCCCAGCGCGGCGGCGATATGGACTGCAGCGTGCTTGTGACGGGCCTGAGTCCCCACGCATCTACGCGCGTCTTGTGGCGCATATTCGAGCCGTACGGAATTATTGGGGATATCCGCCTTTTTCCTTCGCGCGGCGCCGCCGTCGTGCAGTTTCAGGAAAAAGCACATGCCCAGCACGTTGCTGATGCTGGCAATGCGTATCTCGGCAAGTACATAATCGACTTGATTCCCGATCAAAACGTCGCGCCGGTATTTACCTGGACAGGGGCCGATTGGGAGCCTGGCGAAAGCGAGCAGCACCCAGGCGCATACAGCCACACGGACACGTTTGACGCGCAGACTGCTCCGCGCGCGCCGATGCATGCTTCGCGCCATGGCGGCAGCGGCAGCCTCGTGCCGAACAGCAGCAAAGGGGGCATTCCGCTCCCCAAGGCGCACACCGCCACGCTGGACCGCGCGCAAGAAGAAGCGCTCTGCGCGCAGCTCCACTTTAGCCACGGCCCCGATCCGAAGCTCACGGGTTTCATGCCTGCTGAAGCGCATACCTACCACACCAACATTCCCCGTGTTGTAGAGCAAGGCCGATCGAACCGCCGCGTGGACAATGCGCGCTTCCGCGATCTGCGGCGCACCATCGAGAACACTCAAACGAGCGAAGCGCAGATGGACACGATTGCGCTCGAGTGCCTGGACGTGATTGTGGAGCTTGCGAGCAACTACATCGGCAATACCATTGTCCAGCGCTTCTTTGACCAGTGCTCGGAGACTGTCAAGACACGCCTCCTTGAGCGCCTCGCGCCGCACCTTGCCACCATCGGCATACACAAAAACGGGACGTGGGCGGCGCAGAAGATTATCGACCGTGCAAACACTACGGAGCAGCAGGCACTGATTACGCGCTACCTACAGCCCTATGTCCCAGCACTGCTCTTGGACCAGTATGGCAATTATGTCGTGCAGTGCGTGCTGCCGTTTGGATTTCCCAGCGCCACCTTTATCCTTGATGCCATGGTCGAGCGCTGCTGGGAGATTGCACAGGGGCGATTCGGCGCGCGGAGCATGCGCACCGTGCTGGAAAACCCAGACGTACCGCGCGAGCATATCAAGTGCATTGCGCTTGCCATTGTACTGCACTGCGTTCCCCTCGCCACCAATGCCAATGGCTCGCTCCTGCTTACTTGGCTCCTCGACGCCTCCGGACTTGACGGCGTCGTTGGCCTCATTGCGCCGCAGCTGGTGCCGCACATCACCCAGGTTTGTACTCACAAGCTCGCCTCCGCCACGGTGCTCCGTATCGTGGGCCAGTCTGCGGATCCACACGCTGCAAGGCTGCTCCTCGGTGCCATCTTCGACCTGCCTGCAGCCGAGGTGCTGGAAAAGATTGTGCTGGACTCGGTCCACGGCGCCCAGCTCGTCGCCAAGGCGCTGCAGAGCCCAATGATGCGCCCAGACATGCGCGCGCCCTGCGCCGACGCCGTCGCTGCGATTCTCGAGCGCCACGAGCTGAGCGCGGCACCCGCGTATTGCAGGCTTGCTGAGCAGGTTGGCACCGTGCCCGAGTCTAGTGCGGAAGCGCGTCATGCTGATACACACACTGCCGTGCGCGCGGCTCCAAACGGCGCCCCTGCTGTGTCTATACCACAACCCTACGACCATGCTTACCACCATGACGTCGGAATGCCGGCGTCCCGCTACAACGAAATTATGTACCAGCCAGCTGGGCTCCACGTTTACCCCACGCCTGCACCGTACGCCGTGCCTCTTGACACGCTGGGCTACGGCCACAAGCCTCCCGCGTGGCAGTAGGCATGGGCGCAGGTCCTGATAGATTAGTCATAGGCGACTGGCCACATTGCGTGCTTCTGTTGCGTCTCAAATGCGTAGCCTCCATGCCGCCCCTTGCGCTGGAGCAGCTGCCCCACGATATCTTAACGCACATTGCGTTTTATACGGCGGTAGGTCCGGCGTGTAGAAGCGCAGCTGGGCCGCCAAAAGATCTGCTGCACCTCTTGCTCACATGTCGCGTCCTGCACCGCCAGCTGTGCAAGGCACACAATTCGGCGCTCTATGCCTCCATATTCCACGCACTCTTTGACACAGCCGCGCTTGCCCGGCGGTTTGGCGCGCTCACGCCGCGGCAGCTTGCAGAGGGTCTTGTGGAGCGGTTCATGTCGATGAAGACGCTCCGCGCACACGTACTCAACCATTCGGATCTGCTGCTCGAACGCTGCGACGCCGCTGCCGACAGGGATCTGTGCCAAAATCTGTGGACTATCTATCTCATGGCGCTGGAGCACGGTGCGTTTTGTGCGTCGCTAACGTTAGACACGCGCAATCTCTCGCAGCTGCAGTGGTGCATGGTCGACGATTTTGTCGATATCCACGCACTCCAGACAGTGCGCGCGCATCATATTCATGCAAGGCTGCCCACAAGGCTGCCCACGTCGAGCCTTGTACTGCACCTGCGCTTTGCACTTACGCAGCTCCGGCATGGCGCCGCACCCGCCGATGGCGAGCACCAATCGCTCTTTCTCCTCGTAAAGCCATACGTGTTTGCCACGCACGAGTACAACATGTATTTTGCGCGGTGGCAGGCATGGGGCTTGCCGCATGCGTCGCTGGACGCGCAGGCGCAAGTAGCAAGCGTGCGCTACCTTGGCCAGGAGCTGCTGCTGGCCGTGCCGCCCGTGAGCCAAGCAGCGACACTGCTCATGTTTGAACGGCACACAAACACGAGCTACACCAGCGTAAAAGAGCACCTGGGTCGCCAGATCGAGGAGCGGTTGCGCACCACGAGCGTCGCGGCACTCCTCGGGTCGGCTGCGTTTGATTTGGACTTCAAGCGCCTTGACCGGTGCTACGACCCCGCGAAAGCGCCGGGCTTGCATATACAAGACCACCGCAACAAGTTTGAGGGCGTTTGGGAGGGGCAGTTCTCCTTCTTTGACTTTGCGTCGTACCGCGATATGCTAAGCGGCAGCACATCCGCGCTTTTCGACGGGGGCTTTGGCGAGCAGTCGCAGGTGCTGCACTTGCACGAAACGTGTACCTGTGCATCGTCAGACGCCCAACATTCCCTAAACACGCCCGATGATGCGCCGCTCTACGTACAGAAAAGCGCGGCGCATGGCGCCTTGCCCGCGACGGAATTGGATTCGTGGCGTGTGTGGGAGGCTTCCTTCTTAGGGGAGACGCCATCGGCCACCGACGAACATGCACTCTTGCTGCATGGCACCGGCCATTCTGCGTGGGGCAAGTTTTACGTGCGTGGGCGTGTAAGGACATGGGATGGCCTCGTGATGCTCTTGAAAGAGTACGGGCCGGGCCGGCAAGGAAAGTGGATTTACTGCGGATACCGCCTCGCCGGCGGAAAAATGGTGGGCCGATGGCGCGATGCATATACGCCGCAGTCCATGCATGGGTACGAAGGGCCCTTTTTTTTAACACAACGAGCGTGTGACGCGCAGTGTGCTACATGACGCTATACCGCACTACAGACTCGGCACGACCTCCAGCTGCTGCCCGTGCAGGTTGGTGTTGTGCAGTGCAGTGTACACTGCGCGTGCATCCTCGGGCGATCGAAGCGTGACCGTGACCTGGAACGTCGCTGTATCCGAGGGCATCGGCGGATACTCTACACGCTCCACTGTCGCGTACGGCGAGACAAGCACCTTTACGTCGTCGGCATCGATCGTCGCAGCGGGCAAGAGCCCTTTAATAAAAATGGTGCGCGACGTGTTCTGTTCTGCAAACGGTCCTGTGCTTCGCTGTACACGCGCATAGGAAATCTCCAGCGGATACCCGAACCACACCTTGCCTTGCAAGCATGACAGGGCCTGGTGTGCATGCTGCGCAGTGTCCATATCAACAAAACCACGACGGCGCGCCTCGCCATCGAGCATGGAAAGGATGACACAGTGTTGTACCGGGCCGAACTCTTCAAATAGTTGCTCCAATTGTACAGTGGTCACATGCAATGGCAAATTGAGAACGTAGAGATTTTTGAGCTCGGGCGCATCCTCCTGCTCACTATCTGCGTCGCTCTTTGGCGGCGAAGGTGAGGCGTGTTGGTAGGGGTGGTCGGTGCTCGGAGCATACACGCGCCTGGTGTCAGTGTCATTGTACGCACAGTTTGTGCCCACCAAAGAAGGTAGCATCACGCAAGCATGCCATATCGACGTCGCGCGCATTGTTCAGTGCGACAGTGGCACTGTTCCTCGTCTCGCGCTGTGTCATGGTCACGCTGCGAATGTCGAGCGGCTGGAATAGCTGCGTAATGTCCTCCGGCGTCACTGAAGTGAGCGGCACCACCACCTACCAAAAGAATTGAGCGGCTCGACAACCACGCGAAACCTCGGCTTCCTCTTGGTCATGGTGGATGGATGAGGCGCACACGCGTCCGCTGCAGCTTTCCCATCCGCATCGTAGTAGTGCACGGACCTGTGGACCCTTTCTTATTTCGGCCGATACCTCGGCCGGCACTAGCACGGGCGTTGCGGTGGAGCGAAAGTGTGCGCTGGAGGGCATTGTGCATTTTGTACACTTGCCGCTTGCACGGCCTTGCTGCGCAGGCCTCTCCTGACCCGAGTTCCACCGTCTTCTCCTGCCACGTCCGGCCGACCTTTGCGCGCCAATAGGACTATGCAGGCGGACGACTTCGTTCTGTTTGACGATCCCAACAGGGATGATACCCACAATGCATCGCAGCAAGTGCCGGGGTTTGGCGACCTTGGCTCGGTAAAACCTTCTTTTCTTCATCATCGCAGTGACGCTACAGACACTTCGCCGCTTGTTGAAGAGGCCGCACCCTTTCAGTTTCCCGCCTACACTGGCGCCGATCCCGTCCTCATGCAGCGCAGCCTCATGCAAGCGAATTCCCACGCGTTTGGGAACGTGCAAGAACGTGGGAGCACACTGGACGGCACCTCACCAACACTCACCTCACTGCAGCATCCATCCAGCGGGACACTCGGTGCGCCCCTGACCATGCTGTCGCTCCAAGGCGACGACACAGCGCGTGCTGAGCACGACGGCCCATTGTTTCCCAGCACTGGCCTGCACGGCACACCCCCCATCCAAAACATGACCCGCACTGCCGAACCATCCGCGTCGCAACCCAGCACCGTACTTAAAAATGATACACCCAAAGCGCCACCCGCAAAAGACATGTCTTTGCTAGAAGGTATGGGCTCGCAGCAAGGCGCGCCGTTTGAATGGGCACCCAATTCGCAGCAAGGGACGCAAAACCTGCACCACTGGAAACAGTTCTGGAACCGCGGGGGAATCGACGATAATATTTTGCACGCCAGCGATCCGTCCAACCACCCACCACCGCAGCCGAACGGAGATAAACTAACCGTATCGCCTCGTGACTTGTACTTGGGCTACGACGAGCATACCCAGCGACCCAGCAAGCAACCCGGCTCCCTATTCTCCTCCAAGCGTAACGCAGACAATGAAAGCGCCCTGTCATTTACGCCTTTCGCCACGTCGAGCGCCATGGAGACTGGATCGAGCACAGAAGAGGAAGACGACGAGGACGAAAAGCCGTTTCCTCCCGGCGCCTACGCGGGAACTACCATCGGCACGAATGCACCCAACGAGAAGCTGCTTCAGCAATGGAGCCGGTCCATGTACGGACCATCGCACGCTGCACTGCGCAACCCGATGGAGGATCCAGACAGCAAAGCGTGGTCGACGATTGGGCCGTCTTTTTCGCAAGTCTCCACGTCAAGCGAATCGGACGACGAGGGTTTCGATCGCACGATCCGCAGCACGAGCCCTGCACGTCGCAAATACCCCGACAACACCAACCACACGACACCCGACGCCATGAGCGGATACGGCCATATTCCGGGCAGCCAATGCAGTCAAATGAGCGTCAGCACGGAAAGTGACTCGGTTCCTGGCTCGCAGATGTCCGAGGGCGAAAATATGATCAAGGAGGGCCGCGCACGCAGCCCCTCGATTTTGAACAGCGCCCAAGCGATCCACTTTCCTGCACAACGCTCCGACCAGCCCATGCACGCGTCTGTGGAACGCGGCCAAACAACGCCGCCGCTTACTTCGAATTTGGAGCGTACACGCCAATCCGGGGGCCATTCGCGACGCCACGAGGAGAACTCTGGACAGAGCTTGAAGCAGAATACAGCAGAACAGTCGGCCCTGCTGAGCTCTGCCACTTCGGAGCAGTCCAGCGCGGACGAAGACGAGTCTGATTACGAACAAACAGTCATGCAACATAATGCGTCGCGCACAACTTCACGCCGGGGTCGGCCCATCAGGACAGGGCATCGGTCCGCAGGCTCTACATCCAGCTTGCAGAGTCATATCAACAACCACCTAGCGCACGGCTCGCCGACAAACCATCATCGCGGCAGCCACCACCATACCATGTCGTCCAGCTCCTCAGCGATTCGCTGCGACTATGTGAATCCTTTTACGTACCAGGCATGTGGTACAATATTCCACCGAATGTACGATCTTGCGCGGCATCGCATTACGCTGCACTTGCGCGAAGAAGCGCAGATGGTCAAGGATAATGTGCTCAATGTCGACCAATGCGTTATTCTCGGCAAGGAAGTGGACGTACAAAAGGCACTCGCAGAACTTGAATGGGCTTGCCGTGTTTGTGGTGCTACATTCTCTCGTAAGGACGCAATGCTTCGCCATGAGCGCCTTCGGCATCATCGCTAGGCTTGTACACGTACTTAGGTGCCATAATTATTCGCCCATGTGGAGGCCTTGTCATTTGCATGTGGAGAAGCATTGTTTGCCGTTGCCTCGATGGACGACGCACTGTTGGATCTTGCGAGTGATCCGACTGACTGGGCCGATGAATGGAGCGCCTTGCGGCCTTTAGATTCAAGTCTGCGGTGCGGATTATGCTATGTGGGTACATTGTGTAACTGACTCCAGGATATCTTTCACGCGCCAGTGGCGATTCGCGAGTGTGGGCACCTGTTTTGCTCTTCGTGTATACGTATGCACATCAACCAAGCGGGTGGGGCCGGGGCATTTTGCCCGAACTGCCGCCAGAAAAAAGCGTACGACTCGGAGCTTGTATCGCAGACTGCATTGGAGGCCACAGCAGAGCAGTGGCGTGCCGCACGACCCCATGTGATGGAGAAAAAGAAAGCGCTGGATGCACTGGTCAAGGAGCGGGATGCGCTGCGTGCGCAGCTTGAACATAACGTAACAATGAGTGTACACGGTACAGAAAAACGCGTCGCGCCGCCTGCGGAAGAAACGCGCCGCCTGCGGCCACGCACAGGGGGAATGGATTACCGCGATTTAACGGCGGCAGATGCGGTGCAGTGCCCTATTTGCGCAGTGTCCTTTACTGCAGCGGAACTGAATGCGCATTTAGACTTTGGATGCGATCCGTCGCAGCCGCCGCCCGCGCCGCCCGTGCCGCCAGACCCATTTGCGAACGCGAAGCGGCTTACAAGACCACAGTACCAGCTGAAATCCGAACGCGACTTGCGCAAGATGCTCGCAGTTTTGGATTTGCCTGTGCATGGGAGCAAGGAGCGGCTAATTGAGAGGCACAGGCAGTGGGTGAATCTGTACAACGCGAACCTCGATGCATCCGCAGCGCATCGCGAGTCAGCGTCAAAACTTCGACGTCAGCTAAGTGCATGGGATCGCGCGCAAGATGAAGCTGCGTCGCACCACAAGGAACGACTTGTCACGAATGGACGACAGTACAAAACATGGCTGGTACGTCTCTCCTTCTTTTCCTTACACAGAATACCCACCGCTCACAATACCACGTCCTTACTGCACAGGCGCGGACGTCCCTCGAAAAACCGGACGATGCGAAGGCGCTGCCCGAGCCGCGCAGCCCGGAATCTGTTCATTTGTAGACATTATGCAGCCTTCGCAAATGCGCGCTATGGCGCACTGTTGTGTGGAGGCCATGTGGAGCCAGAAAAGTACCGCATCAGCCACCTGTTTCTTGGCGCGAGACGTTCAGCTGCGCGGCTGCGATGTGTAAGGATGTCGAGTCCGGGAGCATCTCGCCATGCTTTCATGACTCAGAAGTAGTGAGTGGCGTCGCAAATCCAAAAGAATGGTCTCTTTGGCGCAAGGTATATATAACTTTTGTGTATATGTTGATTACCCTGTTAACAACGTATACCTCTGGTGTGTACTCGCCTGGCATACGCAGTATGCAAGAGAATATCCCATCGAGTCACGAAGTAGCGCAGCTGGGCACGAGCTTGTTTATGTTTGGCATGGCTTTGGGCTCGCTCTTATGGGGTCCGCTCAGCCAGTCGCTTGGGCGCCGGCCTGTATTCCTCATGTCACTACTGGGTGGCACACTGTTTAACCTAGGAGTATGCCTCTCTTACTCTATGCCGTCTCTTTTGGTGTGTCGCGCATTTGCTGGCGTCACTGCCTCTGCCACATTTTCCAACATTGGCGGTAGCATTGTGGACATGACGACGGAACGCACGCGAATTCCCTACAACACCATGTTCCGCTTCTTTACTTTTTTGGGGCCGCCATTGTCCGCGCTACTTGGTGCCATCGTTGTTCACGATGCAGACTGGCAGTGGAACTTGCGGTCGATTCCCATTGCCATGTTCGTTGTTTTTGCGCTGTACACATTGACCGTGCCCGAGACGCTCATGTCCGTCTTGGAGCGCTCACACTCGGTCAACATAGCAAATCATGACGAAGGCATGTTAGAACTTGCAGAGAACTGGGTATTTGCAGTGCTTCCGAGCCGCGCGACATTATCCCTTGTCGCTACACAAGTCCGCAAATCGCTCCTCATTCCCTGGGTGCTGCTGCTCGAGGAGCCGATTGTAATGGTGATCTGTTTCTATACGTCCATGCTGTACGGCCTCTTGTACGGCTCGCTTCTTTTCTTCCCGCAAATTTGGCACGATATCCGAGGGTTTACGCCTGTGCAAGTAGGGTATACCTACTTTGCAGTCAAACTGGGCCTGCTCCTTTCTGCCATCATTGTGGGATGTGGGATCCAATTTTTTGATTATCTCCGCGCATACGACGCAGGGAAACATTCACCAGAGCTTCGACTTCGCTCGGGGGAGTGGTCGAACTTGTTTGTCCCGGTCGGCTTTTTCATTTTTGCATGGACTGCGCCGTTTACCCATGTGCACTGGATCGGTCCTTGTATCGGCATTGTCCTGTTTTCGTTTGGCATGCTTTCCGTGTTTAATTCCTGGATGGCGTACCTCACTGATACGTACAGCAACAACACCGCTGCCGTCATTGCGATCAACTCGTTTTTTCGCTGCTGCCTTGCAGGCGCATTCCCATTATTCACGAACCAGATGCTTTCGGCCATGACTGTACAAGGCGCAATGAGCATGTTTGCAGGCGTCTCGATACCACTTACCATCGCTGGCTATTTGTTTGGCATCTATGGTGGGCGATTGCGCAAACACAGCAAACACGCCGTCTACGGATAACAATCCCTTTTGTATCATACGCATAATAACCCCCGCGCATTCAAAACTTTTCTGTACAAATTAGCATCTTGTGCATACGCACTGTTTAACAACAAATTTTTCAGCATCTCGCGCGCAGTAATGTACACAGTACGCGCAAAGGTTGGGAAATCGAGCGTAGAAGAGAGCGTGTCGACAAAGCCAAAAGGCAGCATCGGCGGGATCCAACCCTGCGCAAGCTCGAGTGCCCAGCACCCCGATTCGGGCATCATGTACTGCTTCACACGGCCACGGCTTAGGTGATGCATCGAACCTGCGGGGTACACTTCCGGTGTCAAGTCGCCCGCTGCAAAGGCGCGCTGCTCTCCCTGGAGAATATGGAAGTAGTCATCGGCCGTGTGGCGCCCAGTATGACCTTCAGTGCCAATGGGCGTGCCAAAGAAGATAAGATACTCGGTAATAGAGGCATGGATGATGTACATGGAACCCATAGCACCACCGGCATTATTAAACACCCATTCCGAGCGGTCCTTGAATGAATGGGTATTAAGCGTAGACGCAACCTTTGGGTCGCTTTTCAGCCCATCCAAAATCTCCTGGAAAAGTGCCTCCGTGTCGTTACCGTGGTGGTGCACGGCTTGCTCAGCAATCGTCTGGAGCTTGCGCTGGTCGAAAATGTAAAACTGGCGCAAATGCCCGTCGACAAAAACGATTAGCGCAGCCAGCAATGCAAATATGGTTGCCAAAACGGCAATCCAGTACGCACAAGAGCACTTACGCTGGGACGTCTGCGTCGCTCTTTTGGCCATGGTAAGGGGCTAGAAGAACGAGGCCAAAATCATGCGAGATGCGCATATTGCAATCGAGGATCTATGCATTATTATACTACAATAGGGAATCCGTGCGCGATCGCTACTCTGCCGCTGCCCAAAGCTTCTCGGCTAGCGTGAATGGCGTCATATCGTTATCGCGAAGGGATGCAGGGTCGATGTCGATGGACACGGCTGCGTTGCGCTTTGCAGAACGCACAAGCAACGAGGTGATGGGCGCTTCAGGATCCGCCGTGTCCTGGTACGGAATAAAGCCCATTCCACGAAATAGCTGGAGTGATAGGCTGTAGGTTTAGTGTGCTAGCGGAAACTTACGCATTACGGTCCATACCAACTTCCTCTTCAATATCCCACGCTTCTACTGCGTCACCCTCGCATCGCATCTCCTCAATTTCCGACTCAAGCATGGATAGCGCCGCTTCTTGCTCGTTGATTTTCTTGGCTAGGTCAAACTTTTCATTCTCCATGCCCTTCATGATATCCGTATGCTCGTCCAAAGAGCGCCAATCCGCAGAAACACGCGTAGAGCTATTTCTCAGTTCAGAGACGGACGCCTCCAGCTCTATGTGTTAGATGCAGCTGTCATACATACGATCCAGTGTATCCTGCATCTTTTTCCGCTCCGCCACGCGACGTTCTTGTGCGAGTCGTTTCTTCTCCGCGTAATCGTGCACGCGCGCGATTTCCTCGTCAGGAACCAGCACAGAATTGAGTTCATCAATCATCTCTCTATCGTATAAGTAGCGTGATAAAAATACATACGGAAGGCTTGCTTCAGGAATGCTCCCTGCCGACTCCTTTCGCGCCATGCCTGCCATCGCTGCGTGTTGTACAGAGCAAACGAGTGCGTCTACATCACGTGCACTACATTGTACGCCAAAAAGTATGACAAGAGTGGGATTCGAACCCACGCCCGAAGACAACGGAAGCTAGTAGCTTATGAATTAAGGAAACCTTAACGTTGCGCCTTAGACCACTCGGCCATCTTGCCCGGTACTTATCGGAGCTGCGGACTATGCATCCTTGAATATCATTGCGTAGACATGTCTAGAGGAGAAGCTAGTCAAGACAACGGGTTTGGTAGCCGTTCCTGCTCAGCATGATTCCCTGCCGCGGCACGCATCTTGTACTCGTCCTTGATGATCCACCGGGCTCCTGGCTTTTTACTTTCTTTTGTGGCACATTCTTGTAGGCGCGACTCAATCGCAGTCTTGCTTACACCCTTGACTATAGGCCCAAAGTGCTCGCGAAGGTCCTCCAAGAGCGCAGGCTTGGGGCGCGTTGACCCTTGAATGAGGCCAAGGAGTTCCGGAAGATGCAAGTCTGGAAAACTAGACTTTGCGCGGCTTGTACTGCTCGGCGTTGGTGTCGTTGTGTCGGTACCAGCGGACGACTGTGCGGGCTTCTCATCGCTTGTAGTCTCGACCGTCACAGTGGTGGAAGTGAAAGTGAATGGGTCGAGCCCAACGTACGCATCATTCAGTACCTGAATGTGATACTGCGCGAAACTCTCGTGGCCCGGTTCGCCCAGTGTATGCTCCCAATGCGGCCCGGTAATGTAAGGCACTAATTTCGCGTCAAAGCGCCGCCCCAAAAATTTGATTTTCTTCTTTGGCTCGAGTATATTGACGGCAGTAGAGCTTACTGCGGTCTGCAGGGGTGCTGGAGACTCGGGCAATTCGTCGTGCTCTACGGGCACCATCTCTTCTTCGACTTCCAAATCGTCCTCGAGCCAGTCGTCCATTTCCGAATCGTCCATTTCGGACCCTTGTGCACTTTCCTCTTCTTCTTTCTCGTCCATCGCATCCACATTTTCACCTTCATCGGCCTCCTCCCACTCTGCATCACTATCGTACGAGTAGTCGAACGCAACTGGGTCCTGTCCAAACGGTTTACGAGGTGTGATAAAGGTCGAGGAGCGCGTAAATGTACCAACCCATCCAGGTCTTCGATCAGACTGGAACTGGAGTAATTTTATAGGGAGCAAACGGCGGTTGTTTAGCTTTGCTAATGCACGTTTTGCGAGCTCCTCTGCATCGCCGCCGAGCACGTCGGACTCTGTCACGGCTTTCACAATTTCGCGCACGCATACAGGCGGATGAACGCCTCGGGGACGCGAAGTGCGCTCTCTCCTGTGTTTCCCAAGCGCTTTGAGCTCGGTCAAGAGCGTGTGCGGTGCATCTTGCCGGCGGTCTATAGCGTCGCTCAATCGATCGTCTACCTTGCGGTAGAATCGATTGATGTTTGCCATGTTTTTGTATTCGCAAGGGAGAAACGTCTTTTCAAAGTCGGACTTTTCCACATCGCCGTCCTTTTTTCGCGGCGAAGAAACAGAGGGTTGCTGGAAGAAGGAGTTGAGCAGCCGCACTTGCGCCTGCTTGCCTTTTTCCTCCTTTTCCTCTTTCGCCTGGCGCTCTGCTCTTTTGGACTCGCGAAGCTTGGTTCGCTCCGACTTTTCCTTTGAAACGGGCTCTTCTGCGGGCTTTGGTTCTTGCTTGAGGGGGGTCAGTGGCAGTGCCTCGGCATGGTCTGCACTTGGTTCGGCCTTTCCAGGTCGCTTTTTTCCTTCGAGCAGCGCTTGCTGGGTATCTTGCGGAAGAGCGTGAAATAGTGCGAGTGCATCCTGTTTGGCCAATACACGCTGTTCGCGGCGCGCCAAGAGGCTCTCTAAATTTTCTTTGGGTAGCAAGTGCAGATCCTGAACTTCCCAGCGCCATATCTGCAAGCCGGGGGGAACAGGCGCATCATCCGAGCTTGCGTCCAAGCCGTAATTTTCTTTTGTCGCGATACGCTGGATCGCATTCTGAATCACACTTATACTGAGCACATCAACAGGCTGTCCGTCTGCATTGGTCAGCGCATGTGCTGCATGTCCTTCTGGTAGCAGCGTTGTACGGATCAGTTTGGCGAGGTCCGCGGCGCTTTTGTCGCTTTCCTGTGTCAAGCTCGCAATAACACCGAGATGCTCCTCCGGCACTTCTAAAAGCGGCTCGTGCGCATGCTCTGCCAAATGCGATTGAAATCCAAGCATAGCTGCGGTTAGTTTGTCACCCACGCACCTCGTAGCACTGGCATGGTACGGTCCCACCCGACACTCTTTTGGCGCAGCCCCAGCCGCATATTCTTGAGCGTGACGCGCGTGGGCGCTGCAGACTTTTTCGCTTGCTTCTGCGGTGTCTGCAATCCCTCTTCCGCCTTGCGTTTCGGCGAGGGCTCCATGCCTGGATTCGCAGCTGGCTCCTCCATCGCGCTGTCCAAGAGGAAAACGCGGCACTTTGACGCGACGCGTGCATGCACCGGTTTTCGGTCACATGACATTGTGCTACGCCGTCGAGGTGAGACTTGTTCTTGGCCATGTCTGCGGCAACGCGTGGGGAGAGCCTGCCATGGGTGGAACGCTAGTACGTATGCGCGCATATCATTAACAGTAAGCCGTCCTAAAAACATTGACGAGGTGGCATCACAGCAACATGCGGTCGCGGTGCTGCGGAATGCACTTACAAGCCAAAATGTGCGTTCTCTCTGTATCCTTACAGCAGCTCCCTCATATGCTATTTTACGGCCCGCCTGGGACGGGCAAGACGTCGACGATTCTTGCGCTTGCACGGCAACTGTACGGCCCTGAGCTGATGAAATCGCGTGTCCTAGAGCTCAACGCGTCCGACGAGCGTGGCATTAGCGTCGTGCGCGAAAAGATTAAGTCGTTTGCAAAAATGGCCGTATCGATGCCCAATCCTGGTTACCCCTCTCCGCCGTACAAGATTATTATTTTGGACGAAGCAGACAGTATGACGCAGGATGCGCAAGGCGCGCTGCGGCGGACCATGGAGCTGTACAGCCGCACCACACGGTTCTGCCTGATTTGCAATTATGTCACACGTATCATAGAGCCTGTTGCATCGCGATGCAGCAAGTTCCGTTTTCGTCCGCTGGACCTCGTGAGCACTGAAGCGAGGCTGCAATATATTGCGGATAACGAAGGTCTTTCCCTGAACAAGGGCATGATTCCCGCGCTGATCAACGCATCCGATGGCGACATGCGGCGCTCTATTACCTATTTGCAGTCTATTGCGCGGCTCGCATCTACGCGTAGCGGCAATGTGAGCGGCATGTCGCCCGATGCAGTCGCCGAGCTTGCAGGGTTTGTGCCGAAGCGCGTGATTGAGCATCTCGCGCTGAGCATCGGGGTTGAGCCTTCCGAGAATGATACAGAAGATTTGGTTGTGCCCGCGGCGGCGTCTGCGTTTGATAGGATCTATGCTGCTGTGCAGTGCATCGAGCGGGCGGGTTATTCGAGCATGCAAGTGGTGCTCCAACTCCACGACTACATAATCCTCCACCCGTTGCTCAATGCGCGACAGAAGACCAAGTGTGCGCTGCAGCTCGGGGAGACGGATAAGGCGCTTATGGATGGCGGCAACGAGTCGCTCCAGCTCCTCAGCCTAAGCTTGCAGCTCCACGAGGCCATAGTCGCCGCGTAATGTTTAGTAATCAAACACAATGCGACGCCGCCGCACTTTTTCTCCTGTCCTGACACATGCCGTACGTTGCTGCGCGCTGTACTCACGCCAGACTTTACGAGCTTTTTTGCGTAGCGATAGCTTCTGCTGAATCCGTAAGTAAATTAACTAACTGATCCCAGGCTCCTTTGCGCGATTTGGTCCAGTCGACTTCGCGCCTTGTTCTTGACCAAGGCGGTATCGTCCGCAATGTACAATACTGGGGCAAGCGTACTTTGCCCCAGCGTGCCCGACGACACCAGCAATACCACACTGCGGGAGATTACTGGCTTATGCAATTTGATACCAATGCACCGACTCTGAAAGTGCTGAATGACCGCCTGCGCCAGGACCCCCGCGTGGTGAAATGGAATACACTAAAACTTGGCGAGAAGCTGAACGAGATTGTGCCGCCGGGCGTCTCCGGCGGTGTCACGCCGAGCCAAGCAACGATGGGTGGTAAGTCTGTAGACTATCTCGGCTAGATAATGTACAAGGGTATGCTAGGCCGCTGTGGTCGACAATGCAATCTGCTCCGTGATGTAGTCTGAATCGACAAACCCAAGCGCGTCTTGAATCTGCGCGCTTTGCAAGCCCTTGATGCGCTCGCATTCAATTGACGTGTAGTTTACCAGTGCGCGCCCAATCTCGACGATGGCCTCGCTGCCATCGTCGGTGCGCTTAGCGACTTTGAGCCGCACCGCTTGGAGCCTGTCCCAATTTCCTTGCACGCCAATGACGCCCGCAGGCAATAGACGCCCGCCAGACTCCTTGCGCGAGATGCGATCGTAGGCACCTTGGTCGATTACGAGCGAGCCGCTTGGGTGCATCGCGTGAAGGATGCGCCATTTGCGCGCAGGGAGCCGCTCAGGGCTCGGAAGGAACAGCGTATGCGGAGGCATCGCTGTACCATCTTCGCAATCCTCCGCATCCACAATCCGCGCCATGTTTTCAGGACACGCGCCGTTCAAAATCACAGTCGTGACTCCAGCTGCAGTGGCGAGCTCTGCAGCTACGAGCTTGGTCTGCATGCCGCCGGTACCAAAAGAAGAGCCCATGCTTTGCACGCTCGCTTCGTGCCGCGCCTCGTCCACAGAATGCACAACGTTTAGCAGTTGTGCACTTGGATTCGTTCGCGGGTTATCCGTATACAATCCATCAACATCCGTGCACAAGAACAGGTAGTCCGCATCGACGAGCCCCGCCGTGATGGCAGACAAGGAGTCGTTATCGCCGAACCGCATTTCATACACGGAAACAGTGTCGTTCTCGTTCACAATAGGCACAGCGTCAAACTGCGGTGAAAGAAGCGTCTCCAGTGTAGTGCGCGCATTTGCGTACCGCCGCGTATCGGCCAAGTCTGTGCGCGTCAGCAGGATCTGTGCTACATTAATTCCGACCACATTGAACAGATTATCCCACAAAGACACAAGACGCAGCTGGCCAAGCGATGCCAGTGCCTGCCGCTCTCCCAGAGACTTTGGCTGCTCATTGATGTTCATGCGCAAACGACCGACTCCAATTGCGCCCGAGCACACGAGAATGACTTTGTGCCCATGGTTGCGCAAATCGCGCACGGTTTCCACAATAGACGACATTGTCTTGAGTTTTGGCTGTAGCGTGTCCTCGGAGAGAATACTCGAGGTGCCGAGCTTGACTACGACCGTCTTGCCCGAGCGCCGCGCATGTTCGCCGCCAGCAATGCGCGCCATGCCAACCAGCAACGGTGCAAGTGGCCGTGCTTCGGCCTCTTGCACGTGACGTCACTTTTTCCGCCAAAAAGTTTCGAGGTCGCCCTTATGAGCGAGCGGCGCATTGGGATGCAGACGGTACCGTTGCCGCTGCACCGCGTCCGCTTTGTGGACTGGAGTCCATCTTCCATTACCGCATTAGCTTTCTCGCCGGATCCGCCTTCGCAGGGCGCGTCGCTGTCGACCTCGGCGCGCTCGGTTCTCGCCGTGGGGCGCGACAATGGCAACATTGACCTCTGCACATGGCACGAGGACACAAGCTTGGAAGGTGCAGCGCCGGCTGCGAAAGGTTGGATGATAGAGACGACGCTGCTTGGCGATGTGCATTACAAGATCGATGCGCTTGCATTCACGCGCAGCGAAACGCAACGCGGACCACGGCTTCGCCTCTTTAGCATTTCCGGCGGCAGCGTCGTGACGGAGCACTATTTACCGGAAGTACTTGCGCGTACCGGCGAGCAGTCTGGTATTGTATCCCACGTGCATGAGATCCCTCATGGCGAGGCTGTGCGCACCCTGTCTTCGCAGGGTGGTGCGATTTGGAGCTTGGCCGCGAGTCCGCTCGGCAAGTATCTCGCAATTGGGTGCGAGGACGGGGTGGTACGACTGCTTAATATCGAAGACGATGCGTTTGAGCATCTTGCCAGCGTGCGCCCACGTGAAGGTGATGCAATGCCGCGCATGACTCGCGTCGCAAGCCGCATTGTGAGCCTCGCTTGGGGTCCGCCGCGCAAAGTAGAGCGTCGAGCGGCCAAGCCTCAAGAGGACGACTCGTCGTCTGAGGAGGAAGAGGAGGATGCATGGCGCGAGGGCTTTCTTCTCGGCGGCCTCGGCAACTCGACTGCGGCTGTGTGGGATGTGTTGACTGGCCAATTGCGCTCGCGGCTCACCGTGCTCAAGAACCGCAACGAGCACACTATTATATGGTCTGTCGCAGTGCTTGCAGACGAGACGCTTATTACGGGCGACTCGACTGGCCGCGTCACCTTTTTCGATGCGCGCTCGCGTGTTCCGATCCCCGGCGCCACGTTCCAAGCCCACACGGCGGGCTCCGATATTCTTTGCTTGTGTGTCAATAGCGACGCAAGCGCTGTGTACAGCGCCGGCGTCGACCAGAAAGTGGCCGAGTACACTAGCATCGGCGCGCAAAAGTGGGCCATGACCGGTGTACGTCGCTTGCACGCCCACGACATCCGCGCGCTTGCCATGGACCCGCCGTACAATATCTGGCGCGCACACCAAGCAGTGCCGCCTCCTGCGCGTCTTCCGGTGCTTGTGAGCGCTGGAATTGATTTCCACATTGTGCTCACGCCCGCATCGCCGCCGCAGCCATACAAAATCGGCCGCGGCGCTGGAAAGCAAACGAGGGCAGCCCACAATCCCATTTCGTCTAGCGCTTCCACAAGCTTTGCGGATACCACACAACGCCGCATCCCGTATGTTCCCCAAAGCATGCGCACGGCGCACAGCGTCGCCGCCATATGCCCGCAGCGGTGCTGGATCGCTCTGCGTCGCGACCAGAGCGTGGCAATTTGGGCTCTCGAAGGCAGTGCGGATCTTAAGGGAGCGTGGCGCAAAGTGTGCGAGCTGTCCTTCCGGATGCGCTCGAATCTCGGCGCGATGGCCGCATCTCATGACGGCAAATTCCTCGCAGTGTCCGACATGTACGAGACAAAACTGTTTGCGCTGGACGGCGATGCATCGAACGTGTCTCCACGCCGCATTTCTTCGCTGGGACCGGCGATCCACGGCAAAGCGGCGCCTGCGCCTGGCGCTAGCGTACTCACCTTTACCCCCGATAGTACACGGCTTGTGTTATGCACGCTGCGTGGTGCTTTCGTCTATATTGTGCAGCTTTCTCACGGCGCGAGCGAAGCACAGCTGCTCAAGACCTTTTCGCAGCACCGACAGCGGTACGCCGCCGAAGAAGGGCGCGATGGGCGCGCACTTGCCGGAGATGCACGTGTGCGCAGCGCAAAACAACATACCCCTTTGGCGGTCGAGTCGAGCGGCACGCGCGATGTGTACGCCGCAATTGTTCTTGGCGTCGTTTCGCCTGATGGCCAGTACCTCTTGACGGTGGACAGCGGACGAAGAATGCATGTATTCAACCTTGATACGCTTGCGCACCAGTGCATGCTTGCATCCCCAGCCGGCTTGCCGACGGCGGCCGCTTTCCATCCGGAGCGTCCCAATGTGCTCGTTGTTACGCTGCCGACGAATCATGTTGCATTTTACGATCTCGAAGTGGGCACGTCGCTTGACGCTGCTGATTGGGAGCTTACGTTGCGCGCAAAAATTGATGCACAGCTGAGCAAGATTCGCGAGCCTGTGGTCGGCTGTGTTTGGCTGCAGGGCGAGCATGGGAATACGCTGCTGCTCTATGGGCCTACGTGGATTTGCACGGCACGGCGCACGGATATTCTGCAGGCCAGCAAAAAGCGGCGGAACAGCGAAGCGACACAGGATGGTGACTGGAGCATTCGGACTACGTTCAAATACCAGCCGCTCTTGTACGTGGGTGCATTGCATGCGCCTGGGGCGCAGCCAGAATTGGTCGTGGTAGAGCGGCCCTACTTCTCGCTCGTCCCGACGCTTCCTCCTGCATTCTACCGCGGCGCCTCGTATGGGTTTTAGGTAGCGTGCGTAGAATGTTGTCTACAATACATGCTGCTCGTGAGGCTTGAAGCACATGGGCGCCACGGCACTCGAGGGATACAAACTGCCGTCGTCCTTCATTCTACCTACGTGCACGTTTTTGCTGGTTTTTCACATCACTGTGTGCGCTGCTGCGCTTCACACCAAGCATCTCGCTTGACTGTGCGCCGCGCAGCATGGATTGTGCAAAGCCTGTATCCACGCCACTTGTAATATAGCGCTGGTGCAAGCCGCGCGTGTGCAGTGGCTTTGCCAACAGCGCGCCGAGCTCTGCACGCAGCTCACTCGTCTTGGCTGCTGCCGCGTGATTCTGCGCGGAGCGCGGCCGGCCTTTTTTGGATGTGGCGATGTGCATATCAGCGTCAGGATCGTCGGGCTCGCTGTCCATATCGAGATCTGCCTCTTGTGCAAGATCACGAAGCCATGCATCATCATGAGCGTGTTTTGATTCCGTGTGCAGCAGTGTATCGATACTTCTTGCCAGCGCAATCCGCTCGCGGATCGGTGCGAGGAAGCCATACTCGACCGGCAAGCTTGGTACCTGCTCGGCACGTTGCATCGTCGCACAGATATCCCGCCATAACCGCTGCTCGGACGGCTCAATCAAAGCGACAGCAATGCCTTGTTTACCCGCACGCGCCGTGCGCCCCGAGCGGTGCACATACGTGTCTGCGCTGCGCGGAATTTGGAAATGCACAACGTGATCGATGCTTTCAATGTCAATTCCACGCGCGGCGACGTCTGTGGCGAGCAGCACACTGGTGCCCTGCTCTCGACGGAAGCGGTCCAAATTACGGAGTCGCTGCTGCTGCTGGAGCTGGCCATGCAACGGGTGCGCAGGTATGTTGAGTTCGTGGAGTAGGGGTACCACGCGACGCACCGCATCGATCGAGTTGAAAAACACAAGCGTACGGCCCGGATAGCGTAGCAAGAGATAGTACAAGTAGGTATCTTTGTCTTTGCGCAAACACTCGATCTTGGCCTCGGTCAGTGTCTCTGCGACATGCCGCTCCGGAGAAAGTTCCAGCACAAGCGGGTTTGCATCGCGGAAATCAATGCGACTCATGAGATCGTCGAGTGTGTTGGCGCTGTGTGCTGCGCGCTGGTTTTTGCGCCATTTGCGGCGCTTTAAATTGATCTGCAGGGATTTGGCCATGGTAGCAGAGTAGATCAGCGTCTGCATTTCTGGGTTGGCATCCAGCGCTGCACCAGCAGTGCGGCGTACCATGCCGAGGATCGCGTCCATTTCGGCAAAGTGCCCTGTCTCCACCATTCGATCCGCCTCGTCAATGACAAGGAATCGCGTTTGGCGCACGCGCCGCGCAAATGCGTCGTTCGTCTTGAGCAAATCCCATAAACGGCCCGGCGTTGCTACTACAATGTGTGCGCCGCCATGCTGCGTAAGCAAACGTTCCTGTTTCTGAATGGAAAGGCCGCCACATACCGTTGCGATGCGCGCAAAGCGGTGCGATGCGTCAGACAAGTTCTGGAGGTGCGTGCGAACTTGCAGGGCAAGCTCTCTAGTAGGCGCAAGAATCAATGATTCCAAAGGACGCGTACTCGGCAATGCATCTTCCGCACGCTCCATGATATAATTTAGAATCGGTAGGCCATACGCAAGCGTCTTACCCGAGCCTGTCTGGGCAATTCCCACAATATCGCGCTGCCCGCCAAGCGTAGGGGGAATAGTTGCTGCCTGTACTGGCGTAGGCTTGGTAAACGCGCATGTTGCAAGCGCATGCTTGAGCCGTGGGTGCAATGGAATATCGTGCCATCCTGGCGCTTCGGTGTCGGCAGACTCGTGATCGTCGCCATCGTCACCGGCGTCGTCCTCCGCAAGCAGGCTTTGCTCTCGCGCGGCGTGTAGCGCAGCACTGATCGCCTCGTCTTCGTTGTGTGGTGTAGGAGATGCAGTTTCAAGCTTGCTGTTCGATGCGGGCTTGTCGTGTGGAGCAGTTTTCTTGGCCGCTTTGGGCGCCTTGCCACGTATATCCTTGCTTTTTGGCTGCGCAGAGCGCTTGGCAGCATTATTCGCCGCAAGAATTTTATCACTGTCATCGACTTGGACAATCTTGGTAAGCGTATGCTTCCCCGAAGCGTCTTTCTCGCGCAGCACATCAAATCCCTCGACCACTTGCAGTCCCATAAAATCGTCGCACCCTGCATCGAGCATCTCGAATCCATCATCCGTCGTCATATTTACCGCATCTGCCTCGCTTGTCGTGGCCATCGAGGTCCATGGCAAGTCTGCTTGGCGCACTACGCTACGCCGCCCCTCGCTCCGCGCTTCCTTCCGAGCACTCATGGTGGAGGAAACTTTTTTTCGCCATGTGCGGCGCACATGTCTTCTCCACATCTGCGTGCCGGAGCGCGTGGCTAAACAAACACGGATCACGTTGCTCCCAAGCAACGCGTGACAACACCGACGCTCTTTTCCTTGCGAGCGTTGCGCGCCTGACGGTGTCGATGGAAAAGAACGATGGATGCGGCACATTGCGTGCGGTGCGTCGGGACACACACGCACACGAAGGCGAGAAAAAAAGGCGACGCCGTACGCGGCCGCACGAAGCCGATATTTTGATGCGAGCGTACATGCAGAATGCGTTCCCGAACGAAAAAACGCGCGAGCACCTTGCACAGCTGGTTGGCATGGCACCACGGTACGTTGCGCGTCATACTTACACCAGTGCCATCTCGATCTGGTTTCAAAACAGGCGTCAGGCGGAAAAGAAGCGCACGATGCGGTACAATGGCGGCAGTACGCACTACCCCAGCATGACTGTCCCACTCTCGATTCCCATGTCTTTGCCGCCTTTAAACGGACAGCGTGACTTGCACGATTGGATCGGTCCTTTGCCAGGCATGCCGCTCAGTGCACCCGAGCCAGCCAACTTTCGCCGGACTACCAGCGCGCCTTGCGTTTCGCTCACCACTACGCTGGGCGGGCGTGCAGAGCTTGGCTCGCAACCGCAGGTGGATGCACACATTGCCGATGTGCCGCTGTATACCGATTTTGAGCCTGCGTACCACGAGGACGAGGCAATTTGGCAGCGCATGGAAAGTTCCAGCGCCGTGGGCTCCAGCGAGACTGAGCCGCGCGAGGAGCTGCACGAGGAGGACGACGAGGAGCGGACTTTGCGCCGTCTTGCTCAACGGAACAATGCGCGCGACCGTAAGGCACAGCGCGCAACGGACGCGCGACTTGCAATACAAGAGCGTGTCAAACCGCACAGGCCTTCGCGCGGATTCAAGCGCCAGTCCTCTTTGGCGCTTGAGTGGGCCGCAGGGCGCAATTTGCAGGGCGACCACGAGCAAGTGTGTGCGCCAAGCAAGCTGCGCCGCACGGAAAGCGTTCCTACGCGCGCTCCTTTGCGCACGATTCCAGCGGCGCTCCCGAGGCCGACTTGCCAAGCGCGGCGCGCGCCCGGGAAAGAGAATGCACCGATTGGTGCGTGGTGCCGTCCGGGCCATTCGTTTCGTCGCGTCTTGTCTGCCTCATCTGCGCGCTCGCGCGTCTCGCCTCCGGGTGTAGCGTATTGGCCGCGGCCTGCCTTTGTGCGGCAGGAATCGAGCGCGCGGAGCGATGTGTCACCTGTACCTGCAAAAGACGATGCCCAAGACGACAGCGGTTTCTTTGAAGAGGACGCTCAGCGCAATGCTCACATCTCACCGGGAACACATGCCGCGCGCTCGACGCATACCAACTGCGACGCACCGTTCACCGAGCACGATCGCCAAGCAGTGGAGCTGCTCCTTGGGCTTGGAGTGAAAAATGCTTGCAGCGCTTGATAGCACATACCCAATACACTATTACTTATGTACGCGCTGCCTCGTCGCCGAGGTACAGCTTGTTCTGCTCAATGTACTGGATGACGCTGTTTGGCAAGAGGTACTTAATTGAGTAGCCTCGCCGGATAAAGAGCCGCACTTTGCTGCTGCTGATATCGTTGTAGATGGTTTGTTTCACGACAATCAAGTTCCTCCGTTGTTCCCAGAGGACATCGTGAGAGAGCAAAAAGGACCATACGTCCGCGCCTGTGCGCTCCACAATCAGGCAGCCGTACCTGCCAAGAATGTGCCGCACGTCCTGGTCGGCCCACACCCCAGGCTCGCCCATGCTCTGGATCAGATCGCCGCCGGCAAGCAGCATAATCTTGACGCGCCGCCGCGTGCCGTCGCGCATCAGCACGCCGCGCTCGCCGCATCGGCCATTGATCTCATCATTAAAGTGGTCAAGCACAATGGCAGTGCGCTGGTACTCTTTCTGTAGCGACTCCCATGCATCAACCATGAGCCAGTTGGAGCTGCGCTCCACTGCCAGCTCGCACATCCGGACGCGGTCGGTGCCTTTTGCGAGACCTGCTTTTTTGTACTGGTCAGACACGGGCGAATAGTAGCCGGCTAGCAGTTCGTAATGCCCTGCTTCATCGATCTGGTCTTTTGCCATTTCAAACATGCGCAGGTGCAGGTAGGTAGGTGGTGAAAAACTACCGCATGCAACGATCACAAGCGGCGTCTTAGACTCGTCGCGCATTTCCGCGGGCAGACGGTGCCGCGGAAAACTGTACGAGTCCAATGATTGCGGCTGACGAGGAACAGAAATACTGTGCCGGAAAGAGAGCGGCTTTGCGTCTGGGGGTGAGGGCGTTTGCTGCTCATCGAGCTCCTCGTCAAACTCGCGTATTCGTTGCATGTACTGCGCATCAAGAAGGAATCGCGGGACGTCGGCATCACTGCTCATTGTCTGCGCGTCCATTTGCAGGGCCCCAGACATCGCACCATCCTGCGCCTCGATACCGGCGGGAGCAAGGCCTTGCGTGACAGGACCATGGCCTGTGACAGCTGCGCCGGTAAATGGCGGGCTATCCAGGTGGTACGAGTCGGCGCTTAATGCTTTGTACCGCAACGATACGGCAGAATCACCGCTCGCTGTCCCGGACGCACCGCGTTCCTCGGCGGGTGCACGCGAGGAAGCCATGGTCGGAAGAAAGACGCTGTGCAAACCTCGCCGAAATAATTACGTGATACGCAGGCGAGGGGCAATCAGGGAAATGTGGAGTACTGTACGGCGGGGGATTGTGGAGAAGCAGTGGGCAAAAAGGGCTAAGGCTTGGCTAAAAATGGCTCTTGGGCCCTACTGGAAGGGGCGAAAATCTAGGGCGTGTGGAATACACCAGCACGACCAAAATGGCACGCAAGTCCTACCAGTGCTTTCATGAGTGTGCACTCTTCTTTGTCCAGCGAACCAACATGGGCTGCTGATTTTGTTTAAGCTGCATTAGTCTCTGTTGTATACGCACAGCGCCATCCTCTGCCAAGTGGACTGCGTCCGGCATATCCTCTTTGGGAATGTGCCAGAAGCGGCAGTTGCAACTGTGGTCAGCCTCATTTTACACGCACTCTATATCCTCGTAGCTGCGGATCGTGTAGTCCAGCAGCTCCCACAAGTCACGGTTCGGGACAGTGTCTCCCATAGGCCCTTGTGGACTATGGTACGTTAGCATCCAGCCGTTCTTGCGCCAGAGCCAAATATCTTCCGAGATCCCACGCGCAAGCCAGCGACAATGCGTGGCAACCACAACCTTGTCAAACCCATCGCGCTCCCAGCGGTGGTACTCAAGCGCGGCAATACTACTCCGCAGTGTCGCACGCTGCTTTGTCGTGCTGCTGTGAAAATCAGGGCGCTCCAGGCGGCGCGAAAAGTTGGGCTCCACACGGCTTGGGTCAATCTCTGCGTGTGTCATATTGCACAGCACCTTGGTAGGACAGAACACAAACCCAATTCCTCCTTGCGTGTGCGTGTTTTCCGTGGAGCCGAAGTACGACGCGAGGGACTTGGTGTTGACATCGGCGCCCGCGGCGCGTTCTTTGAGTGCATTGCGCACAGCCTGCGCAGAGCGAACTTCTGCAGCGCTCAGTGCCGTGCCAGCACAGAAAAGCAAGACCTGGCGTGGATTGGTGCGGCGCACCATACGGTACGGATGCCACGGGCGTGGATCAGGGACGAACAAGTGTGCAATCATTTCGCGCGGTGTATAATGCTGTGACAAGGTCGTGGTCGAAGCGTAGCTCGAGATGTCGCTCCACTGGGTTCCGGCATCCCTGCCTATGGGTTGCTCAGAGAGCGTCTCACGGGAGCGGAAAGACGACCATGTCGGTGTGTTCCATACATCTGCTTTTTGGATCTTGAGGTCCGGTCGTTGATCGTACGGAGCCTGGAAAGGAGCGACTTGCAAATTTGCACGCACGACTCTAGGGAGCACACCGCCCGTAGATTTATGGGTCGTGCGCGACATTATGGAGATGCCAGACTCGGTAGGCGCAACGCTTGGCGCGTGCGATTTGGCACTCTTTATGGACCCTGCGTCGCCATTCAAAGGCACTTGGTCCATGGTGCCCTCACTTACGTCTTGGCTTGCTTCGATCGTCTTCACATCGGCTGCGATGGCCACTTGCTTGCGTTGGGCCGAAGGCGCAGTCGGCTCGAGCTCTGCAGAGGGTGCTGTGGTAACGTCAGACACGGGCAGTTGGTTGTCGTTGCTGATCGCACTGTTCTGGGCGTTGCAAGTAGACATGGTGACCGATTCGTCGGCGTCGGTGGCGTGGGCGTTTTTTCCGGCGCCATTTTCTGCATTGTTTGCTTCTGCGGCTTGCTTGGCCTTTTTCTTGGCTTTCTTGGCCGCAGACTTGCTCGATGGTGCTTGTGCCAAATGTTCGTTCTTTGCATTGTCATTTTTGTTTGCAGCAATGTGTTTGTCAGCTTCCACGCCCGCTTCTTGCACGGCGTCCGCTTTCGCATCTACTTCTTCCGCCAACGCTGTATCTCTATCCCTTTCATTTACGTGCATCTCCGCCGTCTTTTCGGCAATAGTGTCACTCTTTTCCTGCCCGCGCACCAGTGCCGCAAGCTGTTGTGCAGGCGTTGTTTCATCTGCAGTCTCCTCTTCAAGCACGAAATTCGCCGACGCGGGCTTCCCTTCATGCTCTGCAATCTCCGATGCAAAGTCATACATGTCCGGTTGCGCTTCGGGCAGTTTCGGCGGGTAAAATACACGCTTTACAGAGTTGTGTGGGTCCAGCTGGTCTGGCGCGTACGAAATTCCATCCGGAGCATCAAGGCGGACATTTAGTCGCGGTTTAGTTTGGATGTCTGTACGGCCTCCCATCCAAGCCTCGAGAAATCGAGGATCCGCCATGGTTGTGCCACAAATACTTTGTGCTGCGCCGGGTTCCTCCACATGATGAGCTCAGCGCCTCCACATACTTTTTCGACTGCAAAGTTTTCTTCCAGTTGCACCATGGCTGCAACGAAACTCATTTTTGGCCGTGCGCTTGCACGGCCGTCCCTACACCGCAGCATTTACGGTGCGCTGCGCACATACACAGTGGCACCGACTGCCTTAGATGGTGCCACGGACACGGCACATGCAATGCAGGAGCCTCGGATGTCAGTGGCATCGCTTGCTGGAAAAGTGGACGCAAGCACGCTCAAGGCACTCGAGAAACGCCCCTTTTCTTTTACGACACTGACAGAGGTGCAGTCGCAAGTGTTTAAGCTGCTCCCGGAGCTTGCAAATGCAGGCCTGACACCAACGTCGACGCCTCTTCCGGACGGCAAAGGGCGCGATCTTCTGGTCAAAGCACGCACAGGAACGGGCAAGACGGTCGGTTTTCTTGTTCCTGCGATTGAATCGCGACTAAATGCGATAGATGGACTGTCTAAGCGTACACTCACTTTGTCTTTTGCTGCGTCCATCAAGCAGGAACGAGAGCACCTCCTTTCGGACGAGACACCCGCCGCGACAAAAGTATTAGCTCAAGCGTTTACCAAAACCACAGTTGGCGTTCTCGTCATTTCGCCTACACGCGAGCTAGCACATCAGATTGCGACGCAAGCGCAACACTTGTTGGCCACGCATCGTGATATGCATGTTCATCTGCTCTGTGGTGGCGAGAGTGCGCACGAACAACGTCGGCTCTGGCGTCGGCAATCGCGCGACGTTGTGGTTGCAACGCCAGGTCGTCTGCTGGACTTGATGCAAGATCCCATGTTCTCCGATGCCTTTGCTACGACGCAGACGCTTGTACTGGACGAGGCGGACATGCTACTGGAAATGGGCTTCCGCAGCGACATTGAAGAAATCATTGGCTACTTGCCGCCGCCCGAGCAGCGCAATACGATGCTCTTTAGTGCGACGATTGATCCAAGCATCGAAGGCATCGCGCGCGAAACATTGCACAAAAACCACCGAATGATTGACTGCGTACCACCGGGCGAGAAGAATGTGCATTTGCGCGTGCCTCAATTTGTGACGTTGGTCGACGAGCCTGCCGACTACATTCCACACATGCTGCGCCTCATTGCGCGCGATCAGATGATTCACAGGGAGCTTTCCAAGGTGATGATTTTTGCGCCTACAACTAAATTGACGCAATTCGTCGCGCGGTTGCTTCCTTCTCTTGCGCATAATCTTCCTGGCAAACGCGATACACAGATTTTGGAGCTGCACAGCAACAAGGACCAGGCCTCGCGCACTCGCATTAGCAGTCGATTCCGCAACATCACAGATACCCCTTCGATTCTGGTGACTAGTGATGTGAGTGCGCGCGGTGTGGACTATCCCAATGTGACTGAAGTTATCCAGCTTGGTATTCCTCCAAGCAAGGAGATGTACGTGCACCGTGTCGGACGTACTGGCCGTGGCTCGAAAGACGGGCGTGCCGACTTGGTGCTGCAGAGTTGGGAGGGCGGTTTTCTTACATGGGAGCTCGGCGAGATGCCTCTTCAGCACATTTCCGTTGCCGAGTTTCAAACTCAAGTGCTGGACACGGCACAGGCATTGGATGCAGATACAGAACTGTCGCTTTGGCCCGAGAGTATAGGCGACAAAATGAAGCGCGCCAAGGATAAAAGCGGGCGTCGTCGCACTCCAATTTCCAAGCGCCGTCCATTCACACCTCTCTTTGGAGAAGAGCAACTTAAGGAAGCGGCCAGCACTGCACGCGATGCTACGCTGGACGATTTTCCTCCAAGCCCGGTCATGAGTGGTGTGCTTGGTTACTACAAGGGTCGCGCTGCAATGCTCCGCGTGCGCATTGAAAACATACAGCGACGTCTTGCGCCGTGGTTCAACGAGTTGTTGGGACTTGATCTTCCCGTGTACGCGTTTAAGGACACGGGCAAAGATGAGCTGTCTGGCAGAGGACGAGCCAGCGGCGAGTGGTCTAAGAAAAGCCGTGACCAAAAAGGCCGAGGCAGGGAAGATTGGTCCTTTAAGAGCAAGTTGCGCGGTCGTGGGCGGTTCGCGAAGGATGAGCGCGGATATGGACGCGGAGAAAAGAGCCATGCGCGATCTTGGAAGTGAAAAAGAAGTGTCGCTGTGCTTCGCACACTTGTGGTCATGTAGAAACCATGTAACGCCTTACATAATTTCATTGTCATGTTCAAGATACTACTGTGTTTGCATACATCTTATTGTGCTCCATCTCCAGGGAGGCCATCCACCGCCAAGTCCCATACCATGCGTGTCAAATGCTCGGGTTTGCGCCCCGTCGGCATTAAAAGTCCCATATGCGCAAGTTCATTGATCGCAAGACTGAAGCGCACTTGTAATGCGTCCTGAAATGGTATAGGCGTGTTCTCTGCCCGAGCGTCGGCTTCGAGAGAATGCGAAAATGCGTCAAACCAGTCTGCAAGATTGATAAACTTTGCCGAGTCTTTGTACAATGCATATGCGCGACATACATCTGGCACGCCAGCATCCTGCACCTCTTGCAGCACACTGCGCAGCGCCGCTACCTCCGAGCCACCCAGTGTTTGCTCAGGCCAATCGTGCTCTACAGCCAACTGGCGCTGCCCCGAAGCGCCGGCCACAGCAGCGTACATGGACGCGAGCGAAGCGCCAGGCTCGTCGAGAGAAATCAAGAGACTCGCACGCGCAGCACCTTCCGAAGCCGCTGAAATAGGATCCGCAAAGTCATACGTCCATATCGCTGCGCCAAGTCCGGACGGTTTGTAGGTGCGCATATCGGCCCATGCATCCGTGAGCCATGCTGTAAAAACATCGCGCACGGCAAGCGGGTCGGTGTCTGTGCCGCTCTGCGTCCCTTGCGCACCTGCCGTGCTTTTGAGATGCGCGAGACGCGCAGTTGTTTCATCGATGATCAACGCATTCTCATGGTCGACCACATTTTTACGTGCTTGCAGCGCCAGTAGCATTGCATCGAGCATCGACTCGATGCGTGAGGGTGGAATCGTCGCGCACAAGTTCTGCAAAAGGGCAAGGAGCTGTGCACTGGTGGGTGTGGTCGCAGTCAGCGCACTTGCTGCGGTCCGGCACTTGTCCCAGTCCGTGAAAGGAGGGTCCCACTCAAGCAGCGTGGCCAGGCATCCCGTGAGGCTGAGCCTAGTCCCATGAATGCCGTGCATATCAGTATATACAAATAAAATGGTGAGTACGGTCATCATGATGATGCGCATCGTCTCTGTGGCATACATTTGTGCGCGCACCTCTGGCAGGTGACGCAGCAGTTTTGTATTGTCGCGAAGCAGTGGGCGGACGGAGCGGGGTATCTTGGGCGCGGCACTCGGTGCATACTCGGCAAAGAGTGCCACGCGCATCGCATCGTACATCTCAGGCGTCCAGGATTGCTCGATTTGGCTCTCAGTAAAGGCACAGTCGGCGCATGCAGACATGGCGCGTGTGTGAAAGTGGTGTTGGTAGCACAAGCGAATACATTGCGCGACGCTTTCCCAGCTGGCCTCAATATGCCAGTACCTTCGGCGCACCATCGCAAGCATACTGCGCCCTAGCCACAGTCCCGTTTGTGGCGCAAGAAAAAACTGGAGCACAACCTCTTCCCAAAACACGGTCTTGTCGGGAAAGGACATGTGCGAAAGGTCAAGAAGGTGCAGCACTGGCTGAGTGAGCACCGCCTGCACCCACACGTTGCGCTCATTATCTGGTATACGCGTGTGCAGCAACACAGGGGTGGGCGCAGTATTTACAAGCACAATAGAAAGCCATTGTGCATGCGCTGAGGGCAGTGTGCAGGCCCAAGTAAGCAGTGCCTGTAAGAAATCGTTGAGCACGGCGACAGGGTACTGCTCTACGCCAACAAGCAGCAGCGTAACACGCGGCCATTCTTCACCAAACGATTCATCAAAAAACGCAGGGAGCAGACCGAGATCGCCAGGCTCGTGCGTGTAAAACATGGCGGCCATGGAGGCGCGTTTTGCGTCGTGTGCTTCGAACGATGTCGAGCGGTGCGCTTCTGCCAATGCGCGTTCGCCCTGCAAAACTGTCTCTGTGACAAAAGCAGATAGCGCCGCAACAAGGTTTGTACATTGCGACGGTGTCACAGCGACGCTGATACGTTTGTCGCAGCAGAGCTTGTCGGCAAGCAGCGCAGCGATCCCTTCGTAGGTTGCGCAACCACTGGCGTCGATCGCGACGCCATGAACTACATTGCCGTGCAGCATAGGAATTTTTGTAATATTTTCCACCACACTCTCCAGCGCCGGCGCGTACATGGTGTGCAAAAGCTGCAAAAGCCGCTCTCGCGCACGGCGCCATGCAGATGCAAAGGCAGTATAGCGCATGCGAGCGGGCTCCGTGTTTTTTTCAAACATGTCGAGCTGCGGAAATGGGCACGCATTTTCCTCTTCATTAGGATCATATGCAATGACCGTGATGGGCTACCGTTAGCTCCTCTTTAGCCTACCTCTGTATCCAACGCTTCTTCCATCGTCGTCGACGCCTACGCGCACGAGCCTTTTTGTTTCGGCCGAATCTAAGGCGCAGGCCGCGAAAATTGCGCCACGACTTCGCTCCCTCTGCAATGGCGCCAGCGAAGCGAGGAAAGAAAGATGTGTCCGCGCGCGCCGTGACAAAATCTATGAGCAAAGTGAGCGTGGAAGAGGATACGACGGATGTGTTCCTTTTTGTGCCGAATTTGATTGGTACGTGGGTGCACAAATGCTGATTTTAGGCTACGCAAGGGTTATTCTCGCAGCGATTTCTCTGTACTACATGCGCGATAATCCCAAGGTTTGCACCGTGCTATACTGCGTATCATGCATGTTGGATGCCTTTGATGGCATGTTTGCACGCCGGCTGGATCAGGCGACCAAGTTTGGTGCCGTGCTTGATATGGTCACTGATCGGTGCACCACCTCGTCCTTGCTGTGTTTCCTTACAGCGGCGTACCCCCGCTGTGCGCTGCTTTTCCAGGGTCTGATTACACTTGACTTTAGCAGCCATTACATTCACATGTACACGTACGTCCTCTGACATTGCTCACCTTAGCACGCTCGTGGCGGGCAGCAAGTCGCACAAAATCGTGGACTCGGAGGTGTCAAAGATTTTATCCTTGTATTATACCGACAATGTATGTAAGCATATGTCTTACACCAGCGTGTCTTGTTTATTTTCTGCGCGTGCAACGAGATCTTCTTCGTGTGCTTGTATTTGATGGATTTTTACAAACAGCCTCTTGAATTGCAAATCGCTCCGCTGCTTCCTCATGCCATGCTGAAGGCCATTTACGCAGACAGGAACGGCCTTTTCTACCACGCTATATTTTATTATATTCCTTCGTTGACCTGGCCGCAAATTCTTGGCGCGGTGACACTGCCGATTTGTGCGATGAAGCAAGCCATCAACGCAGTGCAGTTCTGGAAAGCGGCAAAGCGCCTTGCAGAGATCGATTGCGAAGAGCGCAGCCAGCGCCGCGCGAAGCATATCAAATAGTCGTACATGGAAATGCATGTGTTGATATGGTATCATAATGGTCTATTGATAGTCCAGGTAGTCCAATGCCTCTGTATTGTACTTGGCCTGCAAGGGCTCGACCTTGCGTAGCTCGCGCGAGATGTGCTCGATAATCATCCATGTAATGCCGTGCGAAATAAAGCTTCGTACTGCGCTAATGCCCAAGCCGCGGTACAGGCGCAAGAAATTGTGCGCAGGAACACCAAAGAGTTTGAACGCGTGCTTGTCTGTTGCGCCCGTACTCGATCCATTGTGCAAGAGCTTTTTGAACACATTCCTAGCACTCGTGCGCGGCACACCAGCCAGTGCGTCTCGCTGCACCTGTGTCTTGATCAGGTCCACGGGATACACTAGGAGCCAAGAGAGAATCCCAGCGCTGGAGCCGATCAGGAAGGAAAACATCGGACTCGGCATCCCAAACGTTTGCTTCTGTGCCTCCATGCGGTTTCCAATTGCACGCAGCGTATCGTAAATGCCAAAGTAAAGTGCGGTGCCAAGCATATCGCGCAGATTGTGCATTTGGAACCCGAGATAAAAGCCACGCAGTCCACCGTGCGTGCGGTACATATCGAGCGCGGCTTGGAATCCCGTCTGCGCCTTAAATGGCTGTATGGGCTGCCCTGGTTGCGCAAATTTCTGGCGCTGCGCGTAGATAAGGAACTCGAGTTGGCGCTGCACCTTGACCAGCTCAAACGGTGCGGACGCAAAACTGATCACGGATCCGCTCGTAATACCACCGATGCTGCCGTACAACGCAGTGCGCCATAGTTCACGTTCATTAAGCGGCCCAAATGTGCGCCCCAACCATTGCTTCGTTTGGGTATAGATACTAAACGACGACGTTCGCACAAAAGTAATGGTGATCACAGGAATGGTCACACCACGGAACAGGCCACGCACGCCTTCTTTATGTACCACAGCACGTGCACATGCCCACGCGCTTGGGTAGTACTTGACCTGCAGCCGACTCTTGATACTGTCGAACTTGGGTCAGCAGTCGATACACGTACAGGAAAAGCAGCAGCCGTCGATATAAGCGATGCCGGTCCCGCCGATACAAGCGTGGGATGCTCTAATATTAGTGTGTACACTCCACGCACGCTCAATGCACCACCGCAAAAGCGGATGTTGCTTTAGCAGCGACTCGCCGCAAGAATCCGGCATGGCGGGCGGCAAGCATCTAACGTCGATGACAGCAGGGCAAACTTTTCTTGCTGACTAATCAAATACAGCGCGTCGCATATTAAATGACTATGATTTTTACGCGGCTCGGCACATCGCGCGTTGCAAAGGGGTCGCTCGTGCTGGCTGGCGTACTAAGCGGGGGGAAGGCCTGATCGTAAAAGGAGGGCCGTGCACCACCTAGGTTGCGCGCACGTGCACTGTACCCCGAAAACGCGCTCCCTTCTCGGCTTCGCTGCGTCCAGGAGCCAGAGATCGGAGAGCGCTCGCCCCCAGCGTCGAGCCGGCCCTTTTCCGGCACGGCAAATGGCGATCCAATCCACTGTAGCATAAGTAGCAGCTCGCTCCAGCTAACGCTAAACCTTACGCAGAGTTCGTCGTCGCAGTGCATGCCGTCCAGGAGCGCGGGCAAATCTGTAGGCACTGGCACAGACACGTCGCGTTCGCCGCATTTGGAGCGTGTACATGCACCAGACCGCGAGACGCGCGCACCAACTGCATCGTACGCAATTTTTGCTACATCCACTGCCGTTGCAGTTGGCCTGTGCGGCGCAGTGCGGCGCGGCCCGCGCGCAGTTCTTGCAGCACTACGTGCATACGTTTCGCCGCGTAGGAATGCAGACATAAACGGCGCAGAGTCGCCGGATGGCACGTCCAGCGGCGTGTTCGATGCATTCGGCGTCTCGCCCATAAACCAAAGCCAGGAAGATGCGGCATTCCGCGCAGAAGGCGCACCTGCATGCATCGTGGCGCTCAGTGCAGACGTCGGCGCGATGACCTCGGTATTCCTGCGCGGCCATTCTGACTCGACTTCTGCGGTGTAATCCTCATTGGGGTGAACAAGGTATGGGTATCTGTGCAAGCGCCGCAAAAAGCCCTTGAGAACGCCAAACGTGATAAACCTCCGTATATCAATGCACTGTGTCCATTCGGGCATCTCTTCTGCCCACTCTTGTACAGTGCGCCCGATTTGCAATGCGGCATACAGGCGCCAAACGATCGCAACAGGGAGTGTCTCATGATTCGGCAGCGTGACATAAATAGCACACTCGCGCCCAATCTGCTCATCCTCCATGAAGTTCGCAATTTGCGGGCGCACGGCGTACATGTTGGAGAATTGGAAGATATCGATGAGGGTCGCGAGAAAATAGTACACAAGGTGCTCGATGCACTGCTTCACAAGCGCTAGATCTGTATCGGCAAGCTGTGCAATGCGCTGCACATGATTGACACCGTCAATGTAAGGCAGCAGCTTGACAAGCGTCAAATCCCAATTCCCACTTGCGTGCTTGCGAATGTTGAGCAAGACAACAGGCACGTCCCATTCGTTCACGTGGCGAGGGTTAGGGTAGGACGGAAATAGTTTGAGATTGATTGCGTCGCGCACTGGGTGCCCGAGCCCGTGTGGCGCGTGTGACTGCGACGATTCGGTGTGTGCGTGAACGTTTGCATCGCTGTGCTCGAGATTGGGTGCCTCGCCGAGCTCTGCATGCGTTACACGTGCATGTGGTCCTGAAGCACGGGCGAGCAAAGCGTTGAGCTCCTTTGGATCGACAAGGGTAAGATTCGGCTGCACTGTTCCGGGTTTGGCTAAGTGAAAGGGCTCCGCCTCCTCTGGGATCGCGATAAACGTTTCGCAATACGCATTGAGGTCCTCGTACAGCTGTTCGACGATCCCATAGAGTCGCGGCAGATTTTCTAGTTTGGATACAAACGAGCTTTCTTCTTCAAGTGCACGCAATGCTCGGCCGCATTTGCGGACGATGGGCTCGTACGCCGTGATGATAGCGCGACTATCGAATACAAAGCACAGGTTGAAGATAAAGTTGTTGCGCTGGTATTTGTCTGCTTGCTGCAACATCACTGGAAACCCAAGCACTTTGTAGCTGCAGCCCGAGTGTGCGGAGGAACGTGAGCGCACTTCGCAGGTGATCATATGACCACACAGCGGCTCTTTGGGGATCACATAGTCGGAGAGCGACGCAAAATCAAGCATCGGGCCACGCTGGACCCGGGCGAAAGGCATGTCGGGCGTGGAACAGGCTGAAAACGTATCCTCCGGCATCTGAAATAGCACTTTCGGGCCATCGACCGGGTGAAAGATGGCGAGGAACGTCGCCTCCAGGCGCGGCAAGCTCCGCTCGCGTGGCGCGGCGTCCATACGGTGGAGGGAAGAGCTCAAATCGGGTGACGCACACGGATCGGGATCTTGCCAAAGCGCATCGCCGGCATGCTAGCAGCGCGCTTGGGCGCCTTGGCAGCTCTGCTGCTCCTACATATTCTCAGCGTCACAGCGCAGCGCAATACATCGCATCTACCGGACGATGCTTTCCAGAGATTTACTGCAAACGATCCTGCACCGTTTCTCGATTTCCGCACGCACGATTCCCTACTTTCGCACCTCTTGATCCCACGCGTTGCAGGCACGGAGAATAGCACACTTGCACGGACAGCCATCATTGACGCACTTTTTAAGCAGCGCGACGCAAATAACCAGCCGAAGTGGCGTATTGATACGCCAACGTTCGAGGCATCCACGCCGCTGGGCCCTCGCAATATGACCAATATTGTGGCGACGCGCGATCCTGCGGCGCCGCGCAAGCTAGTGCTTGCGGCTCATTATGACTCAAAATACTTTCCGCCTGGGCCCAAGGAGGGGTTTATAGGCGCTACCGATAGCGCGGTATCGTGCGCCTTGCTTGTCGATACCGCGTACGCACTTGAAGAAGCCTTGGACCGATACACTAGTGCAATGAAAGCACGGCGAGACACACAGCATGAAGAAACTAACATGGACGATATTACTCTTCAACTTATATTTTTTGACGGCGAGGAAGCGTTTGTGGAATGGACCGCAGACGATTCCGTGTACGGCGCGAGAAATCTTGCAGAGCAAATGGCGTCCACATGGGTTGCGCCGTTCAATACACTTGCGCCGCGCTACAATACTCGCGCTCCTGTGCTTGAAATTGATCAAATCGAGCACTTTATCTTGCTGGATTTGCTGGGCGCGCGAGGGACGCCAGTGCCGTATTATTTCAATACGACTCGGTGGATGCATACCATGTGTATGAATCTCGAGCAAAGACTGCGCGATATGCACGCACTGTACCCTGCAGGAATGGATGCGCTTGGTTTGTTCGTCGATAAACAAGGGCCCGACTCTATTGAGGATGATAACATACCGTTCCTCCAGAAAGGCGTCGAAATCCTGCACTTGATTCCGTTTCCGTTTCCTAGCGTGTGGCATTCCACTCGCGATGACGCATCCGCGCTAGATTACAATACCATACACGCATGGGCCATGGTTCTACGTACATTTACTGCAGAGTATATGGGGTTGGTCAAGTAGAAAAGCAATGCCTATGCATCATTGAGCCGACTGAAGGAATACTGGACAGTACACAAGCGCGCCTACTAATGTAGCTGCCGCGTGTCGAATTAGGTGGAGTATGGGCGTTGCTTTTGCGCTCGCCGCGTTGGACTCGGCATGTGCAGCGCGCACTATTCCCTACCTGCTCGACGCGACCGACTCAGATGCACCAAAAGCGCGTCGCGCAATTGTGCAGCCTGAGCTGCGTTTTTCGCGCCAAGATCCCGCACAAGTATCTCCATCGACGCTCGCGGACCTCCACGCCGCGTATCGGCGAGCCAGCACGCAAGAAGTAACGCAGGGAGCGACTCGAATTTAACCGCGTCAAGAATCGGCTTTGGTATGCTGCGCTTGAGCACCTGCAACAGCACATCATTCTCCTCCGACGTCGGTGCTGCAAATGTCGAGAGCCGGTGTGCAATATCATCCGACACACTATACCTGTCAATGCCCGACACCATCAGTGCATGCCAATTTTCCACATCGTGCGCCAAAGCGCCGGTACCAAGCCTGGTAAGGTGCATCGCTTTATCCTTGCACACAATCAGTCCCATATGCGCTGCAAGCTGTGCCGTCTCATCAAGCACAGCTGAAACAGCGGCCGCCGCTTCAGTACGCGTCGCGCCGTGTACAGGCGCGGCAATTTGGTAATATCCTGGATTAGCCAAGGCGCGCCTTGCGAAAAACGAAGCACTGAGCCATGCACAAGCGTCTTCCATCGTCTTTACTCGCTGCGCCTGAATTTCCAGCAGAAGCGGCGCTAAAAGTGCGCTGGCATCCAATTTGGATTCCAATGCATATGGCGCACACAGCAGCCGTTGCAGCGTCGCAGCGCGCGTCTGATGGCACATGACGGCAAATGCACCTCTCGTCTCGGCAGGCCGGACGGCAAGCGCCTGCATCTCGAGCAAAACGGGGAGCGAATAGTGCTCCAAACCTGTTCCCACGCCAGATGTTTGCATGTACTCTGTACCAAGCACGCCGACCAGTCCTGCACGCATAGTAAGCAGCGGCACAGCGTCGCGCGAAATTAGCAAGATGCGCACAAGCCCCATTTCATACAGTTCCTCGACCAGTCTGCAATCTTGGGCACCAAGCCCCTTGTGCCATACACCAATTCCTTGTCGCAAAAGATGAGCAAGATCCGTGCGTTGCGCGCGTGCAGCAATCGCCTCTGGATCCTGCAAAGGGGTAGCAAGTGCTTCTGGATCGGTGGCCATGCGTGCGAGCAATTCATTCGCTGCAATCCAGGACTGGTTGCGCAACGGTGTGATCAAAATTGCAGGCCCTGGCGCAGCACGCACTCGCTCGTATGCTGGCTTAATATAGCCTCGGACTTGTGTGTCCGAGTACGGAATATCGACCGTGTCCATGGTGAGCGATACAGGATACGGTCGGTCCTCTGGCGCATAGTTGTACACATGTCGCGGTGCAATGCCCAGCCATGAAGCGACGCACTCTGCGCTTGCAAGGCTGGCGGAGCTCGCAACAATGCGCCGAGGCGCATTACGCAAAATCTGTATCACTGCAAGTTCGTATGTCGCATCCATGCAATGCATGTCCAACAAAATACACAGCGCCGTGCTGGGTGAGGACAGAGTCGCTGGCGTCACGACCTGTATCGCTGCGCCTTTCCCGATCAGCTTTCCTGCGGTCCACGCACGGCGCGAGAGCTGTGCAGTGTACTGCCTAGCCGCTGCATCGTGTGGCGCAAGGACAAGCACAGTCTCGTTAAGATCCAATGCACGGCAAATCGCCATTTCGATCACCGTTTTTTTTCCGGCGCCTGGCGGCGCACACAGCAGTACGTTCCGCGCAGAATGGGCGAGCGTGTGAAAAACTTGGGTTTGCACAAGATTAAATGCATGGATCCCGTCGCATGTGTACTCCTCTGCATACTTCACCGCGTCTTTAACATGCAGCAATGGAAGCGGCAACAAACGGGTGCTGGCCGACGGCTCTGGACACCACACGTCATTCATGTCAAGCTCCACGGCACCGTCGGCACCAAGCCAATGCTGCGAAGCCCAAACGACCGTGTACATCTCCTGCGACGCTGGCCGTGTTGCAGGATCGTGCAATGCAACATGAATTGAAACGCGTATATCCGGCGTGGAGGGATTGCCTAGCGCTTGGGTCGTATTGCGCAATATAAGACGCTCAGTGTATACGACACGCTGTGTCGCGTCTTCGACCCACAGCAAAATTGGCAGTGTGCTGCCATGCACCTTTTCGTCCCACACAAAATCGCGGCGCAGGCCAATGTCGAGTCGGACGTGTGCGTCGGGCAAAGGATAGGTCCGCACTGCAAGCTGCACTTGTGGAAAGCGCATTGCAGCGTTGTGTACTACCTCTGCGATCGCCTGGTTCGCACGTAGCAGAGTGCCAAGCGCTGGAAGTGGCATGGCGCGTAGTTGCCCTACCTCCAAGTCGTCTGCAAATGTAAGCACTTTGTGCTTCACTTCGGCCTTGAGCTGCATCTGCTTTAGCGGGTGCTCAAACGGCCACATGCGCCGGTCGACGGCCTTGGCGAGATTGAGAAAAGCAAAAGCGGCGGTCGCATACCCGCGCTCCAGCGCCATATCCACCAGGGAAAGGAGGACACGACCCGCATTCTGACTTACGTAGCGCCCATCCGAGACGAGGGCAAAGTCTTCAATAAACAGATTGCTCACAAACGCTTGCAAGAGGATATTCACCTTCCCGAGCGCGGTCCTGGCGCCGCCTGCCACTTGGCATGGGACGCTATCCAGCAATCGTCTCAGCTCCGTTTCCTCCGACTCGCGGTACGTGACCTGACCAAAATCGACGGCGCGGCTCATCAAGTCCAATGCATCGGCCTCGCGCAGATTGTTGCGCAACCGCTGCTGAAAGACTTCAACGGTGCGGTGCCCAATGTAGTAGCGAGACGCAATCCGGCCAATATTCGTAGGGTACAAGCGCCCGGACGTGGTGTCATGCACGACCATTCCGTGCTTGGTCAGGACCTTGGCGGCGTTGCTGATCCAATAAGCGCGACGCGTCGCCAGGGTTGGGTCCGCCGCGAGGTCCTGCAAGCTGATTCCGTACACGAGCGGTGCTTTTTTGAGACGCGTAAACAGATAGGTAAATCCAAGCCAAGACACGCCTTCGGTGATACTCGCAACAGAGCCCAATGCAATCTCGGCGTTCAATGCGTCAACAATACCTTGCAAAAAGGTGGACTCGATGGGGTGCGACGCAGTGACAGACTCGATGTAGTGCGGAAGCTTGTCGATATTGGTGCAAATGTACCCCACGCCCTTATCCTCGTACTGCGGTCGGCCTGCACGCCCAAAGATTTGAAGCACGTCGAGGATCCCGAGATCGACAAACTTACTCACATCGGCGTTGTACACGTCGGTCCCTTTGATAATCACTGCATACGCGGGCAGATTTACCCCCCATGCCAGTGTTGCCGTGCTGAACAGAATCCGCGTGGCGCCCTCCGCAAACGCACGTTCGGCCAAGTCGCGATCGCTACGAAGCATGCCTGCATTATGGATTCCAATTCCATGCGCAAACAACTCGCGCATCTCGCGATTACGGCTCATTGCTACGTTGCGTTGAAGTACAGTATTCTCTGTGCATTGCTCCGTAAGCATCGCTTCCAGTCCATCGTCTTTGCCTAGCTCCAGCAAAGACTCGGCTGACTTGACTGTATCCTTGCGCGTGTGCACAAACACCATTACCTGGTGGCCTGCCTCCACCAGCTGCTGCACTTTTTCGTAGGCGACCCGGTCGAGATTTGCGCGTGCGATTGTTGAACCGGCTTTGCCGCGCACGCCAAGAAAGTGCTGCTCAAGCGGGACGGGACGAAAAGCGCTGCCAAAGTAAAACAGGCCACGGTACCGATTCACGCCCAAAAAATCGGCCACATCGACATAGTTTGGCAGCGTAGCAGACAAGCCCACGATCCGAATCATGGACTGAGTCGACTCGACGAGCCGCTGTGTGCGTGCTACGATCGTCTCGATGACTGCGCCGCGATCTTCGTGCAAAAGATGGACCTCGTCTATAATTAGAAGGCGCACTGACAGTGCCAGTTCGCCCTCGCCTGTAGGTCGTCGCGTAACCACGTCCCATTTCTCCGGCGTCGTCACAACCATTTGTGTCTCGGCAATTTCGCGGCGCGAGAGCTGCATGTCGCCTGTAAGCTCCCGGACCTTGATGCCGAGGTACGCAAGGCGCTTGGAAAATTTCGACACAATTTCAGAGACAAGTGCCTTCATTGGTGCAACGTATACAATTTTAAATGCGTCCTTGTTGATGTGAATTTGTGTCCCGTCGACGGTCGCGTAGCGCGAGATGCAACGCAAAACGGACAGCATCGCGACATCGGTCTTGCCTGCACCAGTAGGCGCACAAATAAGTAAGTTTTCATTCGTTTGGTAGGCCATCGGATATACAGCGCTTTGCAAGCGGTTCAACGTTTTGTAATGACGGAATGCGCCTCGGCACACGAGATCCATCTCCGAGATTGGAAGAAGTCGCTCCGTGGAGCGAAAGGGTAACGGATTGCTCGGCGGAATCGTCACTTCCTCATACAAATTCTCGTGCGTGCGCATTGTGCCTAACGGAAGAGAAAATCGTGCGCCACCTGCGGTAAGGATATTGTTCTGCTCCGGAGCTGCGTAGACGTGCGGGTACGTCTCTGTATGCTGCGCAGGTGCAAGCGCAAGTGGCGCTTGACTAGATCCAACCCCGTGCTCCCTATGCCGCAAGATGCGCTCCAGTTGCGCGCCAGATGCGTCGGGCTTGGCGCATAGGGCCATGACCAGGTCAAGCTGGTCAAACCCTAGCAGGTCGGCAAGCTGGGTAGATACATGCTCAACGTCTGCCGCGTCCATACGCAGTGCACTCGTGGCAGCCTCGAGAATCCTCATTTGTGTGTCTCGGTCGGTATATGTGGACTCGATGTGTCGCACGAGCAGCGACGCTGCGCCGGCGTTGGCCGAATCGGGGATCGGCGGCGCTTCTGCAGGGACCGAAGAAAAAAGTTGGCGCCATATATGCGGTGTACGCAGTGCTAATGGCTTTGTGTGGAGAGTGCAATCTGTGTCAAGGTCGGACGAGGGCGGTATGCCGTCCAGGAGCGTGGTCAGGAACGCCGCGTCCATGGCCAGAAAATGTGCGCATGGGGCAGAAACTCTGCATGGATACAAAAGCATTTGGCTGACAAATACACGCCGCATAAACTCATTACATAAGCACTCTTGCTTTCCTGCAACGCTTCGCCATGGTTTCTGCAAGTCCGCCTTGGTACGTATGAGTCCATGCCGCAGCGATGATGAGTTTCCTTTATAATATCAATCTGTCAATCCACTGAGGTATTGCCTATGATTGCAAAAAGGGTTCTGAGTGCTTGCGTTATGTGTACAGTGGCTAACATGACAGTGCGTAGTTTGGTACGTACTTCTTTGGGGACAATGATGATTTTTCTACTTGGCGAACGCACCGAAAGGTGATGGGCCCACAACTATGCGTTATTGTCCTGAGTCCCCTTTTTTTTGTTTCAGGACTTGCTAACAGCAGGTATGAACGGCCACAATGTTGAAAAAGATATGGCCGTATTCCACCTCCCAGGCCATCCGTTGCCTGCATTGATCGGACTGTGTAGCACGGACTCGAAGAATACGCCGGTGGATCTCTTCATGCTTTCCTTGAGCCGCCCCGTGCTACTGTGCGCAGTTTCGTTCCCGACAAAACGTGTCGGGCAAGACACAGTCGTCGATCTGCACGACGCAACAGCGCAGCCGTGCGGTCTGCAATTACAGTCGATCAAGGACTGTATGCCGGCACTATTAGCATGTGAGCCAAATCTCGCTGTCTACGGCCTCAGCACCCACTCGCCCGCATGCTCGCAGCGCATTCACTCCGCGCTGGGTCTTCCATTTCCACTTTTGGCCGACACTGACTGTTCATTTAGCGAGCAGCTCGAGCTCCCGCGACAAAACGACAACGGACATGCGCTCCTCCGCCGCTGTACAATGCTGCTGCGCGAAGGCCAAATCACTCGGCTCGACTACCCTCTTGTGCATCCCACCCAAGCCGGCGCGCGAGCAGAAGAAATGCTGCAAAGAGACGCAGGGAAACGTATATAGATACCCACATGTAGTTCACTGCGTAGTACATACTCTACTGAGCTGCTGGCACAGTCTGGGAGCGTGCTGCAGTCTTTTCAGTGATCTTGCGGAACCTGCTGAGGTACTCGTCGCGCTTTTTGTCGACCATTGCGCGACCCTTGCTACCGGCAAAGTCGCTGCCGAGCACCTTGACACGCGCAGCCCAAAGGTGCGAGTACAAAATAAACAGGCCTGGGACGTAGATCGGCAAGGCACCGAGGAAAATCATGTCGCGCTGCGTCCAGCCAGTTTGGTTGATCCAAGGCCACTCGTTCGTCTTGGGAAGCGTGAGCCAAATCAAACTCATCTCCGAAAGCACGCCGAGCGGATATAAGACAATAAAGAACGAGTAGCGGGACCAGAGAGCCATGAATGAAGGCGAGTTCAAGAGCTGGTTGACGTAGAACGGGTAGCGCGTGATCTCGCTGAGCGACCAGGCGAACACGAGTACGCCGTACCAGGGGCTCGAAGCCGCGACGGTGTACTTCTCAACAACACCCCAAATAATGGCGATGCGCGATGCAACTTGGAGAGCAACCATAATGGGATTCGCCTGGACTAATCCAAACAGGGCGTGGAAGACTTCGAATACGGCGAGGGTCTGGAAGATGACGACAAGGGGTCCCAAGTAGCCGTGCATGCGCGAGAGGCGTGTGAGTGCCTCGGCTACAATCGGGTTGTACTGAGAGAAGGATGGAGCAGCACCGTGGATCATGTCCGGCGTGTACTCATCGACAAACTTGCCCACGGAAACGTACATAATCCGGCGCGCGTGTTCGCCTTGGATCATTTGCAGGCAGAAGCCAATGAAGATGCGAAGCCATCCCACAAACTGGAGGAGGTTATACACACAAAGGTAGAACGTCGTCAGAGGCGACGTATGCTTCTTGGGCTTGGATGCAGCGGTGGTGTTCATATTCAATGGGGAAAGTGTGAATGCTTACGCACGCCGCTTTTGCTTGACCAGTTTCACATGGGCCGGTATCTCCACATGCACCAACCATGCACCCCGCACAGAGCGCAATCTTGTTGGGGGCCGTGCTTGTCCTGCATGTGGTCCACGCACCATTTACAAAGGTTGAAGAGAGTTTCAGCTTGCAGGCAGTGCATGATATTTTGACATACGGCATCGCGCCGGAGAGCATAGCTGCATACGATCATATCGCCTTCCCCGGTGCGGTGCCCCGCTCATTCCTTGGCCCGCTCCTGCTGGCAGGGTTGACAGCGCCGCTGCTCGGTGCAAGCAAAGCGCTGGGCATTGTGCTGGACGCGTCCCAAGTACAGCTTGCAGTGCGGATCGTGCTCGCGCTTGCGACGTGGGCGGCGCTCATTTTTTTTTGCACGTGTGTCTTTCCTCGGCACGCCCTTGCGCAGCGCTACTTTTACTTGCTCTGCGCCGCGCAGTTTCACCTGACGTTTTGGACGGGCCGCACTACGCCCAATGGAATTGCGTTTCCCCTCGCCGTAGCGGCGCTGGGTGCGATTGTGGGCCATAGAGGGACATATGCAGGGCTTGTCCTGCTCGTCGTCACAGCCAGCACCCTGCGCTTCGAGATTTTCGGTCTTTGCATTCCAGCGTATCTGTGGGTATGGCGCTCGGGCAAGCGCTTTGCCGTTGTGTTTTGGACAGGCCTCTTTTCGATCGGCCTGGGCGCCCTCCTCTCCCTCGGCGTCGACTCCTATTTTTGGCGCCACGTGGACAAAATCCGTGTGCCGCACCTCGGCGCGTGGGTGTGGCCCGAAATCAGCGCCATGCAGTTCAATGTCGTCGATGGGCACGCGTCGAATTGGGGCACCATGCCGTGGCACACGTACCTGGTGCACGATATACCCCGCATGCTCACCGGCACGCTCCCGTTGTTCCTTGTCGGCCTCATCTATCCCGTCCGTGCATTTCCCCGCGCTGCGATCCTCTGCATGGCCCTCTTTCCCGTCGGCTTGCTCAGCATTTTGTCGCACAAAGAGTGGCGCTTCATTCTCTACTCGGTCCCGCTACTCAATTGCGTGAGCGCGGTGGGCGCTGTTGGATGCCACGCATCCATGCACCGCATCGTGCCGCTTGCATGCATTGCAGCGGCGTTTGCCTGCTCCCTCCTATTTTCACATGTCAGCGCACTCAATTATCCCGGCGGTGCGGCACTGCATATGCTGCACCGTGCAGTGCCCGAGGGAGGCGTGTCGGTGCACGTGGATACGTTGGCCGCCATGACGGGCGTCACACGTTTCCAAAGCATCCACATGCACCGTCCATCCCGCTCGCTCGTGCCGCAGACAGAGCCCGAGTGGGTGTATGACAAGCGCGAGGACCTCGGCTATGACGACGATGCATGGCGCGAATATACCCACATCATCACCGAGCATGCCAATTGCAACGTCACGAGCCGCGCTCTTTTTACGCCGATAGCAGAGGCACTTGGGTACAGCGGCGCACAGCGCAAGCCATGGCACACCTACAAGCAGCACCTGTTGACGCTGCACACGCACCGATCGTTTGCCTCTGTGCGTGACGCTTTGCTGCCAGTCCATGTATATCAGGAACCGATGCTATGGATTTGTAAGCGCAGTAACATGCTAGCCAAATAGTAGTTCCAAGTTCGCCATCACCTCAGATGGTGCGTCTTTTGATGCGCTCTGGGCCAGTGCATGTTCCACCAGCTCCTTTTTGCGTCGCTGGATTGCGAGGACCCTGTCCTCGATCGTCTCCTCGATTAAAAACCGGTGGACGGTGACGGGTCTGGTTTGGCCGATGCGGTGGATGCGATCCACCGCCTGGTCCTCAATGCTCTGATTCCACCAGCAGTCCATAAGCCATACATGATTCGCCGCGGTCAAGTTCAAGCCCACACCACCGGCACGCAGCGAGATGAGAAAGAGGGCCTGTGCATCGCACTCGGCAAACTGTGCGAGGATTGCCGCACGCTCGGCCTGCGACGTGCGGCCATCGAGTCGGAAAAACGTGTAACCTGCTTTTTTCAGGTGCGCCTGGATCAGGTCGAGGAAGCCAGTGAATTGCGAAAAAATAACGCCTTTCATCGTCGAATCGTTACTCATGAGCTGCGCGAGCTGTGTAAGGAGTGCGTCGAGTTTTGTGCTTCCCCGGAGCGGAGGCGCTTCGGATTTGTGGCGCGAGGGCGCTTGTGGGCGTACAGACTCGACCAAATCCTCCGCTTGCACGGGTCCTTTGCGGCACACAGGACAGTGCGGCTCCTCGCCTCTGTCTTCGCACGCTTGCAGGTACTGTACAAGGCACTCGCGACATCCATGGTGCATGCACAGCGGCAAAAAGCATTTTGACTGGCGCAGCTCCATGCAAAAAGGGCACTCTTCTTCGTCCGCCTCGCACGGCTGCGCGAGCTGATCGAGAACGTGCAGCGCAAAGTGCGCTCCATCCGCGCCGTCGGCGCCCTGCTGGAACTTGGCGATCAACGCGTGTATGTGCTGGTAAAATTTCTCCTCCTCGTTGACCTCGTCTGGCATCGATTCGGGCCGCGACGCACGATCATGCAGCACCAACATAGGATGGCATACAGCCTGGCGCAGGCGCATGAGCACGGAAAAAATAAGACTAAAGTTGCGGCCGACCAGGCCTTGTGCAGCGAGGCGCCGAAATCGAGCGCGTGCGCGGTCGTATACACTGTTGTAAATTTCGCGCTCTGCAGGGGAAAAGGCGAGGCGTTGGGTATCGAATCGTTTTTCAGGGAGCTCGACAATTAAACGCCCGTCCTTGTCGTGGCTGCCTTTTTCGCGGCGGAGCAGGATGCTGGAGAGAATGGACTGCACAATATCCAGCGCGCGCGCACTCTGACTCGCAAATGGCTTCGCAAGAAAGCTGTTGAAGAAGCTCACGTCGCCCCAAGGCTCCACGCGCAGGAACCGCAGCAGGCTGTACAAGTCTGTCAAACGATTTTGAATGGGAGTGCCTGTCAGCGCCCAGCGCCGGTCTGCATGCAGCAGAAAACTCGCACGCGCAGCTACTGTGCTGCGGTTTTTGATATTGTGCGCTTCGTCCAGAATGACGCGGTGCCACGACTCAGCAAATAGGAGACAGGTGCCAGCGCGCTCAATTTCGCGCTTGTACTCGTGCGTGAGAGTGCCGTAGGATGTAATCACAACATCGACACGCGATTCGTGCAGCGCACACGCAAGCTGTTCGCGAGCGTCGCCATAGTAGAGCAGCACGCGCAAGCTTCCAGGCACGCTCGCGCGCTCCAGCTCGCTTTTCCACTGGCTCAAAAGACTCATTGGTGCCACGACAAGTGTGGCACACGACTTGCCTGCAGTGCGGCGCTGTGCGCCAAACGCACTGGCAAGCGAAGGCTGGCGCAGCGTGCGCGCTTTTTTCGCCGGTTGCTCAGGAGAGTCGAGCGCGCGATTTGCGTGGATCAAACTGGCCAGCATGATTGTCTTCCCGAGGCCCATTTCGTCCGCCAAAATTCCGCCGCGCGCGCCGCGACTGGCGGGCTGAAAGTGCAGGCTGACATCGCCAATGTATGGGTTGTAGAAGAAGGGTTCGCACCCCGCATCAGGATCGTCAGCAAAAGGGAAGGTATACTGCTCCCAAAGTGGGTGCAAGGTAGACGCACGGTTCGACGAGCCTTGTGCATCTTCCATCTCTTGCATCCACCCCAGCGCCTGCTTTTGGTACGGCCGGAGCGTGAGTGCAAACGTCGCTGGCGGCTCGATTTCCGGAAGAGACAGGTCATGCTGCTGTGCCTTGGCGTAGATGTCGCGCAGGTTAGCATGCGAGACCTCTGTACCGTCATTCTCCGCGTCGTCGTTGACCGTGGGCTTGTTTGTGCGCGCGCTTCGCTCCTCTTCGCTGGCACGCATGGTTTTCGTCGGCGTCAGATTACACGTGCGAAAAAGACGGTGCAGTGCTGCTTTGCGCTGGCGCAAATGCCGCTCGTGTGCGCTCTCTTCCGCCAACAAGTTCTGTGCATCGTTGGCCAAGTCGCACATCGCCGTCACACTTGCACGGAACGCGTCTTTGAGCATGTACGCCTTGATCTCAAGGATGATATCCGCACCGACCGTAAGTGGAACGGGACAATCAACGACAAAACCGTCGAACTCCACCGTCCCGTTGTCCAAGAGGGGCGCCATCCACCCGCCAACATCCACAGGAATCCGGCCAACTTCGAAACCGCGCAGGGTACTGAATCGCACGACATGATCGGGCCGCTCACGCGCTGATTTCGGAACGGATTTGCTGCCGAAAGAGAGCTTGGCTTGCGCGCCTTTTGCCGGCGCGCTCTTTTTCTTGCGTGTGATCATCACCTGGTGGCCGGGGCGGATGTACTCGCTGCCCTTGGTCATCGAGTACGCAGGCAGCACAAATGTGCCCAAGTAGCGCCGCCGCCAGTCTTTCTGTATAGGAGCAGGTGTGGGTATACTGTGCTCGTCTGCATCGAGGAAAAAGAGCGGCGCGTTGTTAGCGTGAGCGTCCGCCATAGGACGCCGCTGAACGTGTTGGTTGCCAAAAATGGGATATGGGGCTATTTTGCTAATTTACACACGCGCCACTCCACTTCCTACAACACATCCGCACTATCCATTTCGCCGTCGCCAAGCCCATACTCCACGCTACTCGTCTCGCTCGCCCAATCGTCGTCGTGGTGGTCGTCACTCTCGCTCGCCCCGCAATCTATCCCCGAAGTCGTGTCCTCTGCAACAACCTCTTCCACAAGTTGTGCGGCTCGCTGCCGTCGCGCGATCTCTGCGCGTTGTCCATAGCGTTTAGGCGAAACAAGCGATAGGTACTCGATTTCGTCGAGATCGGGGAGAACAATCTCGTGCACCGGCTCCTGTGCCTCCTCATTCTGCGCCTCCTCATTCTGCGCCTGCCGCACTGCCCACTCAAGTGCGTCGAGTGCGTCGTGCTCTTCGAGCTGCCCGCGCCGTGTGCGGACAGAGCCAAAGCGCTGGTAGGGCAGAACCATGACGCTCGCGCCATTTGTTTCCACGTCAAGTGCAAGCGCACTGGAAGCGGGAAGCGGCACCTGCGTCGTGGCGGACGTCTGCGAGGTCTGTGTGGGTGAGAAAGGGGTCTGGGGAATGGACTGAGACGATGGCGCGGCCTCTTCGCAAACATCCATCTCCATCTGCGGCGACGCAGGTACGTCTGCTGTGCTGGCCGTCCGAAAAAAAGGGCGGAATCCGCGCGCGGATGCTTGAGTACGCTTTCTGGGCGATGGGCCGAACGCGTCATAGTTGGGTATCTCTAGCGGTGTATCCCGAGAAGAAAAAATGCGCCGCTTTGCCTGCGGCCCCTCCTCTTCCTCGGCGCGCTTCGAAGGACTTTGTGCTAGGAGCAGCGATGCACGCGACTGCACATCGTACCTTGGCAAACGCGCATGTGGCGGCGTGCGCACATCTTCGCCGCGCAGCCGCTTGCGTGCCTTGGTACGTGGTGTGTACGCAAATATCTGTGGGGGTGTCTTTTTCGGTTTCGTCGGTGTAGGCACCGCACGTTTTGGCGACGTCTCCGGCTCGCTAAGGTCCGAATCGCACGCGGCAAAGTCGTTCTTTTTTTTGTACGTGCGCTGCGGCGTACTTGGAGACCGAAACGGATTGCCGGGACTTTGCACCTGTATCGTCTTTCGCGGCTTCGTGGGCGTCGTCGGCGGCGCAGGCATCGCTGTGCGCCGTGCCTCTTTTATTTCTTTTTTCGGCGGCTTCGGCGCGCCTTTTGCCTGGCTCAGCGCATGCCACGTATCATACGTCAGTGCCATATCGGGATTGCGCTGCATATCCGTACGTGACGGATCGCGACCATGCGTCACGCGGAATTCGCGCTGCCATTGTTTCAGCTCTTTGCGCAGAATCGCTTCCATGCAGGACGCCCTAGTGGAGCACCGCGCTGGTCATTTCGCCACGTGGTCTATCGAAGGGTATGGGAGAGCAGCGAGCGGCGTGGCGGCGCGTGGGCACGCGTGCTGGGTGCGCTGTGCGCATGCTGCTGCATGATACGACGCAGTTGTAGGGTCGCACGCTCGTATCCGACACGCAGGACCTGGCGCTGAAACGCGTCGGTGCGCATTCCTTGCTCGACCAATCGCTCCATCGAGAGCTGCATTGTGCTGCTCGCTGCGGGCGGTGGCGGCACCGCATCAAGGCTAGAAGGCCCAAATACTTTCATAGAGCGGATATGCGTATCCTTTCCGTTGAGGTGGTTGCCGAGGATGCAGATTTGCAGCACAAACACGTCGATGGGCTGCATATCCTCCACGCCCACAGACGACTCGACGCCAAATGGGTCCGGTGTGTCAAGAAAAAAGTGGCACCAGCCCTGTGGTTCAAACAGCTCGCGGTACCTCACGTCGACCAGGTCATACGGATGCGTACCGGCACGGACTAAAATCTTTGTGGGGGTATACGAGTCGTCTCGTCCACAATCCAAATAAATCGATACATGTGTAATCGCCGTGCGTTTTTGAAAGTGTATGTTCACCATGTGCGGTAATTCTCCATCGCTCCTGCAGTCAGCAATCCGTAGACAGGCACATACTGCCAGAGCGTATCCAAGCTGTCGTCCGTCAGCTGCGCAGCGCCGTAGTCCGGTTTCGCCGAGCTGAGCAGCCATGTAGTTCCTTCCATGCTTCCCACATCGTGCTTATTGGACAGGTCTGTATAAGAAGATTGCCTACGCACCATACGGATCCAAGCGGTCCAGCGCGCGCGCAGCGCCCATGGTGTGGAGGTGTTGTTGTGCGTTGGGGAAGTATGCGGAGTGGAGCGCGCTTGGAAGTATGCAGATGTGGGGCGCAGGCCACAAAGGGAGGGGCGGAAGGGGGAGAGGAAAAGCGCCACTTCTAAGTAGTAGCGTCGCGGTCGGACGATGGCCGAATGTGCGCACCCGATCCAAGTGGCGGGACTGTGCGCGATATGTGGAAAAGAAATTGACGAGTACGCTGCATCCCTTACTTATACAGGCAAAACTTTGAGCAGCAGACATTTGCAACACTGCACTCTTCCGCGTCGGTGAAAGTATCACGCTCCGAGGCGGAGCGCATTGACAAAGAAACGACAGAGCGTTTGCTTGGAGACAAGAAATTAGCGCTCATTGTCGATTTGGACCAGACAGTGATTCACGTCACTGTCGATCCGACCGTGCGCGAATGGGCACACGATACGAGCAGTCCGCACCGGCATGCATTACGCGATATTGTAGCGTTCCAGCTTGGTGCCGATGGCAAGTCTGTATCGCACGCACCACAGCATCTTGATGAAAAGGATCCCACGGCGTTTGCAACGGATGGCGATGAGGACGGGTGCTGGTACTATGTCAAGCAGCGGCCTGGCCTGCAGTCCTTCTTGCTGCACCTCGCAGAAATGTTTGAGCTACACGTATATACGATGGGAACGCGCTCGTATGCAGACTGTGTGTGCCGCGTTATTGACCCCGATGGCAGGTTGTTTGGCTCGCGCATCCTTTCGCGTGATGAGAACGACAGCCTGGTCCAGAAGAGTCTGGCACGCTTATTCCCAATCAACACGTCCATGGTCGTGATTATTGACGATCGCGCTGACGTATGGAACTGGAGTCCCAACTTGATCAAAGTTGAGCCGTGTATGTTGCAAGGCGCACTGACCACAGACGAATTTTTTGTCGGCATTGGCGACATTAACAGCGCGCATCTCGGACCTGCAGCGCCAGCGCCAGCACCAGCACCAGCACCAGCACCAGCACCAGCACCAGCACCAGCACCAGCACCAGCACCAGCACCAGCACCAGCACCAGCACCAGCACCAGCACCAGCACCAGCACCAGCACCAGCACCAGCACCAGCACCAGCACCAGCACCAGCACCAGCACCAGCACCAGCACCAGCACCAACGTCAGTGCCCGTAGACGCACCAGCGCCAGACGAAGCGTCTCCTTCAGCTCCCCTCGAGCAGCAGCAGCAGCAGACCATCTCTGACCAAGTTGACGCACGTCCCCTCAAGCGCCTGCAAGAAGAGACAGATGCTGTCGCATCTACAGACCCCGCCGCGCCGTCGCACACTGTACTAAACGACGATGACAACGAGTTGGAACTAATTCAGCGATTGCTTACCGATATTCATACCCAATGGTACGCGGCATGGAGCGCCAAACACAGTGCGAGTCCCGATACCAAGGACATTATCAGCGGGATGAAGCGCAAAGTACTGGACAAGTGTGTACTTGCATTCTCTGGTCTAATCCCCCTTAACGAGCGCCCGGAGAGCAGCGCGGTGTGGCTCATGGCGCAAGAGTTTGGTGCTGCATGCCGCCGCAGCATCACACCCGACGTAACGCATATCGTCGCGACGAATGCGGGCACTGCGAAAGTTGAAGAAGCGTTTCGGCGCGGCAACGTCCACGTCGTATGGCCAGCATGGCTCGACGACTCAATCCGCCACTGGACAAACGAGCCTACAGAGCCATACGCGATTCCACGCAGCGCACAGCTGATGCAACTGCCCAACGAGGCTTTGCGCAACCTCGCAACCAGCGTCTACTCTGAAACCGACTCGGACAACAACGAGGCCCCGCTCGACCTGGCGAGCATGGACTGGGGCGAGGCAGAGGACGAGGTGGACGCGTTCCTCGACGATGACGAGACCGACAGCGAGCTCGATAGTGCCTCGCAGTCCACTTACAGCGAGAACGGCGCCGACAGTCTTTTGCGCTCGCCCCTCAGCCGACGGCGGCACAAGGCGGCCATGCGCGGCGGGCAATCCAAGCTGCGCCAGCATGTCCTTGCCGACGACGAGTCCGGCTCCGAATCAGAGCTGAGCGATCCGCCACGCAAGCGCCCACGCGCCGATGCGCCGCTACAGAACGAGCATTTGCACGCGCGCAAAGGGACATCGACGCCTTCGGACAGCGAAGAAGAGCATTTCCTTGACGACCTTGCGTCAGAAATGGAAAAAGAGCTAGCATAATGGGGTGTATATAGTACTCATTACATACCCTTTTGCGTCCGCCGCTTGGTTTTCGACGTACGCAGAGACGGCGGCTGTGCGCCCAGCACGGTATCGAACGCCGAGGCAAGGTGCGCCATGTCGGCGTTGCGTACATGTGCAATACGGTCCAAGGTAGACAAGGTAGTGGGCGCCTGCACTGGCTCTTCGACGGCTGCAACCACCCTGACCGGCGACGGCGCGCGCTTCTCAGCCTTGGGCAGCAGTGCATCCAAAAACGGATCCAGGAGCATCGACATTGGGGGCAGCAAATGCGCGGGCGTTTCAAAGAGGGCAAGTGCATCGGCCACCTTGTCGTCCTGCACGCTCAACTTTGCCCTGTCTTGTAGCAGCAGCTTGTCCACACGTTTTTGCTCCTCTTCATCCACGCCAAACAGCTCGTCAAAGAGCGTCGCGCGCGGGGCGGTGAGCTGCACTCCATGCAGCGAGCGGCTAGGAGCAAGTAACCTTGCGCCAATCAACGCACCCGCATCGCTCCATGCCACCCACGCAGCTGCATCTGCGTCGAGCACGAGCGGGGCACTGCGCAGAGGCATCGCGATGCGGTACGTCGCCTCGTGCGGCACCGCAGCGTGGGGCCGAATAAAGCGTAAGTACGACATGCCTTGGTCGCGCTCCATCGCCAAAACACCGTCGCGGAATGCAACTAGATCGTCGGCCCGCTGCAGCGCGCTGTACACGACTCGTTGCGCGACCAAATCCCAGACGACCATGCGGTGATTACTCCCAAGCGAGGCAAGGAAGCGTCCCTTGCGGCCCACAAACACGCTCTTGCGTACAGAGCGCAGCTCCGGCGCGGCAAGACGCGCCTGCATAATTAGGGTATGCGGGTCCCAGAGCGTGACAAACACGCCTTGCGCTACGGCAAACAGAGATCCGTCAGGCGCCCATGTTACATCGTGCGGTACAGTGTCGCGGTAGGCAAATGAGCTGCGGCATACCCAGTACGTCTCAGCGCGCGCGCCTTTAAGAGCACGCTGCGCCATACGCCACGTCTTCACTTGCCCGTCCGTTCCCGCGGTAAGGAGCAAGAAGGCACCCTGTGCGTCGGTGCCGAGGCACGGCGAAAAGCACATAGCAGTCACACGGTGCTCGTGTGGATAGTCAATGCGTGTGTTGAGCAGAAACGTGCGCTTTTGCGCGTCCCAGTGCCAAAACTTGAGCAAGAGCTCGCCGGTGAACGCGCCATTGTCGCGACCATCGATCGTCGCCATCCATTCGGCGTGCGCTGCATTGGGCATCGGGCCACTGAGTGCGACGTGCAAGACGCGTGGCGGCGCGAGAGCCTCGTCTTCGGGGCGCGAGATGCGGTTCGAAGGGACAATCTCAACGTCCCGGATATGCTCGTGTGTCTTGTGGTCAATGAATTGCAGTGTCGATGGGTGGCCGGCGGTAGTGACAAGATGGCCGGCAGCGCGGTCCAGCGCAAGAGGGTGCGGCAGCGCTGCGCGCTGTTCTTGCGTGAGAAGCGCGCGCGTCGCATCGCACTTGATCGGTGCAAAGGTGTGCACAGGCTTGAGGCTCAGGCTCGCGATAAAGACGACGCTGCTATCTGCAAGCCGCACGACGTACGCTTGCTCCCGCTGCTCAAATCCGGGCGCGACGGCAAGGGCGACGATGCCCGCGCCGAGGCGCGGCACGTACTCGCGGTCGTCATTGCCGGCAACGTTGCCGCTGTGCAGCCTCCAGAGGACCAGAACGCCTTCTTCGCCGCCCGAGAGAAGCTGTGCGCCATCCGGCGTATACTCCAAGGCAGCCACTGCGTGTGCGTGCCAGTGCAAGGTCGTGGTGGGCGATGCGGCCTGCAGCTCTTTGGCCGCGTCTCGGCGCTGGCCGGGGTCGAGGCAGTACCAAATACGGATCTTGCCGTTCTTCTCGCCCGTCGCAAATCGCGGCATGCTGGTATCGGGATGAAATGCGAGCGCAGTAAGCTGTGATTCCGCGGCATACTTGACAAAACCCGCGGTGGTATCGTGAAGAGAGAGGACGTGGACTTTGGTGGCGCCGAGTGCAACGAGCCATGCGCCGTCGGGAGAAACGGCAAGGTGCGTCACCTGGCGGGCTTTGCCAAGGCGCACAAGCTTGGATGGCTTGTGTGTTGTCGGACTCGCACGTCCGAGCTGGACCGAGTAGATGGTGGTGCTCGGCTTGCCCTCGTCGTCCGCGCCGCGTTTCGTCGCTGCAAGAAAAAGGCGATGCTTCCACAGCGTGTTGGCACTCACGGCACATATGGGATGGCCAATCTGTACACTGTCGTGCAGCTCCGCGTCGAGGTAATCCCACGTCTTGACGCATCCATCGAGCGACGTCGTGATCAGCTGGAGTGGGTTAAAAGGGCTCAGAAGCATGCCTGTAATGGGCAGGGTATGCCGCTGGTCAACATCTGTGCTTTCGCCCGAAAGACTCGAGACGATTTTGTTCGTCGCGCGCGAGAGAATTAGGACGCTCGCTTGGCGCACCAAGAATGCGTAGCTGCCGTCTCGGGTAAAGACGGGCGGGATGGACGAGCAAATCTCGTCCTGCAAAGCGGACCATTCCAAATCTACATGTACGGGCGACCCATCCTTGTCTATAGGCGGGTCGGGCGTGGCTTTTTTTCTTGCAGGCATGCTAGGCGCATGGGTGTGCTGCAAAACTTGTGTACGCACGGCGAAAGAAAAAAAGTATTCGGCCGATGCATCCACTCCACAACAGGTGAATTGGGCAGCATCGCAGCTATCAACAGATACGCTAAGGGACGGAATGAACTTGAAATGAATAGTAGAATAAAGCCATGCAATGGATAAACGAAATGAAAAGTGTTGGTAATGGGATGTGCAGCGTGTAGTCATTGCTTGGTTACCACTCGTTGCCGTCACCAACGTCATCGCCATCACCTTCAAAGCCAGGGCCGTCGCCGCCGCCATAGCCTCCTTGGCCCTCGGGTGCTTCGTCGTCAGGACATGGTTCTTGTCCTTGACTTCCCGTGTCGGGATAGCTGCCACCGGGTGCTTCGTCGTCAGGGCATGGTTCTTGTCCTTGACTTCCCGTGTCGGGATAGCTGCCACCGGGTGCTTCGTCGTCAGGGCATGGTTCTTGCCCTTGACTTCCCGTGTCGGGATAGCTGCCACCGGGTGCTTCGTCGTCAGGGCATGGTTCTTGTCCTTGGCTTCCCGTGTCGGGATAGCTGCCACCGGGTGCTTCGTCGTCAGGGCATGGTTCTTGTCCTTGGCTTCCCGTGTCGGGATAGCTGCCACCGGGTGCTTCGTCGTCAGGGCATGGTTCTTGTCCTTGGCTTCCCGTGTCGGGATAGCTGCCGCCGCTAGGATTAGAGTCAGGGGAGTCATCAGGGCATGGTTGGCCACCGGGGTAAGGAGAGCCGCCGCCAGAGCCGCCACCAGAGCCACCTCCAGGGAAAGGAGAGCCCCCGCCAGTGCCACCGCTATTAGTCGGAGCGGAAGGCTTTTTTGTTGTCGACTTTGACTTGGAGTTTGACTTGGTCGAGGAGCGTGATCTAACCATTGATTTAGAGGTTGGTGTCGGCATTGTGGTGGTCTTTTTGCCGTCATTGCCACCGGGGCCACCAGAGTTCGGAGACTTGGGTTGTCCCCCACTGCCTCCGCTGCCTCCGTTGCCGCCGTTTCCGCCGTTTCCGCCGGGACCAGAAGAACCAGGAGAGCCGCCGGGGCCTTTGCCGCCGTTGCCGCCGTTGCCGCCGTTGCCGCCGTTGCCACCAGAGCCACCGGAGCCGCCGTTGCCACCAGAGCCACCAGAGCCGCTGTGACCTTTGCCGCCGTTGCCTCCGTTGCCACCGGAGCCGCCGTGACCTTTGCCGCCGTTGCCTCCGTTGCCACCGTTGCCGCCGTTGCCACCGTTGCCGCCGTTGCCACCGTTGCCACCGTTGCCGCCGTTGCCACCGTTGCCGCCGTTGCCACCAGAGCCACCGTTGCCGCCGTGACCTTTGCCGCCGTTGCCTCCGTTGCCACCGTTGCCGCCGTTGCCACCGTTGCCGCCGTTGCCACCGTTGCCGCCGTTGCCACCAGAGCCACCGTTGCCGCCGTGACCTTTGCCTCCGTTGCCACCGTTGCCGCCGTGACCTTTGCCACCGTTGCCACCGTTGCCACCGTTGCCGCCGTTGCCACCAGAGCCACCGTTGCCACCGTTGCCGCCTTTGCCGCCATGACCATCGTCATCGTCATTGTCGTCATCATCGGGCTCGGCACAGTTTTCGTAAATCTCCTTGAGAGCACGAGTGACCAGGTTATTTGAAAGGGAATGTGGATCCAATTTTTGATTATTGGCTTGCAACTGTCGCCGCACCAGTGCATCGACATTGTCCGTGCGTTCTCCTGGAACAGACATGGCGCTCACTGCCATATTGGCCAGCATAATTGCAAGGGCGATCTTGCCAACGTGAAGAAACTGCATATCAAGAGTTCTCCAAACACAGATTCGAGGGTACGTTCAAAACACTCTACTAAGTGGCTCTGTATATATGCTTCCGCATGACAGTGTGTCACTTCCTATCTCATCCTTGGGAATCATCTGTGCACCATCTGGAATGTGCACAAAATATTATTACGTATACGACATCGTGAAAATGAACGAGCAATTGTGCATGGGCTGCATGACCAATTCACCATTGGGGTTGACTTTACGGGCTACGCGGTAGTGTACTGCATGCAATGTTAAAAATAGACGCGCGGTTCATTTCCTACTCAAATCCACTATTACGAGCATGTTCGGCATATGCGCGAGCTGAGCGTATTTTGCTTTGTGAATGGCGCGGAATTGTAGCATACAATGGTGCTTGGCTGCACCTGCACCTGCTCATGGCGTACCTCACAATGTCTTGGGCACTATGTACATATGAAAATCCAGAGCGTAACGTGAAGAATGACAAGGAACAAAAGTGCAAATTCGTATGATCACTGTTGGATCGGACCGAAATTCTCGTGCGCCCGCGCTTGAGTAGAGCACCATTTATCACCAAAGACGTATTGGCGCCGTATTGGAATCACTTGGACCTGTAAGATGCTTATGCGGAAGAGGCGTCGCTGCCATCAGACATGAGGGTGTCGGAAGAGCCACTGCCCATTTCAGCACCAAGGGCACCTTGAGCGTCTTGAGCACCTTGAGCACCCTGCACGTCCTGAGCACCTTGAGCACCCTGAACACCGCTAGACGCGCCAGTGAGTGGCGAAGCAGAGCTACCTGCAGCTTGGCTCATGCCCATAGAAGCGTAATGAGATTTGCTGTGCTTGCTCTTGTGGGCGCCGCCCTTACTATGCAATTTACTCTTGCCATGCATCTCTCCTTTATGTTCGGCCTTGTGTCCTCCTTTATGCTCGGCCTTGTGTCCTCCTTTGTGCGATGGGCGCTTGCTGTTGACAGCATCCATACTCGCCTTAGACATTGAGCCTTGCGACTGTTTGTACGTGTTGCTCAGACGCTTTTTCCCGCTATGCTTGCGACTGGACATGGCCGGGATGCTCGAGGGCTGCACACTCATCGATCCGCTTCCCATGCCGCTAGGGCTTAACATGCTGCTCGACATGCTACTCGCCGGATCGGCACCTCCCCCGGCGCCGGCAGCCTGTACCTGACGCCGATCAAGGACATCGCCATCGAAAACAGGTGCAGCGGCACTCAGGGCAGCGTGTGCGAAGAAAAGTGCCAGTGTAATTTGAGAGATGCGGAGGAATTGCATGGTGGATGATCTATACACGCAGCAGAAAAGTGAGCACTCTATATATCTTTCCACTACCGCGCCACAAACAACATTTTTACGCTAGCATAGTCCACAGCTGACCCTTGCATTCACTTGTGCTGTAGAATCTCCGTGCGGCTGTGTAATGAGACGGTGCATCGTAGGGCGGTGTCCTTTAAGTAAGCGATGTGGAGTGCGGCAGTGCACGGCCCAAGCAGAGCAATGCAAACGGTCGTGTGCATCGTAGAAGTGCAATAGTGTTGTAATGACACAGGCAGATCGGAGAGCTGCGCGTAGCCGCCATGAAAAGCATCATCTGCTTACTCGAGCCCCTCATTCCTTGCAGTATAATGCGTCGTCGAGCATGCCCGAAGTCGGACAGCGGCGCTCTCCGCCGTGATATCGCGCTGCGGCTCCGCTAGCATTTCAAAGCTGCGTAAGTATTTAGTTGCATACGTACCCAACCGAAAACTTGCGCACCGTCGCGCTCCGCAGCAGCGGCGGAAAGTAATGCACATGAAGAATTGCAAACTCGCCATCGTCGTCACCTTGACACGGCACAGGACGCTGGTGAACGCCCATAGAATAGGGGAACGACGTGGAAAAGACGTTATCGAATCGACACGCAACTTCTCCCATGATGGACGCCAAAGCCAGCGTCTCAGTTTCAGACAAGTCTGCAATAGAAGGAATCGCACGCTGGTGAGGCACGACAAGCACTTCAAACGGCCATACAGCCCAAAACGGCACGAGCGCAACGAATGTATCGTTCAGCGTCACCACTCGCGGCTGGTCTACTGTTCTCAATTCCAGCGTTGCATACTCAAGCAGGAGTGAAGGCCGGCCATGCGCATCGCGTGGCCCTTGAGCTATTGCATTTTCTGGGTCGAGTGCAAAGCTGCGCATACTTTTAAGCTCTGTAGCAGGCTCTGTCGGAACATAGTCCAAGCTCCATACCTGCCCGTGCGGGTGAGGATTACTGCAGCCCATCGCCGCACCTTTGTTTTCAAAAAACTGGATATACTTGATAAATGGATTCTCTTCGGGTATGCTCCGGTATAGATGCTGCCACGTCTCGATGATCGGCACAATGTTTTTCTGCGCATTGAATGGTGCTGTTGTCAGCTGTGCAAGTGTCAGATCATGCCGTCGATTGAAGCAGAGTACGTAGCAGCGTCCACGCGCTGGCTGGATTCGGAATAGGCGGCCGCGAATCCCGTCCTCGTTAGGCAATGGCTCTTGCGCAGCTGGTTTCAGCGCTGCAAAATCGTTTTCAAACAAAAATGTAGTGGTATACTGTGCATTGTGCGTGCCATTGGCGCGTGCATTTCCGGGGCAAAGATAGCACTGCGGGTCGTACTCGGCTAGCTTTTCTCCACTTGGCGTTTCTTCCGCGCCTTGCCACGGCCGCTGGGTGCGATGCGCTGGGATGAGTCTGGGAGTACGACGTACGCGAGCACAGCACATAGGTCTGCAGCAGCGGGTTGTACCGCCGGTGCGGGTCCTGCGCAGGGTCAAATACTCGCATCGCACCTGTGGAGGCTCGTGTGCCGCTTTCTTGTGGTCCATGCGAAATCCACGTGGAAAGGGCTCGGCGGCCGCTTTTCCTCCAGCATGGACCACGGCGACCATTCGGGGCACGGTATGCCCGTTCCGGGGCATAAGGGACATGATAATCACGGCGGACATGCAGGGCACGCATCCGGAGCGGGAGAATGTACCATGGCCGTGGCTTGGAACTACGACACACAAGGCATGTGCATTGTGCATCCTGCGTGGCGTATCCGCTCGTCGCACGCGTTTGTCGTATCCCTAGCCATGATCTTTTTGATCAGTGTGTTTTATGAGTACCTCAAGTATGCAGTGCGATGTATTGACTGCGAGATTGATCGTACCGCGGCTACAAACGTACACGGACTCCGTCGCGTGCGCCACGAGGGGCCTGGGAACAGTGCCGCCGCACTGCGTCCTTCGCGCTCAGCCAATGCCCGAAAAATGACTGCGGTAGCGTTGAATGATACGCCATATGATACAGACACGCTGCGCGAGCGAGAAACGGAGCCCGAAGCGCTCACACGGCCGCGTGGTCTGCCTTGGAAAATGCCGCTCGCACTCCAGACCCCATCCCGGCTGCGCGGCCTGCGTTCGTGTGCGTACGGCCTGCAAGTCTTTATTTCATGTTTTCTCATGCTGGTCATGATGAGCTACAATGCATGGCTAATTTCTGTCATCGTATTGGGTACGTATTCCACGATTACTTATGCCAGGTGCCACGGCAGGCAATTTCTGGCTAGGCCACCGAGCAGAGATGGCCAAAGATGCGGAAGATGCACATATTTGCCACTAGCAAGGCGAGATATATTTTCGGAATGTGACTCCAGCCTCGGCAAAGATCTGCGCGCTGCGGCCGTCCATGCTATACTCGAGTTGGTACACCACTTCAGATACCCCCGTCTGCACAATTTTCACAGCACACCGCAGGCATGGGCAGCTTTGGTGAGCAAGTAGCGTGTACATACGTATTACAGTATATGATTGTCCCTTGTGCCCCGCCTCGATCCCGCCCAAGCTCTAGGAGCGCGTTTTCTTCCGCATGCAGGCAGAGGCATTCGTCCAAATTACTGCCGCATGATGCGCTGGCATTGCAGCGAGCGCATCCCCCTTCGTTGCAGTTGGTCAGTCCACGCGGCGTACCATTGTAGCCCGTGGACAAAACGCGGTTGTTGCGCACAATCACAGCGCCCACTCTGCGTTTCATGCAGTTGGACCGCAAGGATGCGAGGGTGCACAACGACACAAAATAAGCGTCCCATGTCGGGCGCAGGCGATGCGACGAAGGGATTGCAAGGGTATCTAGATGCGCATAAAGTGCATCCGTAGTCGGGAACGTATTCGCTATGCGTAATTGGCATTGAGTCAGGATCGCGGCAAGCGCCGTATCGCTTGCAGGGTGCGACGTGGATACGATCGCGCCGCTGCGGTGCAGTATAGACAAGTTTGATACATCTGATACAACACAAGACGTATTCTGCTCGTCGTCTGAATCGCTGCCACTGTCTAAGATGTTGGGCGCGCCGTACAACGTTGCATCGTCCTGTACGACAAACCGCTCGAGCCGTTCGGTGCTCCCAACACGCTGCCATCGCTGCAAAAGAGGCGCCTCAATTCCTACCAGCAGAAAAAATGGCCGCTTCTCAAACAGAGCAAGTATTGGCGTCGTAGACAAGTCTTGCGTCACAAAGTGCGTACGCCAATTTGCCGTGACGAACTGGAGCATGTCATCGGCGCTGGTAAAATGGAAGCCATCGCCAGGCTTGCCGCCCAACGTAATCGGCGTGAATGCATGCTTTGCTACAAGGTAATCTGCTACCACAGACTTACCTGCACCGCGCAATCCGACCAACGCAACCAGCATGAAGGGAAAAAAATGACGCGTCGCGTGCGCGTTCCGACACACATAAATCCTAGCTAGCTATGGCAGTACGTCCATATCGCCGAGGCTCTGGACGACGTAGGTCGGGACGGCGGGCGCATCTTGTGCGGTGACCGCCGACATGGTCGTCACGCCCGTTAGCACCAGCAAAGTATCCAGCCCGCCATTTGCACCAAACTTGATATCAGTGTCCAAACGATCGCCGACCATAATAGTCCGAGCGCGGTCAAAGTCGCGGTGGCTCGCGAAAATTGTGTCAATCATAGGCTGGTGCGGCTTGCCTACAACGACAGGCTCGCGCTTTGATGCATCACGCAACCCCGCCCAGCACGCACCTGCACCGGGCCAGAACCCGTCGTTGGAGGGAAAGGTGACGTCCCCATTCGTGCAAAGAAAGTGGCATCCGCCGCCTTGCATGCCCGACTTGACGGGCTCTGTTGCGTCTGCACGCGTAATGTAGCGAAACGCGAGAGCCATCTTTACGTAGCTAAGCTGTGTGTCAATCCCGCACAAGACGGCCGCGACAGAGTCATCAAAAACGTCTTGCTGCAGGAGCGCGGAAAAGTCGACTCCCTGCACAGACACATCGCACGGCTGGGAGCCGCCAATGTGCTGCACACCGACGCAGTCAAGCTCCTCCTCTATGCCCGACATGCCGATCACAAACACCTTCCTGTCCGTCGGAAACTTGAGCACCTGCTTCAAGTAGACCGCAGAAGCGTACGCGGAGGAAAACACCTCGTCCTCAGTGGCTTCAATGCCAACTTTTTGGAACCGATTCAGCAGCATCCTGCGGCTCTTGCTTGCATTGTTTGTGACAAACAAGATACGCTTCCCGCGCGCGCGCAACTTTGAGAGCACATCGAGCACGCCTGGCAATACGTCGGGACCCGACCAAAGCACTCCGTCACAGTCTTGGTTAGCAATGCAACACACGTACCAAACAAGAAATTGTCGTATCGCGCGACGAGCGCCTCGTAGTCATTCACGCTATCGAGCAGCTTGAACGCGCCGTTAGGTACTTGTTCCACGTTGCCCATCGAAGCGAAACGGGAACGTGCGATGAGGATTTATGAGGAACTGCGAAACTAGAGTTCCCCATCGTCATACGTCGTCTCTATAGCAATAATGGTATCTTTGGAGCGTGCTTGCTGCGGCGCCACGCGCGGAATCCATCCAATTTCGGCGCCACGCGTGTCGCCGCCGTCCCGCATGCGTTGTTGAACAAGCGACGACTCTTCCTCTAGATCCATATCAAGGTTGAAGTCATGCACGTCGTCCAAGTCGATCGCTGTCACACGGCGAGCGACATTATACCCACTGCGTCGCACAACAGAAACAAGGCGGATACATTGAATTACGTTGCGTGTAATGAGCAGCAAGCTGTCCAACAGTTCTTCGCGGCGCTTCGCACCTTTGGCGTAAGGCGAACACCCGTGCCCAAAGAATACAAACACCAGTGTGAGGATGCACATTGCAACGAGGCACAGATCAACAATGTTGAACGCCGATTTCCAGAAATGCTTGCCGAATGCGACAAAGCGCACGGCGACCTCGGCGACCAGCGCGACGTTGACAATCAGTTCCAATATATAAAATGCGGGTCCAGGGCATGTCCAAGACAGAGAGAGAACAACGGTGAGTAGAGATAAGAAACCCATAGTGGCATACAAGTACATATAGGTCGTTGAATGCACGAAGCGATTTGCAAGTCCCTTGAGCATTTCTTCGCGCGAGAGCCGGTAGTTTTGCGCGCGTACGCCGGGGTGCGCAAATGCTGATGCTAATACATCAATACCAATCGCCTCGTCCTCGTGCATTTGATATTCACTAGTCGAGGATGGCTCATTGCCCAGGTGAAAGTCTGGCGCGCTCATTGTAGGCCGTCCTGCGTGGTGCCGTTCAGTGGCACAGGCTTGGGAGGATAAATGATAATTATAGGCACTGGAATTCGCACGTTGATCCCTAGCGTCCGATTGGTACGGCGCGAAAGACCCAGTTGGCGACGGGGGAATTCGCGAGCCGCGAGGCCGATGGGGGAATATGGTGGGCGACTGAAGAGATGCACAGCGGTGCATCACTGAGGCACATGCAACGTAACAAGAAAGAAAACAATAAAAGCGATGACGCTTGGAAAACCCTATCGATCTCTACGTTTTTACTCGACGCGTCCTGCACACCTTGTGCTGCAGAGCGCTGCTCATCGTTCGCTGTCGCGGTGGCATTTTGCGCACCCCACAACCCTGTCATGTGACTTGACGCGTCAGGCCGCGATTGGCTGCCTAAAAAACAAGGGGCGTCTAGAGTAGCCTACTAGGCCGGCCATATAATCCGGTGGGCGCTTCCGCTCATGTCCGACAAGCAACGATTACGGCTTCTTTTAGCCCGTATCGTGTCGGAGGCTGCTACGTCAATCGTATCCCCTATAGTTGGGATTGCTAGCACCCGTGATAATGGATTTACGTGTAGGAGGAAAGTACGTATACAAGCGCTGCTGCATTTTGCAGCGGGCGCAGTGGGACGTTTACTGACTCTTGCAGGGTATGTTTTTAAATGCCGGCTTGATGGCCACTCGACCTGGATATATACTGACACCATGCTTTGACGTACAGTACCGTATTGGTAAAAAGATTGGCTCCGGATCGTTTGGTGATATTTACCTAGGCGTGAATATCATCAGTGGCGAAGAAGTCGCTATCAAACTCGAGTCTGTCAAGGCGAAACACCCACAACTTGAGTATGAGGCCAAAGTATATAAGACGCTTGCCGGTGGTGTAGGCGTTCCTTTTGTGAGGTGGTACGGCCAAGAATGTGATTATAACGCGATGGTCATTGACCTACTTGGACCGTCCCTGGAGGATTTGTTCAACTTTTGTAACCGTCGCTTTTCGCTCAAGACTGTGTTGCTCCTGGCTGACCAGATGATCTCGCGTGTGGAATACATTCATTCGCGGAACTTTATTCACCGCGACATCAAGCCCGACAACTTTTTGATGGGGATCGGCAAGCGCGGCAACCAGGTGAATGTGATTGATTTTGGTCTCGCGAAAAAGTATCGCGATCCCAAGACACACTTGCATATTCCCTACAGGGAGAACAAAAATCTCACCGGGACGGCTCGGTACACGTCTATCAACACTCATCTGGGCGTGGAGCAATCTCGCCGCGATGATCTCGAGTCGCTTGGGTACGTGCTCATGTACTTTTTGCGGGGCTCGCTGCCTTGGCAGGGTCTTAAAGCGGCGACGAAAAAGCAAAAATACGAGCGCATTATGGAGAAGAAGATGATGACCCCTACCGAGACGCTCTGCCGTGGCTTCCCCACGGAGATGGCCATATACCTCAACTGCTGTCGCTCGCTCCGGTTCGATGACCGCCCGGACTACAGCTATCTTCGCAAGCTTTTCCGTGATTTGTTTGTGCGTGAGGGATACCAGTATGACTATGTCTACGACTGGAGCATCCAGCCGAGGGAACGTGCTGAGCGCCCATTGCCCCCTGCCGATGGCCAGGCAGATGTACAAGGTCAAGGTGCCACACAGTCAAGCCAGCTGCCGCGGCGCAAAGTTTTGCCTGCGGAATATGCTACAGGGTCGGGACAGGCCGTCGCGGGTGACTATCCGCGCGACCGTATGACACTCCCAGACACTTCGATGCCCGCCACTGTCCCGGTTGTACCGCAAGCCGGCGTGTCGCATGCTTATATGGCACAACCACGTGCTGACGAAGCCGACTGGCACTAGCATGAGTGTAATGGTCTATTCTCTAATGTGGTGATGCACTATCAAAGTGGCGCACGTCAACCAAATGCGTACTTGCCGTGTGCAGGCCATAGTATGTGCTCATCCGTATCCTGTACCTGCTTTACAATACCTCTTCTTCGTCGCTCGGTAGCTGCACCCCGCCTGCAGGCTTTAGCGGCTTGTCTTCTATGTAGAGGCACATGACAAATGCGATCGTCTGCGCGAGTAGGACAAGCCAAAACACGCATTGCAGTGCGTTTGCGTAGGACTGCAGTGCCGGCCCTTGGAACTGCGGCGGCAGCGAAGGAATAATCGTGGCCTCGTGGCGAATTTTGGCAATAAGTGCCTCGGCGTCAGGCCCGACGATCCAGTAGCGCAAGTTTCTCGCGAGCAATGATTGCAGAATCGCACCAGAAACAGAGACACCGAGCACTTGGCCTGTCGTGCGAAAAAGGTAGTTCATCCCTGTTGTCACACCGACCGTCGACTTATCCACACAGTTGATTAGGGCGAGAAGCGTGCATGTAAGCATGCCAGCACATCCAAACGCCTGGGGAATATTGTACACAAATGGCGCAATGGTAGCCGGATTGGTATTGAAAAAAGCAGCCGGAATAGTAAAGATGGCTGCGAGAAGCATGCATCCAGCATTGTACCAATAATATCGTCCAGTAGCGCGCATGTAAAAACCGGCAAGCAGGCTGCCTACGCTTAGCGCTATGCTCGCCGGCATCATGCGAACGCCTACTGTCGAGGCAGAAAGGCCTCCGACTGTCTGAAAAAAGAGCGGGAAGTTGTAATTGTAGGCAAAGAGGCCCACACTCACAAAAAAGTTGGCCCACAAACTCGACCATCCGCTGCGCAGCGCGTAAATATCTAACGAGACAAGTGGGACAGCTGCACCGTGGCGCTCCACAAAGTAAAAGAGGACGAGTGCAGCGATGGACGTGCATAGCCCAGTCAAGACGTACGGATCGGTGAGCGACTTGTCCTGCACACTCACCCGATCCATCGCCCATAGCGCCGTAATGGGAGCGATGGAAAATACGACCAAGCCAAGCATGTCTACGTCTTTGAGCCGCTTCAGCAAGGACGGCTCTTGCGGCGCATGCGTCGGCTCATCATGCTCCAGCAAGAACATGAGTGCAAAGAATGTAATGACGAGAATAGGCACCTGTATATAAAATGCGCCACGCCATCCGACCGTGTCATTAAGCACTCCTCCAACAGGCGCGCCTGTGCCGACGCCAAGTCCAAACACAATGTTCGTCAGGCCCTGGTAAATTCCGCGCGAATGCAGCGGCACGAGGTGCGTCATAATTACACTGATCGCGGTCACAAGCCCGCCGGCGCCAATCCCTGCAATGGTGCGCGCAACAAGAAATTGCGTCATGCTGGGAGCACTCGCGCAAAATAGGGTGCCTATGGAAAAGCACAAGAGCGCAATCAAAATACTCTTTTTCTTGCCGATAATGTCACACAGACGACCAAATAACGGCGAAGCGCAGCATACACTAAGCAAAAACGTGGATCCAATCCACGAAGACTTTTCGGAAGCGTGGAATGCTGACGAGATATTCCCAAGAAGCATGGCGACAATCGTTGCGTCCTGTGCACAAAGGAAGGTAACACACCACAGTGCAGTGCACGTATAAGCGACGACACGGAATGGTAAGTCTGGAGTAGGGTGCGTCTCACTCTGTGTACGTGTAGGTACATCTTCCGAGCCTACGCCATACTGCCCGTCGGTGCGATCGCGGAGTAGCGGCGTCTGTTCGTTGGGCATGGCTGTGGGAGAAGGGCGTCATTGTGGAGGTCGAGAACCTAAAAACTTTATTTCTGCGTCGGTTGGCCATGCAGTCGCAAATGGAAGGAGCGCAAGAGTACTGCTCGCTATAATTAGACAATAGTAGAGTCCAGCGCAGCCAATATACACGCCGGTCAACAAGCTTTGCGCGCTATAGGCGGCACTGAAAGGGACGCTGTGCAGCTGCGCCGAGATCCCACACATTGTTGGCTATGACGCACTATATTTCGCTCATATGCAGAGAAACGAGCTGGCTGAGGCAAGGAGCGCACCTGACTGCTCCTCTTTTGTCGCTCGCATCCAGTCTCATTGCAAGTGTGCCTGAGTGTGGAGGCGTTAGTGGCGGTGTATCACGTGAATAATATAAAAAAAAGCGATCGCACGGTGTCTTGCGAGCGACTTGCATCATGGGCATGCGAGACTTTGTGCACAGGCGCAACCACAAGGAGCGTTCGCAGCCAGAAAACCGGAAGCGATATGGACTTTTGGAAAAACATAAGGATTATGTTGAGCGCGCGCGAGACCATCATGTGAAGCGCGATAAACTCAAGCGGTTGCGTCAAAAAGCCGCCGAGCGCAACACCGATGAGTTCTACACGGGCATGCTAGGCACCAAGACCCAGAAAGGCGTGCATTTGGCATCTCGTGGGAATACAGCGCTGGATAATGAGACGGTATCGCTACTAAAAACGCAGGATGCGGGCTATCTGCGCAAGCAGCTTGTCTCCGAGCGGAAGCGATACGAGCTACTTGTCGAGGAAATTGCACCGCGCATTGCGGGAATGCGCATGGAATGGCTGAAGCAGAAGCCACTCTACTTTGCTGCACTCAAGCGTGCCGATTTGTTGGGCAACATGGAGAATGCGGCGCAACGGCGAGTCGAAGGACTCGGGAAAAAAACCCTGTGGGTGGACACGGTTGATGAGATGCAAAGGCACGCCAAGGTTGCCAAAAAAAGCGCGTCATCCAAAGCCCGAGAGGCTGCTGTGCCAACGACTGCCGAGGAAAAGACTGGTGAGCGCCAGCTTGGGCTTAAACTGCGTGAGCTCGCGACGCGGCAACGGCGCTTGGATGCGCTGAACGAGGCATCATCAAAGCTTGACACAGTGCGTGCCTTGATGAATACGCGTAGCTCGCACGCGGTCCGCACGAAACAAATAAACACGCTCAAAGATGCGGTCGCTAAAGACGGCACAAAGCGCACTGTGCGTGGCATTGTTGTGCACGAGGATGAAGAAGATGGGGAGCCTATGCGGTCCAAAAAGGTATACAAATGGTCCAACGAGCGGAAAAAATAATCTATGTGTACATTATCACTGGACTAGCGGAGTCGCTTCTTCGTCCGTGCCGTTGGGCGCGTCGCGCTGAGCGAGCAATGCTTGTGACGTTCCCTGGAGCACGCTGACAGCCGATAGTATAAAGAATACACTGTAAAGCAGGTGAGTAAAAGCGCGGGACGTACAATGCGGACCAGCGGATAAAGGTGGAGCCCTTCTGATGCTGGAAAATCGCAAAAATGCCCAGGGAGATAACAAACGCGCCGACAACGTCGACGTTTCCAAAGAACACGTATGCCGCAGCTGCGCTCTGTAGAAAAAATAAAACCACAAGTACAAACAGCTTGGTCAGAATTCCAGCGTTGTTACTCGTATCCGCGCCAATCACGCCAAGCGCAGCAGAGAAAAATATGACGGTGATGAATGCGTGATACATGGACAACGGCACGCGGATCAGGAGCGCATCGAGCCATGTCACAGGCTCCGGCCCTGTCCTTAATGACCCATATAGTTCGCTCACAATTACCGCACAAAGACACAGCACGGCAAACGCAAGCAGACGAAATAGGTGTACCTTGTGGAACGCGTAGCCTGTGCCACACAGCGCGTTTAGCACAAATAAAAAAGGTACTTTCCAGCCAAGCACTTCAACAATAATTGTGCTACCACTTGGAGAATATTGGTACATGACCATGCCAAAAAACAATGCATTGATGCAGTACCATGTGTCAAAAAACCATGGCGCGGGGCTCAAGTATGTGTCCACAGGCGCACCTACACGGTCCTTATCGGTAAACTTCGTATAAAGACTCGATGCCGTAAATAGCAAAAAGCCAAGTATATTGGCTAGTTTTAGCCACCAACCTTGCGATGGACGTGCCATTCGGCACAACCGCGAAGGACGAGCAGAAAAGATGCGCAGCGTATTTAGGAAATATGGGAAAATTGAATAAATTGGGAAATATGAAAGATCATTAGGCCACGACCAAATGGCAGCTGCGGGTCAGTGCGCGGCAGGAAGCGTACCCCAGCATTCCGCGGCCATTCCAGCTCGAAGATGGTGTCAGTACCAGCTGCAGCATTTCTCGCTGCCCTTGGGGAGAAGTGCGCTGTATTTCCATAGAAATAGGCACGCCTTCCTGGACGCGCGACGGTAGCTCCTGGAAACGTGCAGACGATAATGGCCGTATATCGCCAAATGAGAAAACGGTATCCCCAGCACATAATCCCTAGCGTCAGTATATTTCTGTATGTACGCACAGCTTGCGATGCCGGGCTTCCTGGCGTGACACTGCGTACGGCAATCGGTCGTGCAGCCGCCTGTGGTGGTGCCAAATTATGCTCGTCATCATATGCTACCAGTTGGGGAGTGGGTTCATTTATGTGAGTACCATTCACCATGTGGTGTCCGCTGCGCAATGTGCTGTTCGCGTTATGTTCTGGGAGTGCAATAGAGAGCAGCTCAGTGAGTTTCGCATTGACTTCGGCACGGTCATTTATCAGCACATGAATTCTGTGTCTTGCAGATCGAATTGCTATAATGTCAATTCCAGAGATTGGAAACCCTTCGCGATCGACCAGCGGAGAGGACATTGTCGCACCTTGCTAAAAGGTTAGTGATCGCGACAACGTGCAGATTCCAGAATTTGACGCAGTGAAGCCTAAAGTAAACACATGTTCGATATAGTTACCAGCTCTTCATCGATTTCTTTACGCCGTTCCGAGTATCGCAGCGCATCGGCGCGTGTATTGTTTTCCATGATGACCGTGCGAGGGAAATGTGTGCTTAGTAAAGTATCAAGACGATGCGTTTAGGTCCGCCAAGGAGCGTTCAGTTATCGGTACCGATCGCGTGTCTGTAAATAACGGGACCGAATTGGTACAGGTCAAACATTATTTCAGCGTGTGTACTATGCTGGATAGAGTTGGCGTGCGAATGCAGCCGGGGCTACTCCCCCAAATTCTTACTATGGATGACATGTTTTGCCTCGTGTGGCTTCTAAGGGCATTTTACACGCTCGAGCAGAATATCATACGGGATGCGCTCGACAACGAGCAACTGCCTGTGTACTCGCGCGAGTCGGAAATAATAAATGTTACTTTGGAGAGCCCAAGCGACAGGAAAGGCAGGGTTTGGATGGCGTTTCTGCACCGTGCACAGCATCGACTTCTGTGTTATGTAACTCAAGTGCTTACGCAGATCCCCGCCGCGCCTTACAATTTTAATATGCACGATCTCAACTTTATATCGGGGAAGGATACAGACAGAAGAAGACCGCGTATTGAGCAAGTACCTGCCGAGTATCTTCCACCCTTGGATGTAGCGTTGCTTTGGTTTGTGTACCTCGTAAGCCCCTCGCGGTTCCACGAGGACACGCACAGAGTGCCAATGCTTGCGCCACTAGCCTTGTTTGAATTTCCAAAAAAGGCATTATCTGACGCGCTAAATAGATCGGCATGGACGCTGTCCGCCCCAAGAGCGGAAAAGACATGGGGCCAACTGACGTCGCTCCCATTTGACCCGGTTCAAAAGCAAGGCCCGTATACGTCAGATGGGCTTGAAGCCGCTGAAATTCACTGTCCAGGCTGTGGAAAGTCCAATTTTCTTGCATGGGAATCGTTTGCGTTGCCTGCATGGCACATCCGATGTGCCCAATGTGAATTGGATTACAATGCACGCAGTCTACTGGCGAAACTGTGGTCAGACGACGTTCTGGAATGGTGTCAAGGTGGCACAAATGTGCATGGATTCCGACTACGTGGCGGTCTTGTTTCCAGTTTAAACTCACGATATTTTGAAACTGATCCGTATGCGCCGATTCTTGCGCGTATTTTTACAAATAACCGCACGGTGGAAACACCGTTCGTTTCCTTGAAAGGCCGATTGTTGGATAACAAGAACGAGGATGTGTACGGCGTGATTGTAAAAGGCACAATGACTGTGAAGGCATTTATTCAGAAGCATGGCTACGATATTGATGCGCTAGCCGTTGCAGTAGAGGCGCATCTTGAGTCCAAGCTCGAAAGCAAAGATATGCGGAAGGACCTGAAGCGCCGCGTCAATATGATGATGCGGTATTACGTTGATGCGCATTCACTTAGTCCCGCTAGCATGAACATTGTGGACTCCGTCCAACGCGAATTCGGCTTTGTGCATGCGTGGAATGAGCTGGGATGGTTAAATAACGTTACGATGGAACAATTGCGCAAAACCAGTTCTCGCTACAAAATATGGATCTCGGTCTGCGGGTTTTTACTGCAGCTACAAATGCCTACTATCGAGATCTCCACGGCGTGGTATGTACATATGCTGAGCCTGGTGTATTACTGGGATTGTTACCGATTTTTTGACTACCTGATTGATAATCCGGACAGGATTCCGGATGAACGCGCAGAAAAGACATGGAAGCTTACTGTGGCCATGTGGAGTAACATGGTGGGGAACAAGTATGTGGAACCACCTGTGACGAAATCAGGCAACGTGTTCAAAAAGATGGTTTCAAAATTGCAGCTCAATGATGGGCAGGGCGAGGGTCTTTATCGTATGAATTGTTCACGGACCGTGCATTTATTTCCCGGTGCCGAGCTCACGTACGTTGTTTTATTTGGCTAACGGCAGCGGCACGGCAGCAGCGCCAGAGTGCTCGCCCTTCTATATTCCTGCTTCGTGTCCCATCCCAGGGAAAGGACTTCCTGGCGGCGCCGTAGAAGGCCCTGGTGCTGGAATACCAGGCACAAATTCAATGCGCGACGCCGCCATTTTTAATGGACAGACACGAAGAGACTACTCGATTGCAGAAATGAAAAGCAGTCCCGTTTTTCCATTTTACATGCCCTGACTTGTATAGTAGCGCGTTTTCGTAGACTTTAACATGCGGATGCGAAAAAACAAAAAAAAAACATGGCCTGTGTGGAGGCCTAATCGGTCTGGCGCTGGCTGACACAAGCGTTTGTCGCAACAAAGACACTGCGTTTTTGCACTTTTACAAGTCTCCAGCACATTGTTGCTCCACTGTTGAAGAATTCAATTAGATCTGCATAGTGCCCACGCATGCTGTCTACGCTGTTCCAGCCTTGCGAGCTCTCCGTGAACCTAATTCAAAATGTGATTTTCCTTCGACCCCCGCAGCGGTCTGCAACCGACCATGACAATCAAGAAAATGGGCTTCCGCCGCTATCAAACGATGAGCTTGTTCGTGGACTTATTCACATCTACGTTCCTGTACGTTCTTATTAAACTAATGCACAGTCGTCGCGCCATATCGACGGAATCCGCGTGCAAATGCGCGCTACGCAATCGCTCGCTTTGCTCGATCCAGCGTTGAACTATTCATTTACAAGCTTCGAAAATTCTACCATTTTGGAAAAGACATTGGAAATTGGTATTCCCATGCGTCTCTCCAAGCTAAACATGAGTAGGGATCAGTCTACCCACCGCAGTCGCGACGTAAGTGCGTCACCAGCAGCGTATGGCGGTGGTGGGCGCTCTTCAGAAGGATCTGGTGTATTTAAAAACATGGTGCGCAGCGTATCGCGCGGCAGGAAACAGCCAGAGCACTCGCCCAGGCGGAACTCGTCTGCATCTTTGGTCCAAAAGTATTCGCAGCCCCACTCGCGCCGCCAATCTCCCGCGCGCGTTTTCGAAGAGCAAGCCTCGGTCAATGCATCTGGCAGCGCGACGCCCAATATGCCTCCCGTCGCAAGCCCTATCTCTGAGGATGATCTTGCGCGCGTAACTCGCGCGCTGCACATTCACAATCGGCAGACGGACAGCGGGGACGACAATGACGAGGACCGCGGTCGCGGCAGGTTTGCGAAAGGGCTGCATAGCGGCGGCTCTGCCACACCCGTACAGTTCCCGCCAGATGAAGACCTACGCGGCAAGAGCTCTACGGTTGTGTTTAGCGATACGAGCGAGAAAGGGCTTGCGTTGAGCAAAGGCATCCACACTTTTGAGTTCGCCTTTATCCTGCCTTCATACCTTCCGCCGTACGACCGCAGCCCCTACGGCAAAGTACGCTACAGCGTAAAAGTCACAGCACTGGGCGCGGGTCGTGCAAAGAGCAATGTGGAAGAGACACGTAATTTTTACCCCATGGTGAATCCGTCCCCCGATGGCGGCATGACCCCATTATCAATCCTCTTTAACGACATCCACTCTACCGTGGGAATGCTTTCGGTAGCATGCACCTCGAACAACATTTCTGTTGGTGGGCTTTTCAACATTGACATCCACAGCCCATCTCCCCCTATGGACCTCATTGTATACATGGTCCGCGTATCTCTTTCCACCACCATCGAGCTGGATACACGGAAACGAGGCAAGCAGACGGTGCCTGTGCAAAAACGCAAGTTATATGAGCAGGGATATGTACCATCCCAGGAGATTGCGTTGAGCAGTAGCGCCGATTATTTTCCGGGCTACGTCCGCTACGCAGGCACGGACGACGCATGGACCGTGCAGAGCTTGGCGCGTATTCCAGACGATAATGCGATCCGACCGAGCACCATGCCCGGCACACGCTCTTCATTGCGCTTCCATCATGTTCTGGTCGTCGAAGTCGTCCACAGTCGTGATGACCCAGCCGTAAATGATTGCCTGACCATCGAAGGGAAGCGCAAGATCAAAGTGTTTACGCTGCGCCAAAATGTCATCATCCCATCCTGCTGTTGTGCATTGGACGCCGTGACACTGCCAGCGTATAGCGCCAAAGAACCCTCGCACAAATCCGTTCCCCAACTTAAACAGCAGGGCGAGACAGGATGGGCGCAAATTTTAATGGCGAATCGAGAGCGCGGCGAGTCGCACAATCTGTGTGTATGTGGCCTGAGTCTGGCCGACTTATCTGCGGCGGAACGTGCGATGCTTCCCCCGCCGGATCCTACCGATTTGCTCATGGATCGCGTCAGGCACCAAGGCAAGATTGGAGAGCTGCCCGAAGGCGACGCGAGCGGGCCTGGCGAGCATATGCAAGCTTCCACAAGCGGCTCCTGTGTGCAGATCGACCATCCTTGGCGCCGCACAAGCGCTACATCGACGCATATGGCGCCAAGCTCGCTCAGCGACGTAGCTGCCTCGTCGAGCGAGGCGCGTCGTGGTATGCCTCAAGCAAAGCCGAATGTGCCAGAAGAAGCCCCACCTGCGTATAGTTAGATCTCTAATACCCATAGATGCCACTTGTATTCATATACCCAGCTTAGATGACCGTATATACCTACTTGGTCATGTCCACAATGCAGCGGATGCACTGGCCGTCTTTCATGTATTCCAGGCCCTTGTTCACGTCCTCAAGCGACACGGTTTGCGTGATGTAGTCATCCAATGGAAACGTGCCTTGCATGTAGCGATCGACAATGCCAGGCAGCTGCGTACGGCCCTTGACACCGCCAAATGCCGATCCCTGCCACTTGCGCCCAGTGACCAGTTGGAAAGGACGCGTAGCAATCTCCTGGCCCGCAGCAGCTACACCAATCACAGTTGAGACACCCCAGCCCTTGTGGCATGCCTCCAGCGCAGTGCGCATAACATGCACATTTCCCGTGCAGTCGAACGTGTAGTCAAGACCGCCGTCGGTCATTTCGACAAGCTTATCAACGACAGCATTGCTGCCGTCGTTGGTGGACAGGCTGCTGGGGTTGACAAAATCAGTCGCACCAAACTTGGTCGCCCACGATTTCTTTTCGTCATTTGTATCAACAGCAATGATCTTCGCCGCTTCACGCTCCTTGGCGCCACGTATCACCGCAAGGCCGACGCAGCCGCAGCCAAACACAGCGACAGTCGATTTGGGCTCGACCTTGGCCGTGTACACCGCAGCGCCATATCCAGTAGTGACACCACATCCAAGCAAACACGTGCGGTTCATCGGTGCCTTGGGATTCACAGTGACAAGCGAGTACTGCGACACGACCGTGTATTGGGACAGCGACGAGGTGCCCATAAAGTGGTACAGCGGCTCGTTCGTGCGCACAGATTCAAAACGCCGCGTGTTGTCGGGCATCACACCCTTGCCTTGCGTCGCACGCACTGCCTGGCACAAATTGGTCTTGCCCGAAAGACAAAACTTGCACTTGCCGCACTCGGCAGTGTAGAGGAGCACGACGTGGTCGCCGACCTTGACGTTCGTGACGCCCTCGCCAATCGATTCAACAACGCCTGCACCCTCATGTCCTAGAATAGACGGGAAAAGACCTTCGGGATCCTTGCCGGAGAGCGTGTACACGTCCTATGGGTTAGCAGGGCAGCGAGCGAAAACATACCGTGTGGCAAAGACCGTTGAACATGATGTGCACACGTACCTCTCCTGCACGAGGTGGAGAAACACGCACATCTTCTAGCTTGAGCGGCTCCCCAGGGCCCCAAGCGACGGCAGCCTTGCAAGTAATAGTCTCTCCTTCTGTAGACGACATTGCAGTAAAGGACGCACACGACTCTGCACGGCAATAATCCAACTTGTGTATCACGTGCCTTTGCCTTGTTTGATGCACGAGCCATGAGCGCCTTCCCATGTCCGCATACTACCTAGGCATAGACGTGTATGTGCAAAGAGGTACTAACGTGCAGTGGCACAGGATCGGCACGTGTAGCTCTCTTGGGTGAGGATGGGCGCATTGAAGCGCAGGCTTCGCGTCCTTTGGTGACGTGGACGTACGAGAGCGATTCGCGTTTACACGAGCAGTCCAGTGTACAAATCTGGGACGCAATCACAGCTTGCGTGCATCAAGTGCTGGATACGGCCAAGGTGGACGCTGCATCTGTGCACGGCATTGGATTTGATGCCACATGTAGCCTTGTTGTCACGACAAAAGACAATGTCCCTGTCAGTGTAACGCCGCCGCATGCGGCAAAAGGAGTGGATGCATCTGCACGCAACGTGATTTTATGGGCGGATCACCGCGCACATGAGGAGGCAGATTTGATTAACCGTACGGGCCACAAGGTGCTGGACTATGTAGGCGGCACGATGTCTTTGGAGATGGAGACGCCCAAAACACTTTGGCTGCAAAAGCACATGGACCCCGCCACATTTGCGCAGTGCACCTTTTTTGACTTGCCCGACTACTTGAGCTATTATGCGACGGGATCTCCCGCACGTTCCAATTGCAGTCTTGTGTGCAAGTATGGTTTCATACCGCAGGGCGCTGCAGGAAACACGCTCGGCTGGCAGCCGGATTTTTTGCGCGAGATTGGCCTCGGCGTTCTCGAGGGCCCTTCTCAGACTTTTGATGCGCTTGGCGGCGTCCCGGGCAAGAATGGGCTGGTGCTGACGGCGGGTATGCCTGTGGGAGCAGGTCTGTGTGAGCGTGCAGCACGAGAATTGCGATTGCTTCCGCATACGCCTGTATCTTCGTCACTCATTGACGCGTATGCTGGCTGGGTCGGCACGGTTGCTGCAAGAGACGAGGATGTTGTATTGCAAAACGCGACTTTGCGTGACGCAAATACACGTCTTGTTGCGATTGCAGGCACAAGTACGTGTTACTGTGTTGCGAATGACGAGGGGATTCATGTGGGGGGTGTTTGGGGGCCGTACAAAAATGCCGTGTTCCCCGGCATGTGGATGAACGAAGGCGGACAGAGCTCGACAGGTCAGCTCATCGACTTTGTTCTTGAGACGCACCCTGCGTTCCCTGCACTCCGAGAAGAAGCCGCAGCCAAGTCGGTGTCTGTGTTTGCGCTGCTGGAAGTATCGCTTGAGGAGCAGATGCGCGCCGCAGGAATTGCCGTATATGCGCCTTCTTCGTATATCTTGCTGGTAAAGCACATGTACATGTACCCTGATTTTTACGGAAACCGCTCGCCCCTTGCCGATACGTCGCTCCGCGGTATGCTCTGTGGCTTATCTTTGGACCGATCTCGCGCGGATTTGGCGCGGCGATACATCCTCACGTTGGAGGCAATTGCACTGCAAACGCGCCACATTGTAGAAGAGATGAATGCGTCAGGCCACAAGATCGATTCGATTTATCTGTCTGGCGGAGGCCAGGCGCGCAACCTTTTGTTTGCACAACTTGTTTCGGACGCGTGCAATATGCGTGTACAGCTCCCGAAAGAGGCGTCTGTCAGCGTCGTGACCGGCATGGCTTTTCTCGCACGTCTTGCCGCGAACATGACGCAGGAATTGGATCCCGATGCACAAGATGGCCGTGCCACGAGGCCAGTCATTGCGGACCAAGCAAAAGCGGATCAGGTTGGACCGGAATACGCACACCGCTTGTGGAGCATTATGCAAAACATGACCCAGCCCGGCAAATCCATTTTTCCCTCTGCAGCGGACGGCAAAACACGACAACTGCTCGCGGCCAAGTACAGGGTATTTCGCGAAATGATTCCGCTTCAGCGGCGCTGGAAAGACCAAGCGGATGCAGCATTGGGTTTGTAAGGTATCTACAGCTAGTCGTCTATTCCATACTCCGTGTGCACATCCGATGGTACATGCGCGGCGCGTGCATTCGTCAAGATTCTGTATCGCTTTCCGCGCCATGTTACGGTGGATCCAAGCATCGCCCATGCCCAAATAGGAAATGCGAGCAATTCGCGCATACACCAAGCGCCGAGAAAGTACTTGCGCTCCGCATCGGGTAATGGCGCCCCACAGCGAAGCGAGGAAAGCACGCCAAGATCAATCCAGTACCACGCCGCTAGATTTGCAAGATAAAATGCAAAAAAAGCGCCACAGTGCAGACCGCCATGCAACGGCCCAATGATGGGATGGAGTAACCATGAGTAGATGCCAAACCAGCCGCAGAGGCCAGCGACCAAGCTCTCCGTGAACGGCTCCAAGTACGTAGCTTCGGGCACCATGTGCCGACGCACACGAATCCACCGCATGCGGCGCTTTGCATACTCCATGACGGTTTGAATATCGCCCACAGCGACGTGCGCTACGTCGCCCGGCGCAATGCGGTGCCCAAGCTCCAAAGGCTTACGCCATAAACTCAGTGCAAGCATGTTGTCTTCGGCTAGGTAAATGCCAAAGCGCGCCAATGCACGCGATTTCGTGCGCACAACATCGTTTTCCTCTTTTTTAGTCGTCATTTCTAACACAAACGGATCGTCCGCGTCTTGCTCTCCATCAAACGCGCGGCTCCCAATCATGTGTTGCTCGTCAGACGCCGAATCGGCATTGTACGCAAAAAAAGCGTCCGGCACACGATCCAAGTCGCTCTTTCGATACATGTTGCTCTTTCCCATGACGCAACTGTCGATGCCAACGGCATTGATTGCCAAATACATCTTTGCGTGGGACGTACTGAGGAATGCACGCTCAATGTGCGAACCCCACGTATTTGCCGGTAGCACACCGAGCGGCACATGATGGACTAGACCGGTGCGACTCCCATGCGGTGTGCGATAAATGCATTGCGGTTTGGGTACCGGTGGTTTCGCAAGTAGTGCGTCGACGGCACGCCCCAAGGCGTGCGGAGAAAGCCAGACTTGGCTATCTACCACCCAAACAAGATCATGTTTCGCCAGAGCGTACGGGCGAACCAGGTTATTGATTTTGGGGTTGACGCCTGCCTCTACGTCGCCCACGACAATGTGGCTGTGAATGTGTGGATATTGTGCGACCACCTGGCGTGCGACACTGAGCGCCTGGTCATGCTCGGACCTGACGCCGAGAATGACCTCGAATAGGTCGACTGGGTAGTGTTGCTCAAAAGATGAGCACAAGTTGGTGTACAGATTACAATCGAGGCCAGCAAGCGGTCGTAGAATTGATACGCTCGGCGCGGGTTCCTCCGTTTGCGCCGAGGAGAGCGGAGAGCGGGGATATGGGTTCGCAAAAAGTTTGTATGCAACCTGCCATCCAAGCAGACACAATGCCCATACCGCGATAAACCATCCCAAAGCTACCAGTGCCAGGAGATTACACAGGAACGCTAGCCACGGTGGCATCGCTCAAGGTCCGGCGCGCAACTTGTGGAGGATGGACAAAATTCCCTGTGCATTGTGGAGGAATCACTCCCTTGGACGATGGTGATACTGCGAATTCCGGCCGCTTGTTTTGCGCCGCCAATGCGCGCTGTACGTACGTTCTCAAGCAGCGTATGCGCAGCACATGAAAACCCGCTAGTACGTATTTTTTGGTTTAATTGATACCAGGGTCTGCCTCGCAACAATGAGCGAGCACCGCCGAGCATGCCTCGTCGCGGCGGAGCGCAAGGAAAGCGCCCTATTCCGAATGTAAAGAAGATTATTGCTGTGTCTAGTGGAAAGGGTGGTGTAGGAAAAAGTACAGTTGCTGTAAATCTGGCTCTTGGGCTTCGCGCAACTTCATCCGATGCCATTGGACGTACTGCGCGGGTGGGACTGCTTGACTTGGACATTTTTGGCCCGAGTGCGCCTAAACTAATGCACTTGGAAGATATGGGAGAGCCTGAACTAACCAAGCGCACGTACCCACTTTGTACTTACATACAGAAGGCGCATTGATACCCATGACAAATTATTCTATACCATGCATGTCGATGGGTTTTCTCTTGCCGCCCTCCTCGTCTGGCTCCAACGCGGACACGCCTGTTGTATGGCGTGGCCTTATGGTGATGAAGGCAGTCCAACAGCTCCTATTTGACGTGGACTGGCGGGCAGGTGTATCACCGGAGACGGATCCATCGACTGCAGGGCTTGCGCCGCTTGATGTATTGGTCATCGATATGCCGCCGGGGACAGGCGACGTTGCGCTGAGTCTCAGTCAGCTTGTGAAAGTAGACGGCGCCGTTGTGGTGAGCACGCCGCAGCATGTAGCGCTGACTGATGCGCGCAAGGGCATCACCATGTTTAACAAGGTCCATGTTCCAGTACGTGCTTTTATTCGCTACTTACCAAAGATTTTGGGACTGGTTTTGAACATGGCCCATTTTATTGCGCCTGATACGGGTGCCACATACCCATTGTTCGGCCCTTCCGATGCTTTTGACCAATTGACACATCACTTACAAGTGCCAGTGCTGGGGAAATTGCCGCTGGAAATGTACGTTAGCCAGGGTGGCGACGCAGGCATCCCAGAAGTGATCCGTCCACAATCACAAAACGCGACTGTACCGGAAAATACGTGCCAGCGCATTTTCATGGAAATGGCAAGGCTTGCGTGGAGGGAGATTGCTATGCACTGATCTTGCATGCACGAGCGCCTTGCAACAGGCATGGAAAACGTGTTGTACTGCGGAAAACAATTTGGTTACCCACGCGCAAAAACTATTAGTTAAAAAATCATACTTCTTATGAAGTTACACATCAAGCTTGGTGAACGGCATTATCTCCAGGGTAATTCACCTCTACCACACGAGCAGAAGGTTCAGCATATTCGGGAGGCGATGGTGCATGATCAGTGTCCGCTAACTTAGTAATCGCCTTTTCATACGTCCTGTCAGATCCCATACGGAAGGGGTTTTTCTCGGGCAGCTCGTCACTAACGACATTCTGGCTGCGAGTGAGGACGTAGTCACGCAGGAAAAACGTTAAGACAAACATAACAGCGCAAATACCAATAGCGCAGTACAACGCCTGCGCCGCAGCCTCGTTGAATGCAAGTACGTAAGTGTCACCGCTTGCATCTGCATCACCATTTAGGTAAATAGTGGCAAGGCTGTTGTACTTGACCAGTCCCTGGTCCTTGGTCAGATGGGGAACCAAGTCCTGAATCTTTTTAGGGTATTCCGAGTTCATAATCGCAGCGTAAGTCGCTGCTCCAATAGATTGTCCAAGACTGCCAAATAGTAACACAGCAGCAGTGACCATAGCAACATCTTGGTGGCGCACAGTAACTTGTGCAGGAATCGAAAGGACCTCACCAGTGCAGGCACCGCCAATACCCAAAAGGACTTGCGGCCAGACAGCTTGGACCCAGGTTGTACCAATGTTACGGTATTTGATCATAAGACCGACTGCAAGCAGACGAACAGCGGCGCCAAACACGATCCACGGTTTGTACCGCTTCGTAATCAGAACAAGGAAGCCCATAACAACACCAAACACGGTGAGCGTTGCAGTGTCAGTGAAGGTGTAATAATTTTGCTTTGAAGGATCGATTTTCATCGTGTACGTGGCCCAGGCAAATACCATTTGGAAGGTGATACTAAAGGTCATAAAGTCGAGGAAAATCAAAAGAAGGGTAAGAACCACATCAGAATTAAGCCATCGGCGACGCATAAATGGGCGGGGGGCACCAAGAGCCTCCCAAAATGGCGTCGCAACAAGAAGCACGCCACCGACAGTAAGAAGAGCAATGATCCAGCCCGTGGACCACCCAACAGTGGCATCAGCACCACGCGTAAGCGCTAACAAAAGCATGAGGAAACCACCCAAGATGAGAATCATTCCAATAATGTCGGCATCAAGGAAAAATTGCTTCAAGCTGTAGAAAAAACCTTTTCGCAAGTACGGGTGCACAGGAATAATTCCGGACCTCTTAGCTTTGCGCTCGAGCTTCCACATAATAAACATCATTGGAGTCATCACAAAGGGAATCATGATACAAAACATGCCGTACGTCCAGCGCCAGCGATCCTTGTAGGATACGCCATCCGATTCCAAAACAAGAAGATTGTTCTGAATCTTGGGTGCCGTAGCAAAAGTAATTAAAATAGGCAAAGATACAATACCGTATCCGAGCGCGCGGAATCGCGAAGACAAAAAGTCAGCGAGAATAATCCACATGATCATGTTGATGCTGCCATTCCCGACAGCGTAAATGGCGTCACCCGCAAGCAGCATATTAGGATTCTGCGAGACGGCCATAATAAGACACCCAAGGCAGTAGAAAAAAAGAGGGATAAACGAAGCAGCAAAACGGCCATAAATGTCTGACACTTTACCAACCACCAGCTTCGATACACCTGCAATAGCCAGCTGCATAGCGCTTGCAGTCGAGTAGTCTGATGCTCTTTGGCTGTGCACACCTCCGGTGAAAACATAAAAAAAGGATGCTGCAATAAGCTGATTGTCCATAGAGAAAACATAGTAAACACAGAACAAAGTAGCCATTAAAAAGTACCAATCCCATCCAGAAACAGCATAAGTAGACTCCGCAATCGCTACGCCAATTTGCAGGGCTTCGTCGTTTGTCTTCAAGTCGGTATTGGAGTACTCAACAATCTCATTTTTGGTTGGCAAGGCAGCCATGGGTTTGTCATTCTCTACAGCTTGCTCCTTTTCAAACTCCGGACGGTGTACCGTCCAGATGTTCGATATGAAATTGTAGATGATACCCATGGTCACGTACACCACAGTAATGCGTACTAATGGGATACTTTTGTTTTCTACTGTTGAAACTAAATACTTTTTTTTTTGGAGCTATCTGATTGTTTTGCTCTCCACATACCAGATTTGGCGTAAGCCCACACACGCCTTGGGACTCTGTCCCAACGTGGCGCCCCTTATCTGGGAACCAAGCGCGAATTGCAATAAAGCAAATTTATGCACGTGTACTAATACTGGCAGTCTGCAAAGAGTGCCCGATTGTACATAATCACCGTATCAGTGCACGTTTTATTAGCTCGTATGCGCAAATGACCGATGGCGCGTGAGGCACAAATATGACAATGATGCAAATAAAAGTGTGCGTGGGAGCAATCATTTAAGCTATGCGTGGGGATGGCAAACTCTGGTGAGATCAGTGAAATCATCATCAAATCTGCGAAAAACATGTGCTATCGTTTTTCCCATTATAACTTTGCAAAATAAAACTAATGTATTAAAAAATTCGAATAACCGTACAAATATCCAGCGAAAGCAGAGTCTTGAAATGGTACAGGTACTATAGCACACCGGGTGCAGCGCGTGATTGCATCGCGTGATCGCCCCAGATGATTTTCGGCGCATGCACGCTATCGGCGCCACGCGTCTCATTTGACAGGAAATACACCTACATCCCAAAGCATAATGCATAATTTTTTATAATTGCAAATATACTTGTGATCTGTCAAATAGACAGTGTACCCTTGATCAATGCTGTTACAAAGCATCAATTTGTGGACCCTGTGCATACGGACCCACAAAATGCATTAAGCCCCAGACGCCACCCACCCATTGGACGTTTGCGGCAGCTGTATAACTATATAGCCCCTGCAGCCCTAGACACACAGCTCATTCACGCTGTCATGACAAGCCCTTTCAACGACAAGGAAGTGTCGCAAATGGGGGCACAAGCGACGCCGCCTGAGGTGGGGGAAAATCAGGCTGGCAGCCACTACGATGAAAAACAGGCGGAATCTAACCCACTTGCTAAGTATGTTGGCCCAGAAGGATACGCCAAATTTTTGGGGCTTTCTGGGCTTCCTCTCAGTGTTGCCATTGGTGTCACGGCGGGTGTCGGCTTTGTTTTGTTTGGCTATGACCAGGGTGTTATGGGCAGTTTGTTGACGTTGCGGCCTTTCTTGGAGACGTTTCCCAAGATGAATACGCAAACACATTCGACCTTGTCGGGTGCAACTGTCGGTATTTACGAAATTGGGTGTTTTCTTGGCGCCCTTACTGCGCTTTTCTGGGGAAATGTTGTGGGTCGTCGCTGGATGATTTGGATCGGTAGTGTTTTTATGGTCATTGGCGCCATTGTACAGACTACTGCCCACGGCGGCAATGCCCACGCATTTCTTTGGGCTGGGCGTGTCCTTAGTGGTATTGGAAATGGACAGCACACTTCAACGATACCTGTATGGCAATCGGAAGTCTCGCCTCCACATCGTCGTGGCATGCTGATTATGATTGAAGGCTCACTTATTACGTTTGGTATTATGATCTCATACTGGGTCGACTTTGCCTTGTTCTGGGCTCAGCACGGACATCTGGCTGATTCTTCTACGCGGTCGGTATCGTGGCGATTTCCCATTGCATTCCAGATCCTTTTGGTGCTGCCGACCTTTATCACAATTTTCTTGCCGGAAAGTCCGCGTTGGCTCATGCTGCGCGGAAGGGAGGAGGAAGCCCGTGTGGTCCTGTCCGCTTTGGATCGATTGCCGCCCCATGACCCCGTTGTGAATGCACATGTGAATGAAATTGCTGATGGTCTCAATATTGCTGGCAGTGTTCGTTTGCGCGACCTCTTCAAACAAGGCAAAGGCCATTATTTCCATCGCACTGCGCTTGCGTTTGTGATTCAAATGTTTCAGCAAATCAGTGGTATCAATCTTATCACCTACTATGCCGGGACTATTTTTGAACAGAGTATCGGCTTGTCTGATATCAAGTCTCGTATTCTCGCTGCATGTAATGGTACGGAATACTTTCTTGCGTCGCTGCTCGCCATTTTCATGATTGAAAGGGTTGGGCGAAGGCCACTGATGATTTGGACCGCTTTGGGTATGTCCTTTACGATGGCGATTCTTTGTGGTACATTAAGCCCTGAGGCACTCCAAGTACCTCCCGAATACAAGAACCGAGAAGACTATTCTGCTTATCAAAACAATACTTCTCCGGCCATTGCCGCGACTGTCTTTTTGTTCGTCTTTAACTCGCTTTTTGCCATTGGATGGCTGGGGATGACTTGGTTGTATCCTGCTGAATGCACTCCGCTTTCTATCCGAGCGCAAGCAAACGGCATCTCCACCGCTTCCAATTGGCTGTTCAACTTTATGGTTGTCATGATTACACCGATTGCGTTCGCCAATATCCGCAATTATACCTATCTAATTTTTGCAGCGATCAACTTTTTGATGGTACCGGCATCCTGGTGGATTTTCCCGGAGACCGCAGGAAGAAGTCTGGAGGAAATGGACACCATTTTTGCGGATTCAAGTGTGTGGAACCCGCACGACGCGGTGAGAATAGCAAATGAAATGCCACGTCGCTACGATCGCCATGGCCGTATTATGTCGGAGTTTATCACTGACGACGACGACATGGCCCCCGTTGACGATGGTTATCCCTAATCAAGTACAGCCGGAATTGTAGCAAATATCACATTTTTTTCATTGATGTCTTTATTTGTACTTTAGGGTACAAAATTAGTTGCTCCGATGCGAAATCCTTACTAGGAACGTCGGGTGTGTCCGCTGTGCCTGGTACCATCGGCCGAGTGGACTTGGCGTGTACGGCGGACTCTTTTGCAGCTGCGCTAGATCTTGCCGGTTTTGCGCTTAGAATGTCGAACCCAAGGCGAGAGACGCAAGGGTACTCATTTCATTCCTTATGTCTACATGTAAAAAGCATTGAATGCAGTACAATATTTTACAAGCAAGTGTTAGGTACGTGGATGGCGGTAATGTGCTTATATCAGGAATGGACCTTGTGCGTGAAGCTACGTTTGGGTAGGGCAAAGGTTTCGAGGAACTCATAAACAGGAATATTAGCAAAGTATGGCTCCAGTTACCTGCCGACCAGTCGGAGGACCAGTTCGGGAATGCATCGTCCTTAATAGAGCTTGTACAGCGGCAGTAAGTACAGCGCCTGCATTGCTGACATTAGCGGTACGGAAAATGACGATGATTTCCAAATCAATTCGCAAAGCAATGTGTGTACTTGAAGCAGCTAACATGCCAGGGGTTCCATCACATCTGTATTAGTGTACCCAATATTCGGCAAGCGAAGCGCCGCTTCGAGAATCTTGGCGTGAAAATTCTTGATATTGGCACGCAAAAAAAGTAAGCGAGCGCATCATGCTCACGCCAGCGAAATTATGGTCATCGAGGACCCTGACGGATACCCGGTTCAGCTTCTCGCACAGGATGTGGGCAAGTACGATGAGCTCGAAAAATCGGTTCGCGAAGCTGTGATGGCTGGCAACATGGCAGCCATGGACCGTATAAGGCAAAGTAATGATATTACTACTATAGAGGAAGCGGGGTTAGCGCACATTGTCGAGCCGCATCGGCGTTCGTAAGGCACACCTATACCAACTTCGCATTTTATTTGGAAAATTAGTTTCCGGCCGAACGAAAAAAATAATAATAGCTAGTCCACAATTTGGACTCGTCGTTCATGGCGAAACATGAACCAAGCCGTGTCGAGCAAAGCAGCGGCTGCACTGACTAACCCAAACAGTGATACAGCTTCGAAAACATATGATATCACGTTTTCACAGTCGCTTCCGCCGATATTCCGCGTGATCCTTATGGTCGTGGTTGGCATGGTCGGTTTTGGTGTGGATCTGCAAGTGTTACAGTATTGGGGCATGAATCTATGGAGCCATGCAAACCAATCGCCGCTTCCCTCTCACATAAATGCGCATATATCAACCTCAATAGGTTCTATGCGAGAAAGTGGTGCTACTGGGCTGTATATATTTGCTGCAAGTCATCTTGGATGGTGTTTTGCATGCTTGTTGATGTACAGATACAACCTTGACCCTCACGATGGTACACGCACGTTTTATGCTGAAATTTGGGAGGTGATTGCTTTGTGTGGACTCATTGCGCTGTGGGTTATCTCTGGTCCATTCCGGGGGATCCAAAAGGCATCGATACGTATCCTGCGCCGGCTTCTTTCTCCTTCTATACAGCAGACGATCCAATTTTCGGATGTAATTGCAGCAGATATACTAACGTCTTTTGCCAAAGTGCTTGGCGACGTCTGGCTCTCGTTTGTGATTCTGGTATGTCTCTGCGACGGCATTATAGTCGGAGAGCGCGTGTTGTGGTCACAGCAGTCTAGTATGGCCATTCCTATTCTAAGCAGTGTGCCCTACTTGATTCGCCTTCGACAATGCATTAGTGAATACCGCACTTCGGCTCCGCTCGGGCGCCAGCCCAAGTCCAAGCGGCCACTGTACAATGCGCTCAAGTATGCATCTGCATTCCCTGTCATTTGGCTGAGTGCATGGCAGCAAAATGCGCATGATGTGCTAGCGAAGAATAATGCACGTCATACGTTTATGTCCATGCGCCTGGACGGACTTTTTCCCAGTCTTTGGCTTGTCTCTGTGCTTTTCAATACACTCTTTTCCTTCTGGTGGGATATCACTAATGACTGGGGCTTGGACTTGCTACTCCCATCCAGCTTTTCAAAAAGTCTGCAAGCATTTTATCCACACTGGCCTACATTGCACCGCCGCTTCGAACCACAGAACACGCTTCCGCAGGACAAGAGCGCGCTCGATGAGCAAGAAGAGGGCATTGTTCGGCCAGTCCATGCGCGCCGTCAAAGCATTTTACGTGTTCCAGAAAAGCCATTGCCACTTCCGATGTCTGTATACTATGTATTTATCATTGTGGATCTCCTGCTGCGGTTTACATGGTCGCTCAAATTGAGCTCGCACTTGCAGTACCTTGCGGAATGGCAGTGTGGGCTTCTCCTCCTCGAGGCCCTCGAGCTCATCCGCCGGAGTGTGTGGGTTATTTTACGCGTAGAATGGGAAATTGTCCGCCGCGGCGCTATATAACAGGGCAAATCTGTTTACACTATCGAATACTCGCATACATTACCAGCGACGGAAAGGAAGAAACTTGCCGTCAAACGTGATCTTGACACGGGCGCCGGCAGGGTCTTCGACCCGCTCCACTGCACCGCGGAAGTCGATTGCACTCATAATGCCATCGCCAAACTGTATATAAACTTAACATGAACAAACGTACCTTTTCATTAATAATCTCCTTGATCGGCATGCTGTACACAGTCATGGCCTCGTGCAGGCGGTACAAAGTAGGATCCGTGGGTGGGCTGCTTGAAAGACCGCCGCGGAGAGGGAAAAATGAAGGACCAAGCTCGGCGACAAGTTTGTCCTTCGGGATGTTCAGCACACTCGAAAGGGCCTCGAGGTCTTTCTCCTCAGGCTTGGCCTGTCCGTAAAAAATTGCGGCAGTGTACAACTCGCTGCGGTCAATCGCCTCGGCAATTTTTTCAAAGGTGAGCCCTTTCTCCTTCTTCTTCTCTTGCAGCTCCACTAAAATGGGGCTGAGCAGTTCGTTAACTTCCTGGCGGGTCATGGCGGGTAGTGGGCGTTAACAGCGCAAGACGGGGAGATGTCGATCGGTGACATAATCATTACTATAAATGTCACTACGCCACCTCCCTTACGAGTTGCGCGCCTTCTTGCCCTCAGTGATGTGTTTGCGCAGGCGCTTGCTCTTCTCGCGCAGAGAAGCATTCTTTTTGCTGCGGACACTGAAACTCCGTGCGACCATTCTGTAGGTTAGTGGTGTAGATGTACATACTGGAAATTCTTCCCGCGTGCTTTCTGGCGGTTGGTCGAGCTGCTAGCCACGTCCTTGTTTTTCTTGCCTTTACGGCTGCCGAATTTTTCGCGGCCCTCACGACCAGTCTCAATGCTCTTCATGCGCTCCTCATAAGTAGCTTTCACCTTCTTGCGCGGGCCGAGAATATCGCTTTCGTTCACAACGTCGCTGGTACCACTTGTGCCTGTGCGCTTCTTTGCAGCTTGCAGCGCTTCCAATTCGCGGCGCGCTGTGGCGCTTAAAGCACCGCCCGTCTTGACGGCTTCCTCTGCCGCCTTGAGACGCAGTTCATTCATTTTCGCAAAGTCGGCAGGCGTGAGGATCTGGAATTAGTTGCATTTGCACACGTACTCTGTTCATTGCCAGTGCGGAGAATGCGTCTTCGGACTCAGTTGCAGGAGCAGTTGGAACAGCAACTCCCTCTTGGTCTTCTTCATCGCTATCGCACTCCTGCTTTTGCTTCTGTGTCTCGCGGCGCAATTTACGCGCCTCTCGCACCTTTTCGGAGGCTGGACGCGTGTCTTGTATTTTTTCTTCGTCGCACTCATCGTCGCTGTCGTCAGAAAAGACATGCCCATTATCTTCATCGTCGGAAGTAACATTAATCCAGCCACCGGAGCCGTCGGAATCGTCGCCCGAATCGCTCTCGACTTCCCAGCCGTCCCAATCTTCTTCATCTTCCTCGTCTTGGTTCTCTTCCAATTGCTTTTCCAGCAAATCAAGACCTTGAATTCCATGAACTTGGCGGCGATCCTCACCAAACTGGAGCACCTGTTTGCCTTCTTGCATAGCCATGGCTCCAGACTTGCCGCGGTCCGCACGGCGAAGCAATGCGGGATTGACTTCACGGTACAATTGCATCAAGCCGCGAGATGCAGCGCTCACACCCTTGTCTTTCGATTTACGGTACTCGACCAAGTCGTGCAGCAAATCCTCTTCCATACACCAAGGCTGTCTGCGGCATACTTCGCGAATGGTATTGATGCCTGCAGCAACCACTTCGACGGTGACGCCTGGATGGACAAAAGCATAGGCAATCTTGCGGATTGCAGGTGTCAGAACATCTGTCGGCGTCTGGTCGTGCACAGATTGTGCAAGGGAAACGAGAATAAGTGTGATGTGCAGTTGGTGAGGCATAAAGTACTTGGCCAAGTAGCTGTAGAAGCTCAGCACAATGAGTCGGTGTATGCCCATGACGCGGCTCAAGAGCTGCACAATGCGCACCTTCATTTCCAAAGGATGGCGCTTGTCGCCGCGCAAAAGGTTCTCAAACACACGCTCTGCAAACGTCTGTGGATCATGCAACAGATGAATGGCCGCCATATTACTTGAGTCCTTGTCCACTTTCTCCCATGCTTTTTCTTCATTTTCCTTCCTACGACGCTTGGCATGCGCTTGTGCAAGTTTCAAGCGACGATCGCCAGCCTTGGTCTTTTTTCCGACCTTGCGCTGATGTTTTAGGCGGCCAACATCAACGGACTGTGATGGACCCTCATCGCTATCCTCCTCTCCATCACTATTCTCCGCGTTCTCAGCAGTATGCAAATCACCTAGGAAAAAACGCACAGCGGAGCCCTGTACCTTGGGGTGCGGATGCGTGCATGCAAGTGCAAGCAACGCCACGGTGCGCTCGTCAGTCCAAATGCGTCGGCGCCACATTTCAGCTGCAATACGCACCGCCCAAAGCGCCTCAGATCGACCCTTGAGCTCTGCTTCGCCGGGCCGGAGCACGGCAGGAACATTGCCTTCTGCGTCGGACATTCCGCGCTCAACCATGCCAAAAAGCAAGCCTTGGACCATGCGATTCAAACGAACATCTTTGGTCTTACGGTTCGCCTGCTTCAAGTTCTGGACGATGGTGCTCAGGATCGCCGTGCGCAGTTCCGACGAGCTTACGAGACTGAGCAAAGGAAACAATGTGCGCAGCAATGTCTCATCTGCAATCACTCCACGGCTACGCAACAAAGACATGCAGCGAAAACATGTTTTGCGCAAATCTGGACTCAGGCTCGCGTGATGCGTGAGCAGCAGCTCAGCGATATGGTCGGGAAGTGGTGCAGTTAACTTTGGGTAGCTCGGCGCAAGGTGTGCCACAAACGTGAGCAAGTGCTCAAACTGGTCCTGCTGCTCTTTACTCAGGCGCAAAGTCTGCATTCCAGCATCCGTAGCTCCTTCAATATGCTGTCCAATGCCTGACGCATAAATGCGTCGTAGACTTTCGTACTGGTTCCATTGTGCGAGAAATTCTTCTTCGTATGCGGCAGGATCGCGCTTTAGCAAATTTTGGAGCGCAGGCAAATTCGACGTATCCAGTAGCCCACGCGCCTTGGACCGATGTACTAGCCCATTTTCTCGGAACACGGCAGTTGGCCGTGCTTGGGCCGCTGCTTTGCCCATAGTTGATGCCAAGCGCAGGAAATTTGCGCGCAGCGGCGCAAAAAAAAAAGGGCTGACTAAGGAGAAAGTGGAGCACCGAAAAAAAAAGTGCCTGGGCTTTTGCAGTGACCATGGAGGAGGATGATTTGCTTTTGAATTTTGATACATCTGCGCCGCTACCCGCGAAGAAACGGCGGCAAAACAGCCATGGACAAGCACATAAACGCGCTCATTTAGGAGATGACTCCACGGAGCACCCCGCGCATAAGCGAGCTCGCGAAAATCCATCAGACCGCCGCACCATCGACATAGCCAGGAAAATAACACAGGCACATACTCACAGCGCGCCTAAGACTACTGGCTACGTCTCTTCTCTTTTTGCGCGCAATGATACCCTTGCAGCTGAGCCTGAAGATGTGCCTCAAGCGAGTCCAATTGCGCCTTCGAATGCGCCCGTTCTGGACGGTACATTTGAAGGCCTTGGCCTCGATCCGCTTATTGCGCGGCACTTGCGCGCGAGAATGGGCATAGACGGACGTCCCACAGAAATTCAACAGCGGGCCATCCCGCCGTTGCTTGCTGTGCCTCCGCAAATGGGCTGTGAACGGGACATTCTTGTGCAGGCACAAACGGGAAGCGGCAAGACACTGACCTATTTACTTCCCATCATCCAGTCACTTCTCCCTCTTTCGCAAGAGAGTTTTATTGATCGCAGTGTAGGCACACTTTCCATTATCCTTGCTCCGTCGCGCGAACTAGCACGCCAAATCTATACCGTGCTGGAACGCCTACTCACGCTATCGCTAGCATCCACAGACCAAGACGACCAAGCCCCGAAACGCTATTCGCGCTGGATTGTACCTGGCCTGCTCACAGGCGGGAGCACCAAAAACCATGAAAAGCAGCGCTTGCGGAAAGGCTGCTCGATCCTCGTTGCTACGCCGGGGCGGCTTCTGGACCACTTGCAAAACACATCGAGCCTGGATGTAGGCAAGTGTCGGTGGCTTGTGTTGGACGAAGCTGACCGGTTACTTGAGATGGGCTTCCAGGAGCAGCTGGAAGGGATTATTAAGGCGCTCGATGGCCGACGCCGACTTGCGCTTGGCGCAGCACGCGACGCGATGCTCAAAAGCGAGGCACTTGCACCCGGCGATAAAGACGATGCACACGTTGTCGATTCGCTCGGTGTCTCCTGGTGGGCGGTTCCGCGGCGGCTGATTCTGTGTTCTGCGACACTCGACGAGCGTGTTCAAGCATTTTCCGGCACAACGCTGCGCAACCCCTTGCTTGTACGCGCCGGGGCCGACACTGAGACACACGCGGAACAAGATGGCCCTACCTTTTCCGCACCGTCGCAGTTACAACAGCACGCGGTAGTAACAGCGCCCAAGCTTCGTCTTGTCGCGCTTGTCGCGCTCTTGCGGCACACAATCCCGCGCATGGCTGATGTGGACAAGATAGGACCAGCACGTGTGATTGTGTTTATATCGGCCACAGACAGCGTGAATTTTCACTGGGAAGCACTGGGCGGCGCCAAGATGCGCTCTGTGGAGCAGCCCAAAGAGCCAGACGCGACCGAAAAAGAGCCCGCGTCCCTCGCTCAGTACAGCGAGCTGCTTCCCAACACGCCCATATTTCGCTTGCACGGGTCCATGCCGCAAAAGGAGCGTATTGCATCGTTGCGCGCATTCCAGACACTTTCGACGGAGCAGCCATGCCGAGGCGGCGTACTGCTATGTACGCCCGTCGCATCGCGTGGCCTCGACCTTCCCGATGTTCGCTGCGTGATTCAGATGGACGTGCCAACCGAAGGCGGCGCAGAAGAGTACGTACACCGCATTGGGCGTACAGCACGTGCAGGGCGCCAGGGTACGAGCTGGCTCATGCTCCTCCCCCACGAAGAGCCATGGCTCCAAACTTTGGAGCGCCGTGTCGTTGTCCGAGAGGCGACAGGCATGCACCCCCCCAAAATCACAGTCGTCGGTATCGACACGGTGCTGTTCGAAGGATTTGGCGGCGCATTTCGCGAGTACGAATCGCGAGCGACCGACGTCCAAATGGCCGTTGAGCGCTGGGTGTTGCGCGACGAGAAGCACACCTCGCTTGCCCGTACCGCGTTCCTAGCGTATATCCGCGCTTATGCGACGCATCCCGCTGCAGAAAAAGCGCTTTTCAACGTGAACCAATTGCACCTTGGCCACCTTGCCAAAGCATTTGCGCTGCGCGAAGCGCCAAACACGGTGCAGAAACTGGCCAAGCGCGAACACGACAAGAAGGCAAAAGAGAAACCAAAACGCGATGCGATGCGCGAGCAACATGCGCGGATGATGGCGCATCTTCCTGCAGAGAGTATGTAGACTATGTATTCTAATCGCTCCTGGACCGCTTTGCGGCGCCGACTTGAGGCGGTGCGTCACGCTTGCGCTTGTCGCCACCACGCCCACGGAATCCGCCGCGGCCACGACCCCGGCCGCGCCCACCGCGCCCGCCGCGCGGCGCACTTCGATCGGCCTCACGGCGGTCGAGCAAAAAGTTAGCGCGGAACTTGGCGCGCTCGACGTAAAAGTCCTTGGCGTTGTCCTCCTCGACGCGCTCCCACACGACCGGCTGCCCGCCCACGGTGATTGTTTTGCCTTTGATCTCCTCGAGCTTGGAGTCGGAGACGGGCTCGCGGAATCCTACAGCGCCGCTCTCAGCGTCGCCCGGAAACTCTACAAACGAGGTGGGATGCAATGTAGTAAGCGTGTCTTTTAAATCTTTCCAGCTGCCGCCCTTGCCGGCGCCAGAGAAGCGCAAGACACTTTGTGCAGGGAAAACAACCTGCTCCGCATCGATGGAGCCATCGGGGTGGGTGGTGAGCGTCTTGCCGTTGTACTCAAACTCGAGCGGCTCTGTGCGGCTAGCGCCGGCATTGTGGCTGCCGCTGTTGCGCTCGCGCTCCAACTCGCGGAACGCGTTAAACTTGCGTGGACCCTTGCCAGACCTGCTGTTGGGGTCGATCCCCTTCTCCTTCATCTTCATCTCCACGTATGCGGGTTTGCTCATTACCTGAAGCTTGATGTCTTTGAACGCAATGCCGTGCCCGCCATCCTCGACGGGATTTTCGGCGCTTGCCGATTTCAAAAAGGTCGCCATTTCCGGCGCACTCGCAAACTCGACAAACACGCTGTTCTTAAACTTGCGTGGCACCTCCGTCTCGCGGCGCATACGCACGCCGTTAATTTTGCCAAACTGTGCAAAAAAAGACTCGAGTTCGCCCTGCAGGCTTTCGTACTCATCCGGAAACCCTTTGGCATAAATGCTGCGCGCATGCACGTCCGGAACCTGGACAAGCTCCTTGGTGCGGCGCACATGGCTGCCCGCCTCGTTCACCTCAAGCAACGAAGCAGAGTTGCGCAGTGCGTCGGCAATGCCCGCCTCGCCAATCGCATCGCGAATCGGCTGCATGCGCTTGAACGAGGCAATCATTGATATAGGCACCCAGCCCTGCGGGTCCTTGCGCGTCTGCGAGAAGAGAAACTTGTCAAACGGCAAATTCGAGTCGGCAAAGTAGAACTCAACCTGGTTCAAGGCATTCTTTTTCGTTTCCTCGTCGCTCATCGCGGCACGGACAGGGGCAAGCACGCACCAGAAAAAAAATTATCACACGTGACAGGCTAGGCGCTACGTGCTAATTGAGGACGCCGCGGAGGAGACGCAGGTGGGGTGCTTCCCAGTAGCGCATCAGAAAGTTGACTAGAGTGACGGCAAGCAGGGCAAAGCAAATAAATGTAGGGCCATACGCGTCCGAGTAGACGTTCGAGGAGCTACGCTCGCGGATCTTGAGCGCGCGCCATACGTACAACACGCCAGAGTAGGCGACGGCAAAGAGGGCAATAAGGGTAAAAAGCGCGCTGGTGACAAGCCCGGCACGGTCGCCAACGTGCTGAAAGTTCAGCAGACCGGTGGCAATCGAAGCAAGCATCACACTAAACTCAAGCCACTTTAAAAAGGTGCGCTCATTCGCAAAGTACACCTTGGGTTCCACACGGATAGGGACTGAAACGCGCTTGCCGGACTCGGCATGAAGGTTGGTGACGTATTCGACGCCTGTAGGAGGCTGTCCGCCTGTCCCGCGCGGTTCTTCTTCGTCGCGGCCTTGGAGAGCACGAATGGCACGCTCATCTTCGTCTTCTTGCTCTTGCTCTGGGTCCTGCTCCTGGCCCTCATTCTCCGTGCGTCCGCTGTGCCAAAGACGCGAAATGTTTTTGAGGCCGAAACGGTCCAGGTAATTTTTGTCAAACACATTGGAGGGCGACAATATATCCTGGCGCGTGGGCGCGGCGTGAGTTGGCAACTGCGTGTGACGTGTGGTGGCTGCAGTGGGTGCTTTGGACGCTTCGCTTTGCGCCCCTTCGGACTCTTTGCGGTGCTCAACAAGGTATTTTTCGCGAGCAGCGCGAATCTCCTTGATCCGCGGGTCAAACGTAGAAAGTCCGACATTCTCTGCCTCGCGCTGTGCATCTGCAATGTGCGACTTGTTGACGTGATCGTCGTTGCCTTCAAACTCGTCCTCAGATTCGGGCTCGTTGTATGGCTGGAGCTTGCCGCTGCTCGTGTCCGACTTGCCCGAGCTGTGGTGGGGTCGGTCAAGCGCCAAATCCATCGACACGGGCTTACGGATATCAATGTCCATCTGCGGCAGCCAAAAGGGCACGAGATCGACCCGGTTCGACAAGAGCGTCGCACAACCGTGTATAAACTTGGAGAACTTAGGCACGGCCTCAACCAAGTGGCTAGAGACGAGCTGGCGAACCCACTTGGGGGGCTCTTGGCCCATCTGGGTCTGCAGCTTGACTTCGAGCACACCGTAGGGGAAGCGCTCGGCGTCACCAGCGGGAAGCTGGTCAAAGGGATAATCAATGCCAATGTCCATACGACGCCAATTGTTGCCGGCGCGCTGCACACCGTCCCAGTTGTCCTCACGAACAAGAGTGAGTTCAGTGTCGAGCGAGATACGAACGCGCGCATCGCCGGGGAGCTGGAAAGCCGTGCGATTGTAAAATGAGCGCATGACGGGAACAAGTTGGCGAGTGACGACCGCATATTGGACCTCGTTCGCGAGCTGCAGCATTGGCTCAATTTCCTTTTCGGTCTTTTTGCCTTTCTTGCAGAGATCATCAAAGGTTTTGTCCATGGTGTGCTCGCCGCTCATATAGGAGTTGACAAACTCTTCCTTAATGGGAAAACGCGCCTTGACACTCTTTTCGCCAGTCCAGTCTTCGCGGTGCGTCTTGCGCTCCACAAAGATAGTCTTGTTGTCCATACCACCATACCAGCGAAGACGAATCGCCTCGGCGCCTTCCGTCTTTTCCAGACGGCCCAGGTAGAGCTCGAGATCCTCGTTGTCGTAGTAGATCGAAGTAATTGCACTGTCCTCTCGTTGGTACTCTTTCTCGTCGTTAAACACAAGCACAGGAAGATGCTTGAGAATAAAGAGCTTGAGAGGGACAATATTGTCGGGGTGGACCCAGTACTTGGTCGTTTGGCGGACAAAGGCGCTCTGAGAGCCGCCGGCACTAGCATCGCCTTGCACGGGGCTGCCGCGCGTATGTACGATATCAAACAGCTTCGAGAGCTTGATAATAAGCGCATCGTAGTTCTCCTTGTAGAAGGGGCGCGTGTTCAAATAGTGCTGCACAAACTCCTTGCGCAGCAAACGGCCCGTCTGCTTGTCGTGCTTCTTGACTATCTTGAGAAAGCCTGTGTAATTGAGCTTGGTGAAAAGCGCAAGGTCATGCACATCAGCAATTACGCTCGCAAGTTGCTCCTCAAGGTCGAGGAAACGCTCTTCCAAAACGTCGCCTGCCTCGCTGTCGCTGTCGAACTCGTCATCGGAGCCGGCGTTATGGTGTGCTTGATACATCATCTCGCGATGCACGCCTTCCTGCTCGCCAGAAGACTGCGTGTGATGATGTGGTGGATGGCCAGATGCACTGGTAGAGGCGTGGCCAAGCGACGCATCCGATGCGTGGCTGTTCTTGAGCGAGAGCAGCTGCTGAACGCCTTGGTTTACGTGCTCGATGCGGCCCATAATCTCGCCCACCTGTTGTCAGCTTGTGCCTAAAAACGCACCTTTGATTTTTGGAACGAGTACACCTTGTCGAGCTCTTTGCTGAGCTCCTTAACAAACTCGTCCTCATCTTTGTCCGACCAAACGCCATGGTTCTCCGCCATGCAGCGCTTGATCTCTTTCTTGAGGTCAGAATACTGCAGGTACGCCTCCGACCATTCCGGATACAAAGATGTTTTGATGGTCCTTCCGAATTTCATCGTGCCGAATAGGGAGCACTGTCGAAAATGGGAGCGTGCAGTGTGGACGTAGCGCAGCGGCACGCTTCGCACCGTTCCGTGCGCCAGGCTTGCATAACGGGCTTGCACCACGTGGCTGATCAAAAAATAGCGAGTCGTTTCGGGTGCGCTACGCACGTGTACAGGCGCACGGGCAATGAACTGGGCGTTGGTAAATGAACACCGTTCGTCAATTAGTCATTTTTTGCGGCAGGTCGAGGGCCGTGCGCATGGGCCATGGTGGGAGAGGCTACGCATGCACTGGGGTACGTCCAGAAAAGAGCGAGATCAGGTAGTGGGTACGTGTGCAACAATGGCTGTAGCGGTACTTTCTGTGATTGTTGCTGGCTACGTATAAAAGCAAAGCAGCGCCTACAGTTCGTACAAATATATTAAACGTGGGCGGCACATGCGTGCCGTACACAGCCGCGTTGTTGCTGCGCGCGTGCCGCCACTCCCCATAATTTACTTGCGCCGTGCCGCGCAGCGCTGCGCCGCAAAATTGCCTGGTACGTTAATACGAGGCATCCGATTCGGTCTTGCCACGTGACCTTTGTGCGTTGCTTTGTGCTTCGCGTCCTCGCTTGCCAGCATGAGCGCTGTACGGAGCCGCAGTGCGCTCTTGCGCATTGCGCGTATGCCGCTATGGACGCGGTGTAATGCATTAAAAATGCGTCCTGCAATGCCATGCACTATGCTGACCTTTGCGCTTCCACATCCTAGAAACATGACGGGACACGCCGTTGCGCCCGTGCGTCAACGCATGGCCAACCAGCTCTTATGCCGCCCCCCCGCACTCTTTCGCATGCCACGCATCAACATGCTGCGTACATACACGTCCGCGACGATGGCAGCTGCACCTGCAAGTGCCGCCGCTGCGGAAAAGCCATTGAAGACGGCGAGCCCGATCGTCGCGTTTCACCTGCTTGCGTGCGCCGCGCTCGTTTTCCTCATCATTCTTGTCGGTGGAATTACGCGTTTGACAGAATCTGGTCTCTCTATTACCGAGTGGAATCCCGGCCTGAAAGGAATGCGGCTCCCACACACGGAGGAGGAATGGACCGCGGAATGGGACAAGTACAAAGAATCCCCTGAGTTCAAATTGCTCAATTTCAACATGACACTCCAAGATTTCAAGAAAATATTTCTATGGGAATGGTCGCACCGGGTTCTTGGCCGGTTTATCGGCGTGTTCTTCATCGTGCCTGCGGCCTACTTTTGCGTGCGCCGCGGAATGACCACGCCCGAGATCCGGCGGAAGCTATTGTATATTGGACTGGGTATCGGTTTCCAAGGCCTTCTTGGCTGGATCATGGTGGCGAGCGGGCTCAAGAACCCGTATGATGATGAGTCTGCAATGGCAGAGCCGCGTCCTGAATGGACGCCGCGCGTGAGTCACTTCCGCCTTGCGGCGCACCTCGGTGCAGCTTTTGCCCTATACATGGGCATGGTTTATACCGCTGTCACGATCCTCCGTGATACAGGCATCTCGCGCGGCCTTGCCCCGGGTGCCAAGCCCGAGACGTACGCCAAAGCAACGTCGCTACTTTCCACGCTGAACAGTCCTGCATTGCGCAAGTACCGACGCGTAGCGCTGGCAATGACTGGGCTTGTGTGTGTGACAGTGATGTACGGCGCGTTTGTCGCTGGTCTCGATGCGGGCCTCGTCTACAGCGAATTCCCGAAAATGGGGACGGGCCTGCTGCCCCCTAAAGAGGAGCTGATGGATGTGCGCTACGTTGTGCGCAAAGGCGGTGCGCAGGATGAGCAAGAATTTGAGTCTGCGCGTTTATTCCTTGGGAACGTTACACAGAACCCAGTCACTGTGCAAGCCATTCACCGGTACTTGGGCCTGACGACACTCACGTCTGCATTCATCTTCCTTTTCTACTCCAAAAAACGCAAGCACATGTTGCCGTATTTGACGCCGCGGTTTGCGGCAGGCGCTGCACACATGTCTGGATTGCAGGCCTTGCTGGGTATTTTCACGCTCATCTACATGGTCCCACTCCCACTGGCATCGATGCATCAGGGCGGCGCAGTAGTCTTGCTCACGTTCATGACATGTGTCCTTGCATCCATCCGTCGCCCCGGACAAGCAATCCAGGCGTTTGCAAAAGCGCGCGGCCTGCTCAAGCCACATGCACCCACAGCCACACACACATAGCCATGTATAAGAAGAAGCACTTTCACTACATGTGGAGGTTCGCAGCGCCGACCATGTTTCCGCTTCCGGCGCATGAACGCGAGGCATTCTTTGCGCTACTTGACGAGTACTTTGCACAGCGCCCACAGTATGCGCCGCCGAGATTTGAGTCACGGCCGGTAGCGGCTGAGACTGCACCTGCACCTGCACCTGCACCTGCACCTGCGCCTGCGCCTGTAGGCGGTGCCGCCGGGAAACGTCCGCCGCCGCCGCGCCGTGGCGAAGCACAAGCCTCTGTGCCTGTTGTGCAGGATCACACACGTTCTGTTCCATCCATTGGCCATACAGAGGCCCATAAACCTGCGGGATTGCAAACGACCAAGGTACGTGAGAGCAGCGCTGACCACAGTCGTTTGGCTTTATGAATACGTCCTCTGCCGGTGCAGCTGTCGGATCTGTATTTGGAAAAGCGAGTTCGTCGGCTGGCAAAGCCACTCTCAATGCTGGAAACCGGCTACACACGCACTTTTCTAAGCCGGCAGAGCAAAGTGCCGGTAAACCTGCATCTGATTACTATGCGGGCGGTGCGAATGTAGCATCACCGCCCACATACACACCAGCGCCCGCGTCTCCATCCGCAGCGGCTTCGACTGCGGTTGCGAGCAGCACGCCTGTAGTGCCGCCGAATAGTAGCGAAGCCGTTGCACTATACGCGTACGTACTGCGAAACACACTAACAATAGTTTTGCAGGCACCGAGCCCGGCGACTTGCGCGTCGATGAAGGCGAGCGCATTTTTCTCACCGAGGCCGTCAGTGCCGAGTGGTGGCGCGCACAAAGCACAGATGGTACACGCGCCGGTATTGTCCCTGCAAACTATGTGCAAAAGCTGTAGCCACAAAGTTGCTGGAAACTGACTGTGTAGTCGTAATTCCTATGTATTCGTCACTGAAGCGGCGGCAATTTGCGTCGAGTGTGCAAGACTGCTTTTCCGCACGCCTCGCAAGCGGCAAGCGGCGCCAAGTGTTCCGATTGCGCTGCGCCACGCCGTGCCACGCGTTGCGGCGTAACGCGTGCTCCACCTAAGCCACGTGCTTAACCACGTGTTCTCCGCGCGTGGGGGCAACGCGGGTAAACGTGGCTGCCCGCGTGGCGAGGAGCCTCGTGTTTTTCGCCACGAGGCAAGCAAGGCTTGGGCGCGCGCGAGAGAACATGAGCAAGCACCTTGGCTTCGATTCATCGTCTGCAGTACACCACGACTCGGCACATCCGTCGATCGTCACGCTTGCACCGTTTGAAGCTGCCAACAGAGGGACGCACTATTCGATGAACACCGGTTCTGGCAAACCGGAATTGAACGACGTCTCCTTTCAGGGCAACCACTCGAGCGCTTACTCGCACGGAGCCCCCTACAAGAAGAGCGGTACCGAGGTTGATCGCCACTCTATGGCTCAGTCAACTGCGCAAATGGATCCGAACTTGACCGGGTCGCGTCGCCACGACGGCGGGCAGTCTGGGTACGGTGTCCGGCAAGACCAGGCCTACAGGCTCGACCTGCTGCAGACGGACCCTAATTTGGAGTCTGGCGAAGGCGCGTCTGACCAAGGTACGCACGCGCGCATTTCCTAACAACAGACCATGTGACACGCGCATTCCCCTTTTTGTCCAACTCCATCGGCACGCAAGAGTCTGACGGGCGGCAAGCCATCTTCCCGCCCAACTTCTCGGGTGTCGCGCATGAGGATGCGTACAAAAAGGTGTCTGAGAGTGACGGTATGCACGGCATGACTGCGCCGCCGCCGCTTGGTGCGGAGAGTGGCGCGAGTATGCACTCCAAGTCGCGGCGCGATTCATCGTACGATTCAACGTCGGAGAAGAAGGATACGCCGTACAGCCGCAGCCCCAGCTTGCGTGTGACGCACAAGATCGCAGAGCGCAAGCGCCGAAAAGAAATGAAGGAGCTCTTTGACGAGCTCAAGGAGTATGTCCCGGTGGACCGCGGCCCAAAGACAAGCAAGGGCGACATCCTCACCAAGGCTGTACTCCAATTCCAAACGCTCCACCGCGAGCGCGAGCATTTGATCGAGGCGCTTGAAGCCGCGCACCACGAGCTGAACCAGCTCCGCCAAGTCGCCGGCGGCGATGCAAGCGGCAACTTGCAATCGCATGTGTACCCTCATTCGTCCAATGCACAGTACCTCTCTCGTTCCTCGGATGCGCGACTCCATGGAGGCATTGTCGGCGCACAGGACCAACACGTTGCGATGAGCCGCGACAAGTCGGACGGTGCGCAAGTGGGCCTTGCGCAGCCCGGCACGCGCAACGAATCCTTCCTCCTCGATCGCCTACGGCAAGGGGACGAGGGCGTGCACCCTAGCTTCAAACAGCTGGACCAAAGCGCGGGCGTGCTGGACCAGTCGCTCGGCGCACCGCGCCCTTTTCAGCCCGAGTACCAGTCTGGGCTGGACCTGAACGCATCGTCAGAGGCTGCCTCGCTTTCTGACCAGCGCACCGATGCGTCGAGCCGCCAGCTACCTCGTGAGGGAGGTAGTGCTATCATGTCCGGGGCGAGTGTTGAAGGACCCACTATGTAATGCTAGTTGATGCGTCCCATAAACAAAAGTTGTGGTATCAAGGGTGTCGGGGAGATAAGCGTTTGGGACGTATGGAAGCCAGCCTGCTCCGGCAGCGTGTGCCCAACGACGCATGGCGCGTGTCTACCCCATTTTCGGCCCCGGCGCAGGGCACGGGGCGGATGCGGGAGAGCTGCACGCAGAAGATATGCAGGCACGGCAGGCGCGGGGTGTACAGGCGCGCGTCGCGGACCTCAAGCAGACGCTGCTTCTCGCACGCGAGGTCGCGCAGACGCCAACACCGTCCCAGCCCATCGTGCGTGCCGTGCGCGGAACAGGTGGCGGCGCGGTGCACCCATTTTTCGCGAAACGCAAAGGGACGAGTGGGTGTGCTGCCCCGACTCTTGGCCATAAACCAGTAGAAGCCGCTGCACCTGCGCCATGGCCAGACGCGCGAACTTTGCACGTCACGCCGCCCACTGATGCTGTATCGCTCCCTCTCACCCTCCCGCACGGCTGGCGCAGACGTACGCAGCGCCAGCCGTGCACGCCACCGCCCCCGTCAGCATTTCCGTACTTGGCGCCGCACGCCGCAGAGACGGCGCCGCGCGTCGAAGCCGAGGCTGCGCTTTGCCACGCCGATACCCAAGCGCATGCCGAGCTGCGCAATCCATACGACTACATTGCCGCGGATATCGCCGCGGCGACGCGCACCGCAGCCATGCCCCCTGCGCTCCACGCCCTCCAAGGCGAGCTACTCGCGATGGGGCCGCACAAGCTCCATACACGCCCGCCCTCCTCGACGTGTACATTGCCGTGGTCCAACGCAGCTCGTCCAACGCGCGCTGAGCACGTCCTTGGCAACGAAGCGTCAGCGTGCTACTTGCGTGACTGGCTCGAAGCGCATCGCGTGTCGTATACAGACGGCCGCAAGCGCCCTGCCAGCCGTGTGCCTCGCAAACGCGGCCGTCGGCGCATGTACGAAGACGGGATGGACTCGGACGAGGGTGAATGGCCTGGCCAATGTTGCCCCCCCGCCGCTGCGCGCACGACCAATTGCATCTTGCTCCAAGGGCCTACCGGTGTCGGCAAGTCTGCCGCCGTGCACGCGTGTGCGCACGAGCTTGGCTTTGCCGTGTTTGAAATGTACCCGGGCATGGGGCGCCGGAGCGGCAAAGAGCTTCTCGCTGCCGTAGGCCAGCTTGGGCGGAACCATCTGGTGGGCGCACACGAGCAGCAAGCGGCGCCGCGCCAGTGTGTCATTCTCCTGGACGAGATCGACGTGCTCTTTGACGACGACGCAGGTTTCTGGCCCGCTGTTGTCGAGCTTGTCGCAGACTCGCAGCGCCCCGTGATTCTCACATGCACAGACGCAAGCAGAGTACCGACGCACGAGCTGCGCATCCAAAAGGTGCTTGCATGGCACGCGCCGCCCCTCGATATCGGTGCCGCGTATCTGCAGCTGCTTGCGTTGAGGCACGGACTTGTTGTGTCGCGCGAAAGTATGCGTACACTCTACCGCGATACCCTCCCTGCGCCGCCAGACGCTGGCAGCGGTGCATTGCATCCACAGACGCATCTATACCCACTAGAGCGAACGTACCAAGCGCTCGATACGCCCGCTTTTGATCTGCGCGCCGCGATTACACAGCTGCAGTGGATATGCTTGGACACACGCGCACGTACCTTGCACCGGCGCGCCAAACACGCCGACGCGCGCGTCGCTGCGTTCTCTATGCGGGGCCCGCCGGCGCTCCAGCGCCTCGGCGCATTGCAGGCCATGGCAGACGCACGCTCGTGTGCAGACGCACTCGACGTCGAGTACAACGAGGCAGCGCCGCTCGATACGCTGCCTGCGTGGCACCGCGCGCATATTTCTCCTATTCCCAGCGCCCAATGCAGGCCGTATACGGCACATGGGGGGCATGCGAAAGCGATGGCCTCGTCGCTGGAACGAGGTGGAATGGATGCTTGGATCTGGTGTACGCAGATGCCATGGTACACAGACAAGCTCGATAATGCGTTGCTCTTTTCTATGCCATCCATCGATCCCGCGCGTGCGTTGCAGACGCGTGCGCTAAACGTGCTCTTGGCGCTCGTGCACCTTTTGCCGTCCGAGCAGCTGCCGCGGCCGGCTGTTGCGTGTGAGTATGCGCCGTATGTGCGAGCGATAATGCGTGTCGAGCGCGCGAAACAGGCTGCGTGGGCACAGTATTTGCATGCGGCGCCGCATGCTGTGCGGTCAACACGCAATTCTGCGCATGTACTGCTGGATTCGTTGGGCGCTACACGGCAGTGGATTCCGTTCGGGCCGAATGAGTGTGCTGCAGGAGAGTATACGAGTTTTCGTGGGGAATGAGGTGTTTACGTGTATATAGCAGTGTCACGGAGACAAGAGATGCGTCCATTGATATATTCGCAAACATGCACCCGGCGCTCTGCAGTCGCAGCGAAGAAACACCGCTAGGGACTACATACCTCGACTACCCTAATCACACACCCTCGCTTTCCGTACCCAATGACCAGACGATGTTTGCGGGTTGTGAGCAGAATTATTACTGTGTAGTCCAGCTGCGTTCATACGCATGCCGCTGCTGCTCCAAGTACGCTTGCTCTTGGGCAAGCCGCTGCTGCTCCCGGGCCAAGCGCTCGTGCTCCATGGCAAAGCGCTGCTGCGCCGAGAGACGCTCAAAAGCAAGACGTTCCTGCTCCTGGTTCTGGTGCTCCAAACGCATCTGCTCGAGGCGCGCTTGTACAAGTGCCTCCTCGCTCTGCTCGGCACGCTGGCTGAGCCACTCGATGCGTTGGCGCTCTGCACGGTCCTGCTTGGCGCGCTCGGCCGCAAGCTGCTTTTGCACTTCGAGGTAGCGCAGATCAGCCTTGGACCAACTCGAGGGGTTTGAAGCGGCCTGGCCCGGCGTCGCGACGTGCGTCGTAGCCGCCTGCAATTCAGACGCATCCTGAAAGTCGGAGACCAGTGCTTCGGTCGAAACATTCGCCGAGTTCTGTGTATCGAAGAACGCAGGAGTCTCGGCGCCGGTGCGCACGGAATAGTGCAGCGTGCTGGGCGAGCCAGGCACAGTTCCCTGAGGCGTGGCTGCGCGAATGTCAGCGGGAGCAGTTGCAGGCAAATGAGCAGGCTTTTGCAGTGTCCCTGCAGGCGCCGTGGCTGTGTTCTGCAAGTACAGCATCGCGGTTTGTGTATTGGGCGGTGCCAGGACAAGTGCAGGTGGACTGTATGCCTGCTGCGGCATGTTTCGGTTCTGCGCCAAGGGCCCAGGGCCGTACATGCTGCTCGGCCGGCTAAGCCTCGAGACCATGGGCTGCGGCGCGGTGGCCTCGGCACGGCGCGTGTACGAAGGAAGCTGCGACACATTACGCATCGAGCGGCTGGGCGCAAGGTAAGACGATTGTGTGTCATGTGCACGCATCGGCGCGGCGTGCTGCGCTGCATGCTGCTTGGAAGGCTCAAACTCGCCCTGCTCGGCGACTGGCGTGATGCTCTGCGGCTGGAAAAGGTTCTCTTTGCTGCCGTTGCGAAGAAGAGACTTGAAGTGCTCGATGCGCTCTTCTTTGGCTGCGCGATGTGCCTCGATCTCGTCTTGAGACACACCCTCAATCACGTCGGTAGCGTCGCCCAGCGGCTGCGTAAACAGGAGCTTGGCGGCTTCGGAGGCGTGGCCGTGCTGCTGCGTAGAGTCCGAGTTTTTGCTGCGCTGCGATAGGCGGCGCAGGACGCCCGGCTGATGCGCCGACTGCGTTGGCTGGACGGGCGACGCTGGATGCACCAGAATAGATTGCACTGGCGGCGCTGGCGCACCCCTCCATGGCGTGTGCTGCAGAGGTTCGATCGGCACTCTTGGCTCGGTGTATCGCTCGGCGGCGAAGCCAGCAGGCATGACACCCAGCGCAGACGGAGGGAAATCCATCGTGACAGGAGGTGGTGCAACAAAAGAGGGCGGATGGACGGGCTGCACGGCGTCGAGTTGGTCTTCTTCCGTGGCTGCAGTCAAGAGTTCGGGATTGCCACGCCCAGTAATGCGTGCCTGAGTAGGCGATGCGTACATGGGTGCAAACAGCTTTGCAAGGCGAGGATGCGTCTTGCCATTGGAGGCAGCAAACATGGCTTTCAGGCGCGAAAAGCGTTCGCGCTTGCGCTTGCTCTTGTTGCGGGTCGGCTCGGTACTGGGGTTGGCAGGCAACATGGGGTGCGCGCTACCAGGAGCAGAAAGCCACACGGGCTGTGTGGGGATAGTAGAGGCCGCAGGTGCTGGCGCCGATGAGTAGACAAGCGCTGGCATGGGCGCTGATGCTGGCATGGGCGCTGGTGCTGGCATGGGCGCTGGTGCTGGCGCTGGCATGGGCGCTGGCATGGGCGCTGGCATGGGCGCTGGCACTGGCATGGGCGCGGATCCATGCGCAGGCATGGAATAATACGGCGCGAATCCATTCGCAGGCATGGAAAACGGCGGCGCAAGCGGCGGTGCTGCTCCAGACATGCCTGCACCTGCCGTCCCAGACACAGGTGCCATCACAGGCACTGTTTCATGCAACTTGGGCTGCGTCACAGCTTGATTCTCCGTCAGCGGCATCCTCCGCATACGCGAAGGCTTGGCATGCTTCGACACATCATCCGCAGCACTTGCTTCGTACTGTATCGGCGCAACGCTCGCAGTACGAGCAGATCCCTCGGCAAGCGTACCTTGCAAACCGGGGCCAATCACAAGCGCGGTTTGAGGAATGCCTGCACTGAGCTTGGAGCGCGATTTGCCCGCACCGCCAGCCTTGGACCCCAACTGTACCGACGGCGTCGATTGCCGACGATCCCATCCCGGCCGATCCCAAACAACACCCATGTCTGCAAGCTTGGCGCGTGCCTCGTCGCCCACAGCACTGTGTGCGCGAGCCATGCTCATGAGTGCGGCAAGTTGGTGCGTCTGTACGGTCAATGGCGCGTTCGAATCCGGAGCATGAACTGTGGGCCCGACACCAACATAGTTCTTGCGCGCGGGGTTTCCGCCGCCCTGGGCTACATGCACCTTGTACCCTTTGCGGTAGTTGGGGTACGAATGAGCATGATAATTCGCGTAAGGGTTTGCTTGCACGGACGACGAGTGCGACGAAGGCTCGGCGGGCTTTGCAATCGAATACGCGGGCTGGTGATACACAATCGCAGCGCCAGTGTTCATGCCGGGCGAGTAGTCATGGTCCGCGGGCAGAGCGGGCAGCTCCAATTCCTGAATCGAAAATCCTTTGCGCACCCTGACAACAACCTCGTCACCGTGCTCGAGTGCGTCGCACTTGTGGCCGTCTTCGAGCGTCATGCCGTGCAGGACATCGTCGCGCTGCGCGCCCTGCGTGCCGCCTTGAACCTGGAGTAGCTCAATCATTTTCAGTCGCCATCCCTCGATCGTGGTCTGCTTGAGCTGCTCGCTGTGCGTCATGGTCTGCACGGGTGGCGCATGCTTCTGTCCCATGAGAATGCGAAGCACCGAGAGCCGCAGCAACGCGATTTCCGAGTCCGATGGTGGGATCGGAAACGGCATCGTAAACTGGGGCAGCGGTGCCTCGGAGCGCAAAATAATCAGGGGCGTGTTTGGACCCACATTGCTTGGTTGCTCCATCGTGACAACCCAGATCCAAGGTGCTTGCGCGCGCAGAACGGGGCGACGCGGGCGCCCGTGCATTTGCGCAAATAATTAAACCTTGCAGCTCCACATGCACTCGCTGCCAAATCCGGCCAAATGTGGACACACATGGCGGACACCAATCCGTGCAAACCAATTGCGTGCGAAATTCAGGAGTGCATCCAGCGGAACCAGTTCCAGCAGGAGCGGTGTGAGCATCTGGTCAAGAAACTGTACTATTGCTGTGCAAACTTCTATCGGGAACATGGGCGGGAACAACGGGGTGTGAGCTGCCCGCTGCCCGAGACGGTCGATAAGAAACTCGAGAGCTGGGGCGAGCGTCGCTAGTGTGGTGTGGGCGAGGTGCCGAGCGCATCAAAGAACGCACGCGCAGGTGAGGCGAGTCCATCGCTCGCGTCATCCGGCACGCTCTCTGCAGAGCTCGCGGTAAGTGGGCTGCTCGGGGGTGGACGCTGCGGCAATCCCCGGGGTGGGCTTTGGGGTGAACCACGCTTGTCTCGCATTCCCATAGACAATGCAAAACTATCCAATGTCGTTTGCCGCGAATCCGTGTGCTTTGTGCGCTTCGCCGTAGGGGTATCCGTAGCGCCCCGCCACACTTGCTCGATGTCTGCAAACGTATCGCGGCTGCGCTGCAGTCTTGCGTCGCAGCGTGGTGAGGGCGATTTGGGTATAGCTTCGTCGCGTGTAAGCGACATGCGCGCGAGTGCACGGTACTTGGGCATCGTTTGCGACAGGCCGTGCGCCCACGGGAAAACGTCATCCTGTGCCCGCCGTGGCGACGCCGCAATGCCTTGACGCATTGGAAGAGGTGACACCTGTGTGCTCTCTTCGCACGCGCGCTTCCGTCTCCGCTCTGGAGTCGACGCGTGCGCTCGGATCCAGCCAGACGAGGCAGGCGGCATGTCTGCGCTGCGCAGCGCGCGCGGTGCAAGTGGAAGTTACTTGCACGTGACTTTTGCACGGAGTGTTGGTCTTGCTGCGCGTTTGTTGTTCGTCCTACGATGCTCGCTGTGGCCGCGCACAGCGCGGAGAACGCGGCTCAACACACGCCGGACGACTCGGACTTTCAGGACATGTCACAGTCTGGGTTGTTTGCGCCGAGCGCGCCGCAACCTATTTCTGATAAAAGCGTGCGTGAGTGCAGTCTCGTGCATGGACTTGTTCCCGTATCGAGCCGCTTTTGGTTCGGCGTGTTTGACGAGCAAGCGATGCCGCATCCCGAGGTGCTAAATAGCGGGAATGGCCTGCAAGCAGCTGCCTTTCCTCTCGATCTCTCCGTCGAGCGGCCCGAGCGAATGCACTGGTTCAGTGTGGATGAGGATTTGGTCTATCTGAGCTTCTCGCAGGACTGGGGCCCGCTCAATATCGCCATGTTTTACCGTTTCTGCGTGCATGTGCACCAGATGCTGATCGATAAAGAGATGCAAGATGCACATGTGGTCCTGTATACAAGCACACATCCCCACCACAAAGCGAACGCGGCATTGCTTTGCGCTCTCTACGCCATGACCATTGACCACATTTGCCCCGCGGACGCGTTCTACCCTTACAGCGAGATCGAGTTTGTTCCTTTTCGCGATGCGGGCTACGGCCGCGGAGACTTCAGCTTGACAATCCAGGACATCTTGTACGGGATGCGCCGAGCGTTGGACAACCACTTGCTGGATCTCACCACGTTTGATCTGGGAGAGTACGAACACTACGAGCAAGTTCATAATGGAGACTGGAACTGGATCACGCCCCAGTTCCTAGCATTTGCGAGTCCCAAAGACAAGGGGTACATGGCGGCACTCACCCTCGCGAATGGCAGCACCGCGACAGCAGCATTGCGGCACACTATGGTGCCGCAAGCACTGCAGCAAACGATCCGGTACTTTAAGGACCACAATGTTGGACTTGTCGTGCGGCTCAATAACCCTCTGTACAACTGCTCCGCGTTCGAGCAAGCGGGCATCACGCACCTCGACATGTACTTTGACGACGGCTCGAATCCCTCTGACGAAATTGTGCGTACATTTATCCACGAGGCAGATCGGTCCATCCGGAACAAGCGTGCGATTGCAGTCCACTGCAAGGCAGGGCTTGGCCGCACCGGTGTGTTGATCGGCGCGTACCTGATCTGGAAATACGGGTTCACAGCGAGCGAAGCAATTGGGTACATGCGCATGATGCGGCCAGGCTGTGTTGTCGGGCCGCAACAACATTATATGTACGAAAATGCAATGCGCTGGGTGCGATGGGGCGCCCAAGACCAATTACGCGCAGAGTTTGCTTCCAGCGCGCCAGTGCCTTCGACCCCCTCTGTGAAACGCGCCCAAGATGTGGCAGTTTCCCCAAGAACAAAACCCACCCCCTGTGTCGGCCAGCCGCGCAAGAGCCCGAGCCCCAAACGGAAAAGGATGCTCGGTGCAGATACCAGCATGCAGTCGCGCAAGGTGTCTGGCGACAGCAGTGCATCCCACGACAGCGCCAGTGCGCGCAGCATCTCGGATGAGTTTGATGCACACACCGTAGAGACCCTCACTCGCCCGCCATGCACCGATGCCGAGGTCCTTGGCGTATTGGAGCCGTCAACGCCGCCGCGCGCAAGTCCGACGGCAACAGCGGCGCTCAATGCGCAACGCATGGCGCCTGCTTCGGCCTCGCCAGAGCGCGCAACCTCTCCTACACGCCCACGACGTGCCATGGCACTAGCACAGCCAGCCATACGCAGTGCCGTACCCGTGCGTGCAAAAACCTCGCCGCGAGCCGCAACGCGCGTGGAAACAGAGAATGTGCCGCCAAGGCTCGTGCGTTCGCCTGTACGGCCACGGACATAGCTGTATGTACCAACGGAACATGGAATGGGCAATGCGCCCTTTTGTGCGTCGTATTCGCTACTGTGTTTATACAATTCCCCACAGGTCCTCGAGGCTGCAGCAAAACTTGCCGCACGCGACGCTCGCGCTGAGGCTGTACTCGCTAATGGAAATCTTTTCGTCGACAAACGCATCCGCAAAATTGTCCTCGCCGTGGGCCATTGCACCTACAAACACGGCCAAGTTTTCGTTGGGGGAGATGGAGGAGAGGTAGGAAGAAAGCCGCTGGACCGGGGCATTGTACGAAAGGGTAATCTTGCGCGTGTTTGGGGGAAAGTAGTCTGTCACGGGGTTCTTGACGACGCGCAAAAGCTTTTCGGATCCGCGCATACTGCGGATGCTAAGACGGTGAAGGAGCTGGACCATCAAGCCGCTGAATCGCTTAAACGTGCGTGGGATACGCACCTGGGGATTCACCTCGACCAGCACGCCTTTGGCCGTGTGAATGTAGACCTGCAAGAGCCCCGCCTTGTTCAGTGGCGAGTCAAGCAGCGTGAGCAGACACTGGTGTGTAATATCAGGGCGTGCCTCGCTAATGTCGCGGCCCATCTTCGCGAGCACTTTTTGGTGGTCGTCGCAGTTGAGCAGTGCGTACTTTTCGCCAGCGTCCTTGTTGCCGCGCGCATGCGTCGCACTCCCGCTCGAAATCTTGTATGCCTCGAGACACGCCTGCTCAAGCACAACAATCAAGCGGCGCGACTGGTTCTTTTCTGCGTTCGTCTTGGGGATTTTGGGAGCTTGGGGGACAAGCGTTGGGCCCGTTCGCTTCGACGTTGTGGCGCCCTGCTTCGCTTGCTCGGCTTGGAGCACATATGCGGGTGTGTGCGGCGCTGCGGTGGCAGACAGTTTTGATTTGCGCTCCGGCTCCGGCTCTGGCGTTGGCTCTGGCTCTGGCTCCGGCTCCGACTCCTGGTCGTCCTTCGACTCGTCCACGTACGGGTTCCGCAAGGACGTCACGGACCGCGAAGTCCGAAATGGGCGATTTTCGGGGAGTTGCGACATGCGCATACGCCCGCGGTGCGTTGGCTCTGACACCACGCTCCGCGCCTCATCGCGCTCGTCCGGCGAAAAATAGTCTTCTACGTCGGACATGACGAACAAAAACGCTGCGCGGCCGACACGTGCTGGAGGTGGAGGTGTGTATTGTCAAATTCGCCGACGCGTCGTCCCGCCGAGTTCCTTTGTCATGCCGTCCGTGCCGCAGGGGCAGATCTTTAAGGCGACGTACTCGGGTGTGCCCGTGTACGAATGCATCATCAAGGATGTCGCGGTGATGCGGAGACGCAGTGATGCGTGGCTGAATGCGACACAGATCCTGAAAGTGGTTGGGCTGGACAAGTCGCAGCGCACGCGTGTGCTGGAAAAGGAAGTACAGAAAGGAATTCACGAAAAGGTGCAAGGTGGGTACGGCAAGTACCAGGGTACCTGGATTCCAATGGATGTGGCGATTGCGCTGGCGGACCACTACCACATTCGCGAGCTCCTCGAGCCGATCACCTCGTTTGTTCCTTCGGAAAACTCGCCGCCGCCGGCGCCAAAGCACGCGATTGCATCGGCAGGGCGCCTCAAGAAAACAGCGAGTGATATCATGGAGTCGCGGCGCTTGCGTGCGTCCAGTGAGGAAAATAGCAGCGAGATCCTCAGTTACAACCGCTCCGATGGCAGCATCAGTCCCTCGCCGAGCGATATGAGCAGCGCGAGTCGTACACCGAGTCCGATTGGGCCGGATCAAGCGAAAGAGATGTACGCATCGCGCTACGATGCACGCAGCATGCAGCCTGGTGGACAGACTTTGTATACGCCGGGCGGCCGGGTCGCTACACCGCAAGGATACTATCCCTACGCGATCCAATCCACCCCTGTATATGAAGAGAGCGAGCCGCAAGCACGGTATGCCGAGATTATCCTTGACTATTTTATCAGCGAGACGACCACGATCCCACCGCTACTTGTCACCCCCCCACCCGACTTTGACCCGAACATGAGCATCGACGAGGATGAGCACACTGCGCTGCATTGGGCGTGTGCCATGGGCCGTATTCGCGTGGTGAAACTGCTGCTTTCTGCAGGCGCCGACGTATTCCGTGTGAACAGCAACGGGCAAACGGCGCTGATGCGTGCGGCCATGTTTAGCAACAATTACGATCTGCGTAAATTTCCCGAGTTGTTCGAGCTCTTACACCGCAGTATTCTCAACATTGACCGCAACGACCGCACCGTCTTCCACCATGTGGTCGACCTCGCGCTTAGCCGCGGAAAGCCACACGCGAGTCGGTACTACCTCGAGACGATGATCCATCGCCTCGCAGAGTACGGCGAACAGCTTGCAGATATTCTCAACTTCCAAGACGACGAGGGTGAGACAGCGCTCACCATGGCGTCCCGCGCGCGGTCCAAGCGCCTCGTCAAGCTGCTGCTCGAGCACGGCGCCGACTCAAAAATACGGAATCGCGAAGGGAAGAATGCAGAAGACTATATTGTCGAAGACGAGCGCCTCCGTGCAAGTCCGTCGCGCGCAGGGGGCATGGCAGGCGTACGGACCGATGGCTCGCTTGCGTCAACAGCACATACCTCGGAGGCGGGACAACGCGCGGGCGGGCGCGCCGTCGGGCTGGTCTCGACGCTTTTGCACGACCTCGCGGATAGTTACGATACAGAGCTTGCCGTTCTGGAAAAGAAACTCTCACATGCGCACTCGCTGCTTATCCAGATCCAAAGCGAGATTGCAGATAGCGATCGTACAGAGGCTTCCTTGCGCGCCGATGGCCGCAATGCGCAAGATGCCAGGGAACGTGTAGGCGCGTTGGAAGAGGCCTACCAATGCGCCGCGCGGAAACGCAAGGCAGTTGAGATGGAGCAGGCATGGGCAGCGACAGAGGGACAGCTCGCGCGCGCGCGCGACGCTGCACAACTTGCGCCGGGTCAGCTTGGCGCGGCGCCGAATGCGGACCCCAAGATTGCCGCACTTCTTGCCGCGCCGAGCGATTTGCACGCCGAATTGGCGCAGCTTGTGCAGCAAGTCAACGAGGCATTAGCACGTCGCGATGCTGCAGAAAAGGCACATCTTGAGGCATTGCGGACCGAAGGCACGGGGCGTACAATAACCATGTATCGACGCTTGATTGCGGCTGGTTGTGGAAACATTCCGATCAGTGAAGTCGATGGTGTGGTAAATATAGTGAGCGAGCACCTCGAGGAGCACGGCGCAGCCAAGCTTGAGGATGACGCACCTCCCAACGAGCCGCCGCGGATGGAGACGCCTCTCCAGCATGCGTCGTAGCCCGTCCTTGCACATATACACCAATATGCACATAATTACTCCACTTTTTCCTTCTTAACCCGCCGCTTCCTTGTCGTTGCACGCATGGCTGACGCGCCGATGAGTGCGCTTGCGATGCGCCGCGCACGCCTTGCAGCTGCGACTGCGGGGGAAGAGGGTACTGATGTAAACGAGGGTACAGAGCCAAGCAATCGCGCCAAAAAAATGCGCGCACGACCCGCAGCGGAAGAAAAAGAGCATCTAGCGCGCTCCTTCTCACCGCTACCTACACCACCGCAGCACTCCCCATTCCCTCCCTCCTCACCGCATCGCTCTGTATATACACCAACAACATCCAATTCGCAATGGGATCCTGCTACGCGGAGCATGCAATGTGCATTACAGGCCACCGAAATCCTACTCCTTCGAGGCCTTGCACTACTCCGTGTCGTGCGCGGCTCTATCTACTGTGCCGGAGCACGCTTGACGCCATCGTCTGCGTGCATGCGCATATATGCACCCGAAGTATATCCAGCTGCCGCCATCTACGCAGCGCCAGCGTCCGAAAAAGGCGGCGCATTCCCCGAGCACGACGCAGTGCTTTGCATCACCGCTAGCAGCCCTGGCATCGAGCGGATTGCGAGCGTGTGTCCACTTGCGGGCCCTGACCCATTTCTCCAAAGCACTGCCGCCCCACGCACATTCACGATTCTTGCCGACGCCGACGCATTCATCGTCCCACAGGAATGGCGCGCGTGCATAGACGAGATCCAATGTGCCAGCACGCCAAAGGTGCTTGTCCGTGGCCCCAAGAATGCGGGCAAGTCGAGCCTGGCAAAACTCTTGCTGAATGCGCTCCTTTCCACGCACCGCTTTGTCGCATTCCTCGACCTTGACATGGGCCAGCCCGAATTTGGGCCGCCTGGTTTTGTTGCGCTGCATGTTTTCGACGCGCATCAGGAGCCTGGTGTTTTTGGCCCTGCGTGGTGCCTTGCGCGCGTTCCTCTCCGTGCGCATTTCCTCGGGGACATATCGCCCCGCGAGGAGCCTGCTCAATACAGTGCAAGCGTCGCAGCGCTCCTTCGCTATTTTTCTACCGAGCTCCACATCTACAAAGACGAGTCGCAGGTTTTGCGGTGCCTGCACGTCGAGCCCAGCTCTACAAAGACGCAGCGCACGCCGACGACTATGCCGCTGATTGTCAATACGCACGGCTGGTCCAAAGGGCTCGGCGCCGATCTCGTGGACGCAGCAGCGCGCGCCCTCGGCCCGTCCCATGTATTTGCGTTGGCGGAGCAAGCTGGCTTGTGTGCGTGGCACGATACTGTATACGCGCGCGAAATACAGGATACAAGGCGGCGCACGGTCAACGCCGCCGAGGTCCGCCAGCTCGACCTGCTTGCATACTTGCATGCTACTCAGCTTCCGCGCCCTGCCATGTGCATTGCGCCGTGCTGGGACTTTACGCCACTGCTCGAGCGACGTCCGTACGTTGTCGACCTACGCACAGGTCTGGCCGGGGGTATTTCGATCCTCCCACTCGGCGCCCCCGTCGTGGAGCGTTTCGCCTTGCTTGCATTGAATGGCTCATTGGCTGCACTGGTCGCGCGCACGCCTGCGCGATCTACCCACAGCGATCCATGGCGCGCTGCTCTTTCGCAAGGTACGACACTGCCGAGTCATGCATTTGGCCTCGTGCTGCTCCGCTCGATCGACGAGCAGCGCGGTGCGCTGCATATGCTAACGCCGCTCTCGCCTGACATGCTTGCAGCGTACCTGGACGCGGAGTGCACCTCGCTTGGCCTGGTCAAAGGCGCACTGGAACTGCCGATCTGGGCTTCGCTGGACCAGCAGGCGTACGCGGACGCGGTCCAGCAGCGCCCTACAGAGCCAGGACAGCTCCTTGCGGGCGTGCCGCGATATCAAGTTCCGTACCTGGCGTGGCCCACAGAGCTGCTAGCCCAAGGTGCGATTGGCGCTCGCCCACGCAAGGTGCGACGCAATGTCATGCGCCGCGCGCACGCGAAATAGAAATGCATAGTGGAGGCGCTGCTTTCGAAGCAATGTGGAGTCATAGCTGGACGCCGACCATGTCGGCGAAGACGGAGCAGCCGCTCTCGTTCTTCGCGAATCCGGCGCTCGACCATGCCTTTGCCGGCACAACTGCCGGTGTGATTGGGACGCTGTGCATGAATCCAATGGACCTTGTTAAGACGCGCTTTCAAGTCAATACGTCTGCGTTTTCCTCAGATCCTGCGTTGCGCTCCGCATGCTACCAGCGTATTCACAGCAGGCCATGGCTCTTTTACCTTATGGGCGGCAAGCCAGGGGCCGACATTTTTGATGCAATGCATAGTATAGTGGACAAGCAAGGATGGGGGGGCTTGTACCGCGGCGTCGTGCCCAATATTGTAGGGAATGCGTCGAGCTGGGGGTTTTATTTTTTATGGTACGTGCTCACGCACTAATGGCAGGTATACTATGATCAAAGAGTACATGGCGAGCTCCTCCGTTGTGGACCAACCCGTAAGGCTGAGCGCGACGGATCATTTGCTCGCCGCGACAGAGAGTGGCGTCATCACCGCGCTCATGACCAATCCCATTTGGGTCGTCAAGACACGCATGTTTACCACGCCCTTAGAAAGTACCGCACTCAAGACGACCCAGCAAGGCAGCACTGCTCCGGAAGCCTACCGTGGCCTGTGGCATGGGCTTGTGCGCACCGTCCAGACAGAAGGCATCTGCGGCCTTTACCGCGGCGTTGGTCTCGCCGTGCTGGGCGTTTCCAACGGCGCAGTGCAGTTCATGGCCTACGAGCAGCTCAAGCAGTGGCGTACTGGACGCGAGCTTCGGCGGCGTGGTATTAAAGGACAGCTCTCCGAGGCACAACTTGACAGTGTCAAGCTGTGCAATTTCGAGTACACAGTCATCTCCGGCGCCGCAAAACTAGTGGCCATCACGTTGACGTACCCATATCAAGTCGTGCGCTCACGTATGCAAAACTATGTGACCAACCACTTGTACCCCAACACATGGACATGCGTTGTGAAAACCTTTCAAGCGGAAGGCGTGCGCGGTTTTTACCGCGGATTTGCGATGAATGCATTGCGCATTCTCCCAGGCACCTGCGTGACGTTTGTGGCGTACGAAAATGTTTCGTGGGCACTGCGTCGTGCGGCAGCTGCACGAGAAGATGCACTGCATCCATAGATGATCTTTTGCATACATTTTCGATACCTATATCATGCTCCCTTCTATGCTGCTGAGGTACTCTGCGCGCCGGACACGCTGCTGCTCACATTTCGCGCTTGCGCAAAACCACTCGTGCCCTGGAGCATGGCTTCTTTTCGCTGGGCCTGGTCTAGCCCTGCCAAGTTGGGCGCCGCGCGCATAGTTGCATTGCTCGCTGCCGTCGCTGTGCTCTCGCTCAGCGGCGCAAATGGCTTTGGCGCACCGGTCACCGACTTGGGTTTGCGCACGGCCGCATTGGGGGCAGGGCGTGCGATGTTGCGCAGCACGCTCGGTAGCTTGTTGTACCAGTCGCTGGCGTGTCCTTCGGGAAGGTTGACCACCGACTCGTACTCGCTATACTCGCGCACATCGTCGGGGAAATCGACGCAGTTAAAGTCCCACGAGTCGACGAGGATCGAGTTTTGGCATCCGTCGCCCGTCCAGCGCGAGGCGTAAATGAGGGGGGAGTAGCGCCAAAAGACGAACGCAGCGAGGAGCGAGACGCCCAGCGCGATTTGCATGCGCATCCGCGGCCGCACCCTGTTTGTAGCGAGATCGAATACGGCGGCGGTGAGCAGGATGGAAATGTACAGCGCGGGAAGGTAGTGGTGCAAAAAGAGCTGGCGTTTCATGAGCCAGAATGGGAGGTAATGCAACGCCCAGGCAATGGCTAAGAAGGCACATACACGGTCGTAGTACACGACAAGCGTATGGCTAAAGTCGTTGCATCCACGCTGCGCGCGGAGCAGTAAAAAGACGCGAATGGTGGCGTAAAAGAGCACAGAAGCAGTGCCGAGCCACCACACCATCGGGTTGCCAAACAAATACACCTGGCGGTGGTTCTTGGTCCAGAAATTGATCCCGCGCTTAAGCGCGGGCCATGAGAACGGGCGCGATTCGTACACATGGTGCTCCGTGAGCCGCTCGTTGACCGACCACATAACACGCTGCAGTTCGGCAAACTTCTGGAAAAAGGTGGGCAAAACGTAGCGAATCATTTTTGGCCGCGCCTCCAGCTCGAGCAAGGGGTGTTCGTTGGTCTCAATGTACCAGAGCGAGTTGGGCAGTCTCGGCGCGGAATTGCACATGACTTCCTGCTGGCCAAAGCCCCACTCGGGGAGATTGACGTTGTGCGAGTAGAGATAGCAGTGCAAATTCTCGTGGCGTAAGCGGAAAATGGTGCGCAAGGCAATCATCTGGTCGTCGCGTGTGTGCGCCGGAATGGCGTGCTCCTGACGAACGATCTCGACGATCCAGTCGTCGTTCGCGTCGCCGCCAAAGTGCTGCGCAGGAAAACCGTAGCCCGAGACTTCATACTGGTAGTCAGCCTCTGTCACGGGCGGCCGGTGGCTTTCGTGGGAGTGCAAACGCAGGTCGGTCTCTGCGTGGATCAAGCGCACCGTCGCGCCGTTCCGCAGCGGGACCTTTTCGTCGAAAAAGCGCGACACCTCGTCGTCTGGCTGGATCATGTGGCCGTCCTTGTCGTGGTCGTACTCGCCCTCGTTCGGCGCACGGATAATGTACCATTCATTGTTCTCGTCGGGGAAGGGGTACAGCGTGATCTGTTGCTGCCCACTTCCCGTCTCGTAATTGTGCTCGTGGGAGTGAAGATAGCCACCCACTGTATTGTAGTGCTGCATGCGGACTTTGCTGCCCAGCAGCACTTCTGCGTACGTATCCGGCGAGCGGTTTCCTTCCAGCGTCTGGCGGAACGGCCAGCTCATAAACGTCGCGCCGGCGCCGGGCTTGCACAGCACGGCAAAATGCACGGCAAAGGTGAGAATGTAAAAAATGGTGGGGACGACAATCAGGCACAATGCACGTGCTAGTAAGTGGTAGACAAGCACACGCACGGGCGTATGCACGTTGCCGAGATGCCGCCAAAGCTGCTCGACGACGCCGAGTCCCACCGCGGCAATGGTAAAGAGCCCAACCCATTTTACAGAGATGACCGCACCAAGCGAGAGACCGGTGAAAAAGAGCCATGCCCACCACGGCCGCGAGAAAGGCGCGCGCGCGTCGATGTTTCCAAACGAAACCCACGTGTAGAGGGAGAGCGCGACGAAAAAGACGAGCGGCGCGTCGAGCAGAATAAGGCGCGACTGCGTCGTGAGCGCATTCTCAAACGTGACAAACAGCATGCCAAGCAGTGCCGAGGCAGGGCGCAGCGCGAGGCCACGCAGAGTCAAGTAGGCCAAAGGCACGGTGGCAAGGCCGAACAAGGCGCAGAGCAGGCGCATCGAAACGTACGGCACCTGCTCTTCGCCCGGTGTGGTGAGGTACTCGTTCCCGATACTCTCAAAGTCAAAGTTGCCTTTGAAGCCACGCAGCCATGCCACGAGCGCAAGAAGCAATTTCGCAAGCGGGGGGTGCACGTCCATAAAAAATTCTTGGTGGATATACTTGCCGGCAAAGCCACCAAAGTGCACTTCGTCAAACCTGGTTTTAGTATATAGCGCACGTACACTACACTGCTGGGACGATCCAGCCGATGGAGGCGCACAAACGCGGCGAGCAGCACGACGAGAAACAACATGATGTACTCGCCGCGCCGAATCCCAGAACCTGCAGAGATATTTGCATCGCCCACCTGCTGCTTCTCCTTCTCGGCGCTCGTCGTATACGCAGCGTGCTCAGACGTCGGGTCTGGCGCCGCATTCACTTGACGTGGACGCATCGCCGGTTGCGCCACGACATGCGACGCCGCACGTATACAGGTCACGTGTTACTTTTCGAACATGACGGCCTTGGCCCTGGCGAAGCGCAGCGTACGACGCGAGCTCGTGCCTGTGCTGGGAGCGTTGCCGCGGCATGTAATCGAAGAACAGTGTATGTTGTAGTATGCTGACGATAGCACGGCAGATTTTAGCGCGGCTCCTGGCCATGCCGGCGTATGTGAATGCAGAAGCGATTAGCGTGTACCTGAGCATGCCGTCGGGCGAGGTCGAGACATGGGACATGTGCAGCCAAATTTTAGCCCATGGCAAGCGTCTATACATTCCGCGGTTCAGCACTGTGGGCACAGGAGAGGGGTTCGCGTTTACGCGGGATATGAACATGCTGCGCGTGTTTTCCGAGGACGAGTTGCGTCGTGGGCTCTTGCGCAATTCGTGGGGTATTGACGAGCCGACGCCCAAGTACATGGATGCACCGCGAGAGGATGCGCTCGAGCCGTGTACGGGGGGCCAGGGGTTGGATCTGGTGATTGTGCCTGGCGTGGCGTTTGATAGACAGGGCGGGCGCTTGGGGCATGGCAAGGGGTACTATGACCGCTATATTCAGCGTGCGCGCGCGTTTGCAGAAGCGAACGGGCTTGCACCGCCGCCTGCCATTGCACTTGCACTGGCTGAGCAGGTGCGTGCGCCGTGCGTGCCGACAGGGGAAATGGATGTGCCCATGGATGCGATTCTCACTGCGGAGGAAGCCGTGATGGTGCACAGAAACGCGCAATGACCGTGTAGAGGCACACTGCACCTCGGCGTTTCCATAGTGCAGTAGTTTGGCGGCCAGTAGTATACCATGTCCACATGTCCTAGAAATTGCATTTGCAAGCAAATGCCCTACACTACGGCCGCCTTCGTTCGAGCGCACACACCCTCGTGCCTATCGATGCATCTGGCCCCTTGTCTCGAGCACAGCGCCGCCGACCACGGCACTCGCAAGCAGCGCACGCAGCGCCACACGCCGGTTTGCAGCGACCTGGAAAAACTGGAGCCGCGCGCTGGCCTGCCCAAGAAGACGCAGCAAAATTAACGGGTCGCCACGCCCAGACACGCGGCGCACCAGCGCCATGAGCGCTGTTGCCAAAAGCACCAAACTCGTCATATCGAGCATAAGGCGAAACAAAAGACTGACGACCGCCGTGGAAAACGTGAACGGCGCGCGCAGCAGCAGCCGCGCAAGCGAGTGTGGCCGATCCCGGTTGGGATTCGGCGCGCCGTCTCCTTGTGCACGCCATGCATCGTAGCTCGGTGCATGCGCAAGCTCCTGCGGGCGTGGCCCAACAATCCCAAGGAGGGTGCCGAGGTCGTAAAGGGTATGCGTAGCTGCCCGCATCGTGCCGCGCCAGGCAATCACCGTCGCGTCTTTATGTTCTGGCTTAGCTTGCATCTTGTCTTCGGCCTTTTCAAGGCGTGCCGTGAGCGTCACAAGCGACGATTGGATCGCGCGCAGCGTCTGGTCAAGCTCTGGCTGTTCTCCACCTGGTCCCCTGATCGGGACACGCGGCACTGCAGGCGGCGGCGCATGCCCTGCGCTCGACCTGCCTACACTCCCTGCATACCGACCCATCGGGCCGCTGCGCACGGAGCGCGAAATGCTCGTTCCCGCGACGCTCTGCTCGCGGTACAAGGAGGGCTGCGCAGACGCAAACGAGCGCGAGCCGCGGTCGCTCCCTTGTGCGGCCGAGTGCACAGACGAGGTCGGAGGCATGTACCGCGCGCCATACCGTGCACTGCGATGGCGGTGCGGCGCGGGCGGCGCAGGCGGCGTCTTTTCTACGTTCTGTGCTCGTCTCGGCACGCGGCGCGGCGCTTGCTGCGGAAATGCGCGCGGCATATCGCTGACAGTAACCGTTTCGTGGCTGTGCGAGCCGCTCGCCGTGTTTTCCGAGCTCACTTGTTGTGGGTGTGGCGTGCGCTGTGCAGGAAGCGGGTCGAGCTCGTCTGCAATCGACGACTGCACCTCATCTTCCATGCGCGTACTGCGATCGACGCTGGAAGAGTGCAAAGAGGCGGTCTCTGCAAGTGTACCGTCCATGACCTGCTCGGCAATGTCCCCGCTGTACGCTTCCAGCTCGGCCATGAGCGAGATGGCCTGCGGCCGGTCGCCAAAGCGGCGCAGAATTTTCAAGAGGTTCTCGACATATAATTGCTTTGCATCCTGCTCCGTATACCCGTGCTGGTTCTCCCATGCGTCCCATTTTGCGCGTCCCAGCATATCAAACATGCCCGGCCGCTTGGTCGTCACGTCGCCCTCGGTCGCTGGTGTAAGTGTGCGGCCGACGCACCTTGCTTGTACAAGCCATACAGCGCCAATTTCTCCTCGTAGGAAGTTTGGATCGCACCTGTCGGAGGCAGCGACTGCACAATATCGACCGTGCGCTCAAAGAGCCTAGCCGTCAGCACTATTTGCCCACGTACGCGTCAATCACTCTTGCACTGCTCATGGTCCGCAAGCAGCGCTGCGGCCGGCGCGGCGCATGTCATACGATGACTAAGCGAGGGTTGGGGCACTCGGCGCCCAACGCCGCTTGGCTCGGCACAGCATGGTAGGCCCCCCCTTGGCGCGGCGCAAATGGCTCCGTCGCGGGTTGAATTTTATTGCCGTCGCTACCGGCGTAGTTGGTGGACTGTACTTGCTTGTGCAGTTTGCACTCGCCAAGTTCAACGAGATGCAAGAGCGGATGCTGCGCGAAAGAGTCGCGCGTGAAAACCTGCGCCGCCGGTTCCTTCAGAATCAGGAAGATTGCAGCTTTACCATCATGGCATTGCTTCCTACGATTTCTATTCAGATATTCAAGACAATGGACGTAGAGTCGACCAGCAAGGAGCTGCAGCGGCAGAGCAAGAAACCGTTGCCGTCCACGGAAGAGAAGGAGCGCGGCCCTGAGGCGCAGGCTGCACAAGCACAGCCAGACAGCTCCGAATCTGGCATCACCGACGATTCGGGCATGCCGGCTGCCGCTGTGCGCGGCACTGGCCTCGACCGGCTCTCCGAAGCGCCGCCGCCGCCCATCTCCGACTCAGCCAAACTTCCCACCGCAACGTCGCAGTCCTCGGGCCAAGGATCAGACTTTGCGCGCGAAGAGGAGGACCGCCGCGTGAAAAAACTACAGCTTTGGAACGAAATTAAATACACGTCGTTTGCGCGCACATTTACGACGCTCTACACGCTCGTCTTTCTTGCCATCCAGACGCATATACAGCTGAACCTGATCGGACGCCGCGCCTATTTGGTTGCGCTCGAGTCGCAGGCCAGACGCGAAGCACAGGCGCATCTCGCCAAGAGCGAGACTGTCGATGAGCCGCACCAGATTGCACTCCAAGGCAGCCTGGACCTTGATGCGCTGTCGATGCCTGACCCGCGCCCGGATGCGGACTTGGATGCGAGCGCAAGCGAGGCGTACTTGAGCCCGGATACGGAGAAAAAATATCTTACCTCTTCCTACTGGTTCCTGCACCGAGGCTGGTCGAAGGTAGCGCACAAGATCACAAATGTGGTGAACCAAGAGCTGGCGGATATGCCACTCAAGACGATCCTTACATACCATCATTTCCAGGGACTCATTGGGCGCATCCGGGACAGGATTGAAGAGTCACAGGACGGCGGCACGGCATTCCTCGGCACGCATGGTTTTCGTGATATCCTCTTACCCGAGTCTGAGATGGACGAGATCGAGATGCTTGTCCAGGCAGGTGCACTTTCCAACGGCATGCAGCACACCGAGGCAATTACCCCGCAGCTGCGCCGCCTGTTGGACGAGACAAAAGACTATATTGACTCGCCGGACTTTGCACGCGTCTTCCAGACTTCGTGTGACAACGTATTTGATTTGTTTTTGCGCAGCTTGCTGCCCTCCTTTGGTGTGCAGAGCATGTTTGACGTCGCCCCCGACGCTACGGATCACGCACACGCGCGAACGCGCGCCATGGCCGCCGAGAAGCCACTTTTGCTTGCCAAGTTGCTGCCGCTCGTCGCGCAGCAGGCTCAAGTCGCGCTGAACACGTCACCAAATGCATATGTCGAAGTACGTATGCCATCCACTTACCCCAGGCCATTACAGACACGAAAGAAATTCGCGCGTTTAGCGTGCTCATTTACGCTGCATGGGAAGACGACATGCATTTGTAAGCTGCTGGTAGTCCCACGTGCCAGGCTGCATATTAAACCGAATGCAAAACTTTTTTTTACACCGTTGCCTTGCGCCATTGCACAATGACGACGTGTGCGCCTTTGCAAGCGCTGCTGGAAAGCACGACGACAGAGGACGCGCACATCGCCGCTGAAAAACTTGCAGAGTATGTAAACGAGCATGGCCTGCGTGCAATGAGCCGGGATGCTATAGTAGATACGCTTTTGGACCAGCTTCGCACCAAGAAATCGGCAGAGGTTCGCGAACGTGCAGCGATTGGCTTGGGCGCGCTCATCACCAAAGTGGGCGGCAAAAACTCGCCGAGCCCGCTGGGGGCAGAGCCATGGCTCTCGCGCGCGCTTGCGCCGCTGCTCGACGCGTATGCCGACAAGCACGACGGCGCCAAGAAAGCCGCCGAGTCTGCCGTGGCGGGTTTGACTGCACTCTATCCTCCCGAAGGCATCGCAGAGCTTTTGGAACTACTGTATGAAGTGATCGGCTCGAGTGGCGCCAAGTGGCAGGCAAAGGTCGGCGCCTTGAAAGTCATGAGCCGCCTGCCGGACCGTGCATTCGAGCAAATCGGCGACGAGCTCGCACAAATTACGCCAATCCTGACCAATGCAATGCACGAGACCAAGGCAGAGGTTGCGAAGCAGGCAATCAAGTCCGCGACTAAGGTGTGCAGCGTCATTGACAACAACGATATCCGGCCGTTTATTCCTGACCTTGTCGGATGCATGGACCGGGCAGACACTGTCCCAGCGTGTATCAAGAAACTTTCTTCCATTACTTTTGTTGCCGAGGTCACTGGCCCTGCACTTGCCGTCATGGTTCCGCTCCTCGGCCGTGCGCTGAACGAGCGGAACCAGACGGTGCAGCGCCAGTGTGTTATTATTGTGGATAATTTGTGCAAGCTAGTACGCGATCCCCACACTGCCGCTTCCTTTTTGCCGCCGCTGCTTCCTGCCATGGAGCGCATCGAGAAAGGCGCGAGTTTCCCCGAAGTGCGTGAGCATGCCAAGAGCGCGGTGCATACACTGCGCACTGCATTTGCCAAGGCCAAAGACACGACCACTGCGACGGAAAATCCCGCCGTGGTGCTGAAACGCGAGCGGCAAGACGCGCTGAAGCGCTTTGCCGCCAGTGTTCAGCCACACATGCCCGACGGCCTTGTGGCCATGGACGACGTTTGGTCTTTGGTTGGGCTTGAGTATGTAGCGCGCATGGTGGTGCGTCTTGCGGACAAGCGTATCGTGCAAGCGGATGCATGGAACGAGATGTACGTCCTGCCCTACCTGCGCCGTATCTGTGCATCGCCGGACGGTGCCCAAGCAGCGACCAATGCCGTGCGCGATGAATATGTCCAGCTGGACGAGGCCCGCTTCGGCAAGCCAGAAGAAGAGGAGGACGTGGAAGGCGAGCAGCTGTGCAAGACCGTGTTTAGCTTGGCCTACGGCGGTCTCTTGCTCTTGAACCACACCACACTTCGCCTGCACAGAGGTCACCGCTACGGCATTGTTGCTGCGAACGGCAGCGGCAAGTCCACGCTGCTCAAAGCCATGCGTGATGGCAAGGTCGAGGGCTATCCGCCGCCCGAACAGGTGCGCACAATTATGGTAGAGCACTCGCTTCAGGGCGAGGACGGCTCCAAGCCCATCCTCGATTTTGTTTCAAACGACGCAGAGCTCAAGCACCGCTCGCGTGAAGACGTGGCATCGGCGCTGTACAGCGTTGGCTTTGACGAAGAACGCCAAGGAAACCCAGTCGGGAGCCTCAGCGGCGGCTGGAAGATGAAGTTGGAGCTCGCGCGTGCGATGCTCATTGGCGCCGACATCTTGCTGCTCGACGAGCCGACCAACCATTTGGACGTGAACTCGATCAAGTGGCTGGAAGAGTATTTGGTGAACAACAGCAACATTACCGTTCTCACTGTCTCGCACGATTCTAGCTTCTTGGACAATGTCTGCTCCGACATTATTCACTACGAGCACAAGAAACTCAAGTACTACCATGGCAACCTGTCCGACTTTGTCGCCAAGCACCCCGAGGCAAAGAGCTACTACTCGCTCGCAGCAACTTCGGTCAAGTTTTCCTTCCCACCGCCCGGTTCGCTCATGGGCGTCCGCTCCAACACGCGCACCATTCTCAAAGCGTCGCACGTCACGGTACAGTATCCCAGCATGTCAAAGCCTTCGCTTGTGGACGCGTCCGTGTCGATCAGCTTGTCGAGTCGTGTCGGTGTGGTTGGCCCGAACGGCGCTGGAAAGAGCACTTTGATCAAGGTTCTCACCGGCGAGATTCTTCCCACCGAAGGCAAGGTGGAGAAGCACCCCAATCTGCGTGTTGCGCTCATGGCCCAACACGCGTTCCACCACTTGGAGCAGCACCTAGAGAAGACGGCGTGTCAATATATTACATGGCGCTATCAGGATGGGCACGACCGTGAGATCACCGAAAAGGTAACGCGCAAGCTGAGCAAGGAAGAGGAAGACCAGATGCGGGTTCCTATCGTGTCCAAGACGGGTGAGAAGCGCACAATCGAGTTCATTGTGGGCCGCAGCAAGTTAAAGAAGAGTTTCCAGTACGAGATCAAGTGGGCGGGTATGGATCATCGCTTCAATACATGGGTTCCCCGCGAGCGTCTTTTGGAGCTCGGATTCACCAAACTTGTGCAAAAGTTTGACGACTTTGACGCGTCGCGTGAAGGTGCGGGCAGCAGGGACCTGAGCCAGAAAGCGATCCGCAAAGAGCTCGAGGCGGTTGGCCTGAACGGCGAAATTGCCGAGCACAACGCCATGGGCGGCTACAGTGGCGGCCAAAAGGTCAAGGTCGTACTTGCGGCGGCGCTGTGGAACAACCCCCAAGTGCTCGTTTTGGACGAGCCTACCAACTATCTGGACCGCGAAGCGCTCGGCGGTCTTGCGGTTGCCATTCGCGAATGGGCCGGCGCTGTGATCATCATCTCACACAACCAAGAGTTTATTTCTGCACTCTGCCCTGAGCTGTGGAATGTGGAGAATGGACGGATCATGTCCAAGGTGCGTACGGATCTGGCGACCGACAACTTTGCCGATGCCGACAGTAATCCCACCACACCTGGAATGGAGACCCCCGTCACTCCTAGCACTGCTCCTGGCACCGCTGTGAACAGCGGCACAAATACGCCGGCGCACAATTCGGACGACGAAGATATGTCGAAACTAAAGGCAAAGAAGGGCAAGAAGAAGCTCACGCGGAATGACAAGGTACGTCATACGAATCTACTCACTATAGAAATTGCAAGAGGAGCGCCGGCGCCTTCGTCTTAACAACTGGCTCCAATACGGCGGCGAACGCGAGCCTGGTACGTGGACTGTCCCTACTCACACCCAGACACCGATGATGAGTAAAGTAGCCGTAGTCAGTACACGTGACTTTTTAAGTGGTTTGCCAAGCGCGCCAAGACAAATCTTACCATGTCACTGGCACCGCTACCGGTATACTGGATCGATGCGTCGACCAAGTACCTTGTGGCGCTCACAGCCGGCAATATCCTGCTGTTCAATAATGAAGACGGTGCATTGATTAGTGCGTTGGATGCTCGCGTGGACGCAAGCGTCCACGTTGATCCAAACTCGCCCGAAGTGGCGTGGGCCGCCGCGCCACGACTCTGCGCCATCTCAAAGAACGAAGAATTCATTGCCGTTGCGTCGGATGACAAGATGCTGCATGTTTGGCGTCCCGATGCGCTTGAGTATGGGCGCGAGGTGCTGCTGCAGCCGCTGAGCAAGCGCGCAAGTACCATGCAGTGGACTATTTGCGACTTGCGCAGCATGCCGGGGCAGGAAGTGGTGGTTTCGGACAAGTTCGGTGATGTATGGAGCTTTCCTATCGACAACTCTGAGCCATGTAAGAAGTACGGGCCGAACCCTCCGCACGATCCGGAACAGCTGGGGATTCGGCCACGTTTGGGACACGTTAGTATGATCACCTCCATGGCTTTTCTTGGCAACCCCGAGATTGTGCCGGCGAGCATTATTACGGGTGATCGTGACGAGCATATTCGGATTTCCCGCTGGGGTGCGACGCGTGCTTCGAACGTGGTGCAACAGTACCTGATGGGCTCCAAGAGCTTTATCGGAGCGCTCGCCATTGTGCCACGCATCGCCGCGCAATCGGTCAGTCTTTCGGTGCGCCGAGCCATTCTGTCGTCTGATGGCGGCACAACAATTAGGATATGGACCGACGAGCTCTATGAGTTTTCCTTGCGCAACGTGGCCAACATTGATCCCGCCCTAATCCGGCCCTACGTCAAACTTGACGCAGATGTCGAGCGAAGGCGCGAAAAGGCTGCTGGCGATTGTGCATTCAAGGGCGTCTTTTTCGCCGAGCCGAGCGGCGAGGAGCCGCCGCTCGTCATCACGCGTCTCGTTGTTGTTCAGTCCTCCAACCAATTCTGGGTGATGGTGACCTGGGAAGGCGCGACGGCGTTTGCTTTTATTCCCCTTTTGGCAATTGCAATGGCAAAAGAAAGCGATATGCTGAAACGCGAAGATGTGCATATTTACGACGTTGGATCGCCGATCCTCAATACCGCCATCGTGTCTGGCTCGCACACAACCGTATGGATTGCCTGCGACGATCGCGAGGGATTTGGGCAGGGGCCGCCGCTGCGCAAGTACGGCATTGAGGACGGAAAATATGTGCCAGATTCGCGTAGCGACCCTTCGCCGCTTGCCGAGCTTACAGGCAAGCCGAGCGCCATCGATCCAACACTTACAGCACCGGCAGCAACGAATGCGAAACTCACGGCCCTTCCACATGTTCCCCGCGCCTTGGCGCCGCCCGAGACGCTCTCACAACTCTGCCTCTACTCAGCCCTGGTCACCCACCCCAAACCCACCTCGATTGGTTTGCTGGACAATGAAGGCGCGCCGTTTGCCAAGCCGCTGCTCGCGTCGAGCACGGATGCCAAGAGCAAGAGCATGATTGTGCGCCAGCAGTCTGGGAAACGCGCCGCAGGCCGCGCAAAGAATCAGGCGACGATCTTGGAGCAGTACAACAGCCAGCCTTCCCGATGACATAGCTTCATCCGCGCGCAGACAATGTGGATCGTAGTCTCTATTTTTGTAGTGACCGAACCTAATCACTATCACTATCACTATCACTGTCGCTGTCGCTATTGCTGTCGCTGTCGGTATCATCGCCGGACGCCTCCTCCTCAATCACATTGGCCCGTTTCACACGCTCTCCGCGCATGAGCGCCATTTGGCCCGCAAGCGTATCTTCTTCTGGCTCAGAAATGTAATCTTCTTCCTCTGGTAGATCGGGCGCTTCATTCACACGGAGCTTGAGCATCTGCGACGCAGAAGAGCCGAGGTACGAGTCAGAATCCGTCTCAAGCATGAATGTATACACGCCTGGCTCGGGCGGCGCCTTGACACTGATCATCACACTTCGCACATCGTTTGCACCGATATCGGTGAACTTGTGCGGAGGAATGATTAATTGGTCCTGCTTATGATCGCCCATCTGCACGAGCCAATGTGGCTTGTGCTCTTCGGCAAAGTATGGCGCGTGGGCAACGCCGATCGGAACCATACCCGCCTTGACAGCAGCTTCCATGTCTTTTTCCTCCGTGTCGACACTGGAGCGCACATGGTCGTCCGACTTGTTTTTGGCGTCGAGGCGTCGGCCGTCGCGCAAAATGGATCCGTCGCGTTTGAGAGGGAGAAGACGGTACTTGAGAACAAGTTTCATAAGTGCATCTGCTTGTACAGACTCCTCGCCAACCACGGTAAAATACACGTCGACAAGCTCGATCCGCGGCCATTCGCCCAGCACACGCATACATTCATCGTACTCGTCGGACGACATACGCCCGTCTCCAACAAGTACACTGCGCCGATCGGCATCGCGCATTTTCCACAGTCCTTGGAGACCTTGGGCTGCAATGCTGCCCTGGCCAACAAGCGCCCTGGCAAGAGGAATGGTCATGTGCGGAAGCTGGAAAAGCTCGGAAATAACGCCGCCGCCAAGCGGAACGGCCTGGACGACGTATGGGAGCATGGCGCGAAGCATGCTTGTCTGTGCAAGATGCGCGTGGGCAATGCTCATTGCCATTAAACTGGCGAGCAATTTTACAGCGCAGCGCCCAATTTTATACTCGGCACGCTCCACGCGCTTGTTTGTCGAGGGAATGCGGTACATGTACGCGGTGAAAAGGACCAAGGCACGGCGCGCAGCACGCGAAAGATGGTCGGGAATTAATTCGACACCGCGCATTTCTTTGTACGCCTTGCATACCTGCGCCTCGGTTTCCGCGTAGGCTGCGTCGTCGCTTGCCTCTAGCTTGGCCGCCAATTCCATGAGCTCTTCCGACTGTGCCATAAGCAGGGGAATATCATCCTGCGTTGCCGATGGCTTCAACTTGCTAAAGAAGCCAAGGGCGGTGGCGTTCAACACACCTTCTTTTGTCCTGGAGCGCGAGCCGTACCACCAACGCGCGACAAGCAGCGGAAGGCCGACGCCAAGCATGATGGCGTAGAGCGCAAGCACCCAAGCATTGTTATCACTGTCAATAAGCCATGTAGGCAAAGCGATCCCGAGCGACATCTCTTGGCGACCGTCGGGGTGGCCGTAGAGCTCAAAGTTTTTGCGCGTCGTCTCGTCAGTGAGCGATTTGTACGCCTTGGTGAGCTCAATATAATGCGACTCGATCTCTTCCTTGGTCTGGTTCACAATGCTGTGCATTTTGTCGGGGTGGAACTGGAGACTGAGCTGGCGATATCTGCGCCGAATCTCGCGCTCGGTAGCAGAAGCTGCAATCCCTAGAATCTCGAACGGATCGTACATGACGTGCGTCGAATTCTCCGCAGCATTCGCCACGCTGCGAAAGAGGTACAGTACTGTAGCCCAGCCACTGATCAAAACCAGAATAGACAGAACATTGTACAAAGGCGACACCTTTAGCAGAGCCTTTGCCGTTGGCGTCTTGTGTCCTTTGCAGTCGATCCATCCCTGTGCATCCTCTTTCGGTCGCGAGAAAAGAACACGGTATGTGAATGGAAGCAGCAGCGCTAGCACTCCGGTTAGGACAAATGTAAGGAACTGTCCGCCCTCGTCGTCATACTTGTAGCCAGACATGTCGATCGATGGAGTTGAGCCGCGACGCGCTGTAGCGCGGCAAGTATGCACGTGCATATTACTAAGCTTACGCTTCGCCGACCAACAGTGCGCTGCGAAGTTGGCTTCTGCGGTACGATGCTGGAGCCGCCAAGCGTCGTTCCTGTGGAAATATCGCTTACTACTCATGGTGCGCGCATTATAGATGATGAACATAACGATCCGAATGGTTCCGTGCGAGATACACACGATATTTATTTGCCGAACCACGTCGAGTCGATTTCGCACATTGCCGTTGACATCGGCGGCTCGCTCGCCAAGGTCGTCTACTTTGCGCACGTCCAAGGGCTTGGATCGCCGCAATTAAGCCCGAGTCTTGCACCGAAAAAATCGGGTTTTGATAAGCCGGTGCCGCACGGGACGCTGTCTTCCGCAGCGCTCCTGGAAGACCGTGCGAATCGGCGACACGTCTCCTCGCTCGACCCACGCAGTCTGCGCCGCCGCTCGCTTCCCTCGCGCTTCCCAGGCGGTAGACTCAATTTTAGCAAGTTTGAGACCGGAAATATTCAGTCGTGTATCGATTTCCTGAAGGACCTCATCGAGCGGAGTGCTAAGGCGAACCAAGTAGACATTGTCGAGATGCGCCGACATGTAAAACTCATGGCCACGGGTGGCGGTGCACACTTTTTTTACGACGATCTCGAGAAGCAGCTGGGCGTCGAGGTGCTTAAAGAGGACGAGATGGATTGCCTCATCACGGGACTCAACTTTATGACCTTTATTCCGGATGAGGTGTTTTGGTACTCGGACGAACTCGTGGACTATCTGTACGAAGGCATGCACAATGTGCGCAACGACTCGTTTCCGCGCGCCGACTCATCTATACCTGGCGAAACGAGCGAGAGTCTGCCGCGGCCGAGTCCTCAGCCCCCAATCTACAAGCCCGTGTTTGAGAGCGACCCCGCGCCGAAACTGCCGTGCTTGCTAGTGAATATTGGGTCGGGTGTGAGCATACTGAAAGTCGACGAGACGGGGCACTTTGAGCGCGTGAGCGGCACGAGTTTGGGAGGCGGCACTTTGTGGGGTCTGCTTAGCCTGCTCACTGACGCGAATAACTTTGACGAGATGCTCGAGCTGTGCGAGCGCGGTGATAACAGCAACGTCGACATGCTCGTTGGCGATATTTACGGCCCTGTGGGCCTGAATCAATTAGGTCTCAAAGCATCCACCATTGCATCCAGTTTTGGCAAAGTATTTCGCTGGGACCGCAACGAAGACAAGCCAGAGCAGGGAACAGGCACTGGGCAGTCTTCGCGCCGCGCGCGACTGCGCCAGGAAGATATCTGCCGCAGCTTGCTGTATGCAATCAGCAACAATATCGGCCAGATTGCACACCTCAATGCAGAGAAATACAAGCTGGATCGCATCTACTTTGGGGGCTGTTTTATCCGCGGCCATCAAGCCACCATCTCCACGCTTTCTTATGCGATTCGCTTCTGGAGCAAGGGGCGCCGCCGTGCCTACTTTTTGCGCCACGAAGGCTACCTTGGCGCGGTCGGCGCCTGGATTCACCATATTGCCAATGAGCGCTCCAGCCAGCCGTCGGACGACTCGCAGTCGAATAGCGACGTGTCCGAGGACGGGAACATGCCCACTGCGATGCACATCAATTCTCTGCTAGCCGAAGCGCTCGGCGGCGCTTCGTTGGACGCGCCGGCGCCCCACGCAAGATCTGCCTCCTCTGTGGAGCGCCCCAGATTTGCCAGCGCGCAAGAAGTGCACGACGCTGTGCCGATGAACGCAACAAATATGTCGGTCAATGCACTATTGGAGAACTTGGCGTTGAAAGACGCCGAGGAGATTTCCGACGATCCAGCGTCGGTTGCAAGCATCATGGCGCAGTTGGATGCAGCCAACTCGGTTGCAGACACGATCGAGACACGCGTAAACAGCCTGCTATCAAAGCTTGGATCTATATTGCACGACAAGTAGTCGATTCTGTATACTACATCGTCCGCATATATGCGGCAGTGCCATTCTTTCCTATTCGTACCCCTCCGGCAGGTGACCCACGACCTTGACAGCGTACAATCCCACCATGCGTTTTTCTCATGTAAGTACATGCAATGCATACCGATTCGCTGCCATTTTGCGACCCAGCTCTCCTCGGGCTGAAGCATGCAGATAAGTCCGTCAAAGTTGGAGGTAGTGCAATCTGCGACACGTTCTTGGCTCCCTTGCATCTGGGGTCAGTAGGTCAGCGCTACACACATCCAGCACATTCTGGCAGTTTGGGCATCCTTTTGAGTGAAACTCGCGCGCACTTTGCGCATACTGGCAGCGCAAACACGCGCGCAGTTTCGCGGCCGTGTTCGTAGACGACATGGTGGAAACGCTGTGTGCAGCGCCCTTTCCCAAAGGTTTAGTCAGCAATGCAATGTGTTGCCGTGCGACGTCCTGCGCCGCTTTGCATTCGACCATATCCAAGGAGATGGACGCTCCCAACGAGGGCACGGCGCGCGGAGGACAGCGCGGATGGTCGCGTAACCGTCGCGGGAATCGCACACAGCCCCACAATGACCGCCGGAACTATTCCGATCAGAACACGTACGAGCCATCGCCAGCAGAACAGGCGCGTTGGCACGCGGAGGCCGCTGTGCAGCGCACACAGCAGTCACTTTTCCAGATGGGCGATGCGGATATGTTTGATTCTGTTGTAGAACTACCGAAAATTGCGTACTGGCTCGAGGCGCAGGCAGCAGAGTCTCCCGCGGCCGTCTTTTTCGCATTCCGCGTGATGGCCACGGAGCAGCCGCACAAGACACCGCTGATTGCTGCGCTGCTGGGCCAAATGGTACTTTCTCCGAGCAATTTACTTCAGGACGGAGACATCGATACGAGTGTCAAGTCCCTTGGCATGCGCATTGTCGATGACTTGATGCCTGCGTTTACGGACGCTTTGGAAGCGCACTATTGGCGAAATGCGCGCCTCTTGTTGCACCTTTTTACCGCGCTGGTTCCGCTTGGAATTGTCGAAGCGCAATGCGTGCGCTCCGCACTGCAGGCGTTTGCAGCTGTGCTCGAGAGCGGTGCTGATATCAGTACAAAAGACGCTATTTCTGTGTGCATTATGGAGACGCTGTGTCGTGGCGGCACGGACCTATACGAGAATGCATCGGCCAAGGAGCCTCTTGATGCGCTTGTCGAGGCGGTGAGCAGCTATGCACACGGCCGGCCCAAGGACAGCGCGCTGTGCTCGCCATTTGCACTGGAAAAGCGGACTGATGATTACGACTATCTCGCCGTCGAGGGTTTGACGGAGCAGGTCGCTGCGTTGCAAGTATTGCAGGAGCGTGAGTACAAACGTCCCGCATTCCTCCCCACGCCCCTTGATCTTCTCCCGCCCTCGACTTCGCCCACCGCAACGGTCGTACCGCTCGATCAAAGGCGCGTAAAGATCCCACACGTTGACATCCCTTTGGAACGCAGCACAGCACACGACACAGAAGATGGCCTGCAGGATACAGAGAAACCCGACACTGGAAAGGGCGTCTCTGAGGTGGTGCGCAACCGAGTAGGGCCCAAGTACCAGGGCGTGTATGGACGTTGGTTTGGCGAGGCTGTGCCGTTGGTCGGCTCCCCTGGCAGCATCGTGCTTCGAGCGTTGGTCCAGGATATTGTCGACTTGTACGTTGCGAACCGCAAAGAATGTGCGCAGACGCTGCTCGCGCTTCCATTGTGGCTCCGCCGTGGCACGTTTGGTGGCAATGTACCGCCATTCAACGGCATATTTGGCGACGAGGACGCGTCCTGGGCCAGCACACCTCTCCCCGAGGGTCAATGGAGTCTTGAAGATTTTCTCGTGGAAACTGTGCTTTCCATCACGCTGCTCTCACCACGCCCTCCTCAGAATGAGCTGTACTATTCGTCTTTGCTGCGCGAAATTGTGTCTGCAGCGCCGCAGCAAGTAGCACCTTCGCTGGGCCGGACAGTGCGCCGGCTATACACAGCGTCTGCAGCGTGTTGTGTCCATGGAGAGACGCTGCGCCGTCTTGCCGACTGGTTCAGCGTACATCTGAGCAACTTTAATTTCACCTGGGCGTGGTCAGAATGGATCCCTGATGCAGACCTTGTTTGGACACACGCACGGCGTGCATTTGCACGGCGCGTCTGCGAGCTCGAAGTGCGCCTTGCATACTATGACCGAATCAAGAACACGGTCCCCGAGGAGCTCCAGGCGAGTCTGCTCCCACCCGAGGAGCCTGCTCCGATCTTTGCCTATGCACCGACAACGCATCCCTATCATACACGCGCTATGCAACTGCTCAACTCGTTCAAAGCAAAGGCGAGCTTGCAAGTTGTGCAAGCCGATCTACAGAGCTTTCACCAGAGTATCCTCGCGCCACCCTCCGACGTGCTTGACGCCGACGACGAGGCGCAAGGACTCATTTCAAATGTTACTACCGTCGAGTCGATTGTACGCGACATTGCCATGCAGACGCTTTTGTTTGCAGGGAGCCGCAGCTTTTCGCACTTGCTCAATATGATTGAGCGCTACCACGAGCTCCTGCGCTCCCTGTCTCAAGTGCCGCAGAACCGCCTGGAAATGCTGGGAAGCACGGCGCGGTTCTGGGCTCGCTCGCCGCAATGGGTACTTATTGTCATCGACAAGCTGCTGCAGTACCGCATTGTTGAGCCTGTGGATGTCGTGCAGTTTGTGTTCGAGACGCCTGCACCGATCCCACGCGTGATGGAACGCGATAGTGGCGACCAAGTGTCGTTTTCCTTCTCTGCAGACGCTACCCCATTGGGCGGCACGTATCGCGATTGGAGCTCGTGCAATTGGTGGTCGGTCATTTGCCTGACTGTGGACAAGGTCATTGGGCGTGTCGACCAACTCGAGGCGCGTCTTGCGATGCTGCTCAAAGAGGAGGCGCACGATGCACAGATGGTCAACGATCCGAGCAGTTTGCCCTCGCGCGAAGACAAATATCCACTCTTTGAGCAAGGGCCAGCGCCGCAGGCGAATACAGCGACGAGCGACGAAGCCAAGGTCCACTTGGACGCCATGCGCATGGAACAGCGCCGCGTTTTGGTCACGATCGTGTCCTCATTTGCAAAGCTGCTTGCATCCTCCCGTGCTTGGGAGGTAGAGCCACACGACGCACACAGCTGGCAGGCCTGGTGGATTAAGGAATGGTTCCGCGAATTTGCAGCCAAGTATCACTCGATTTTGGCGACGAACCGTGAGACGGTGCTTGCCAATGTATTTGCACTGGCGCCGCCAGAGGATCCTACTTTGCAGCTTTTTGAGGCTGTGTGTTCTATGCCGTAGATGGTCGTAGCGACACTTGGCTATCGACGACGCGAACTGCGCGCAGGAGCGACGGGCGAGGCCCGAGGCGTGCTGCTTGCCGCACGCGTCGCTGCAGAAAATGCGCGCGTCTGTGCAGGGCGCGCTTCATTGGGTGTGGTCGCTATCTGCCCCACGGAGCGCCGCGCAGGCGTGTTCCGAGCGCTGCGCATCATAAGCGACGCTTTCTCGTCCGTGGTTCCATCGTCGGAGTCGGTAAAGTCTTCCGTAGTAGCACGTTTTGAGCCATCGCCATCTGTCTGGCGCTGTCTACGTGTTGAGATTGGGCGTGAAGCTTTGTCCGCTGGGTCGTCGTGCTCGGCAGTGCGCATGCTCTTTCGTCGTTTCCCAGCGCGTGTAGACATGCTGTCTGGCGATGACGGCGGCACTTCTTGGCTATGCTCGTCGTCAGCTCGTTTGCGAGATAGACGCCTGGTATCCTGAGAGCGCGAGCGCGCGTGCGCACCTTGCCCGCCCCCTCGCACATGCTCATCGCTCGAGTTGGCGTCGGAAATGTCTTCGTCGGAGGAGGCAGGAACAACAAGGTCCTCGGCTGCGCGCGTCGCAGGCGCACTCACTTCCTCGGACAGATCCCGAGCAATTCGGCGCTGTTCAATAAAGGGCGCGTACAGCTCTACTGGATGCAACGCAAACTCTTCTGCATCCACATTGTCAAGCACCCGTGTGCGTGCTTTTTCATTGCGTGCGAGCAGCGCCGCGTGCTGGTCGTAGTGCTGCATCCACTCCGGCGCCTCTTCGTCCTCGCTGCCATCATCCAGCTCGTTTAGGCCTTCAAGGTCATAGAGCGTCTCGAGGTGCTGCCACACGCTTTTGGCCGAGAGAGGCGCGTGTCGATTGGAGCCAGGCGCATCGCTCGGCACCTCCAGCTGGGCAGCTTGGAGTGCGCCTAGGATCGAAACCATATTAAAGTGGCGGTTATAGCCGATCGGCGGGTAGAAAGAGATGGCGCGCAGAAGCGCAATCTCCAGCGCTGGATCGGTCTCCCACATGCTGGGCGCCGCCATCGCGACAAGAAAGTACTGTTTGAAGCGACGGCCGCTGTGGCCACGTGTATTATTATTGTCGAGCTATTAGTCGCGCTTTGGCTCTCCTTCTATGGACGTGCGCCACCATTGCCGCATGCATAGATACTCGTCCAAGTCATCTGACTCGTCGGGCTTGCAGAGGCATTTGCCCGTGTCGTGGAACAAGCGCTTGTTTGCAGGGCAGTGCGTGGCGCCGGGGTGAAAGTACCCGATATCCTCAAAGTGGTGCAGCTCTGAGCGATTCAAGAAGAGAGATGCAGCAATGCTGTGCACAGGCGCATCACCCCATCGCTCATAGAAGAAACCGCCGTCTTTATCGAGAAATTCAAAATAGTCGCGGTACGCCTTGCCGCGGAAGAAGTTGAGGTCGGCAATTTCAAAGTTGCTCCAAAAGTGGCACAGGTTGTAGTCCTGGTCAAAACTGCCATCAGGGCCATCGTCGGTGATGAACCAGCGCGCATCATCCTTGGCAATATATTCCGGATGGTCCGCAATGAAATCGCGGGTTTTTGGCCAGAGTGTGGGAATCGTCTCCTCAAACTCCTGGATGGTGATAGTGAACCCATACTTTTTGTTATTCAGATACATGAAAAGGAAAGGGTCGTAGTCAATATCGCAATATAGCCTGGTCTCCGGCTCCACACGCCAATAGTAGTCAAGGTTCTGGGTGAGCGGATGATCATAAAAGAATCCACTGTTGAAGCGGCACATGTGGCGGTAGGACTCAGAGCCGCCATAAATCACATCGTTTTCTTCCAGCATCTCGCGCTGCGCAGCCGCATGCACCTGGTCGATGTGGTCGGGATAGCTCCAGTGCTCCTTGGGAATCACACCAAACTCTACCTTGGCACGCGTCCATCGCTTGATCTCATTTTTAAAGTCGTCATCGAACGGCTCATTGTTCAAAAAGATCCATGGATAACCAAATTTGCGGTTAAACCTGTCTTCCACCGCACGCATTGTCTCACGCAAGTCGTCCGCATCGCTGTTCCTCGCAAGGACAAGGAACGCCGCACGAGCGCGCGGAAGCTTATTTACTTCTGCCGGATAAAATGTCGGAGGGTAGAGGTTCCCATCAAATCCAACGTGCGCATACTTGCGTACATCCTCCAACGTATGTAATCCATCCATAAACGTTTTCGCGGGCACGCGGTGTGCGCCGCTCGCGCTGAGTTTGGCGTCGTGCTGGCCTGCCTGCGATGAAAAGGACGACAAATGCGAGCGTAGCTGCTCACTACCCCAAGACGATAAAGACATGTATGTAGATATAAGAAGCACCGACATGGATCCAATCAGTGCCAGAAGCAGGTTCTGTGGCCTCAGCAATGCTCTACCCAGCATCCCGGATGTCTGGGCGTGTCAGCGAGCACAAGTCCGGATGATCGCTACCTCCACATAGCGTACTCACGGTGTCGCGTGGCCAATGGAGGTGTGGTATCAAATTGTAAAAAGTCGCTACGGTAGCATTACGCAGCATCAGGCTTCCCTTCTATCGAGGTGCGCCACCACTGCCACTGGCAGAAAAAATCGCCAAGATCAGCCGAGTCCTCTGGATTACAAAGACACTTGCCCGTTTCGTGGAACTTCGAGACGCTGGCGGGGCAATGTGTCCACGGCGGATGATGGTAGCCAATGTCTTCAAAGTGATGTATTTCCGATCGGTTCAAGAAGAGTGATGCGGCGATACTGTGCACAGGCGCATCACCCCATCGCTCATAAAAGAAGCCGCCATTATGATCGAGGAAATCAAAGTAGCTAGTGTACACTTTGCTGCGCCAGAACCGCAAATCGGCGATTTCAAAGTTGCTCCAAAAGTGGCACATGTTGTACTCCTGGTCCATGCCTTTTTTGGGATCGTCGGCAATAAAATGCAGTGCGTTATCCTTTGCGAGTGATTCAGGATGCTGTTTAACAAACTCGCGCGTTACATTCCAGAGGGTGGGAATCGTGAGCGGATACTCGTGCATCGAGATGGTAAAACCGTACTTGATGTTGTTCAACTCCATAAACAAAAACGGATCGTAGTCAATGTCGCAAAGCAATTTGATTCCTGGCTCAACGCGCCAGTAGTAGTCGAGGTCCTGGGTGAGGGGGTGGTGGAAAAAGAAGCCGCTGTTGAACCGGCACATGTGCCGGTAGGATTCAGAGAACCCATAGATGATCCGCTGCTCAGTCATGATTCTGCGCGTATCGGCGGCTTTGTCCTGATCAATAAAGTCAGGATAGCTCCAGTGCTCTTTGGGAATGAGGCCAAAGCGCGTCTCGGAGCGCGTCATTTTCTTGACCCCCGCTTTAAATTCCTCATTGAACGGCTCGTCTAGAATTAGTGCATCGTCATCGGTGCGTACTGTTCAGAAAGATCCATGGGTAGCCAAATTTACGATTGAACCTGTCCTCGACATCGCGCATGCTACTGCGCATCTCCTCCAAATCGCCATTGCGCACCAAAACGACAAACCCCGCCTTGGCGCGCGGCATGGTATTTATCTCGGTAGGGTAAAACGTGGGTGGGTAAAGCCGACCATCAAAGCCTTTCACCGCGTGCTGCCGAATATTGTCCATCGTTTGCAATTCCTCCATAAACGAGGCGCACGTTACATTCACAGGCCCGGGCGTCACAGCCACAGTGCCATTTTTGCGCAACGCCACGGATTTAAGGGCATCCAAGTGTGCCCTGAGCTGCTCACTACCGTGGGACGAGAGTGAAAAATATGTAGACAAAAAAAGAATGGCCATGCCTACTACCATCAGGTACAGCAGCCGCTGCGGGCGGCGCAACACTTGCTCAAGCATCGTTGCGAAACAGGCGCGCGTGGTGCCGGTTTTTATTTGCTTATATAATGCATTGCTTTTCTGCGCCAAGTCGTCTCTCTGAGCGACGACGCACGTCGCGATGACTGCAGTCAATGGTGTATATGGGAGAGACGTGGCACCAATACGCGCACCCGATGGGCTTGTAGCACAGGCTCATGCGCCGAATTTCATTATCCGCGAGCTGAACGATGAGCACGCGGACTTCATACTGGAAAATGTGGACATGAGGTAGGCCGGTGACAGTGGCTAACGACGAGTTACGCAAACTCGCTGCGTCGCACATTGATTGCGGATGTGCCGACAGTGGGTGAGTATTTGTGCAACTGCACCACTTACACCAGCGATCGATATGGTGGAAATAATGGTTAACACGACCGTGCTGCCAGATGAGTTCTTCGCGCATCGTCTTGGCATGGTGCCGCTGCTTAGCATGGACGCGGCCAAAGTCTTGGTTGATCAGCGTGTACGTACTTCACTTATCTCATCTCGCAGGACTGTGTGTGTGAAGATGGCTGCGACCGGTGCAGTGTAGAACTCACCTTGGATGCGCTGTGCACCAGCGACCGGGGCTCGATGTATGTGACGTCTAAGGACTTGATACGGAGCAACACCATTGATAACCCTTACTCTGACGAGGCGATGTATGGCCCTATCGCGCCACGCCATCCCGATTTCGGCAAGCCCGCAGGACAAGGTATGTCGCGTGAATTGTGTCTCACTGCAGACGACCCCAACAAGCCTGATATCCTGCTAGTCCAGATGCGCAAAGGGCAGCATATCAAAGCCCGATGTATCGCTCGCAAGGTGTGTAATTTATAACGTACTTATACCAGGGTTTCGCAAAAGAACACGCGAAATGGTCGCCTGTATCTGCGATCGGGTTCGAATACGACCCGCACAATGCACTGCGCCACACCACGCTTTGGTACGAGCACGATCCAAAGAAAGAATGGCCGGAGAGCAAAAATGCGCGCGAGGAGGAACTGCCGCTTGAAGGCGCGCCGTTCGATCCCAACCGCAAGGCGAATCGGTTTTACTTTGACGTAGAGTCAGTCGGTAATTTGCACCCTGCCGAAATTGTGGAGACGGTACGTTCTAGCGACGCTGACAGCAGGGCCTCTCTCTAATGGAGTACCGCACAGCACAGATTGTGCAGGAGCTCGGAATGCTCTACCAGCCTATGGGTGCACCAGAAGGTGGCGCCTACGACGCCTTGGGCGCGCCCGCTGGGGCCGAAACGTACGCATAAACTATTTAGTCATCATCCCCGGCCACGGTTACGCGTTATCGCTCACTTGCTTTTCCCGCAGCGATGGGCCTCTTCCATGAGCCCCTCTCTGCGGAGGGGATGGCGGAGATCATTAGCCTTCAAAAGATGGCAGATCGAGTGCCGTGCGAGTCATTTGTAAATATAGCGTCGCAACCTGGCTACTCGCCAGAGCTTGCGCCGACGTATTTTCCCCCCGGCACGGGCCGGAGTCGGGTACTACAGTTCTATACACAGCTGCTTGCGCCGAACAAGCCGCGCAATCTTTCGCACTTGCGCCGGTTTGAACTGGATTTCTACGTGCCAGACGCGACGTTGCGCCTGAATTTATGGAGCGACGTGACAAAGCGATCACAGAAAATTGGTGCGTCGGGAGGAATGCTTATCCTAGATATTGTATCGCCCCTCACCATCTACTTTAGCGACGGGATGTATGGTAAAATGGAACGCTCGATTCGCGCGCACCTTGGCGATATGAAGGAGTACATGGTTGATCCTCACCAAATGCCGCCCAGCCCTTCCGTGTCATTCCAATCCAAAATGCCGGACCCCGTCACTCCGCGCTACACGACCCATGTCGTGGAGTCCCAACGTATGCTGCAGATTACCGCGTTTGAAAACGGATGGCAGTGCCAGCGTGTTGGCATGTTCCGGTGCTTACTCACGCCGTATACGCGCGTCGAGTATGCGCCGGCGCCGCCGGGCATGGAGGGCAACGAGGATGGCAATATTCCGCAACTAGTAACGCAACTGCGCTTGCAGTACATGTGCTTTACGACGCTTGCCCAGTCACTGTTTGTGCCGATGCCATGGCGGCGCTTCAACTTGGGCGCTGTCGATATCCCCAAGGACGTGATCGAGGAGATTATTGCATACGGCTTTAAGCGCGAGGCGAAACGCAAACGCGCAGAAAAGCGCGCGGATAAAGGCGCTTTAGTAGAAAAGCGCGTCCGCACGGACCAGACCCAGCAGGAGTCGGGGACACCGCAGGAGCCACTTGAAGCGCCAGAGCTTTTGGCGAAAAAGGAGTCTGAGGACGAAGAGGACTTGCCAATATTGGACCAGTGCTTTCGTATGAACTCGCACAGTAACGAGCGCTTGGCAATAAATGAATGGGGCATGCCAAACTCGCTTATGTATGTCATGCACGTACGTATTGCCAAACCTTCACTGACCGCAGCTGCTTGACAGCATGTCCCAGATGTCGGAGCTGATTGACGTGCATTGCGAGACGGGCGTGCCGCCACTGCGTACGTTGCTTGTGCATGCTGACCAAAGAAATCTTGCACAACTTTGACAACGAACGCCAGCACGAGCTGCGTGCATCCTCCTCGCGAGATCCATTTGTGGCCCCCGACTTGACTGCCCCGCTCACAAGCCAAACCCTATTTGGCGTGTCCAAGAAACAATCGTAGCGTGTATTGTATGTAGCCTTACTGTATTCTATGTCTCGCGATTGTCACGTGGAAGGGAAGGGTCGTTTGCATCGACTGGCGCATCATGCCCTCATGACCAGCGAGGAGAGCAAGGCAAGCGGTCTCTATGTGTGCCAGGACGAGGCTGTGGCTGCGGCTGCGCCGTACGTGAGCTCTGGTTACGTTTCGCGCCGTCCAAGCACTTGGCGTGACTGGTTTGCGGTCGGCCCGCTTGATTTTCGACAATATTTTTATCTTATCGCCATGCATGGTTTTGGGTGTATGGTCCTCAGCGGTGCGGCGAACTTCGGTGTCGCGTGTGCCATGTACCGTACAGATAATGGACACAAAATCACAGTTTGGGCGTTCAAAGATAATACCATTGCCGGTGATATGGGCGTCACTATAATCATCCAACAGCTCATCACAACAATCATTTCCACAGCCATGACACACTTTGATTTGCGTCATGGAATGAAGCCGCTCCGTCGTCCATGGCCTCCGATGATGCATTTTCCATCCAACCCAACGCCGAACGGATCGTGGCTGGGGACCAAAATGCCATCGGTCGTGCGCGAAAAAGGACTTGCGCCGTTGTACATGGGCAATGCGGAAGGCAAGTCGCGCTTTGTCGCCATTATTCTTTGGTTCCTGCGTGCAACCAGCACAGGTAGCGAGCGCAATGTGTTTTACCAGCGCGGCATCACATTTCGCCAGCGCATCGAGCGGCTGGCATGGACTGCGCTCCAGGGTCTTTGGCTCGCTGTGCTCTCTTTCTGGTGGTATTGGCCAATAGCAATTGCAATCGTCGCGCCCATTTTTGAGCACAAGGATATGCGGGGATCGTGGGCACCGCCGCTCATCAAGCTCATTTTCGGCGGCGTCTTGGGCCTGCTCACTAATCCATATATTGCGCTCGCGAGCCTTGGCGCAGAGTCAAGTGTGCGGCGCGTCTATCCAAACGCGCCAGGACTACCGGGTGAGGAGCAGGAGGAAGACGTCACTACGCAGCTCTTTTCCTCAACACCGACCGAACCACATGTCCTTCAAGAAGTGAAAACGGGACAGTAATTGCTCATAGATGTACCTACAATTCGCTTCTTACGTTTACACATCTATTCGTTCTGCTCCTGCTGAATCTCGCGGCTGACGCGCCGCACGGCCTTAAGGAATGCGCCGAGATTCTCGGGGTCTACACCAGGCGTGATACCATGACCCAAGTTGCAGATATACGCGCCTTGCCCGCCAAAGCCACCTACTTTCGCGCGCAGCATCCGCTCGACACGCGCCTCAATCACAGATGGATGTGCGTACAAGATCGCGGGATCCATGTTACCTTGCAGCGCAATAGTGTGCCCTGTTTCTTTGCCTCCAGCAGCCTTGGAAAACTTGGTGCTGCTGAGCTGCGTGGATGCGACGGCGCTGCGCGCGACGATAGGCTCAATCGACTGGTCGAGACCAACAACATCGTATCCACTGCGCAGTATCTCGGAAAGCGAATGGGATAACGCGCCTTTGGCAAACACAATCATGGGGGGCACTATGGCCGACTTGCAAGCAAGCGTGTCGCGGACCTCGACAGCGATGGCGCGTAAGTACGGAAGCGCAAATGTGCGGAAATCGTGCGGAGTAAGCTCACCGGCCCATGAGTCAAAGACCTGGAGAAGCTGCGCGCCAGCATACACTTGTGCAACAAGAAACTTTGCACAGGTGGACGCGATGCGGTCCAGCAATACCCTGCTATCTTCAGGGTGGTTGAAAAGCCACTGCTTTGCCTTCTCCCAGCTACGCGATCCGCCACCCTCAATCATATATGCCATCAGAGTCCAAGGCGCGCCACAGAACCCGATCAAAGGTACGCGGCCTCTGAGTTTCTTGCGTGTGAGCGTAATGGCCTGCATCACGTAGCCGAGGTCCTTGTCGACATCCACTTTTTTCAAGCGGTCCAAGTCTTTTGGTGTGTCGAGCGGAGAAAGAAATGTCGGGCCTTTTCCAGGCACCATTTCCACCTCCATTCCCATCGCTTGGGGAATCACAAGGATGTCGGAAAAGATGATTGCAGCATCCAGCAGGCCCTCATAGCGCAAAATCGGCTGCAGTGTAATCTCAGATGCGATCTCGGGATCACGGCAGCACTCAAAAAACTCGTGCTTCTCGCGGATCTTGCGGAATTCTGCGGTGAGGAGTGTCGGGATACGTACCTGGAAGATAGCGTCCAGCTTGGCGCATCACCCAGACGGGAGTCCGCTCCGTCTTTTCACCACGCGCAGCGCGCAAAATAAGGTCATTGCGCAGTTCAGTGGGAGAGTCGCTATTGCCTGTCTTTTTCGAGGGCTGCTTCGTGGTAAAGCTTTGCAATTGTGCGAGGCCTGGGATCTTGGGGGCCATGGTGTGGAGAAGACAGTCTGGCCGACCGGCACGTGATAGTGTATGAAGGCTGGGAGGCAGAGAGACAAGGCAAAAGCTAGCAGCGTATTTTTCTCAAGACTGACTATTACGTTGCGCCCGAAAAAGATGCAGATGCAAACTATGAGGCTCCGAAAACGCATTATGCGACGTCCATCAATGTTCCGTCCGAACCACTTGGTGCACTGCCCAGCATGCCGGACTGGAGATTGCGCGCAGACTCACGCGCATCCAAAAACAAACTGTTTGCCTGCTCGACATCCTGGACAGTGATTTCCGACCGTCCCAAGACGCTAGCCAGCACCGATGCAGGTGCCAGTATCTGAAGAGCAAATCGGAGCGACGTGCGAGCCCCAAGCTCGGTGAGTTTTGTGAGCGCATCGTCTGCGACGACAATGCCCTCAATTCCGGTCCGGATACGAATCACGCCCTGTATCTCGTCTTGCGAGTACGGCAGTGTGCGTACAATCATGCACCGATCCAGCAAGTCCAGCGGAATGCCATGCGGCGCAGTGACCCCTGCGCCGTCAAACTCGGTGCCGCGCACAGTCGACTGACCACGGTTCGTCGCAAGAATCACATGGGGACTGATGGTCGACTCCAGCGCGCGGTTCAGGTAGGTGAAACACTCGATGTCCAGCATGTGGACCTCGTCGATAAACAGTACACCGGGCACAAGCTCGGCAATGCCCTGCTGAATGTATTTGTCCACAACCTTGTTAATCTCAGCACGGAGCTTGTCGGTAATTTCGGTGCGCCTGCCCTTTACAAGCTGGCCAACCACACTCATAATATCCTGCCCACCCTGTGGCTTCGCATTCGCCATATCCAAGTCGTGCAGTGTCACGTCTTGCACAACCTCTTTTCGCTTCTGCACATCGCCCTTGGGCAGCGGGACGTACTCGTCCGCTTCGAGGTCGAATTCCGTTGCGTACGCATCGGAGCGGCCGACACGCTTGACGGCGCCCGTGTTGGCCTCGATGTATATCACATCGCCAACACTCACGCGCTCTTTAAGAATACTCTCGTAGATGCTGGGGTCAAGGCGCAGTTGCTTGGTGCCTTTAACAGTCTTGAGCGCAATCACCACGTGTACAATCGTTTTGCCGTAGCCAGAAAGGGGATTCTCGGCCTCTGTGGGAGTGAGCTCTGTGAGCTCGCCTTCGTATACTTCCTTGGTCTCGCGCACGCGCAAACCAATCGCACGGCGAAAGTTTTCCATCAGCACCTCGGTCTTCTTCACCTCGGTGCTGTACACTTCCGAGCCAACCATGGGGCAGAACGGCACCTTGTGCCCAAGCTCATGCGCCATACCAAGTGCAAGCGCAGTCTTTCCCGTACCCGGACCACCCGCAAGCAGCAGTGCACGCCCCGCAAATTTTCGCTGGCGGATCAAATCGAGCACAAGACCACACGCCTCGCGCGCAGATTTTTGACCGACAAACCCGCGGGCCAGTTCAATGGCAACACCATGCTCATCCAAACCAAGGCCTTTAATGTGTGAATGCGTCGCAATGCGTGCATCGCGTGCAGCAGTGGACGCAAGAGGCACTGCGCTTTGACTAGCTCCGCTGGCCATGGCCGCCATCGTCGACGAGCAGGCCCGGCGCGCGCTCGACACCCTTCTTCACGTGGCACCACGTGCCGTACTTTTTTTCTGCGCAGCACGGCGTTTGCAGCGTGGCGTGAAGCGCGATGGCGAAAGTGCACAGTGCTAAAGTACTCCCGCCCTCTGCAGCGGCAGCTGAGCTAAAGACGTACAAGCATGGCGATGGTCTCGCGTTGAATGAGCTCATCGATTCGCGCAATCATGGTGGCCTTACGTACAACGACTTTCTCGTTCTTCCCGGTTTTATCGATTTCCCGGCGTCGGGGGTCGATTTGCGCACGCGTGTGACGCGCAATGTGGTGCTCAACGCGCCATTTATATCGAGTCCTATGGATACTGTGACTGAGGTGGAAATGGCCGTCTCGATTGCATTGATGGGCGGTATGGGTGTCATTCACAACAACATGTCGCCGGCCGAGCAGGCCGCGATGGTGCGCAAGGTCAAGATGTTTGAGAATGGCTTCATTGTCGATCCCCTTGTTCTTAGTCCGAACGAGACGGTAGGCGATGTGCTGGAAATTAAGGATCGTCTTGGGTTTGCAGGCATCCCCATCACCGGTACGTATACGAAGCGGGGCGATGATGAGAAAACGTAACTGCTGTAACCTTCGTTCTGCGTAGGCGGTGCCTTAGACTTGGTACCGCAGTGCAGATCATTTTACCTATGTCCACTGAGCCCCGCACATGCATAAACAGACTGACAATAGAAAACGGCGCGCTGAAGAGCAAGCTTGTCGGGATTGTCACTGCGCGCGACATTCAATTCCGCGATCCCTGCACGAGCCTCGCAGATGTAATGACACGCGACCTTGTCACTGCGCCGATGGGCATTACGCTCGAAGAGGCCAACCGCATTTTGCGCGACAGCAAGAAAGGCAAGCTTCCCATCATTGACCACGCCGGCAACCTCGTCTCTCTCCTCGCGCGTTCGGACTTGCTCAAAAACCAGGACTACCCGCTTGCTTCCAAGCTGCCGGAAAGCAAGCAACTGTACTGTGCGGCTGCAATCGGTACGCGCCTCCACGACCGCGACCGTCTTGATCTCTTGATGGAGGCAGGCTTGGACGTGGTCGTGCTGGACTCGTCGCAAGGCAACTCGGTCTACCAAGTGGACATGATTCGCTGGATCAAGTCGAAATACCCGAAACTTGAGGTGATTGCGGGCAATGTTGTCACGCGCGAGCAAGCAGCTACGCTGATCGAGGCTGGCGCCGACGCGCTCCGTATCGGCATGGGCTCCGGCTCGATCTGTATCACGCAGGAGGTCATGGCCGTGGGCCGTCCGCAGGGCACTGCGGTGTATGCAGTTGCAGAGTTTGCGCGCAAGTTTGGCGTGCCTGTGATTGCCGATGGCGGTATCCAAAACGTGGGCCACATTGCGAAAGCGCTCTGCCTCGGCGCGAGTGCCGTGATGATGGGCGGCCTGCTTGCCGGCACGACAGAGAGTCCCGGCGAGTACTTCTACCGCGAGGGCCAACGTCTCAAAGGCTACCGCGGTATGGGCTCGATCGAGGCGATGGAGCACCAAAAACGCAAGCAGTTCCACGGCGCAACGGGCCGTGCAGCGGCGAAGGTCGACCAACTCGCCATTGAGGTTGGCTCCGAAAATGCTGCGACGCAGCGCTATTTCTCCGAGAGCGATGCCGTCAAGGTCGCGCAAGGTGTCAGCGGTGCGGTCCAGGACAAGGGCAGTGTAAAAAAGTTTGTTCCCTACTTGTACACGGGCATGCAGCACTCGCTCCAGGATATGGGCGTGCAGAGCGTTGATACATTGCGCGACGCAGCCGAGAACGGTACGCTCCGCTTTGAGCTGCGCACCGCCAGTGCCCAGCTCGAGGGCGGTGTGCACGGCCTGTCGCACTACGAAAAGCGCCTCTTTTCCTCGAATACGTAGCGCGTAGCATAGTTCCTAATCTTACTTCCCATGCGCTTAAATCCTTCCCGACCAGCCGGCGCAGCCGCCGAGCCGCGACGATGGAAAAGCGTGCAGAAGAACGCGGGGCTGATGATGGACGTCAGCCAAAAAAGATCAAGACGGAGCATGTAGCAGACGAGGTTGAGAATGTGAGCGGGATGGGCGAGAGCAGTGATGCGACGCTTGGCGCGGTAGCGTCACCACACGTGTCGTCAACACCGCCGTCTGCGCCTGCACAGCTTCCAGCGGCGCAGGATGCGCGCAGTGCGCTCGGCACAATGTCGCCGGGTATGAGCAACTTGGATCGCCTAGCAAATATTGCGGCGCAAACACAGCGTACCGATGGTGCGAATGTGAACCCGTTGCTGCACACGCCCACGAATCCAAACCTCCCTCTCTCGCTGCAGCGCCTGCAAGCTGTGCGCAGTGCACACGGATCGCCGATGCAAGGCACGCCATCCGGGAGCAATCCCGGTCTGGCGCAGCCCAGCATGGCGTCCTCCTACGATAACCTCATGGACGTGATGGGCTTTTCCGGCGTGGACCTCCGCGCGGAGGAAGTCATGATTCAGCAGTCCAGCTCGCTCTGGGAAGACGCGAGCCAGTCGGCAGCGGCAGTATTGAACGGTGCCGGGTCTGGGCAGGGCCTCTATTTGAACATATACCCACTTTCCAGTATGGTGCACCGCATTGCACGGCAGTACGGACTCAAAGTCGACGCTGCGACGCTCGACTATCTTAGTATTGCGACCCGCATGCGGTTCCGCAACTTGGTCGAGTCGATGGTGCGTTCATCGCGCCATCGCACCAACTCGTCGCACCAAAGGAAACCGGTAAAAGACGCGAATGGAAACCCCGCGTACCACGAAGTGCTCCTTTCCAACCCCGCCAAGCAGCTCGCTGCGATTGAAAAGGCAGATCGAATCGACGAAGGGAATTGGCGCAGGCTGCGCCTCGAGCGCGAAGAGGCCGAGGCCGCCGCACAAGAAGCGGCCATTGCGGGCGAGGAAAATGGCACCCCGCGCAACGATGCACGCAAGTCTAAGCGACCCAGCACCTCGGGGCGTAATTTGTCCGAGGACGTGCGCAAGAAACTCGCAGATAGCACGGCGATGCGGCACCTGGGCGCGAATAGCATCACGTCCAAGTACGCGTGGCTTCAGTCGCCGGGCATGCGCACGTCGGGGCCGAAATCCGTGCGGGAGAAGGAGGCGGGCGCGGAAAAGAGTACCGCGACGCCGAGCAGCAACTTGCCGAAACCGAAATTCGCGCCGCAGCAATCGACGCGTCTCGCACCGAGTCATGTGCATGCAGGCGCATGGTCCGACGTCGCTGCTCGTCAAGCGGCACAACGCGAGCACGAGCGGATGGCCAAGGCGCGTGTGACGCTACTGGATGCGCTCGCTGCGTTGGAGCGCGAGCAGGCGGGCGGCGCTGGCCGTGGCTCGGGAAGTCGGGCATTGTACCGAGCGCGTGCCTGGGGCAAAGGCCGCGGATCGTATTGATAGTACGAATAAAAGTGGTGGTTTTATACAGTGGGAGGAAAAGCAGCGCGTAGCGCACCCCAAGTGGCTGCTGGACTCGAGCTGCAGCGCCGGTGGAGACGGTTGGAGGCAAGTTGGCCACTGCCACAAATGTGCACAGACGGTCCAACACTCACCGCATGCCGCCTCGACGCGCTCGTCTTTTGCTCTTCCCTCCTTTCGTAATCTACAAAGTGGTGTGGTGCTTTGGTATACACCTTGTGCATATCAAGTAGACGTTGCACAAGGGGTGGCGTGATCAAACAATGCTCGCGCACGGTTCAACAGCGCGGCAGGAAATGCACGCGCCTCCATGCGCTCAAGCAGGAGCATTGCCTGCGCCGTGTGCCCAAACGAAAGCTCTGCACGGATCATGGCATCGTACGTGCTTGGCTCGCGATTCACCAGCGCGCCAAGCACATTGGTACGGTCGAGGGTATGCTTGCACCCGTGCCGGCCCCCGCGCTGATCAAATCGCTCGCGACGCAGTCCCAGCGCACCAGCGCCTTGGTGCCGCGGCAAATGATTTCCGGCCGCGGCAATGCCCGCCGGGGGATCAATCATGGCGTCAAACACGCGGCGCGCCTCGATGAGTCCCATCGGCCCGTCCTGTGCGTACCCCTTGATGAGCAGGTTGGCAATGTAGGCAGTAGGAAAGATGCCTTGTCGGATCATACGCGCAAGGTACGCCGGCATCAAGTCCGAGCGATGGTGCGCTACAAACACAGAAAACAACGACTCGTACACGACTGCATCCGGCACGGTGCTCAGACGGCTGCGCCCAACCGCAGGCGCGTGCTCGGCAATCGACTCAAAGATTTCCAGTGCGCGGTCCAAATCGCGCAGCACCGCGCCCTGGGTGTGAATGAGCGAGGCCCAATGCGTTCCTTGTACACCCACAAGCCGGTCCGCTACCAGCTTGGAAAATATGAGCTGCTGTTTGTCGGGCTGCACAGGAGCGATCGCGCCCCAGACGTCGAGGAGGAGCTTGTACGTATGCGCACTGGGACGTACACCTACCTTTTGCATCTTTTCATAGTACCGTAACGCCTTGGTGCGGTCCATGCAGCTGTGTACATAGTACTGGATCATGGTATTGTACGGCGGAACACGCGGCTGGAAGCTCGGCTGTGCCTCCATCTCGGCAAAAAGCTGTGTCGCGCGCGCCTCGTCGCCTGTGCGCACACATGCATTAATTGCAGCGCCATATGTGACGCTGCTCGGGCGCAGGTTGGTGTCGCGCATCGCGTCAAACAGGCGGAGCGCCTGCTCGGCTTTGCGTGCACGGGAAAGCTTCGAGATGACGGTGTTGTACAGGTAGGTCGTTGGGCGCACGCCGAGTTGTTGCGACTCGTTGAACAAGTCCTCGGCGACCACCGCGTCATCCGTGCGCTCCTGGATCGTGGCGATCAACGCGGCATAGCTGCTCGCGCTCGGCGCATGGCCAGAGGCAATCAAGCGCTCGCGGTGTCCATTCGCACGGTCCGCCGCGCCGCTGTGTGAAAGCGCAGTGACCATGCCGTCCTCGAGCTGGACCCACTGGCTCGTGCGCCACTCGGAACTGTTTGGGTGCGAGGCCAGCACATGCAGGCCCATGGTGTACAGCGCGTCGAGCGTCTCAAGGCGCCCCATGCGCCCAAACGCAGTGATGAGCACGGCAAGTGCGCTGGGCGGTGGAAATTTGCCTTGCGCGACGCTTTTCTCCACGCGCTGGTACAAAGACTCCACGTCGACTTCGCCCTGGGGCCGAGCGAGCGCTTGGATGGCGTTTCCCAGCACCATGTCGAGCGACTTGAACGGGGCAAGGTGCGGCGCGTGCGCGCCATCTTGCAAAGCAGCACGCAAAAGGTGCTGCTCGCTCGGCGCTGGCACTTGGTGGCGTGCCTTGGTCTGTGCAGTGTCGGGCGCGGTCCATGGCTGCAGCACGCCAAGCGCCGCGTCGCCATACTTGGCATGAAGCACCGTTTGCGCACGTGTCAAGTCGAGTTGGATGCGCGGTGCGAGCAATGCGAGCTCTTTGAGCAGCTTGCCAAAGCCACTCTCCGCTGTGAACGCCGTGCTGTCCCGTGCAGAGTGTTCCTCTACACAGTATGCGTCTACGACACACTGCCACGCTTCGCATTGTAGCGGCAACGAGGCCAAGTCGCCCTTCAAGTCGCGGCTGGTCGCCTCGTACAAGCGGATTAATGCGCTGTTGTGCCCGTCCACAAACGAGCCATGCATGCCGCGCAAATTCGGCGAGACAAGACTTGCCATGGCGGTAAAGCGCACGCAGGCGTCGTCTGGCCCAGCGCCCTGTGCCTCGGCCGCAGCGTCCGCAATTGCCATGGGCAAATGGTAGGCACTGCGGAGTAGTGCTACGTACGCGGCTGCGCTTTGATCTGCATTGCGCAGCGAGGCGACAGCGACGGCAAACAAGGCAGCGGCCTCGACAGGGCGTTTCGACATGGCAAGCTTGGCCACAAGGCAAAAAAGAGCCGCCACGGGCGCAGTCTGGCTCATGGTGCTCATGGGATGGGACGCTGTGTACGAGGCAAATACGTGCCGTGCAAGCGCGGCCAAGACGTCCAATGCATGCAGCACTGCATCGTCCATTGCGGTCCATGCCTTCGGCATCTCGAGAAGCGTGGCAAGGTGCCGCACACAGCAAGAAGCTACTGGCAATGGCACCGGTGCACCTTGCAAAAAATACTCGGCAAGCGAGACCATATACTGCACTGCTTCTGCGTGCGGCTGCGCCATGACACTCGCGAGCACTTCTTCCAGCACCGCTGTGTTCGGCTGCGCAAGATTAGCCGTTTGGAGCTGGCGGAGCCACTGCACGGCAGAACGGCAGTCATCTGCGCGAACAAAACCAAGCACCATTGTCGACGTAATCTGCTCCGTGACAGGGAGGACATTGCGCGATGCTTGGATCGCAATCATGCGCTCAAAAAGCGACACGGCATCCACCGGGCTGCCCTGAGCAAAGTGCGCGTGCAGCATGGCATACCATACACCCGCACAGCGCTCGGGGCTGAACGACGCCGCGTAGCGCGAAATTGCAGCGACGCCTTGCGCGACGGACTCGAACGTCGCAAAGATCAATGTGCACGCTTGGCGTCGGCGCGCGCGCTGCTCCTCGATGGGCTCATGTGGATACTTGCGCCCAGTATTGCGTGCAAATGACTCGATCATGTATTGGTACGAGTCGGCGTCCTTGGTCGTGAGGAGGTTGTCTTCCATGTACGCAAGGACGTGCACGGCCTCTGTCGACTTGCCATGCTTGGCGCACGCACGCAGTACCGCATTGTAGGCGGCGGTGCTGGTGAATGGAAGCAGCATCGCGTGAGCTGTATCGGTAAGCTCCAGCGCAAGAGAAAGGTACTCGTCGTTGTCCATGGCCGCGTCGCACAGTGCGTCGAGGAGGCGTGCAAATGTAAAGTGGCCGGGCGCGGGGCCATGCGTAAGCATGCTGCGGTACACACACATCAGCTCGGGAATTGGCCGGCGCTGAGATGTTGGTTGGCACATGGCCTCGATCATTGCATCACATGCCTGCATGCTCCGTTGCCCGGCTGGGAGCGCAATGTGCGCATGAATCGCAGCTTGTAGCGCTGCTGCGTCCGAAGCATCCATGGCCGCCTTCGTCTTTTGGACCAAGTCACGCTCGGCCGCGGAAAGTCGCATGCAGCAGGCTGTGAGCGGCGGCGTATGCACACATACGGTAGCGCCGCTGGCGTACGGGGAGACGCCAGAGACGGAGTTGCGGCGCATGCGGGGGCGCTGCCGTCTATCCCGAGCAGAGCAATGCTTAGCTGACCAGCCCAGCTCGCTTGTGCTGAAACTGCGCCGGAGCATGGAATTATGATGGGGCGAATGCACAGCACATTCGTACATTTGGAATGCCATGTCGCGCTGCGACGGCGTGCACAGCCGTGAAGAGCCGTGCGCGCGCGCCGGGTCTGTACGCACGCCTGCCAGCTCTCCCAAGTCATCTGCTAGCTTCGAGAAGAGAGGCATCACCACATCGACTGCAGGATACTCCAATTATGCTGCGACCTACGAACTCGAGTGGGTCCAGGCGTATGCATAAATGCGTTCCGCGAACGCCACTCTTGCACACAATTAGGTGATTCTTGCCTACAAGGGCATCGCCTTCTCGGCGCATGGCTTCGCAGCAATGGACCAATTGCTACATACCTCCACTGTCGAAACGCTGTAAATCGGGCGCAGCCGGCAACGCTTGTTATTCAAACGTCGTGCGTTTGCCTGCGGACGGTAGGATACCGTATTGCTGGCGCGCGGCTTGTGCATTCGCGGCGCCGGGTCGCACACGGTGGTGCGTATCCTTACGGCGGGGACGAGTGGGTGCACTTGCGCCTGCGCCTGCGTCGGTCGTTTGGAACGCTTCGAGCTGCGAATCCAGTGTTTCGCGCTCGGGCCACTTGGCCTCGCCGTCCTCTTCGCCGGGCGCCTCGTCCGCAGCATCTCTTGCCGGGCGGCGGCGGCGGGGGGTGTGAGTAAAGTCGGGGAGCAGATTCCTGGATGCGCCGCGACGCACAGCGTCCGTACCGGCGAATTCGAGCAACAGCGTGCGCCCAAGCAGCCGGCCGTTGCGCGGCTCGAGCAGCGCTTGTGTAGCTTGGTTAGTAGAGTTGAAATCAACGAATGCGAAGCTGGTGTGAGAGGAAAGGATGGCGGCTAAACGTACCCTTTGCATTTGCCAGAGTCTTCAAACGTGCCCATGCGGATTTTTCGGATGCCCGCGTTGAGCGACTCGGGGGTCGGCTCTTGCTCTTCGTCGTCGTCGTCGTCGTCGTCTTTCAGCTGCTGAAAATGGCGCCGCTGCATGGACCCGTCGAGTAGTTCGCGGATGGCCTCCTCGGTCGTCTCAAAACTCAAGTTACCCATAAACAGCGTCGGCCCTGCAGGGTTTCGTTGGGCGTGCAAAATTTTTTGTGCCGTCTTGGTTAGACCCGCATGCCCTGTTGCGCCTAACGCAGTAGGATCAATGCCGGGACGCCCACGGAAATCCGTGCCGTTTTTAATCAAGAGACGACGCCCGCCAAGCTGGTTTTCAGAAAGCGCCACCGCCGCATCGACCTGATCTTCTGATTCCAGATCGACGTACGCAAAGCTAAGGTTAGCACAGGCTTAACGTACCCTTTGTTATGTTCAGACCTCCGCGCACCTTGGGGCATATGCACACGGCTCACGCCTTGGATCCCATGCTCTGCAAGCCACTCTGTTAGCTGATCCGGCGGCGTGGTAAAGGATAGATTGCCGATCCATACACTGTATGGACTGCGTTGTAGTCTTTCTGGTGCAGCAGAAAGCTGGTGCTCGTCAGCATCGATATCACCGCTGCGCTTCTCCATCTTGCGGCGCTTGCGCAGCTCTTTGTGCGATAATGGCTCGTCGTCTTGGCCAGGCATCACATCGGTGGCTTGCTCGGTATCTGGACTCGTGCGCTTTTTAGATACGTTTGCATCTATCTTTGCACGCTCTGCTTCGCGTTCGGCTTTGCGCGCTTGGCGCCGCTCCTTGTTCGTAAGCGCCTCCGATGCTGCCATGACGCGGAAAACAAACTGGGCAAAAAAAAAATTGCAGGGGCCTCCACTTCTCCACACTACAAAGCTATCGGAGCGAAAGGCGCGCGCTGCGCCGCAAAAGATATTTTTCCTGATGCGCGACGTGAGCGTCAATCTCGTCAGACTGTATAGCAGCCTTCTTGCGCAGACGCCTGTGGGTAAGTACATTGCTTTAGCCGTACCTTGAAGATTTAGGCGAGCCCACTGCGACGGGCTGAAATAGGAGGTCATGCGACTCGTCAGCGGCAGATTTGTCTGCCACGGAGTGCCGCGGAGTGGAATTGGGTATTGGGTGCAAAGGCCTGGGCGTTTCAGGAGGTTCATGAGCGTATGTTTGCTGCGCATTGTTCTCCGTGTCTAGGAGTACGCCCTTGACCGGGGATGCGTGAGACGATGCAGAGAGCCGTGCAAACAAATCAATCTTGCGGTTCAAAAAGTCGTCATTCTCGTTCATCTCCGTGCGCAGTTGTGCATCGTAATACCTTTGCATCTTCCGCAGTGCCGCTTCCATGTACTGCGCCATCTCGTCGCGCACTGATTTTTCAATCACGAGGCATAAACTCTCTGCACGCTCGGCGCGATGGCGCAAACGACTATTCTCCTCGACAAGCATCGTGACAAACGTATCCTCTTCCTCGTCTGACTCTTCAAGTGTTTCGGAATGCAATGCGTGCTCTGTCGTGGAGAAAGCAGGCTGTGCATCCTGTGCGACATGAATTCCGACATCCTTGGCCATCGCACTAAACCGCATCACATTGGTATTCTCGTCAAACTGCGTCCCAAACGGGTTCAAGTTAACAATCATCACGACCTTGCCGTCGCCCGTGAAGAACGACTGGAAAAGTTCCGTGAGCTTCGAGTGACGGAAAGGAATGATGCTTTGTCGCCGCGGTGCTTTGGGCAGTGCTTCCGCCACGCTCTGTTCGCGCTGCTCGCCTGCAAACAAACCGGCGCGAATTTGATTCTTGCGCATGGTCTCCAGGCACTGACCTAGACACATGAGGCTCTTGTTGATATTTCCCGCCTCTTTTAGCCGCAGGCCTATCGCATTGTCCGTGTTTGCAACACGCTCGCTGCCAGCCAGGTCCACGATGCTCAGTCGCGATACAAAGAACTTGCGGCTCAATCCCAGAACATCGCCTTGTGCGAGGTCCACGTCGACCTGTTCGCGCAGGAGCTTGATGGTAAACACACTGTGGGAGCGCGAGCTCACACGGTTCGCCATGGTACTGAACACAGTCCGGTTCTCCTGGCCGCGCCGCAAAAGTTCCCGCGCTTCGGCAATGTTGGAAACCTTGATTTCTTTCAGGCCACCGACATACTTGCCCCCGCTCTCTACTTCGCTTTTCAGCACAAGGGGCCGGCGCTGTGCGACATGTTCGTCGCATGCTGCGCCGGCATTCGGCATGCATAAAAGATCATACAGCTTCTCATTGTACACCTCAACATAGCTGAGCCATACGCTGTAGCGAAACGCGCCGCTTGTCTCCAGCTTCGTCCGGTCCACCTCTAAATCCGTCACAGACGGCGGGCGCGGCGTCTGCGGCCGAGGCTTGCGCTCCGCAGGATGCGCGCTAAATAGGGTATGAATTGAATCGGATACTCCAGGATGGACACCGTTGAGCCCGACGGGCCGAACCTTGCTTGTGCATTCTTTGCCTTGGATGCTGTTAAACACGACGTCAATAGCACGTGGGAGGATTCCTGCTTGGCCTGCGCCGTCCTTACCTTGCACTGTGTACGTCTTGCCCGAGTTTGTCACACCATACGTAAACACCAGACTGTTCTTGCCGTCCAGCAAATCACGGACGAGACCAAGCGTGGTGTGTGCAAAAAATGCCGACTGGTCCGGCGCCCCTTGCTCGCCGTGAAACACTTTTGAGAAGGTGTATTTTGACGGAGTGGCAGCAGCATGCAGGCGCTCTCGTGCAGTCGATCGCGCACTCAATGATGTTTGCTGTGGTCAGTCGCGTTAAATACGTACCACACGGGGCGGCGTCATAACTACTTCTGTGTCGGAAACCACCTGGATGCCGAACACGGGCTCTTTCTCATCCGGTGCTGGGCGAATCCGCAAAAATGCCTGCATAAGTCATTGCTGTGCACGTACCTGGATCGGCTCACTCGACACGCCAAGCTCAGTTAGACGCGCAATGCTCGACGCCGAGGGCGTTCGCATGCCAGACATGGGGACGCGGCCGCCAACGACACCTGCAATGGGCCGCTTTCGTATATTATCAGCAATATCTTTGTGTGGCAAAACATGTTCCGCCTGCGCTACGCGCGCCGCTTCGCGCTTATCGAACAGCGCCTGGACGTGCGACATACTGTCCGTGCCCGAAAACAAGCCGCGAAACCAACACAACACGTCGTATCACGTGACCTAAAATGTTCCCTCAGGCGCTGGGCCCCGATTGCCCTGGACGATGACGAGATTGCGCGCGTCGTTGCGTACATGCTCTAAGAGCGTAGGCGCATCGAGGCGCAGGTACCTCTCTATGATGCCAGAGCCACCCAAATGTAGAATAGCCCAGCCGTTGCCATATACGCATCCCCACTTATTTCCCATCGATTTCCGCCGCGGGACCGATCCGAAGCACGGCGGCGGCGTCGCAACTGATCATCTCACGCCCGGTATACCCACAGATGAGTACCAGCAAAGAAGGCGCATATTAATGGATCGTCTTCCTAGCAACAGCATTGTTGTGCTGATGGGAGGCAGGATCAAGTATATGAGCAGGAATATCTTGTACGTGTACCGCGATCTGATGTTAGCTACAAGTTTCGGCAGGAATCAAATTTCTGGGTAAGTCATGCGCGCAAGCTTACGCACAGTACCTCACTGGACTGCAGGAGCCCGATTGTGCACTGATCCTCCGTACGTCTCGCCTATCGTCTGACCACAGTCAAGGACAACAGCCCACGCGGCTACAAAATGACGCTTTTTGGTGTGTAGCAGCACACGACTGACCACAGTGGAGCCCAACAGACCTGATCGAGAGGTATGGGATGGTCCCAGTGCGGGTCTTGACGGTGCAGTCAGCGTCTTTGGCGCAGACGAAGCGCTGCCGAACGACCCTGCCACCATGCTGACCACATTAAAAGCCATGCTCTCTTCGCATGAACACGTGTATGTCGACTTGCCGGCACAGATGACTATTCCCCGTCAAAGCATGCGCACATCGCGCTTTTCCATCCACGATTTCCTAGCGCCGATATCGCCCACGGGCTACGACCTGTTCACGCGGAAGACTGATTTTGAGAGTGTGGTCAAGCTGCTGAGCGATCGGCGCAACACACACTCGCTCGTGCGTGAGATGGATGTTTTGCGAAGCCGTAAGAGTGCCAATGAGATCCGTGTGATGCGGCACGCAGGTGCGATCAGCGGGGCTGCCATGGCCGAAACGATGCGCGCCATCAAGCCCGGGATGGTGGAGAGTGAAGGGCAGGCGGTGTTTGAGTATGCATGTGCAAGGCGCGGCGCTGAGCGGCAGGCGTATGTGCCAGTGTTTGCCTCCGGCCGGAATGCGCTCATGATTCATTACGTGCGCAACGATGCGTTGATGGGCGACCGCGACGTGCTCTCCGTCGATGCTGGCTGCGAGTTTGCAGGCTACGCTTCAGACATTACCCGCACAATGCCGATTGCAGAGGACGGGAAATTTACGCCTGCACAGCGCGATGTGTACGAAGCGCTGCTGCGCACACTGAAAGGCTGTACAGAGCTTGTCGCTGCGAAGCACGGCTATTCGCTTGCACAGCTGCATCGCTTTTCTGTACAGATGCTCCATACCGAACTCAAGGATCTGGGCTTCCAGATAAGCACAGCCACGCTCGAGCGTGTCCTTTACCCGCACTATGTTGGTCACTGGCTCGGTATCGATTTGCACGACACGAGTACGGTGGAGCGGTGCACAAAATTAGAGGAAGGAATGGTGCTCACCATCGAGCCCGGCATTTACATACCCGATGACCCCGCCTTTCCGAAACTTTACCGCGGTATCGGAATGCGTGTGGAAGACGACGTAGCCGTCGGGTATGGCGAGTCCATTGTCCTGAGTGCGGATGCGCCGAAAGAGGTGGTCGATATCGAGGCGGTCTCCAGTGGACGCATAGTGCCGCGAATGGGATGATACAGGGTATGTCTATGTAGGCTATAAAAGATCAAAGTCGTCCAATTCGTCGTTGTAACTGGCAATCGCGCGCCGAATCTTGCTAGTGTCAACCCACGTCACAAAGTCTTCCATGTTACGCGTCACCAAAAATGCAGGGTCGGTGATGGTATCAGGCCCGACGCGAACGTGACCTTGTTCCACGTACTTGACCGCTTGCGATACACTCTCGCTCAAGTGTAGTCGTACCATAACGACCGGCAAGCGCCGCCGACAAAATGCACTCACGTTCAGGCGCTCAGTGATATCGCTCATCTTTGCGCCAGTATCAAGCAGCCCCATATCGTAGAGCTTGTTTAGAAGATTGGACTCCTGCTGCGCGCGGAACGCATCTTGAGCGGGGAGCGTCGAGAGACGCAGTGCTAGGCTGCGTGTCTTGCCGACCAACGCATTGTACTTCTGGTAGTCATCACGGTCTTGGATGTGGTACCTGCGCATCACCTTGACTTCGCGCACATTATGCTCATTCTTCCATTGCAAAAAGTCGTGCTTTTTCAGCAGCTTTTGTTCGTGAAATTTGAGCTGTCGCATGGTGGACGTCGATGCTGAATTGTGCGTTTGTCATCAAGAAAAAAGTGCGCCGTGTTAGTCATCCTGCTGTGGCGCTTCGACCTTGCGTAACGCCATGGCGTTTTCGGGGGCATTGGTACGTGTGCATCCGTGCAATTAACGTCAGTCGCTCACGGACCTCAACGACTACTTGGGGCCTTCACAAATATGCATAAAACCCGTGGAATCAGCGCCGCAGCCTGCGGCGTCTGCGGGCGAAACGGAAATTGCGATCGACGATGGCAAGTACTATGAAGCGGGCAGCGGCACACGCGCTCGGACAGAGCTGGAGACGGCAGAAATCTCGCTAAACGACTGTTTGGCATGCAGTGGCTGCGTTACGTCTGCAGAGACAGTGCTCATCGGTATGCAAAGCATCGACGAAGTGCGGCAAGCATTGCAGGAACGCGACGGACGCAAGTTTATTGCCACCGTAAGCCCACAGTCGATTGCATCGCTTGCTACGCGATACGACTACCTGTGCCCTCCTGCAACGATTCTTCAGCGGACTCTTCTGTACCGCATTGCTTGGCACTTGCGTTCATTGGGGTTTGACTTTGTCTACGATACTAGCTTTGCGCGCCATCTTGCGCTGCGCGAACATACGCGGGAGTTTTTTGAGCGGCGACATGCACGCGACGCCAACATTGTTGACCGGCCACGGCTCCCCATGCTCGCAAGTGCGTGTCCAGGCTGGGTATGCTACGCAGAAAAAGCGCACACTGAAATGCTCCCTTTTATCGCACAAACTAAATCGCCACAGCAAATCTCTGGTGTGCTTGCCAAGCAGGTTATTGGGCCACACTTGCATGCGGACGGCAGCGTCTACCATGTAACGGTCATGCCTTGCTACGACAAGAAACTCGAAGCGAGCCGCAGCGACTTTACTGACGCCAACGGCGTAAAAGACGTGGACTGTGTGCTCACCACGGGTGAGCTGCATGATTTCCTTCTGGAGCACGGATTCGATCCGTTTGCTCCTGTGCCCGGCGAAGAGGGTTCACATTGCGAGTCTACGCCCCCCGATACCCAGCACGATGCGAAACAAAACCTGCCTCAATACCCAACACTATTACAAGAACCCGGGACGAGCAGCGGCGGGTATTTGTTTGCAATTATGCACGCAGTGTGGCAGGAATGGGTTGCGGCTCATCCTGGCGATACCAAACCGTCCTTGGCGCTGCGCGTGATTCGTTCTGTGGATTATACCGAGTACGTTTTACGAGCGCCACAAGAAGACGGCGGGCGTATTTTATTCAAAGGTGCGCAGTGCTATGGATTCCGTAATTTGCAAAACCTCGTGCGCAAAGTACAGCGCGAGACAGGTGTGCAGGGCCGCACAGGGCTTGGAGCGCGGGGTCGCGGCATGGCGCGGCGTGGCGCGGCACACGAGCAAAACGACGCGCTGCAAGCTGCCTACGATTACGTGGAAGTCATGGCGTGCCCAGGCGGTTGTGTGAACGGCGGTGGGCAAATGCGGCCGCCAGCGGCGGAGCGTATGGCAATCGAGACAGAGGCGGCACCCGTGCAAGGCTGGCAAGGCACCGACAAGCGCTGGGTGCAGTTAGTAGAGGACACTTACTGGCTTGATCCTGCGCGCCGCGCCGCGGCGTCGCTCGATGAAAATGCGACGCAGCCTTTGCACGTTTTGGAGGATGCGAGCAGCGGACCGCTAGCCGAATGGCTTGCTAGTGTCGACGCACAAGCCATGCAAGTTGAACGCAGCTTGGACGTGTGCCGCACTAATGCCTTCCGCACCGAGTACCATGGTGTTGCGAAAGAGACCAATGGATTTGCTGTACAATGGTAACTAACGAAAAAAAGGCCGGACGACCAAGAGTCCGACCAGCAATGCAATAGACAAAAGAAGCAGCAGGATCAGTTGGCGGCGCCCTGCACCTGCTTGGTACGCCATCGCCTGCCTCAGCTGGACCGATGACTCTTGTACATCTGTAGCCATATTCTCAATATTATAATCGATGCGATCCAGCATGGTCCCTTGTTCGATCACGAGTGCATTCAAATCCTGAAACATTTGTGCCAACTCGCCAATCGACTTCGCGATTTGCGTAATTTCGCAATCGCGTTCGCGGAATGAGTTAAGCTCGTCCGTGTCTTGGGTATCCAACAGAAGCGAAGCCTGTACATCGCCTTTTAGCTGGCGTTGCGAAAGTTCCATATCTTCCTGAACCGCAATCTGGCTCTCAAGTAGATCGGGTACCGCACGTTTCTCTGGCTCCTCCATTCCTTGCAAACGGCGCAAGTAAAGCGACTGCTTCCGTCGGAATACGGAAGAGAGATGCTGGACGCGCGTCGCGAGCGCAGTCTGTGCATTGCGCGCGGCAGTGAGCTCAGCGTGGCTCAGCGTGCGCGAGCGGATGACCTCGGTAGTGTGCGACGCAAGACGTGCAATGTGCCGCGATGCCGCGCGGAAATCGGATGTGATATCCGCGGTAAGCGACTCGATCTCGCGCTCCTGTTCCGACTTGTCTACAAAACTAGGCAGTAGATGCCGTGCGTGCAAGCGATCGAGTTCTGCCAATTTCGGTGTGAGCTGCACAAGGACGCGGTCCACCTCTTCCGACACATCGACCCAGCGTGGGGGAAGCGAACTGTGCGGTGGTGGTATGCTGAGTGCGACAGTGTCCGTGTCAAAAAATACACCGGGTTTGCGCCCTGCGTCGTCGCGCAGGAGCGGTGCAGAAGACGCGTACCCCGGCGTGAGCGAGTCACGGATGCTCAAAAAGAACAGTGTGCGCGAGCGTGTGACGCCCGGCATGGACTGTGTGGCATTTGTGGGGGTATAGTAGCCAGAAGCACTCGGTCCATCTGCGGGCGTGCTTGGACGCAACATGGCAAGGCGCAACCGTTACAGGGGGAAACCTCCACTAGACAAAGTCCGTTTTGGCTGCATTCCTATGAGTATATGCTACACACGCGTTAGTCAAACAATGTAGCGCCGCCAGACTAGTGTTAGGTAGTATGCCATGCGTACCGTAATGGCATCCATCTCCTGCTGACCCAGGCGAAGCGCCGGTGTATTCCAAAACCTAGGTGACAGTTGGGTGATATCGTCCACGGCATCCCCCGTGGTGCCCGATGCACTTTCCACGTCGCGGCCAAATGGCTGCAAGCGTTCAGGATCAAAGTGGGGGCCCTTATCGCGGAACTCGCGGAACTTGGCAAAGCTGGCCTTCACTTCGGGCGGCGCGTCGGGATGCGCATGCGGCAGGTGTGAATCCGCTGCGGTAAGAATATATGCAATACATACTTGGTGTGTTGCTGCGAACGGGAAACTTTATCATCGGCGTGCGCCGTTCCGCCGCACGAACAATTAAGGTGCGAAACATGACGGCGGAAAGGGACGGTGTGCGCCGAGTCCGCTCCGGCGTCTTTCGGCCGAGCGTGGCGTGCACCGCGGTGCTGCCTGCACGGCTTGTTTTACCACCCAGATGTCGGATCATACGGCTTCGCTGGAAGAGTCGCAAGCGGCTCGCTTGCCCGTTGGCTACCGCGACTCGTGCAGCGCGTACGTTGAGAAACAAACTTACGCTAGCTTGCTGATCCCCCTGAACAAGTGCCGACGGAGCACGTTGTATGCGCCATGGAAGTGTGAAGAGGAGCGGTACGTGCAAAGACATTTGCTAACCTCAGCCACACATATGAGAGGTGCCAATACCAAGAGTGTGTATATGTGTATAACTTACCTCAGTTTCTTGCAGCGCCAAAAGAAGCTGCGGCAAATGGTCGCAGAGGCCGCGGCCGCTGCTGAGGACGACTAGATCGCATTATTAGCATGAAACTGTTAACATTCATCTCTATCGCACACTCGGTGTAGATGCTGCGCCGTACTTGTCTGCTATCCCGTCCACACTATGTGTCGATGAATCTGCAGCGGCGACGTTATTTTGCGGCGTACTGTCTTTTTTCACATCGAGCGCCTTGCCGATAAACCCAATGTAGAAAATGTGCGAGCTCTGCTGCGTCGCTGAATCCGACTGTGGTGAGCAATGTGTACAACGTACCAGCATCAGACTCACGCTATTCGTGTTCGAGAAGCGCGACGCGCCCACAGGGTATGCAGTGACGCCGGCAGCCCCGGGTAAGAGCGCAAAATCCGCCTGTGCTCGCCCACTGGTTGGCGGCCCCAGCCGCATATCACCCTCTGTAGCTTGCGCGACATCGTCAAAGTCGATCCCATGCGGTCGGTTGACAAACGCGGTGCATCGCTAGCGTCAGTATTGTCAGTACGTACACTGGGTGCAAAATCCCCAAGCCCTGGATTGAGTAGGATGCTTTGGATGCGCACGGGCACGGTAAATGGAATCGTAATAATCATCTGGTCGTCTACGCCACTTTCTGCACATGTATCCAGCGACAGACGCGCGTCCCACGGCTTGATTGGCACTTTCGCCGACTCTGGCGGCTCGACGTTCAAACCAAATACTTGGTCGCGGTGGATGTAAGGGTACAAATTGATGCCATCACCGGATGCACCGGATAATGCGCCCGCATCTGGCTCCGCAATCTGCCTGTCCAACGACGTCGTTTCGCCATCGCACGACATGCTTGCCAATGCGCGAACCTGGCCTGGGCGCCGAGCTGACGTATGCAGCAAAATAGACCTACAAGGCCGTGTACTTAAAAAAAGTGCGTCTCCACGCCGTCGCTTTGTGACAAGCGATGGTGCGTAGGATCGCGCAACAAACTAACCTGCCAGGGAGTTCCCGCGCTATTCCGATGGCTTTCAAAAAAGTACCCAAAAATTATCCAGAGTGTTGAGGAGGAGGAGCCATGCCGTGTTCCCGGTCCCGACGGTGAGATGGTCGAAATTCCAGTCGACACCTCGCGTCCGAACCCAAACGGCGAAGAGTACGACTGCCTGTATTTAGACATGAACGGTATTGTACATCCATGTACACATCCAGAAGGCCGTCCTGCGCCAGAGACTGAAGAGGAGATGCTGACAGAGGTGTTCAAATACACGGAACGTGTCATTAGCATGATTCGACCGCGCAAACTGCTCATGATGGCCATTGACGGCGTCGCGCCGCGCGCCAAGATGAATCAGCAACGCTCGCGCCGTTTCCGATCTGCACAGGATGCCAAAATTCAGCATAGCCAGCTGGAAGTCGAGCTTGAAGAACGCAAGAAGCGGGGCGAGGCCGGCGCGGAAGACGTTGTGAAAATGATGTGGGATTCCAACGCAATCACGCCTGGAACACCATTTATGGACAAACTTGCGGGCGCGCTGCGGTACTGGATTGTGCATAAACTGAATACGGACCCTGGCTGGAAGAACTTGTCTGTGGTCTTGTCTGATGCAAGTGTACCTGGCGAGGGCGAGCACAAGATCATGGACTATATACGGCGCAAGCGCAGCGATCCAGCGCACGATCCCAATATGCAGCATGTGATTTATGGCTTGGACGCCGACTTGATCATGCTGTCCCTTGCGACGCACGAGCCCTACTTTAAAGTGTTGCGCGAAGATGTATTCGCGCAGGATAAAGGGAAGGGATGCCACTGCTGCGGCGAGGAAGGTCATTTTTCCGCAAATTGTAACAACAAGCGCAAACCCAAAGACGAAGCGAAAAAGGGCGGCAAGAAGCCGTTCATTTTCCTCGACGTGCCGACCTTGCGCGAGTACCTGGAAATTGAGCTGCAGGTCCCAAGTACGTCTTTTGCTTTTGATTTGGAGCGTGCGATTGATGACTGGGTCTTTTTAATCTTTTTTGTTGGCAACGATTTCCTGCCGCACCTGCCGAGTCTTGAGATTCGCGAGGGCGCGATCGATACGTTGCTTCAGATTTGGAAGAGAGAGCTGCCACGCATGCGTGGGTACGTAACGAACAATGGCAAGGTTGAGCTGGAGAATGCGCAGCTGATCCTCGATGGACTTGCAAAAGAAGAAAATGACATTTTTCTCCGTCGCAAAGAGACGGAAGAGCGGCAAGATGCCAATGCAAAGCGTAGAAAGCGGCAGCAGGAGGAAATGCAGCACGGCAATACTCAATATGTGCCTGTCGAAGTGCGCAAGCCAGGGCCACCGCCTGCGCCGCCTGAGGTGAAGCCATCGGCGAATGTAAAAAAAGGCCCCATTATGTTGGATGGCGATAGTATGGATGTTGTGCGCAATCGTGCGCAGATCCGTATGGCCAATATTAGCGCGGCAGATGCTCTGCGTGCGGAGCTGAATGCCGGGAAAGGAAGCAAGGCCAAAGGCACGAAACGTGCGGCTAGTCAGGTGGACGATGTGTCGTTGAAGCGCGAGAAGCGCGATGCTTCGCATGAAGACGAGGACGGGAACGAGGACAAGGAGGAAGTTGGGGCAGTCAAGGATCCCTTACTCAAAGATGAAGGTGCCTCTATCAAGGATGAGGACCCTTCTATGAAAGGCGAGGATTTCCCGATCAAAGACGAGGATCTCGCCGACGAGACGATCGACGACGATGCTTCGGGCGCACACCTGCAACGCACAGTCAACAAAGACGGCACTGTCGAGTACGAAGACACGGTCAAACTCTGGGAGCCTGGCTACCGCGAACGCTACTACCGCCAAAAGTTTCAAGTGGAGCTCAGCGACACAGCATTCCGCCGGGAAGTGGTCAAAAAGTACGTCGAAGGACTGTGCTGGGTACTTGCCTACTACTACCAGGGCTGTCCCTCGTGGAAATGGTACTATCCCTACCATTACTCGCCATTCGCTGCTGACTTTACCGACATGGCCGACTTAACCATCGACTTTGACAATGGCACACCGTTCCGGCCGTTTGAGCAGCTGATGGGCGTACTTCCAGCAGAAAGCCGCAAGAATTTGCCCGACCCGTTCCAGTGGCTCATGACCAATGGCGAGTCAGAGATTGCGGACTTTTACCCTTCTGAATTTGCCATTGATATGAACGGGAAGAAAATGGCATGGCAAGGCGTGGCGCTTCTGCCGTTCATCGACGAGCAGCGCCTGCTGGATGCGCTGCAGAAGCGATACAAAGACTTGACCGAAGACGAGACGCGGCGAAATTCGTTTGGACGGAGCCTCTTGTTTGTGGACGAAGACTCGGAGCTGTACGCGCCGTTGAGCCGCTTGTATGCCAAACGCACCGACGGCTTGCAGGAGCCCATTGACACGAATAAGACGAGTCGGATCGCAGGGCTTGTCGAGGCGGATCCTGCGTGCGTCCCAGGCTCGACATTCCACTCGCCGCTTGCGTCGCAGGGCATGCAGGATATCCACAACGACCGCTGCATTTCGGTCTTGTTTGATATGCCGCCGCAGCGCGTCCCGCATCGAAGTGTTTTGCTGCGCGGTGTGCGAATGCCACGCAAACGGCTGAACCAGTACGATGCAGACTACGTACGCCACGGAAGGCGCGGAGGACCGCCCCGTGGTGGGCGTGGCGGCCGCTTTGGAGCCGGCCGCGATAATGGATCCAATGGCCAAGGGCCGTACGGAAGGTACGGCGACCGACAAGCATGGCATGGCGATGGCTCGCATGCAAGGCGCAGCGCTCCGTATGCAACAGGAGCCAATGCGGCAGGGTTTGCGACCGGTGCAAATGCGACAGGGCCTTACGGAGGTGGATATGATGCTGCATATAGCGGGTACGGAGGCTATAATGCTGGCGCTGGCGCTGGCTATGGTGGTGGCTATGGTGGTGGCTATGGCGCTGACGCTGGTGCTGGCAGTGGCGCTGGCTATGGCGCTTATAATGGTGCCAGTGCTGGCTATGGCGCTTATGGTGGTGCCGGTGCCAGTGCCAGTGCTGGCTATGGCGCTTATGGTGGTGCCGGTGCCAGTGCTGGCTATACTTCTGGCGGTGGTGCTGGCTATGGCGCTTATGGCGCAGGCGCAGGATACGGCGCTTACGCTGCGAATCCATATGCCACATATACCGGCGCCCAGCCGTACGCTGCGAATTCTTACGGTGCGCCTAGCTACGGCGGCGGTATAGGCGGCGGACCCTATGGTGCAGGTCCTTATGCAGGCTACCAAACCCACGATCCATCCCGCGCTCGCCCACGTCCTGGCCGCGGCGGTGGCCCCTATGGCAGCTCGTAGCACAGATAGCCAGGAAACGTGGAGGTAAACGTGCGAGTGTTGGCCATGTGGAGGCAAACGTGCGAGTGGAGTCATGTGGAGGAAACAAGCGAGCCGGTGTGAAGAGTCGGGTCAGTGTACGGGACGGTACAGCGTCCACTCTCGCTTGCCATGACCGCGGTATACCAGCTGATCCCCGGCGTACAATCGTACGAGTGGGGTATCCTTGGCTCAGAAAAAAACAATGCAGTGGCAAATTATGCCGAGGCAACACCCGCGTTGAATTTTCAGCGCGACGATGCGACACCGTACGCGGAGCTGTGGATGGGCACACACCCCACTTTGCCTTCGTACGTGATCGCCAAAGAACCCCACGAAGCATTATCCAGCGTAATTTCCGCGCAGCCCAGCTTGCTTGGAGAGAGTGTAGTGAAAAAATACGGCGCACACAACGAGCGTTGCGCCTTGCCATTCCTCTTCAAGGTTCTTGGTATTGCCAAGGCCCTAAGTATCCAGGCCCACCCAAACAAGCAGCTCGCCGAGAAGCTGCATACAGAGAAGCCGAATCTGTACAAAGATGATAACCACAAGCCGGAGATGGCGATTGCTATCCAGCATTTCACTGGATTCTGCGGTTTCCGTCCCGTGCACGAGATTGCCAACTTTTTGGCGACTGTACCCGAGCTTGCGTCCGTTGTGCATGTAGATGGTGCATTGAGAGAGCTGCTACAAGATGCAGCGTCGCGTCAGGCATCGGCATGGCGCGGTACTGACACCGCGGGTGCGAAGGATACAGTGCACGATGCGCTGCAGCGCGTATTTGCGCTCCTCATGCGTGCAGATGCACAGGTGTACGAGCATGCAGTTGCTGAACTTGCACAGCGATACACGGATGCATTGCAGCACAATGCATCGATCGAGGTATCCCGCGCAACCGCCGAGCTTGTCGTGCGACTGAACAAGCAGTACCCCCGCGATGTTGGTGTCTTGTGTACATTCTTCCTCAATGTTGTGCACCTTGAGCCTGGCGAGGCACTTTACTTGGGTGCGGACGAGCCACATGCGTACATTGATGGTACTATTCTCGAATGCATGGCTGCGTCGGATAATGTCGTGCGCGCAGGGCTTACGCCTAAAGTGCGGGATGTCGACGTGCTGGTCGATATGCTGACATACCAAAGCGCGCGTGCTGCGGAGCAGTTATTGCGTCCCGTAAAGTGGGACGGAGAGCAGGGAAATGCAACGACCGAGTTGTACGACCCGCCGATCGACGAGTTCTCCGTCTTGCTTACGACACTTGGGCGTAGCGATGTGCACAGCGACCAGCGTGCGATCCAGGGCCCGTCAATTGTGTTGATTGTGCATGGGAGCGGTTCATTGCATGCACAAAACAAGGACACGGATGTCAAAGCCGGTGCAGTTTTTTTTGTCGGTGCGGATACGCCTATCCGCTTTGCTACAAAAAATGACATGAAGGTCGCACGCGCATTTCTAGAGATTGTGTAGTAAAAATGATGACGAGTTCAGCACGTTGGGCAAAGACAGGGCGGGGCGGGCTGCGTAGAGTACTCCATTGGCGCACTTGATGCTGCGGCAGGATACGGCCAGGTAAGAGGGATCGCAGGCAACATAAACAATGCGCCTCGCGTTTTGCACAGCTCCAAGGGAAAATGGGGCAGTGGGTATGATGCTGAACAGGACCTGCAACCAGCGTGCTGTTGTTATAGCAACTTTTCGAGAAAAATCGTGCACGTCGTACTCTACATCACAAGCAAACACCATCGCTACTTCTTATCGTGAAACCATAACGCACTCCGCGCGCAAAGTCACCTACGTCTTCGGCAAAGCACATGGCTTCGCGTACGCTCCGAAAGCTACCTTCTGTCAGCACTGCACAAACTTGCGGGAGGGATCAGAGTAACTATGACATTTTTGGCTGCACAGTGTCTTTGCCCAAGGGCTCGAGCCAGTTGGCAATGTGACATCCTCTCTCCAAAAAAACCCGCTACGTACCGTGATGGCGTTCTGCTAAACCGCACGCTGTGCCGCAGCAAAAATAAAAATAAAAACAACGGCAGCCACTAAACCCCCCATATCCTCTTTGCTGACAAAGCGTTTCGGAAGCCAAACGCTGCGACACCAGCAAGGCGTCTGCAAACGCGCCCATTCTTCTGCGTGTGCCTTTTCAACGCAGGGCCGGCAGTGGGAAGGAGCGCCGCGCCTAGAGCCTGGCCTATGCGTGTATCGTCTCGAGTGCCGCGTCCGCCATGGCCATCAGCGCAGCAAAGAGCAACGTCGGCGAACCGACTTGCACTTCCTCACTGTGTGCACAGCTCGCCAATGCTCCTCGCTCGGCACAGCAGTACGCCATGGCCGCTGCAATCCTGTCCCTCCCATGGAAGCATTCGCGGCGTTTGCTACACACAACCCGAGTCGTCGCGCCTGCCTGCACGGATGCAAGATGTTCGCAAAGAGCTCAGTCACCTTGTGTCACACTCCAAGGACGCATTAGATACCACTACCGATGCGCTGTGCATCGAAACTGCGCGCGTACTTTCAAAACGTGACGATGCGCATGATGCACGCATATGGCGCGAGCTGCATACGATGTTTTTTAGCACACTTGGTGCGCTGCTGCGCGATGCGCAATTTGAGCACGCGGTGCGATGCGTTGCATCGCTGGCCAAGCTTGCACCAGGAGTTCCGCTTGCGCCGAAGCATGCGCGCCTTGTCCTGCGTACGCTCGCACACGCGCCGCCGTCGCATTTTGCATGTGCATGGCGCGCGACACGACTTCTATTACCGCAGGTCACGCCGTCCGAAACGCGCGCTGCGATACGTACGCTGCTGCATGTGAACCGCGTTGGGGACGCGATACAGATTTTCCAGTGGCATGTTCGCCGATTCTGGCGACATGACGCACCGCCGCCGTCGCACCAACTCATGCACAATATCATGATCCAAATGCGCTACCTCGCATTTGCGCAATCCGCTCCCTGTATAGAGATGCAGTATACGGATGCGCTCGCGAAACTTGCAGCGCTGCTCCGCGAAAATTGCGTGCCGCTCCCGGGCACGCGCGAAGATATCGCTTGGCTGATCAAGCTGCTCTATACCTACACGCCGTGCAATCTGCCAGCTACATGGCACGCGCAGCGTGCCAAACTTGTAATCCGACGTACGCTGCCTCTGCTCGTGCATCGAATTCCTACACACGCACCGCCCTCCTATCCTCCCAGCCCCGCGCGGCCTCGCGACAGGCGTCTTTTCCTCCTCCCGCCGTTTTCTGCACGTGCCTACAATGCCTTGGTTCAGTATACGTTGCGGTACGCCAAGCGGCCGCACTGGTGCCGGATTGTGCTCGAACATATGACGCATGCACGCAATCCGTCTCTTGCGCCGAGCCCCGCGACCATCACCATTCTCTTGCAGCAAGCGACCCGACGCCGGGCAGAGACGCTCGGCGCATACGCTTTGGAGCTTGGCGCCGCGATGGAGTCGGCAGAACGGCACGGCGCATCGAATTCGCCGCACCTGAGCGCTGCACGCATCCTGACGCACCTTGAGTCGGCCATTGTACTCAGCGATACACACCGGGTGCTTGCCTTGGTGCAACACATCTGCACGATGCACCTGCGCACACAAACAAGACCGAACGGCGTGCGCCTCGCGAGTGTCGTTTTCCGACTATGTCCGGAACTGCGCAGGGCGCAGCGTGTGTTGGTGGCTCCGTCGGCAGCAATGGACCCGCGCATCGAGCTGGCCGTCTTGCAGCTCGCGGCACGTCGCGGGAGTATTACCATGGCGCTGCGGATATGGCACGTACTCAAACATCGCCATGCGCTGCCCCAGGACCCTGTCTCGCTTGCCGCTGCGACTGTTGTAATGCAGCTGCTTGCATGCTCGGCACACCGTATGCGTCGCATTCCGCGTGCGCAGCGGGCACGCCAATTTCCACGGAAGCATGCGCGCGCGCTAGCGATGCAAGAGTATGAATGGCTGCTACGCCATTGGAGTGCCGCTGGAGCAGTGCCTGATGCCAAATTCTTCCGCGCGGTCTTGTGCGTGCTTGCGCGTACTGCGCATGTGCGTGACGCTGCGCATGTGCGCGTACGCACAGATATGCACACGCTGGGGATCAATGCGCAAAACATACCCACTCGAACCAACTAGCTAGTGAATACAAACACGCTATAATTTTTCCAAGTAGGCCTTGGGGACGAGGCCGTGCACTGCTCGATCTATGATCCGCTGCACAAACACCCATCCGCCATCCACCTCGCGGAGTACATGTACATACTCTCCTGCGGAAACACTCAGCTCATTATCTGATTCCGCTGTGAATTCATACAGCGCGACATATGTCGGAAACGTAGGGGCACTCTTGGGATTAGGAAGCACGGTGCCTACTCCTACATGATGCGCATCGTCATCATCATATGCAAAATCGCGTATCTTCAACTCGCCTTCCTTGGCTAGAACTTGTGCTTCGTTGTTTGCTGACGAAAAGGCTTGCTGGGGACTGTGCAAATGGCGTTGAAATAGATTTGGTGTAACTGGGGTATGCATAGCCAAAACGCACTTGCTAGTATCCCAGACGCCAGCGAGGTAGAGGCTGTGTGTGCAAGTGCTGCCCAAGTCGGCTCGAATCGTTCGAGGCCAGTAGCGGAGAATCATAGACTGGGGTGCGATTCCTAATCCTCCACATGGCACGCCATTGGCGCAACCGCACGGGCGTGTTTGTGGCGTCCACCACGATGCAGGACGCACATACAGAGAGCACACCACAGGGGTCGCCACAGGGGTCGCCACAGGGGTCGCAAGATACATTAGAACATACGGTTTCTGTGTTTGTCCTCGCGGTACTCCGCTGCATTACTGCGGAACTGGCGCGATTTTGCGCGCCACAGGCTGGTAGATCTGAAAAAGACCACCGTGCTTCGGATGGCCAGCACAATGCGGAGGTTACAGAGCCGGTACTGGATACCATGCAGCACGATATTGCAGTGCTCTTGCAAGAGGAAAGGAGTAGTCCTGAGAGCACCAGCTTTGTACGTAGCGCGAGTCCTGCACGCGCCGACGTCCGTGCCCAACAAGCTCTCCTGCCTGTAGATGCAGCCGAGCAGCCTGAGCCTTGTGCGCGACCGAGCGGGAGTGCATTGGCAGATGCGGCGTTTGCACTGGTCGGCCAGGTGCTCGGCGCAACACACTCGGTGCTTGGCGATCCCACAATTCAGGAGCGTGTGCCGGGGTGGCGCACCGCGCACAAGTTTTTCAATGCTGTGCAGACAGATCCCAAGGGTGTGCCATACCTGCACATGGCGAACTTGGTCGACGCGATCCAGTATGTGTACAACCCTGCACCTGGCCCGAACCAAGCAGCGCATGAATCAAATCGTGCTCCCTGGAACGAGCCAGAGGTCGCTTTTGAGGACACCATGTATTATACCACTGCCGAAATCCCCACCAATGCCCCTCTAGATTTTGACTAGGTACATAGCCTTCCCGATCCCGATCCCGATACTAGGAACACGCGCGACATGCTTTGGCTATGCACACCATCGCTCCTGCGCGCAGGATCGCACCCCTCTATGCGGCGGTCGCCGTCCTGTTGGTGCACTGCATTGCCTCAATAGCGGTGAAACGGGTGATTGATGTTCATGTGCCGGCCCCGTATATGGTACGTTGCACAAAAACTCACACCAGGACGAACAATTTCATATACCCCAAGTTGCGCGATACTGCGCGTGGGATTTCTCATGGGACCCCAAGATCACGACACCCCCGGGTCTCTATGTCTTGACGTACATCCAGTACATTCTTACCAGGCTCGTTGGCATCCGTGCATGGTGCTCGGACCCCGCATTCGCACGGAGCACCAACACGCTGCTTGGACCGCTGCTCGTGCAGGCGGCATGTTCTTTCCTTGTCGTGCGCACGTCGCGCTCCATCCTCTACGTTGTGCTTCTCGGCACGACATGTGCGATGCTACCGCCCCTCTATTTCTTCTATTACTTATACTATACAGACGTGCTGAGCGTCGCTTTTGTGTTATGGGCGCTCGTCTTAAGCGACGCTTCCTACCACGGCACCGCGGCCTTTTTTGGTCTCCTCTCGCTAGTTTTCCGGCAAACTAATATTGTCTGGATCATGTTCATGCTCGGCGCCGCACTCCTGCAACCCTTGGAGCAGGGGTCCTCGAGCAAAGCAGTTTTCGCGCGCCTTCAAGACCCTGCAGTGCTGCGGCGCATGTGCAAAATCGCGCTTCCTTATATCCCTGCCCTGCTTTTTTTTCTCGCATTTTTAGTATGGAATCGCGGCCAAGTCGTGCTGGGCGACCAGAGTAACCACAGCTTTTCATTGCACCTTCCGCAGCTTGGCTACTTTTTTGCATTTGCGCTGTTTTTTGGATGGCCACTGCTCGCGTTTCTCCTGATTGCGAGGCGAGTACGAATTGGTACGGCGCATCTCGTCTGGATAGCCGTGCTTACTATGCTTGGGGTGCTCGCCGTGTACAAGTACACGGTGGTACATCCATTTATGCTGGCCGATAACCGGCATTATATGTTTTACGTCTGGCGTCGCATCCTGAATGCACATCCACTCGCACGCTATGCGCTGACTCCGCTATACGCAACAAGTGCTGTGCTCTGGACAAGCGCATTGGCCCATGCGCGCAGTGTGTTATGGGTCCTGGGCTTGCTCGTCGCGACAAGTCTCGCGCTGGTGCCAACGCCTTTGATCGAGCCGCGCTATTATGTGCTCCCATTCATGCTAATGTGGCTCACCGTTTCAGGCACGTTGCGCGCGCGACGACTAGCAATGGTCCTCGTCCAGGCAGCATGGTTTGTATGCATCAATGCAAGTACGATCTATCTATTCCTCTCTTATCCATTCACATGGCCGCACGAGCCAGGCATGCAGCGATTTATGTGGTAAAATTATTCGCGGGCTTCTGCAACGGCTTTGGGACCAAGTTCCTGCGTCCATGCAGCACGGATCGTCTCGATAGCGGCTTCGTACGTGGTGTCGCGCCACTTGATCGATTCGGGACAGTTGGGCTGCTCGTCAAACGCATGCGCTTCGCCAGGAACGCCAATAAAGCGCGAGCAGAGTCGCTGCTCGGCAGAGCCCTCCGCTTGTATCTTGTTGTAAAAATCCTGCGAGTCGAGAAACATGACATCGGCACGGCCGCACACGATTAACATATGATTCGGCCAGCATGTCAAGGGCAGCTTTGCGACACTAATCCTCGGATCGGCGCGGGACGCCCGCGGGGAAATGTAGGAGAAGAAAAAGGTTGAAAACACCCAGGAAATTAAGTGTACGCCGCTCCGGAACTCTTTCTCGGGGGTCGCTCGCAGACCACGGAAGGCGCCAGGCGTGGTGGCATCAAATGGAGGGTAGAAGGTAATGATCGCCTTGATCTTCTCGGGACCCAGTTCGCTCGCGGCTGACATGGTGAGATTGCCCCCAGCACTAAATCCGCTCGTCGTGACGCGGGTCGTGTCAAACCGCTGAGGCTGTGCAAATACCCAAGCGAAGCAGTCTTCCACATCTCGGATCGGAAAGGGGAAAGGGTACTCGGGCGCTTTGCGGTAATCAGTATCGATTACGATGCATTTGAGCCGCGAGGCCAGCAGATAGCAAAAGTAGCGTGAATTGCCAAAAAATGCTTTGATAGTAAATCCTGAGCCATGTACATTAACATGCACGGGCTGCTTGTGCTTCAGATCGATATCCACGGGTATGTACAAATACGCCGTGATGGTGCGGCCGGGATCGCGCGACGGGATCGCAATGCGCTCAACACGGACGTCTGGGCCGACCTTGGGTCGCAGGTGGTCGGTCTTCCACACGTCAAAGTATGCCATGATGCGCAAGAAATAAACTTTAAATAGCAGCTTGTAATAAGCCAGGCCCCATGGGTGTGACAGATTTTTGTCCTCGGCCCGTCCCATGCTGGATGGGGATGCTAGATCTGGGGAAAGAGTGGAGGCGCACTTCTCTGTATTATCTAATGCTAAGAAGCTTGTGCAGCACGAATCATGTCGATGGCGGCAGCGTAAAGCTTGTCGCGTGCTACATAGGAATCGGGGTGCCTTGGAATATTGTTAAATTCGTGAGCTTCGTTGGGAATTGTAAGGAATTCGGTGTGTGCGCGCTGCGTCTTGGAGCCCTCCGACTGTACCTTTTCAAATAGATGCTTGCTGTCACTGTACAAGCTGTCCGCATCCCCGCATGCAAAGAGCATGTAGTCTGGAAACATCCGGGTGTCTGCATTGATTGCATTGAAACGAAGGTCATTGTACTCTTCGTAGGTTGAGAAATGCGCAGCGCCGATCAACCTGTAACCGAGCCTGCTCAGTACGACGCCGCTCTTGTAATTTGGATTCGGTGCCCTGCGCCTCTGGCCGACAACCAGCATCGTGGATGCATACAGCGCAAAACACCCTTTGATCCTAGGGTAGAATCGTACAGACATGTTCAATGCAATGTTTCCGCCGGCGCTCGAGCCACCCAGAACGATTTTGGAAGTGTCAAACTGATCCATGCTTGCAATTACCCAAAGCAATACATCCTCAGCATCCTGATGTGCTGCCGGAAACTTGTGCTCGGGACTTTTCCGATAGGCTGCATCGATCACGACCGTGTTCAGCTCCTTGCAAAAGAGCGAGTGCATGTGCCTGTCAATACCAAGACGCTTGAGCATGAAACCTGAAGCGTGCCAGCTCAAATAAACGGGCAATTTTCCAGTTGCGCCCTCGGGCGTGTACTTGAGCGCTGCGATAGAGCGGCACCTGTCCCGCGAGGGAATCTTGATTCGCTCCACGCGCACGCCTTGTACAAGAGGGCGCTTGTGTGCGGTGAAAAAGAGAATAAACGCATCGATGATGCGGATAATGTTCACGATCACGAAAAGAAAGAGTTTGCGTACAAGGTCCGGCATCGTTGGCAGAGTGGAAACTAACCCAGCACACTGTACGCATGGGGCACTGAAAGTTGTTGCTTATGAAATCAAATTTAAGCACGGACAATTACAGCGCTTATGAATCGGGCGTCGGTAATACAGCGCATATACTCTAGGAATTTTTCCATGGGAAACGTAGTATGCTGACCATTACGCGTTCTGCGCAGCTCTGATCTTCTGGATTGCAGCGGAATACAACTGGACGCGTGCATTATCTGTCTCCGGCGTATCAGGGAAATTGTTGAATTCGTGCGCCTCGTTGGGAACTGTCAAGAACTCAATGTTGGTACGCTGGGCAGGCGATCCTTCCGCCTGTACCTTCTTATAGAACAGCTTCGAGTCGTTATACAAAGTATCCGCATCACCGCAAGCAACAAGGATGTTCTCGGGGAACTTCGCCATGGACTCCTTCACGGGGTTCAAGCGAATGTCGTCAAATTGCGCATCGCTCGCCATAAAGGTCTTTAGAAGGAAATTGATGATCCGCGGAGTCAAAATGATGCCGCTTTTAAAGTAGCCATTCGGTGCCTCGCGCGGCTGCCTCAGCATGACCGTGAGCGGGTACAGCGCAAAGCAGCCTTTGATCTTAGGGGAGTAGCGAGCCGACATTGTGAGCGCAAGGCAACCGCCGGCGCTCGAACCGCCGACAACGAACTTAGACGTGTCAAACTTGTCAGAGCTGGCAAGCACCCACGCAACTGCGTCCTCCGCATCGTCGAATGCTGCGGGGAACTTGTGCTCGGGCGCCTTCCTGTATGCAGCATCGATCACCACCGTGTTCAGCTGCTTGGCAAACTGCGAATGCATGTTGCGGTCAAGACCAAGTCGCTTGAGCACAAATCCAGAAGCCTGCCAGCTCAGGTAAACGGGTAGCTTGCCTTGTGTGCCCTCGGGCGTGTACTTGATGGCGGGGATGAAACGGTTAGGGTCCCGCGAGGGGATCTGGATCCGTTCCATGCGCACGCCAGCAACAAGGGGACGCTTGCTCTCCGAAAGCTTGATCTTGAACCAGTCTCTGACGCGCGCTATAATCGAGAGAATCAATAGTATCAGGAACATCGTGGTGACCGTAACCGAGACGGGACAGTTTAAGTTGCTTATGTAAATGGACCCCCCCCCCTGCCGATTTTGTGCCATGCGTGGTTCGCGTGAATTTGAGCCAATTTCGCACAATTGTCAAGCGCCTCCACCTCAACAGCGGGGATCCTCATGGCCAGACCGATCACGTTGGAGGAGTATGATGGCGAGCACAGGATTGCCGATATCATGCGGCTAATCGAGACAGAGTTGAGGTACGCACCGCTCTTTCACTCACCGCAGCGAGCCATACAATATATACACCTACCGATACTTTTTGCACGAATGGCCCAAACTATGTTTCCTGGTGCGCAGCGTCCCATGCTAACAAAAGGCATACGCAGATCTGCCAGACAAACGCGAGCTTGTGGGCGTGGTTGTCTCGAAGATTGACCGGCATATGCGCGGCTCGCGGCTATGGCGCGGGTATATTGCGATGCTGAGCGTGGATCCCAAATGGCGGGGCCTCGGGATTGGCACGCGGCTCGTGCAGGCATCAATGGATCGCATGATGCAGTCTGGTGCCGCGGAAATTGTGCTGGAGACAGAGGTTGACAATCGCGATGCACTCCGCTTATACGAGCGTCTTGGGTTTATTCGCGAAAAGCGTTTATTTCGTTTCTACCTAAACGGTGCGTCGCCCGCCAACACTCACAACAGGCAAGGACTCGTTTCGTCTCGTGTTACCTATACCACCACGACAAAGCGCGGCGCATGATATCGGCATGGCGCCGCCACGACGTGCATTCTTCCCCGACGCAATCCTATAGTATACATTACTAGCTCGTCTTTTGCTTCGTCTGTGTCCCATCGTCCTCGAGGCACGCCATCAAAATGTAGCCTCCGAGCACGACGTTCGCCACTATCGCAGCCAGGCCGCCAGCGTAGACAGCGTTGCCGCTGAGCCAGCGGTCCTTGGCGAGGAAATAGGCTGATATTGGTGCCACAAACAGTGCTACACTAAACAGCGCAAGCTTGTAATAAACGCCGCTATCGTTAGAGAGGCATCCTGTACGTACCGTGCAGGATCAGGCCCGCGCGGCGCCACACGCGAAGGCGTCGCTTCCAACGAGGCCATTCTGGTGGTGTGGAGACAAGGCGCGGGGCGCAAAATGGAGGTGCGTTCGCCAAATTTTGTGCATTCCTTCTTGCATGGCTGCGCGGAAAGTGTACGTATGGCAAGACGACTCATACCAGTCTCGTGGTAGGACCGCCGGACGGTAACCTGCGCGAGCTCGTTGCAAAGACGAGTGCAATTGCAGCGAAACATGGCCCCTTTGCAGCAACATTTATTGTCGGCGACTTGTTTGCGTCGACTTGGTCGGACGAGGCCCAAGCGCTGTTGGACGGCGCGCTCACACGTACGTAATGGCGATCCTAACATTAGTACCGATGAAAACCTATTTCTACTATGGCACACGGCCACTTCCTGCTCAAGTTGCGGCCAAGATACCGGGCCAAGGAAATGAACCTATTGCGCTAAACGACCAGCTGTACTATATGGGCAGCAACGGCATCCTTGAGATTGACGGGTTCCGCGTCGCATTCCTCGGCGGGTCCTGCACAGATCTGGACCTAGCGCCGCGGCTGGAACGCATGCCACCGGGGTTCAATTCGTACACCACGCTGGACACGCCGGAAGACGTGGCCGCTGGTTTGCAGACATTGCTTGAAAATCCAGCGCTCGTTCTCGGCAAGGCTGTACCACCTCTCCCGCTCAACAATGCAGGGAGCTTGCAAGAAGCGCGCGCGCTGTCCGCTGCACAAAATTCGTACACGGAACAGCTTGCACACGACGCGACAGCCTTGGGCGAGCGTCGCGCGATTGATTTTTTGTTCTGTAATGCATGGCCGCGCAACGTGGAGCGCCTTGCGTCTACGCCCTTGCCGGATCCCAACGCACCTGCCTGGGGCACCGAAGCTGTCACACACCTTGCCGAAGCCGCACGCCCGCGCTACTTTTTTGCACGCGCGCCCAGCGAACAAGAAGCGCGGGCGCGCGCTTTAACAATAGCACCGTCTGTGCTGGCGTGCGGCGCATTTTGGGAGCGCGAGCCATACGAGAATCCACCGTTTGCGGCGATTACACCGCCGTTTTTACCACCTGTGACGCGGTTCCTATCGCTGGCCAAGGTTGCGAACGCGGAAAAAGCGCAATGGTTCATGGCACTTTGCATTGTGCCGGCGGATACGCTGCTCAAAGGCGACACAGCCTCTGCCGCACTGCAGCGCCCTGCCAATCTGACACAGAGTCCATTGCTTGCACCTGCAGCGCCACCGAAGCAGTCTGCCGAACCCCTTCATGCTCGCTGGGACGCCGCACCAAACGCCACAAAGCGCCGCAAACACAAGCATTCTCGCGAGCCCGTTGCGCCGGTCGGCCCCGAGCGCTGTTGGTTTTGTCTGAGCAATCCCAACGTTGAAAAGCATTTGATCGTGTGTATAGGGAACGAGTCGTACATTGCGCTGCCCAAAGGCCAAGTACCCATCGCTTCCGACGCTTCCTCGCCCGTTCCTGGCGGCGGGCACGCACTGGTAATTCCCATTGCGCATATGCCGTCGATCTACGCGCCGGATACCGCCTCGGCGGCTTTGTACAATGAAATCGATGCGTTCAAACTGGCTTTGCGCAAATGCTACGCGGCGTACGAAGCCGTGCCTGTGTTTTGGACCGTGGTGCGTCGTTCTGGAGTGCGCGCCGGGCATACTCAAATACAGGCTGTGCCTGTCCGCCGCGATCGTATGGACGGCATCGAGTCCTATTTCCGCGGCGCAGCACAAGACCAAGGGCTTGCATACGAGGATGCTGAGGTTGCCGAGGCGTTCGCTACGCCCATGCAGCCATCCGAGTTAGTACGCGCCACAGACCGCGACGATTTCTGCATGATGGAGCTGGATCATGTGCGCCTGCTCATCCTTCTGCGCGGCGAACGTTTCAATTTGCAGTTTCCCCGCGAGACGCTGACGTCCTTCCTCGGGATGCCAGAGCGCGCGCAATGGAAAGCGTGTGAGCGTCCCGAAGAAGTGGAAGCAGCGGAAGCAGACGCATTTAAAGAAGCATTGCAAGAATTTACCGATCCTATTCTGGATGCATAGCTATGTCGCGGCCACCTTGCCTCGTTTCGGCCTCGTAGGGGCGCGCCGCTTTTCTGCGTGCGCAAGGTGTGCATTGGTAGCGCTTTCCAACGCCTTTTCCTGCGATCCCTGGGCAGAGGCGTGGGCGAGTACGTCTTCAAACTCGCGCAGATCGGTATCGCCAGCCTTGGCCTGTGCGCTCTTGCCTTGGCGCATCTTGGTGAGAATTTCAGTGAAGCGCTTGTACACTTCTGGGCTGTACAACTTGTCCTGGTAAAATGGCAGCGCCTCTACCAGCTTTTTTACGGACCGCTCGGAGCGGTAAGGCAACAAGGAGAGGCAGAATGCAATATCACGCCATTGGCGCTCCTCGGTCGTGAGGCGGAAGCGCTGGCAAAGCTTTTCAATCACATTCTCCGCCTGGCGCTCCTTGTCGATAAAGGTGAAAATAAAGCGCATCGTGTTAGTAAACACCTCTTCTTCCACGGCATGCTGCCCGGTAGAGAGATGGCTGATGATATCGGGCAAATTGTTGTACACAGCATTCTCTTTAGTGGCCAGCTCGCTGAAAAAGAGCTTGGCCAAATCGCTCACGCGTGGCTCGCTGTCCTCCAAGCACTTGGCCAGCTCGCCAAGCTGTCCTTTGACCTTGATCATACCGTTCAGAATCAGGTGCGTGAGCACCATGAGCGTGTTTTTCTTCACGCTCAGGTCCGCGTCGCCGAGTCCTGCATAGAGACGCTCGCTATTTTCATCGACAAGCGTGCCAAAACAGATGGCCACATCGCCAAGCCCAATCACGACATTCGCACGCACCACCGCATCGTTCGAAGTCTTGAGCACATGCAGTAGCAGCGCCAAATTCGCCTCGCAATATTCGGTAGAAATGCACATGAATTTACAGAGAGAAAGTGCTGCTGCGCGCCGGATTCGCGCGTCGGGGTAGTCGTGCATATTGGCGCAAATGTGTGTAATCATGGGCCCAAAGCAAGCAAGCAGGCTCTGGGGCCCGTACAAAAGCTCGCGGTCCTTGATAAAAGCAACCATATCCCCAACCTCGTCTTCAGCACTCCCCGCGACCTGATCCAGCTCGGAGCCTGGTTGTTTGTCCTGGTCAGCGCTCGCATCCTGCGCAGCCTTGCGACGCTTGAATTCACGCTCGACCGACTCGAGGTACACAATCTCTTTGAGGGCAATGTGGCCAACGACGAAGAGGAACTGCGCAATGCGGAATGGGTTTTGGTCAGCTGTCGTGCCGAGCGAGACAAGCGTGAGTTGCCGCAGCATTTCCGAGGCAAGTGCGTCGGGCTGTTCGCCAAGCAAATAAATCGCTTGGATCGCGTGCTCCGCCGCGCTGAACCACGTATCGTCGGTGCCTTGGATCTGCACCACGGCGCGGAGCCTTGCAAACATGGGGTGTGACATCGGGTATCGCACATTGGCATCGCTAAGCGCACCTTTGACCTTCTTCGCACTTCCGCTGACGCGCTGGAGCGCAATGCAGGTATGCTTTGCGAGCACAAAGTCGCGCATGCCGAGCGGCCCAAGGCCAATCTGCAAGAGGGTATCGATTTTGTCCGCGACAAGAGCTCGATCAGCTGTGGCAAGCATGCTCAGTACCATAATCGCACCACGCCGCTGTGCTTTGGCAATTGGACGCGTGCTGGCATACACTTCCCACAGCTTGTCAATCACGTCTGCTGCGACGAGGTGCTCTGCCTGCATGGTGCTAAACAACTGCTCGAGACTTGTCAGTTCCGCCAGGGTGGCGGAGAGTGTGAGCTCCATCATGTGCCGCGAAATGCGCGCGACGTTTTCTGTACGCGATAGGTTGGGGTAGGGGTCAAAATACAGTGCGCGGTATACGTCAATCAGTCTGCTGCGCACGCCTTTGAGCTGGCTTCCATCCTCCATAACAAGCGCATTGTCTTTTGCCCAGATCAGGTGCACCATCGCACGCACGCCCTCTGCAGCGCCACGAATTTTGTACTCGTGTGCAATGCGAAAAAACTCCATGCTCTCTAGCACTTCGGCCTTGTTAGTGGAGGCAAGGAGCTGGACGAGGATGAGTATGCTTTGTTCCAGTGCGTAAATGAACACGAGTGCATCGGCGTAGTACTGAGCAGTGAGACGCAGCTTGGTCAGCTTTTCCTGCTCAGCTTGAGTCATGGATTGCTGCGACGCGGCGAGTGCGTCGAGGTCCAGCACAGACTTGCGCGGCTTGCGTTCGGGCAAAGAGGGGTCTTCTTCTTCCTGCTCGGGGAATGCAAGTGCCGCGTCGCTCTTGGCCAGCTCCGCATTCACTACCTCGGCGCGCTGTTCCCATGCAACAGCATCTAATTCGCCTCCATGCATCATCCCGTAGGGGTGCGACAGGACCAGCTTGACCAGCAATGCAATCGCATTCCTGCGCACATTGCTTCCTCTGTCTTCTAATGCCCGCACGGCTAATGCGGCCATCTCGAGACGCTGCGGGGCAAACTTGACGGGCATGTCACAGAGGCCCGCGCAAACCTGAATTGCTTTTGTGCGCACAAACGTGGTGAGATCCAAAAAGCGCTCAAAGATGCGCTCAAAGAAGGTATCGATTTGTTTCTGGTGAGGATTTCGCTGCACTTCCTCGTCGATCTCGTCATGGACGGGCGCAACTTCGTCCTGGGCCATAGCCAAGTCTTTGATCAAGTGGCCTTGCACCTCGATCATGGCATTCCGCATCGGATACGACTCACTATCCATTTGTTTTTGCAGCAAGCTGATCTGCTTTAGGATGCTGTGTGGGTTCAGCTCTGCCATGCGCACAAGGAATCTTCCATAGCTGCGCGGACTCTTGCTGTCCATGCTCGTAAACGTCTTGCTTGCCGCGTCGCGCAGCACATCTTCCGCGAGTCGCTCCACGTCGTACTCTACACGCAGCATGTACAGGAGCTCCGCCATGGGCTCTGCCATATGCTCGTAGTACTGCAGCGACTGCGCAATACTGGTTTGGACGTTAAACGCTTGGCCATGATTTTTGACTGCAAGGCAGATCACCTTTGCCATGCCGCGCTTGATCGCCTGCGACTTAAAGTAGCTCTCATTTTCCTGCAACAGCATCACAGGGCGCAATATACAGCGAGAGACAAACGTATCGCGGACCGCCGCAGAGGACCACAAGTGGTCCGAAATAGTGCGCAAAGCACGCGTCATGGTGGACAGGACCGCGGGGATGGACGAAGCCCACGTCCACGTATCTGCCCCGCGTGCAGCGCCACGCTGTGAGTTCTGCTGCACTCCTCCAAACAAGGCGCGGTGCTTTTCAAGCGACTGCACAAGCCACTGGAGCAGGAATGCGTACCGTTCCAAAGGATCGGCGAGTGCCGGCAACTGGCCAGCGTCCGTCTCGTGTGCAATTTGCTCGGTGATTGTACTCATCCCACTCAGAAGAGAGTCAAGTAGTTTATGGCATGCTCCTGGGCTCAGGGACGCAACATGTTTACAGCACGACGCCATCGCACCGTACATCGAGGGGTCTTGCACGGCTGTCGCCATCGTCGCCACCGCATCGACGATGCGATCGACAATGGCGAGCTGTGCTTCTGCACCATGGGCATCGATGTCTACTGCCTCAAACTCCAGCTCGTCTTCCTGCAGGCGCAGGAGCTCATCTGCAAGGACAAAACCACTGGACGCCATAGCGCAACACTCACCAGAGCGCGGTGTTGTGCACGCGCGTCAATCACGTGATACGCTTCTCGCACGTCGCCGCGCTACAATCCACTCACTTCCACCATGGTGCGTGCGCAAATGTAGCTGACAGCAGGACCGGCAAGCTAGTGCGCCGCCCGAGGCGCGGCTTATAGTTGATTTTTTGCGGTATGTAATATACACTTGCTTACAACAGCGCCAAAGCCGGTATGAAGACGCGTTCCGGCATTGTCAACGGCCAGCGCGCGGAATATTTTAAAGGCACAGCCGCAGTCAAAGCGCTGCTCTCGCCGGCGTATGCAAAATTGAAAAATGCGCCTAAGATCACGACTGAGGAAGAGGCCGAGCAGATGCTGCACAAGCTCTTGCCCTTTGCCTTCTTCTTGCGTGTGGAGCGCGGCGAGAGTGCGAATGTGAAGACGGCGCCGCGGCCGCTTCAAGTTAATCAGGTGCAGATCTTCCAGCCGGATATGTATTATGTATGGTTCTACGAAGGGTCTCAGCTTGTGGTCAAGCTGGCGGGCTTGGGAATGGTGATTTTGATGCTCGCAGCGGTCATGTTCCCTCTCTGGCCAACCTTTTTGCGCCGCGGCGTTTGGTATCTGTCCGTGGCTCTACTGGGCCTGTTTGCTTTACTGATGATTATTGCTTTGATCCGGCTGATTATATGGGCTGTAACGATTGCTGTCCTTCCTCCTGGGATCTGGATCTTCCCGAATTTGTTTGCAGATGTGGGCGTCATCGAGTCCTTTATCCCACTTTGGAGCTGGGACGTTGTGCCCGAAAAGATCAAGATCAAGAAGGCCAAGAAGGCCAAAAAGGTCAAGAAGGCCGAGTCGGGCGAGCAAGAGATGGTCGGCGCAACAATAGAAGAAATCAGCGACGAGACGGCAACACGCGACACGTTTGCGGATTTGAACTAGCACGTAGACATTAAAGTACACTATTTCTTGACTGTTTTCGGTGCTGCAATGTTGTGCGCAATGAGCCCTGTGGCTAGCGCGACTTCCACCTGCTTCTTCATGGACCAGAGCCAGATTTGTGCAAGGACAGGGGTGACGAGCAAGACATTCAACACAGGGAACAAATCAGGGTAGCGCTGCAAGAGCGCACTGTGCTGCGTAAACAGTTGCGCAAGCAGCAACACAAGAATTGCGCCGTGCACGCACGCACTGAACCACGCGACAAACGACTTGCGCTTCGTCGTGAGCTCGGCGAAAGGGCTGTACCCCACCATGGCATTCCACGCAATTGTCAACACCAACGCCTGCATACCCTGTCCATCGCGTAGTAACAAAGGCCACATGCCAAACACGCCGACATTGTTGGCCAGTACCGCCCATTCCCAGTCCGCAGCCGCTGCACCGGCGCCTGTGCGGTCGCCTTTGGTAGTAAGGAGCAGCGTGAGTGGGAGCAAAGGGAGAAGAATGCTCTTTTCGTGCGTCTGGAAACCGAGCAAAAAGAAAGCCAGCGATGTGGACACAAGGGTATATGGCAGTAAGCTTGCTGCAGGGGATGGTGAAGAGGAAATGGGACGCTGGGGTGCGCTCACAACACGCCGCCTCGCGGGACGCTTCGCGATGGAACCAGCCATCCAGGTGCTTTGGCTCCCCGCAAAGATGGATCCACTCGCGATGCTACGGCGATCCGAGCCGCGGCTCGATTCGTGCGCGGAGCCGGTAATGCTCGGTGCGGCAATGCTCGGCGCAAAGCGCTGCGATCCCGCGACGGACCGATCGCGACCAGACGCAATCGAGCCCGCATGTCGGCGCACCGTTGCGACGACCTGCTCGGCCTGCGCATCGTCGAGAATCGTTTCGAGGCGCGCCGTTTCGGCGCCAGCGCGGAAAAGCAAAATGCTGCCCGGCAGGATGGCCAACAAGGTAGCCACAAGGCTCAGCTTTGCGAGCGCCATAGTGGAAAAGAGATGCTTGAGCTTAAATGCGCCCAAAGGAAGCACGTTCATAAAGCACCACACATTTGCGACCTTGTCCTCAAACACGCCGCGCGCCAACGGAAAGATGCGGTGGATGCACTGCTGCAGCAATGCACGCGACCCAATCCAAGGGAAAAACACAAGCAAAAAGGTGATTGAGGTTCCCACCGCGAGCCCCAGAAAGAGCCAAGCACCACGGCGCACGTCCTGCCTTGCAAGCCCAACACAGCGGCCAAGCATCACCGCAAAGATGGCAGGGGAAAAGTAAAGCGCCATTTGCTTGAAGCACAACGACAAGCTAAAGAATATCGCTGCGATCACGTACTCGTAGCTGATCTGGCGACTCAGCGAATGGAGCAGCATCCGCTGCAATCCCGCGGCGCCGTGCGTGTCTGCACCGGGCCGAATCCCAGCACGAACATTGACGTTGGGCAGCTTTGAGCAGAGTAGAGCAAAACACGCCGCTGAGAAACCGAGCATCACCGCATTGTACTGAAAGTGACCGTGATCAATGAGGATGAGTGCTGGCTGTAAAAGCACAGAGAACAGCGCTACGTGTCTTGCACGCACACTGCGCCCTTCTAAACGGCGCTCCAAAAAGTAGAATACGGCAGGGATGTAAATAAGCGCTTCGAGGGCCAGCACAGAGATGCGCATATACAGCACGAGCGCCGTCGAATCGTTCCCGCGCGACGTGTATAACGCAAAACTCGTGCGCAGTAAAGGGAAGAACGAGGCCACGTAGCCACACACAAGACTGACCCACGCAGTGAGCGGGGGATAGTCGAGACCCCAGTAGGGCAAGTCATACCGGTACCATTGCACGGTTGGCACGTGCAAAGTCATCTCGATCCAGTGTCGCTGTGCCTCAAAGTCGCCATGCATCGGCGACGTGCCACGTCCGCTGAACCCGCCCAATGCAACCATGCAACGCACAAGCAATGAGGCACCGAGTCCAAGCGGGATTACCCACTGTTGCATTTCTTCTTGCGCCATCCAGCGCAACACGTCGCGGATCGGCGAGTCTGCATTGTACGAAGCGCTGGGACCCTCGCGGACGCGAGATACAACCTTAGGAGGTGCGCTTTCTTCTTGCGTGCGCGCATACCGACGCGAGCTCGCTACGCTCGCAGCGTCCGGCGCGCGTCCGCGCGCGTTGGGGACAGAGAGACCACCCTGGCTCAGCCAGCTCGCGGATTTGCGCAGCGCAGGCGTCGTATCCGATGACACCGTCAGCTGTGCATTGCTTTCACGCCAGTTGGCTATGCGCTCATAATTTTTCGTCAAGCTTTCGGGCAAGACCTCTTCGCGCATTGCAATGTTTTCCGCGCCATGCTGCGTCCGCAAAGCACGCGAGCTTGGAACTGCTCGCACACTCGAGGCATCATACCGGTGCATTTTTGTGCTGCCGCGCGCAGAGCCTGCATCGTGCGTTGCGCTCGGCACCCGCGTGTTGCGTACGTGCGGACGCTGCGTTTCGCTCGAGGCGACCCGTCGATCCTTTTTCTGCTGATTCTGCGCCGCCCATGCCTGCACATTCTCCATATTTTCATGCTCATTTGCATCCACGTCCTGAATCCTATCCAAGTGCCGCGAAGTGCCGGGACGTGCGTGCGAGCGGCTGGACAAACTTGGTGGGGGGCCGCGCGTGCTGCTGCTCACGGACGCACCGCTCGCCTTATCACGCGTGCGACGCTTCGCAGAACGCATGTTTCCCACGGGCATATCTGCTGCGCGGTCGAGATCTGCGTCCGCATCCGGCGCAGCGTGCACCTTCCCAAAAAAGCGGCTCATGCTCCGGGAAAAGAGGCGCGCGCGGCTGTTGTGTCGATTGCTGACTAAAAATGTGCGCAACACTGCGCAGCGCCGCGTCGTGCCGCATGCCGAGCGAGTTTGAGGATGTGCTGACGAACCAGCCCGTGGTGCTCGACAATGTGCGTACTTCATCTACTTACCATAGGGTTCCGGCACGATCAAGGCGGGATTTGCAGGGCAAGACACGCCGAAGAGCTTTTTCCCCAACTTGTGCGTAGTCGATTTGCTCATCGCAGTGTCGGACGTCCCAAGCACCCTCGTGTTATGGCCGGCGCAGTCGAGGGTGACCGGTTTATTGGGCGCAAGGCTCAGGAGCTGCGTGGCCTTTTACGCGTGCGGTACCCGATGGAGCATGGGATTGTGAATGACTGGGCGGATATGGAGCGGATATGGAGTTATGTATATACCGATGGCCTTAAGACTCAAAGTGAGGAGCATCCCGTGCTTCTCACCGAAGCGCCGCTAAATCCGCGTACGAACCGAGATACTGCCGCACAGATCTTTTTTGAGACATTCAACGTCCCGGCCATGTACATTAGCATCCAGGCGGTGCTCAGCTTGTACGTTGTGCGAAATTACTTACACACAGATACTCGTCCGGACGCACCACGGGCGTTGTGCTCGACTCGGGTGACGGTGTGACACATGCGGTGCCTGTGTATGAGGGCTTTGCGCTTCCACACGCGATTCGCAGGGTAGATGTTGCGGGCCGCGATGTGTCGGATCATTTGCAGATGCTGCTTCGCCGCTCGGGCTACTACTTGCACACCTCCTCGGAGCGCGAGATTGTGCGTGCAATCAAGGAGAAATGCTGCCAGCTCGCTACCTATCCTGGACATGAGGAGCGCGAGGCGAAACGTCCGGTTGAGTTTACCTTGCCCGACGGCAACATTATTAAGCTCAACGAGGAGCGTTTTCGCGCGCCGGAAATTTTATTTAATCCCGAGCTTGTTGGCCTCGAAGACGCCGGCGCGCACCAGATCCTTGCTGACTCGATCGGGCGCGCAGATATGGATTTGCGGCGCAATCTATACGGCAATATTGTCCTGAGCGGCGGTACAACACTGACCAAGGGCTACGGCGACCGCCTATTGCACGAGATCAAAACGCTCGCGCCTGTCGATACAAAGATTAAAATCTCAGCACCACCAGAGCGCAAGTACTCGACATGGATCGGTGGGAGCATCTTTGCAGGCCTCAGCACATTCCGCAAAATGTGGATCTCTGCGCAAGACTACATGGAAGATCCCCACTGTATTCACAAGGTATGCATTTCTGCGCAGTCACTTACGCCCTGCAGACATTTTGAGCATCCCAGGGCCAATCGCTCTGCGTCGAAAATCCATGTGTGTAACTATGCGCCCTTCAAATTACGTGATATGATTGGTCTACATATTTGCGCCAATTTACTTTATGCCAATCATCTAGACTTACAAGCTATAGGGCGCTTGTTTTGCGCATCGATCTCTGTTGGCGCACGTTTTTGGTTTGGCGTGACTGTACCCGCCGTTCAGGTAGCTGTCAGCGATCTGCACGCCGACGTATTTATGAAAGAAACCATACTGGCGATGCGATACAACGCATTGCTGCCGCAGGATACGGCGTTGCAAGTTGCGGGACAGGCACATGGTGCGAAGCTCGCGCCATATGCGCAGCAACGCGATTTTTCTATTCTCAGAGTGCAAGGATCCGGCAGTTTTGGCAGTGTATACATTGCAGACTGGCGGAGCCCGTTGCCGAGTGATGCTCGTGTATCTGCCATGCAGCATGGCGGGACGCGGGCAGGGTATGTGGGCAAGCACATTGTAGCAATCAAGCGGATACGGAAGCAATTTGATGATTGGAACGATTGCTTAAAACTGAACGAGCTTCGGGTACGTTGGATTGACTTCTCACCTCAGGCACTTTCGAGAATACCATCACACGACCATATAATTCCCTTGTACGACGCTTTTTTGCCGCCATCGACCAAGGAACTCCATATTGTGTTCGAGAGCATGGAGGGAAATCTGTATCAATTGATTAGGACGCGCAAAGGGCGCCTATTGACTGCTGGGCTAATGGCTTCCATTCTAAAGCAGGTATTACTTGGTCTGGATCACATTCATCAACACGGTTTTTTCCATCGTGATATCAAGCCCGAAAATTTACTCATCACGACTACCGGCCTAGGAGACTACCCTACCTCCATCTATCCCTACGGCGGGGTGGAACAGGATGCGATGGTGATTGTAAAGATTGCTGATTTTGGTCTTGCACGCGAAATACAAAATACATCGATGTACACAGAGTACGTGTCCACCCGATGGTACCGCGCACCAGAGGTGCTGCTCCGGTCGCCGTACTATTCATCGGCAGTGGATATATGGGCACTTGGAGCCATTATGGTCGAGCTTGCTACCCTTGAACCACTTTTTCCGGGCGTGAATGAGGTTGATCAGATTATGCGGATCTGCTCCGTGCTCGGCTCGCCTATGCAGAGTGCACAGTCTCTATCTGCACCGATGATGGGCGGTGGTCCTTGGAAAGAGGCGCGTGCGCTGTGCGAAGCAAGAGGCGTGCAGATCCCAGCGTCGCAACCCATTCCCTTTGATACGCTTTTCCCCGCGCATACGTCTCGGAATTTCGTCCAGCTTTTGTTTTCCATGCTTCGTTATGACCCTGCATTGCGCCCGGATACCAAGGCTTGTCTTGCACACACATTCCTTCAGTCTGAAGCGCCATTGCTTTGTCCACACACTGCTGCCGACGATCACAAAAGCCAGGCTGGCTCGCTGCGTCCGAACAGCCGCCACCGGTGCGTGTCGGATGAAGTTTCGTGGAACGCGGAGCGATTTTCCACATGCGAAACTGACACAACCCGAGTATGTACGTCTGCTTCCAGCTACCCTGAACATGCGCATGTGTTGAGTACGGACGGACCTGTTTTGCCTTACAGCCTTTGGCGGCGCAGCACTAGTCACTCGCAAAGTATTTCTTCGGATGTCCGCGCCTCTGTTTCGGAAGGTTATCCAGGGTCGAGCGAATTTAACCCGCCCGAGATGGAAGGAACCTGGTCCGTTCGCCATGCACCCAAACCCCCCGAGACACCTGGATTCTGGGCGGGAAAAAAGCAGGGAAACGATACCCGACGTCTCTCCAAGGAAGAGCAGTTGAAACGGCGTGAGGCAGAAAGCGCTCTAATGCGCGATCGATCTCGCGCCGTGATGCAGAAACGCATGCAAATAATCGAGGCGCGCACCCGTCGTCCTACACCAGACAGCCCGAGTGGTGGGTCATAGTCGGCTAGGCACCCGCCGCGCCATTGAGTGCAATTTTGCGCAATTTTACATACCCTGTAGCGTGCTAGTACCACCACTGTAACACTGTATTTATTATGAACGCCTGCGGCTGAATCTCGAGCGCCCAAGCCAAGGACGCCTTGACGGGACTTGGCTTTGCGGCATATGTCGATCGTTACTTGCCTCTTCGGATAGTGTCTCGTGTGTGGAAATGGTATGCTCGTCCAGCTCGTCTGAACGTGCCGCAGCGTGCGTTGGCTGCACAAGCATTGGTTTGGGCGCTGCAGAAACGGCAAGTGCGGGGGCGGGCAACGGGTCCAGAAGCGGAGACGTGGTCAAAACGGAGGTCATTTCGGGGGGCTTGTGCGCTGGAGAGGGACTGTTCGCAAGCGGCACAATATGCGGCGGGAAGGAAGTGTGCGTGGAAACACATGTTCCGTTTTTTGGGACAAACGGCGACTTTCCTGCACTGTTGTCCATATCCAGCGCGCGATAAAACAATACATACGCACTTCCCGTCTCGGGCGAGTCGCCGTAAAACTTGGCAATCTCTGACTCTGAAATGGTCTCTGCCAATTCATCGTCAAAGAGGACCCAGCGGGGCCCAACTCGAATGACAGAAATGTAATGCCCTTGGTGCGCTCCTGCGCCAACGTGGACGACAATCCCAAACAACTCGTACTCGCGGTCTGGATTATTGGCTTGATTGGATGCGTTAAAGAGGCGCAAGTCCAATGGGAACACGACGCGACACGCATTCTTGATGTACGCTTGAGCGCCCTCGTCCCAACCGAACCGCTTTAAGTGCAACGCAAGAATATCGGGCAAATGGCGGATTTTTATACGCTTCTCCGCCTCTTGTAAACTTGCACAGGTATCGCAGAAAAATTTGTTTCGCCCGCTTAGCATTTCACTCTCGGAAAATTTGCGCAGACAGGAAGAGACACTGGTAAATGGCGCGACGTTAATGGACAAATCAAGAAACTCTTCATCGCGATTGGAGATCTGTTGTGAGTGTCGTGTCGTGTATACATACAGATTCGCACGTTAGGCATCGCGTCTCATTCGTAAGGATACCTTGGAACAGTCTGTGTACATAGGTTCTTGGCACAGCATCCTTGTCCACAGAGGGCGTACCCGCTGCTCGTTCTCCTTTGTTTTGCTTCGTCTGCGCGGCCAAGTCTTCTCCAATTCGATTCAGCGTAAAAATTAGGAACTCGTGTGCGTCATGATGCATCGAACTGTCGAACAAGTCACAGTTGCGCTGCAGCGTCACCAGAAATGATTTTATCGCATCTTGGTCGACCGACTTGCCCAAAATCACGGGCATCTTGCATGTTTTGTTCTGCAGTAAGATTCATGCTCTGCATATACATACAAGCATAGTCGGCGTCTTGGTAATGGTGGCAATGCTTGGCTGCGAGTCAACGCTTGTGTGCGGTGCACATACATTCATATAGACCTGTGTCCCCTTGTGTGCCATAGCGTCAAACAGTTGCATAAGCGATCGCAGTAGAGTGTCATCTTCGGAAGCATCCGACCGTCCAATTTCGACTTTCTGGCCAAGGACAGCGTCTCGGAATGGGTGGCAGTGAAACAGCGCTTGCAGCACGGAATTTAAATAACTTGTGGTTAGTTTGTGTGCTAAAGACACACCATGAGTTGCCAAACTGGATGGGTTAGTATCGCTCCGAAATCATGACAACGTACATTGTCTATCCCAAGCAGAGCAATCCGCGCATCCGATTCATACACTGTCCGTCCGTCGTCGTGAGACCAGCAATTCCACTCCGTGGGCGACCATTGCTTTCCATGAGGTGCTACAGGCAGTGCTGTTCGACGCGCCGGCGAGCCTAAAGAAATCGCACTTATTGGGGACAGGGGGTCACGGGGACTCTCCTGCGAGGACCCCATCCGGCGCGGCGTGACGACATGCACAATTGGTTGTGCGGGCTGTGAAGATACTCCCGATGGCGATGATGGTGCGGGTAGAGTATCCCCATCACTTTGCAGTATTTCTTTGTCGGAAACAGTGTTCTCTGTTGCATCTGTTCGTGCTGGATTTGTGTTTAGCGCAGCAGACGTTCCTGGTCTGTTCCCTCCTTGTACCTTTGCACCGAGACCGCTTTTGCGGCCGGGCGATCCTGGCGAATCCTGATTGTTGATGTTAAATAAGGACTTCCAGGAGAAAGACATGGTTTGTACGTCCTGGAGGACAGCCTATGGCCCCTTGTACAAGAGTCTTTGTAGTCCGCGCCAGTGGATCGGTGCGGCTGACGGCGTCAAATTAGGGCGCCTTAGTAAAACTGGTACCCACACAGTGCCTGAACGCATCTGGACTTCACAAGACAGACAAAATGGGCTAAGTGTAAAAAAAGTAAGTTTAAAATGCTAGCATACACTATTCCAGCAGTGCTATAGCTATCATGGTACCGAGTTTCAAGCAGATAAAATGCTCGGTACATCCAAGGGTTCCTGCCCAAGCACAGCCCAGACAGGAAAAATAAAAACAGAGCTGAACAATTCACAGAATCGCGCAACATTGGCACCTGCCATAAATCATACATGGTTGTCGTCACATCATAATCCACACTTTTTAAACTTTAGAGCGCAACAGGCCCGTAAAGGGAGAAGTCCCAAGGGTTGGGCTTGTGGCTATCCCAGAGCTTGAGGCCAGTAGTGATACCCTCGTCGAGCGTACCAGTGGTAGCCAGCTTCTTGAAGGCCGACTTGGTCAGGTCGACGTGGTTCTTGCTGCAGCCAGCGCACTCGTCAACGATGCGAACCTTGACACAAACCGAGGTCTTGTCGTTGCAAAGACGAACAAACTGACCGCACTGGGGGCCGCCGTCCCAGCCCTTCATGACTGCACCAATGTGGTTGGAGTTGGAGGGGTCCCACTTGCCGTTAGAGCAGGCGGGGGCCTTGAGATCCTCGGACGCGTACCAAGTAATCTTGATGTTGTGGTCAATGAGCTTCTCATTGTCCGAGGGTCCACTGGTGAACAACCTCTCGTTCTTGTGACGAGCAGCCATGCCATAGGCAGACTTGCCGCGGATGTTGAGGGAGCGCTTGCTAGGAGCGTCATCCTCAAAGTCGTTGTCACCGATTTTGGAGTCGAACACGATGAGATCGTTGCCGTCATCATCGTAGTACTTCTCCTCGGTACGGACTACCGCGGCGAAAGCAATCAGCGCAACAAAGGCGTAAAGAGTAAACTTGACAAATCGAGACATTGTAATTTGTATTGAGGATAGAAAAGGTCCACTTGAGGAGATAGAGGGTATGGAAAGGTAGGCGTCTAGCGCGCTAACAACGTTGTGTGGGTAAAGGGGTTAGTGGATGATGAAGAGCTCTAGAGCCTAGACCAGGCCATATATAAGTGAAGGCCCTATCGGCCGCTGCCGCGTGTGTTGTTTGTTCGGCGTGCGTATGTTCGCCGTTTTTATGGGTGCTTAGCAAAGCGCACTTTCAACGATTGGCTGAAAATCAATTATTTGCTGCGTATTGGCTCGTTGTATCCCGCGCAAAATTTGGACAAATCGCACAGAGCGTTCGATCACTCATAAATGCGTTTTAATTGGCTCGTTCTACTTTATTATGCATTTACGACGTCCTTGCTTGAGGTGCGCATACAAATTGATTGTGCTGTAGTGAATAGCCCGCGAATGAGTGGTATTTGTTATAGTCACTGGGATTACCTACCGCAATGGATGGCCAGCGCCAAGGAAAATCTCTGCCACGTGGTGAGACTAAGGACGCTGTTGTGGACCTGGCGTACGATGGGGTCCAGCGCTGGCGCGGCAGTCGGGTTGCTGGAAGGGCGCGTGGCGGAACAATGGGAGCTGTGAAAGCGGTGGCAAGTTGGAAGTGGGCTAGGGAATGGTCTATGTACAAGGGAACATGCCAAGGGTATCATTGCTGCGTCAGGGTTGTTAATGTACATCGTCCAGTTGAGCTGTTTCAAGGATATACTTCCCCTCCTTGTACTTTTCCGTAGTGTTGAACGCTCGGTCCTTTGCTTGTCAGTTTTGTGGAGCACTTGCACATACATATTTCCAGCCGAGGTATGCATTGCATCGAATACAGTACACGTCTCGAACAGTGTGCTTGCCGGTGCGCATATGTCGATCATCAGGTTCTCCAAAGCTTACATTGACTGTGGTGTCAAAAAGAAACGCACGCCCCATTTTCCCGTTGAATTCCTGCGTCCATCTTGTTTAGTACTGCTCACTTTTAGACTTGCTTAACGTACCTTACTGATAAGGGCTTCTAATGTGGTTAAGTGCGTCTTGCATCTAGTACATCCATATACGTATTGCGATTGTAAGTAACGCTTGTGCTGTAGTCCCATCTTGTATTCGCGACAGCCGCGCGCGTTGTCGCTGCGACTCAAACGCGAAAGGGTGGCGTCTACCAAAAAAGTCACTGGTAGGTAGTCCGTGCTGGGGCCGTGCACTTCCCCACGTGATGCATTCGAGGACTTCCATCATGTTGGCTTTTGCACACGGCAACATGCTGCGATCAATCCCGATATCCATGCGCACGAACACGCTTGCACGATGTGTGCAAATAAACACAGGTATCCACTCACTTGTACTGCCTTTTCGTCATGGATATGCTAGCCAAGCTGGCGGTGACAAGCTGACGGACGAGCAGAAGAGAGCAAAGGCACAGGAAGATTTGCTCAAGTTACTCCGCGAGGAGAAAAAATCCACTGAAGCGAAGCGTCAAGAGGCGTCCTTGGGACTTGCCGGTGTAGCACTTGCTCAAGGCGGCTCGCGCGGCGAATTCAGCGAGCGCGTTGATAAATTGACTGGCGTAGGCAAACCGTGGAAGAATCTCGACGGTGCCGAGAAAGTTGCACGAGCTACTGTAGGCACGTCTCGCTTCTTTTTGATCGGGTTTGGCGCTTTGTTGACTCTTGCGATTGGCTACACAGTCACATCTGAGCTTTTTGCGCGGAACAGCCCTACAGTAATTTACGAAGAGGCATGCAAACTGCTTTTGCGTAACAAGAAGATCCACGAATATCTGCTTGAGCCCTACATTTTCCAGACGAACGTTGCACAGTACATCGGCGATTATTCGCCATTGAATCCACCTTCGCACCCTAGCCGTCCTTCGCAAACAGTTCATTCCTCTCGCACTTTCGACCCTCGCACCGGCGACGACACCTTGTACCTTCACTTTTACATTGAAAGTCGCGACAAGGACACTCCGTTGAGCTACTGGCAAACGTTTCGCTTGGGTGTGATTGCCGGAACACATTGGGCGAAGGACCGCGTGCTGGATGGATACGATACTGTTAAGATTTGGTGGGACGACCTTGACAAAGAGCCAGCGGAGCTACCCGCAAAACCTTTTAAACCAGAGAAGCCTACACAGCCCTGGTGGATTACAAAAAAGCTTCGGGGTGCTGTGCATAGCGTCGGGGAACTGGTAGGGAGCTCCAAGGACGCATTGGGCATGGCCTCAGTCGATTTCTCTACTGGATTGCGCACAGTGCCAGGCACATTTACGGAAGGAGAGGTGCATATTGAGTTGCTCAAAGACGGAAAAGGAGTTTACCAGTACAAACGCTTTTATGTTGATGTGCCTAACTCGAGCTCACCGCTGCGCCGCAGGGTATACCTGGACTCGACGCACGACGAACTACCAATTAGGAATTGATTGTGTAGCTTTAAGTACGTAGCTGCGACAATAAACGAACCCTTTAGAGCTGCAGCCCTTCAGGGAGCATCATTGCACTGTCACGCTCCTCGATCATATTAATTTCGTCGGGTTCGTCGTCGTCGTCGTCGTCTTCGTCGTCGTCGACCATTTCTTCATCGCGCCCGTGTTCTTGCACGCGGCTCTTCTTGGTACCGAGCAATGCCCCCGCATTCTTTGCAAGCTCCAGGTCACTGTCGGACAAGGGCACATCAACAATGACGCCTTCCTTTTGGTTTTCTTCGCCGGAAGCGCCGATTGCGGACCAGTATACCAGAGGAATGAGACGGAAATGCGCCATTTGGATCAAAAGGTGCTTGAGAATCTGTGCCTTTTCCGCCGTCAATATTTCTCCCTTTTTGCAAACGGTAAAGTCTTGGAGTAGCGTGGGGATACCGTTCTTGAGCTGGGTGGGCATATTGAGCTTGCGCAATTGGGGTTCAATATTGTGCGGCAAAGTTTCGCGCGGTTCGGTGTAAATCATAACAGGACCTGCCTCAAGTTTAACAGTTTCCGTCGCCTTGCCACCCATACGTGCAAAATCGAGGCGCTGGTAATCGCTGCACCAATCGAGGACCTCTGCAGGCGGCGAATCTGTAAACAATAGACCCACGTTACCGCGCAGACGTTTCGACAGTGCTGCCAATCTCGGACGAATCTCTTCAGATTCAGACTCACCCAGCGCTTTGGCAATCACACGCAGCTTTCCAAAGAACATTTTGGAGCCTGTCCAAAGCTTGCGCGCCTCGTCCAGGTACAAGTTCCGCATATTGCTAATGGCAAAAACCCATACGTAGGAATACTCATTCGCAGCATCACGCACTGATCCAATCAAATTCTCTTTATGCTCCCTCGTCTTTGCTTTTGTCCTTGTGAGCGAGACAACTTTTGCACGCTTTGCTTTTGCCATGGTGACAAAGGAACGGCGTGCGGCGTTGTGTGCTGCAACAAAAAAAATTTAACGGTTACTAATCATTAAACCAAAACCGCACTTCTTCTTTGGCCACTCATGCCACCGAGCTTAGACGCGCTGGAAGTGTCGTTGTTGAACACTTCCGGAAAGGTGAAATTAGATGCGCGTTTTCGTACTCTGTTTACACTAAAGTCGCTAGCGTCCGTATCGGACGAGAACTGCGTTCGTGTGATCTCGATTATTGGAAAAGGCTTCGAGGACGACTCGGCGCTGCTGAAGCATGAACTGGCGTACGTTCTTGGGCAAATTCGCGACGTTCGCGCCTTGAAATGTTTAGAGGATGTTCTCGCTGATGAAAAAGAGCATACCATGGTGCGCCACGAAGCAGCAGAGGCGATGGGTGCTATTTCTTCGCCGGCATCATTGCCATTGCTGCAACGCTACCTGGAGGCCGATCCAGAAGTGTCCATTCGCGAAACGTGTCACTTGGCAATCAACAAAATTAATTTCGACAGTTCAGAGCAAGGAAAAGCGGAGCGTGCGCGGCAAGAACAGCTCGAAAAGGCACATGGCGACGCGATTTCGGCGGCATCCAATGCCGCCGCACCAATCGACCCCGCTCCTGCGACGGTACATGTTCCGGCCTCAGCGCGCGCGGAGGGAAATGTGTACTCACTTGAGAACGTTGCGCATTTCCGCACATCGTTGCTAGACAACAGTTTGCCGCTGTTTGAGCGCTACCGCGCCATGTTTGCACTGCGCAATACGGTGCAGCAAGGCAGCAAAGAAGCACAAGAGCTTGCTATGCAAGCGCTCGCAGACAGTCTTGTGGATCCAAGTGCGCTCTTCCGTCATGAGGTATGTTTCGTGTTTGGCGAGCTTTGCCATCCAGCGTCAGTGCCTGCCATGTCCAAGGTACTGGACGACGATGCAGAGCACGAGATGGTACGACACGAGGCTGCCGAGGCGCTTGGCGGTGTTCTTGAGGAGGCTACCGAAGGGGGTGAGATTGCACAGGCCGCCGTGGTCAAGACGCTCACGCGCTGGGCAGAGGATACAAGTGCGCCGCGTGTAGTGCGAGAAAGCTGCATCGTTGCGCTGGACGAGATTGCGTACAATAACGATCCGACGCAGTTCCAGCCTATGGACGCGGTCGAACTGGAAATGTAATAGAAGAGATAAAAATACTATCATCTACGCAGAGAATGTAGTAGTGTTTGCGCTTCAAGTTAGGCAAGGCCGGCGTCCTTCATGGCCTTGAGCATCAGGTCACCAATCTTAGCGGGGCTGTCGGCGACAATGGCACCAGCCTTGGTCAAGGCACGCACCTTGTCGTCAGCACCGCCTTTGCCGCCGGATATGATCGCACCGGCGTGACCCATACGGCGGCCTGGGGGCGCTGTCCGGCCCGCGATGAAGGCAACAACCGGCTTGGGGACGTCCCTGGTACGGTTGTGCTTTTCGAGGTACTCGGCGGCATCTTCCTCCATGCTACCACCGATCTCACCGATCAAAACAATTCCCTTAGACCTGTCGTCCTCCAGGAAAAGCTTGACCATGTCGAGCGTCGTCGAGCCAGGGTAGGGGTCACCACCAATACCCACCACAAGCGACTGGCCGAGACCAACGTTCGTGGTTTGGTTCACAGCCTCATAGGTGAGCGTACCGGATCGCGAAACAATGCCGATGCAACCGGGAGAGTGTACATGGCCCGGCATAATGCCGATTTTGCAGCCCTCTGGGTTGATCACACCAGGGCAGTTGGGGCCGACAAGGCGCGTCTTGCTCTGGTTCTTGAGCGCGTTTGCAACGCGGATCTCGTCCTTCTGCGGGATGCCCTCGGTGATGGCAACAACGAGCGGAACCTCGGCATTGACAGCTTCAATTATCGCATCCGCGGCGCCGGAAGGGGGAACGTAAACGACGGATGCATCGGGCTTGGCCTTCTCCATCGCCTCCTGCACGGAGCCAAACACGGGCTTGCCCAGGTGCGTGCTACCCGCCTTTTTCGGGTTTACGCCGCCAATGATGTTGGTACCGTAGGCAAGCGACTGCTCACTGTGAAAAGTACCCTGCCTGGTTAGCTCTCTCTGTATGGAGTACGCACTGTCTTGCCGGTAAACCCTTGGACGAGGACCTTGGAGTCCTTCTTCACGTACACGTTCTTGGCCGTGTCCGCGTAGCTTTGGCGCACTGCGGACGTCGAGAGCATGCGCGAGATGCAGCCTGTTGTCAGCACAAAAATTCTTCGATTTACGTACTTGAGCGCTGCACTCCACTGAGCAAGCTGAAGGGCGTCTTTGCAATCATCCTGCTGTGCGCAATGGTATTTGCTGGCCGGCGCTCGGTCGGCGCCCAGCGCCCACCGGGAACGGGTCACGTGTATTACACGTGCTATGGCCTACGGCGCGGGGCCCAACAGGTGGAGTGCTTCCTGCAGGTGCGTGCGTGCGGTTGCAACATCGTCGTAGTCGAGTGCACTCGACGCCCAGCGAGATAGTTTCTGTACTTTGGCAATGTCTGCAATACCCAGCCCACTTTCTGTATCGCGTGTTTGCGCGGGCGGCGCGCTTGGCGTGAGGAGGGTCGTGTGCGCGTCGGGGACAAACATGTGTGCCTTGGGTTTCTGCGTCTCTGACGCTGTATGCGCAGGGACGTCAGGCATCTTGGTCTCGGATGCATTTTGGCTTTTGTCACTAAAACTCTTTGCACTCGCATCGTCGTCTCTCCTTTGCGATGCATCCTCATCGCCAACGTGCATAGGCGTGGCAGGTCGAGATAAAACCTCTTCATCCTCCGTAGTACAAGGGCCTGAAGAAGGCTTCAAGCCCTCTCGGACCGCCTTGGAAATCTGCGCAGCCTTCCATTTTGCGTACCGGATTTTCGTCAGCACATCTGGCTCCAACGGCCCAAACACGGTGAGTAGCTCAAGGTATTTTGCAGCGGCCATGAATGCACGCACAGTGTTGCTAAAGTGAGCAGGGTGGTGAGCGTACCGACTCGCGTTCCCCTCGCGATCCTCGTTGTCTGCCGCGAGAAATACATTGTGCGCAAAGTTTTCTACATAGGCATTGCCCACAGTGTCGTTGTTTACTGCATCATTATCCTTTAATGCTTGCTTGCGCTTTTGTAAGTGGAGAAGCGGCACCTACTGATTCCAAGTCGTCCATAAGGCGCACCAGGAATGCTTTGGCTTCCGCATCGTTTGTCGGTTTCAAAACGCCGAGTTGCGCAGCGTAGTATTTGCACCAGTATGCTATCACAGGATCAACCTGATCCACTTCTTCCGCGCGCTGGATATACACGCTCACGTCCTTGAGCGATCCAGGCACGGCATTGGCGACCATTGTCGTTTCTCGGAAAGGCCTCCACATGCGTCGGTCTACAATACAAATGAGTCTACTGTACACTATTATTCGTCCGTCATTTCGTCATGGGTCGTGGTCGTAAGCGCTAGTGGTGTATGAATGTCAAGGGTGGGAAATTGCGTCCTGCCGGGTCCGTCTGAGCCAAGCAGCTGCTCGCCCAACTGCGCGAGTTGTAAAAGCAAAAGGAGTTTCGCCGCATTGCTGTAGCTTTGTGCGACGCGGACCGCAGCGTTGAGCTCATCTGCAACGCTGCGGCGATTTTCAATACTGTACAGAGCTTCGACATACGGTGGCGCACGCACGCCCGCAAGCGCAGGGTTGTTTACATCGAAGACAAACAGTGCCATGGTCTGTTCAAGCTCGCCGAGAAGATGGGGGTGCTCCTCTCCTAAAGGCGCAAGCTGCTCGGCGGTAAACGATAATGCCTTATCGCTGTTTCCTTCTCGAAGCAGCTCAATCATGCGAAGCTGCTGGAGATGGAAAAAAATACGCGGGCTTGTATCGAGGATCTGTCGTGTTAGCATGTTCATAAACACTAGCATGGCGCGGTAACGATCAGTCGAAAGATGGTGATTAGGTTTTTTGTTCAGCATCGCAGCGAGCTGCTTAGCGTGGTGCATGAACATTTCTCTTCATCTCGTATACGCCGCCAAAAATACGCACCTCTGGATTCATTTCGTTCACAAGCTCAATCGCGCCCAAGACATCACCTTGCATGATTTTATCGCGCATGTCGATGCGCAACTGCATATTCGGCAGGTCGACTTCCGGGACATGACCTGTTTCAAGACTAAACTGCTCCGCAGCTTCTTTGTATCCTTCAACAATAAAGAAGTCCATCAGCAATTTATCCAGCTCCTCTTTAGGCACCCGAATATCGGCTAGCTGCGCTTCCCATTCTTCTCTTGATACCATGCTCTGCCGCAGCATGGACATGAAGAAAAGAAGCACCGCGCCATGATCACGTTTTGTCACGTGAATCACGTGCATGCCTTTACGCAACGGCGAGCGCACTGCTTGTGCTGTTGCCTGTGCGTCGTGTGCGCCACTTTGCTTCAGGATGGCAACGTCCGCAGTGTACTACAAGTTTCGTTCTCAAAAAGAGCCACAGAGAATCACTTTCGATGGGACTGGAATTAGCGTTTGGGAATTGAAACGCGAGATTATCTTGCAGAATAAAATGGGCGAAGGCAGTGGATTCGATTTGGCCGTGTACGATGCCGACACGGACGAAGAGTACAAAGACGATAATTACAGTATTTCACGATCATCGCATGTGACTGTACGCCGTTTGCCTCCATCGAAACCCGGGCGCGGCACAGCACAGATGTACGTCTCGGACCTGCATACTCCGGCTGCCGCAGCTCCGGAACCTGCGTCAAGTAGCGCCAACAGCAGTGGCAACGCACTTTATCGTGGCCCTATGACGAAACGCTTTGATGTGCACGACCAAAATGTACCGCAGCAAGTGGCAGTACCGGCGGAGGGCAATGCGAGCGGCACCGAAGCGGCGCGCATCGCTGCCATGTTCCAAGCAACTACAGAGCAATGGGACGAGACACAAGAGCGTATGGCGCATGCAAAGTACCGCGAAAGAAGCGGTGCACCTCGCAGGGCGCCTCCGGCGCGCCAAGGAGGAGACTATGCACCGCCAGCCGTCGAGCGACCTCCCCCTCCTGCAGGTTACATCTGCTACCGCTGCGGCCAGAAAGGGCATTGGATTCAAGAATGCCCCACAAATGACAACCAGGACTATAATAACAGACCGCGGTTCAAGCGCACAACGGGTATCCCGAAAAGTATGCTCAAAACCGTGGAGCAGTCTTCTGCGGAACAGATGACCGGCGTGATGGTCACGCCCGATGGCTCTTACGTGGTTGCGACTCCGGATAGCTCGTCGTGGGATCGAAGTCGTGCTCGGTCGCGTCCTTTGTCCAAGACGGACTTGTATCAGTCTGCACCGTCCGACCCTGCGTTGGCCTGTCCATTGTGCTCCAAGCTGAAGCGCGATGCAGTCAAGTCGCTGTGCTGCGACACTTCATTTTGCGAAGAGTGTGTGCAGACATATTTGTTTGAGCACGATTTCACGTGTCCTGAATGCGAGAAACATATCCCTGATTTGGAGACGCTTAAGATTGACGACGTGAAGCGCAAGCAGGTGCGCGAGTACATCGACAAGACGATTGAGCGCAGTGAGCAGGCATTTGAGCAAGGAGAAGGTGCTGACGAGGAGGCGGCGCAGCTCGCGACTGAAGCTGCAGCCGATGCATTGCCCAGCGCAGAAAAAGCGGAGGAGAAGCCCGTTGAGCAGATAGCAGAAGTGTCATCGACGCTGGACAAGGCGCCGACAAGTACGAGCGAGGGAGCAAATGAGCAGGCCCCTGATGCTTCTGGGTTTAATCCCCAATTTGTGCAGCAGCTTGCGATGATGCTCCAGAATCCGAACTTGCCGCCGCCGATGCGGATGCAAATGCAAATGCAGCTTCAGTTTCAGCAAATGCTGTTTTTCCAAATGTTTTCATCAAGTGGGCAAGATGGGAAGGCTGGGGAGATGCCGGGGATGCCGGGGATGCCGGGAATGCCGGGAATGCCAGGAATGCCAGGAATGCCAGGAATGCCAGGAATGCCAGGAATGCCAGGAATGCCAGGAATGCCATCTATTCCTCCTGTACACTCACACGATTCAAAACGTGAGCGCGATGATTTCGGTGGGCGTGAGCCAAAGATACCGCGTAAAACTCGATAATGTATACCTACTGTACTATAGATGCTCGTAATCCACCAGCGATTGAGCATAATCCGTTCAAACGTATTCATACCGCGCAAGTACGTACTACCTTTTTTTGTTCATGCACTGTGCTTCAAGTAATGCACCGGAAAGAACGCCGAATCCACATACGCATTAGTTACACAATAGCCTCTACAGCGTATGCACCCTCTGCGCCATGCCAAAAAGCGGAGCGTGGAGCTTGTGTGGAGAACTCGGCCGAACTATGGAGCCGTTGCCGTCGCCGCCGTGGCTTGCCAACGCACAGACAACGTATCGAAAGCGACCAGGTCGTCGTGCACGATGTTGAGACGCGCCACCATCGGCTCGAAAAAGAGACGTGCGCATATCCGGCATGAAAATACAGAGCTTGGCGCTGGCGCAGGTGTCACAGAAGGCCCGATTATGGTGCCTGGCCACAATGCCTTTCCCGCTCAGGAACATGCCTCACGGAATGCAAAAGCCCACGCTCGCGTTTCTGAGGATATGCCGCACACTGCACGCGGAGGATATGTACAGCCAGCTCCGGTACAGAGTGCACCTTTATACGGAATGCAAGATCCACCGGCAAGCGCCCCAATGACTACGCCATACACCCACGCAGGTCCAATGGATTCCATGGGAAGCCCCTCGCCGATCCGCCATGCTCAAGGTCCCCCAATTGCACACGCGCAAGCTCCTCAAGAAGTGCAAATACCGTCTCTTGAAATGAGGGTGCCGCCGAATCATGCTACCCCAGAGCGCTCCACCAACACACCCACCCAGTACCTGAACTCGCCGCAGCATACCAGCGTGCGGAACGTGCCGTCTGTTGAAACAACGCCAACGCCAATGCTTGTGTCATCCAGAGTATCGCCGCAGCCCCCCCTCCAAGCAGCAACGCCGACGCCCAAGGAGCGGCGCAATCCCTCGTCCATCCAAGACAGACCGGTCGGTTCCCTGACGTACGAACGCCAACCTGCCGCTCTTGGCGCGGCGCTTTCAGCTCTTTCTTTTGCGAGCCGTAAGCGCCAGACAGAGAGGATTTTGCGCGGCGGCACGCGCCAGTTAGAGACGAACACCATCATGACGCCGGCGCCGGGCCTTGAGCCTGCCAAGTATGTCAACGCAAGCGACGAGCCCGCATTCCGTGATTTGAATGCAGTATTGCGCAAGCTCAAGGCTGAATGGGGATTTTTACTTGGGGAGCGTTTCAATCCAGTCCAACTTGCCCTTACGCTCCTTCCTGGCGCTCCGTTGCGCGCGCGCCAATCGGAATTCTCTGGGCTAAATTCCTTGATTGAGACTACGCTGCAAGGCACCCTGGATGACCACTATGAGTCCTTTGCCACTGCCATTACCCTCAATTATGGAGTGGCCAACTCTTTGGGCGATGCGCAGACCAACATTACTTCTGCGCGCCAAAAGCTGCGCAGTGCGCGCGATACGCTCGGCGCGCGGCGTGCGGATCTTGTACAAATGTGGCAGCGGATTCAGAGCATCAAGGAAGCGATGCGCGTTCTCGGCCTTATCGAGCAGCTCCGCAGCGTCCCCGACGAGCTTGAGTCGCTCATGTCTGCGAAAAACTTTTTGGACGCGACACAACTCCTGATGCGCTCTTTGCGCCTTATTCAGCGCGAGGATTTGAGCGAGGTAGGCGCGACTGCAGACTTACGTGCCTATTTGCGCTCCCAAGAGCACTCGCTCCTCGAGATTCTTATTGAAGAGCTGCACAACCACTTGTACCTGAAGAGCTACTATTGCGACGCGCGGTGGAAGAGCTACACACCTGGCCAAGAAACGCTACCCGACCCCATGTTTGGTACAGAGTACACGCTGGGCGCCGATGTCGGCGCAACGCGCCCCATCAAGCTCGCGCGCTTTTTGAGCTTTTTGCGTGGCAAGATTGTGCACCACCAGCCTGAGAATGACACGCTTTTGGACAGGCCTTGTGACGCAGAAGCAGAAGATGCACCCGAGACGATTGGCCTCGAATCAAGCCAAAGTCCTGAGAACGACTCCTTCCTTTACATCGAGACGCTGCTGCAAAGTCTTGCGCGCCTCGGCAAGATTGGGTACGCACTAGAAATTATTGCGCAGCGTCTTCCCCTTGAGATCCACCAGCTTGTGGATACTACTATCGACGAAGTCGACCTGCGCCATGATCCACATCGCCATACCATGCGCAGCACAGCAGCGGCCGAATCGGCACTTTTCTCAGCCGCGCTTACAACCTCCTTTTTGGAGGATGGCAGCTCGCGCAAATCCTTTTCGCTGCTTTCTGCCGCACAACTCAGCGAAGCGCGCGGGGGACGTTTTAGCCAGCCGGAACATTCCGCGCTTCAGCGGGACATGGAGACGATGCGCGACTTTTTCTGGACCTTATTTTCCAAGCTGGACGCTGTGCTGCAAAGCTACCGCGTGATCCAAGAGGTAGCGAGTCTCATCTTTAGCCAAGCGGGTCTTAAAGGCGTTGCTGCTGCCGAGCGTGTCGACACGGAGCTTGGCATTCCCGCTTTTGCGCACGTCTGGCAGACCATTGAGCACGAAGTGAGCGCGTTGTTGCGCGACTACCTGTCGGAGGATAGCCAAGACGTGAAGAATGCGGCGCAGTTTGCGCCGCCTGTCAATGCTGTTCTCCGCGCCCAGCGATACGAGCGCGACCGCACGCAGTCCATTTTCCGTATTGCCGATGCGCGCAAGCTCAGCAAGGAGGTGCACAGCATGGAGCAAACCGTCGATGCAGCGCTCCAGCGCTTTGTCCCTGGCCTTATGACGCAGGATGCTCAGCCGAGCGTCGCGACCGACGCGCCGCGCTACGAAGACGAGTCAAGTACGGGCCACCGCCTGCTGGTGCGCCCGCTCACCTTTACCGCCTCGGTTCTCTTTCAGCCCACGCTTTCTTTTATCCAGCGCGTCCAGCTTATTTTGCCGCGCGACGCAGACAAGACCTCGCACGACTTTGGCGGATTTTTGCGCATATTTGTCCAGGACTTGTTTCTGCCTATGCTCGAGGAAAAGGTGCACGCCATCACAGCGAAAGCTTCTAGCGCGCCCGAGGCTTTTACGCCTGAGCCTATGCGCAAAACACACACTGTGCGTCCTGTCGTCCGCTCCGCCACCCAGATTGTCGCGCTGGTCGACAGTCTGTACACGATGCTGCAAGCTGCGCCGCTCCACCGCGCCTCCTATTCGCGCCTGATTTTGCTCACCTTTGTCGAGTATTACGCGCAGTGCAATGCGCGATTCAAAAAGCTTGTCTCGAAGGACATGGACGCAGAGCACACTTCCGGGCCGTACATGACTGCGGCGATCTGGGCGCAAAAGTCTGATTTGTATACCTCGCTCGACGAACTTATTCAGCTAGATCCTGCCGATCTTCGCGCACTCGAGCTGAAAACACACCAAGTCGTGCTGGAGCGCGAATATGCGCAGGGACAGCCCATTTGCCGTGCCGATTTGATCACCTCGCGCAAACGGCACGCCGCCTTGGCGAACCTGCAGTATAGCATTTACTGGCTCCTTGCGCATATTTCGCAGCTGCGAGTCACGGATGCCGACGATGTGCGCGCCAATGTCGACAACAAGCAGCTTGCGCTGCCGTTACACGCCGACCTGATTGCACGCTCCGAAGAGATTCCCAAGCAATTTTTGCTCCTTTCTCGCGTCGTGCTCATGACATTGCGCGAGGAATTGCATTTGAAAACGCTGCACTACCTGCACTTGGCCGTGACAGAGGGCACGTATGTAGTCGATGGCTTATCGCACGAGCCCGATTCCCACGTTGTCGCTCTGAATACCGAGCTGAGTGCGTGCAACGAAGTGTACAAAGAAACGCTTTTGCCAGAGCACCAGGCATTTTTATTTGACGGTCTCGACAAGCTCATGGACGCGATGATGGTCAGCGCCGTGACAAGCACCGGCGCAGTCAACCACCACGGCGTGATCAAAATGATACGCAACATTCTTTCCCTCCAGCAAAATTTGAAAAACATTTTGGCTGTGCCCCAAACGGTCGACTTGGAGCGCAGCAAGAGGCTATGGGAAATGGTGTCGCGCGAACCAGAACAGTGGGTCGCGGCGCTTCATCGTACGGGGCCGACGCACTCTTTCGACGAGTACCGCGCCGCGCTCGATTTGTGCCTTGGCCTAGCGCGCAGTCCAGACCAGGGCCAGCCTGGCAAGCCCATGACGCGTCTTCCAAACGCAGGCACCACTGCAGAGCCGGAGACGACGCAGCAGCGGTACAACGAGTATCTGATCGAACTGCACGAAGTGGCAGGTGTGCCCATGTAGAGCTAGTTACTACCGAAACATGTCTAACTCTTCGAGTTTGCGCCCGCGGCTAAGCTCCATATCGCGGCGCGAGAGTGCGCCTTGGCCTTTGTCGTTGCGGCGCATTTTTCCACGCACACCGCCACCCATGCCGATCGGCGCACTGCCGCCCCAGAGGACCTGGAAGGTGGCTTTGACGACGTTCATTGCGTTTGTCGACCCGTAAATAGCCGCATTCAGGTCCGTAAATCCCGCGGCGCGCGCAATGGGATGAATGACATCAGGGACACGCAGACCAAAACCAGCGGGACGGGGGCGTATGACGACTCTCGTCGCGCTCCAATGGCCTTCGACGGTGGTTTCCACCGTGTTGGACCCGCTCTTTGCGCGGTGGACCGCGACAAGGTCCATATTTTTTGCAGCGGCGTGGAACGCTTTTTTGTTTGCGCGGCCCGCATTGGTATCTTTGCCTTCGCCGTAGCCTACAAGCCCGCGGCCGTTTCCAGCCACCACCAGGGCATACCAGCTTGCTACACGGCCTTTTCCAGTCATGTTCACGACGCGTTTAAGTTTAATATTGTACCGATGCAGCGCCTGCACCTCGGGCGCAGTAAGCGGCGTAACCGAGCTCAGATAGCTTTCTGAGTTGACTTCTTCGCCAGCGCCGCCACTCGCGCGCATCACTGCTTGGATGGCAGGGGGAGGCGTGGGAAAGTGCTTGTCCCCGTCATTGTAAACGGCGACACTGCTTCCAAACGGATTCTGCTCGTCTGGATCCTTTCGCATCACATCGCCTTGTGCGCCATCGAGAATTGGATCGTGTTTTTGCAAGAGGCGCGGGAATTGCTCCAAGTCGATGCGCGAGAAGACCAGCGGCAGGGCGCGCTGCATCGCCGATGCGCTCGCTCCGCTGCCTTGCGAAACACTCTCTTTCTCATGCACATGCACAGGTTCGTCCGCCTTGCTGGCTATGAAGCGCACGCCCATTCCACGCAAGTGCGCGCCGCAGCGCCGAGCCACGCGCTGTACGAGCATAAAGAACCAGCGGCGCCGCAGAAACGTCGACTGCGCATCAAGTGCACGTGACTACACCTGCGACATGCCACCGACGATCTTGGCGCGGTCATCTTCACCGGTATCCAGTTCGGCTGCAATGCGCAGAGCGGACGATGGAGTGCCATCGGCGCTTAACCTGGCCGGCTCTGATGAAAAGATGCTAGATACTCTACCGTCTTCTGGCTGGCGTTCACCGCACTCGCCGTTGCCGCATGATCGGCAGCGATTGGGAAGGGGTCACGAGGTTGCGCAACGGTCGCTGAGCCGCTCGTCCATCATGTCTGAGTACTCTGATAGCGTTTCAGGCTCAAGCCACTCGCCCAAGTCTGTGACGGCTGCGTACCCTATGTGTTCTGCGCTGGCAGCGCCATGCTACGCTAACCCAAACTTGGCTATCCCGAGCAACGGTGGGGCGGAAATGCGCGCTTTACCGTCGCCGCCATTTCCGCGCCAGAAAAGGCCTTCTGTGGAATATGCATCGATGCACGAAATTCAAGGAATTTGCGCAGCCCCGCGGCTCCCCTCAAACCAAGGCGCCCTGGGCTCCCAAGGCTCCGCAGGCCCGCGAACGACATTTTCCACCGCGACTGCCGCCGCGAGCGATCGGCGCACGCAGCTGTGCGTGCGAAACTTGCCGTACAGTGTGCGCTGGCAAGATGTAAAGGATTTGTTCCGGCGCGCGGGTACAGTCCTTCGCGCCGATGTGCGCCTTGTGGACAACCGCAGCTGCGGCACAGGCACCGTGCTTTTTGCCACGGAAGCAGATGCGCTGCGTGCGCGCGATACCTTGCACGGCTACAATTGGCAAGGACGCGTCTTGGATGTACAGCTGGAGCGCGATATGATGCCCATGCCCGCCGAGTCGGACGAGAAACGCGTGGCGCACATGCAGTCCCTGCCCGGCCTTGAGACGCTTCCCCTTCCGCCAACCCGCGTGCGAAGATCGAGTCTGCATGTCCAGCCGCTGCGCACAGATGAATGGAATGCGCCAGGCAATGCAGCGCAACCGGGCGGCGCACCCATGCCGTTTCCCGGCCGCGTCCTGTTCATTGGCAATTTGCCGTTCCACTGCCAGTGGCAAGACTTGAAGGATTTGTTTCGCGCCGCTGGAAATATTCAACGCGCTGATGTTGCACTCAACGCCGATGGCCGCAGCCGTGGTTTTGGCACCGTTCTATTTGCCTCGCCGGAGGATGCACAAAACGCTGTACGACTCTACCACGGCTACGAGTACAATGGACGGATCCTCAAGGTCCACTTTGATAGGCTCGCGAATTTTGCAGCGACCCCGGGCGTTGTTCCGACCGATCCTTCGCAGTACACTGCGGCATTTTCCACCAGTGTGCACGCGCAAGGGCCCCCAGAGCGCAATCATTCAGTGCCGGCGATGGGTCATCTCAATTCAGGGTCGGTATGGGGCGCGCCTTTTCCCATGGACCGCGACGCAGCAACGCAGTCTTTTGCGCCGGGTCGTATTAGTCTCCCGCAGCTCTCGTTTCCCGGACAGGGCGCCTTCGGCGCGTCTCTCACGCCGGGCATGCCGGGTTTCACAATGCGCACCGTGTTCGACACGCCGCCGCTATACCCTCAAGCCATGAGCCCCGGACACAGTCCGTTTATCCCGGACACTTCAGTTCCGCCAGATTATCCATCATTTATGAACCCTGCACCGGGTGCGCCGCTGGGGTACATGCCGCCGCTTTCTTTTGGCGCGCAGGACTTGGCGGGTTTTGCGCACTCGTCAGCTCTTCCCTCTACGCCGCATTGGTCGCAGCCCATGCGGTCGCACGCCGCACAGCACGCCAAAGCCAGCGATGAGCCACTGCATGCGACACCGCGCCCGCCCAACCAGGGCACTGGGGACGAACACGGCACTGGCGAATATCCTTTTCCTGTCGTTGGCAACGCTGCGTCAAGAGGCGCTTCGCCCACTCCGCACGACGGGGGCGAAGCGGTGCGTCCGGCAGGTGCCCAGCAGAATACAAAAGAGCTCATGGATGCCATTGCCAAGCTTAGTGTATCGGGCACTGCGCGCGCAAAGCAGTCGAGCCGTGGGGCGTCTGATTCGCGCACTGCCGCCGAACAGGCACTCTGCCGCCTGCGTGAGAATCTGTCGAGTATGGATGGAAAAAAAGATGCTACGGAAGATTAGATACAATGTATCATGACTGACCGTTTTCACTCGTTTCCCGCAGCGTCCCCACGTGTAAGTATCCAGCCATGAACTGTAGCGCGAACTGTGGTGTCTCCCGCATCATTCGGAAACATGGGCTTGTAAATTGTAAGGCAAGACAGATTCACATACCTCAAGTAGCCACTGCCCTATTTTTTGGCATGCATAGCCGCGTTCCGTGGCCAGGGCAAAAAACTGCATGTCTTTTTCCGCCAAGCTGGGCCGGTGGTGACTGAAGAAGACGAGAATTTGCGGGCGCCGCGCAGCGTCCGTCGTGAGGCATTGGTCGCAGGTAGTGAGCAATGCAGCGTGCGCTTGGTGATTGAATATGAGATCGGACATGAGGATTGTGTCGTACTGCTCAGGCGTGTGCTGCAACAATGCGCAGGGGTCCGCACCCCATATGTAGCCCTCAGCACGTGTTGCGCTGCACGCATTCGCGTCGATGTTGGCGTGCAAATTGTTCATCAGGTCTGGGTCGGGATAGTCTGTAGCGATGACGGTACGTGCACCATGCTTTCCGCATGCAATGGACGGCAGTCCCGCTGCTGCGCCAAGCTCGAGGATTGTGCGGTTATAGACAAAGGTATCTGCACGTTCCAGCATGTAATTTGCCATGGTCGGCGCGGCATTCCACAAATAGTGGCCCCACAAAGGGTGACTTCCGACAAGTTGCAGTTTCACATGTGTCCCATCCACAAGCACCTGCTCAATTTCTGTTGGGGGTGGGGATGCGGGTCGAAAGTCGGCAGGCTCCTCAAACAAGGACCACGCCGCTTCCGCTTCCATGCTCGTGAGGCGCGACGCGCATGTTGGCTCCACATTGCCTCGTGGCAAATCCCGGAATGTGCCGATGGGCGAATTCGGTTGCGTAATCTGATTACAGTGTGGAAATCAAATTAGGCGTGCGATCGCAGGGGTGTTGCTTACTCTTGGGCGCCGACGTATTTGATCCCCGCAGGACGGGTGCATTATTTCTGTGTTGATCGTCAGCCTCCGCAATAATAATGTCTGTTGCAGCGGTAAATCCACTGGTTCAGTTGCAAGGAGGGGGGTCGCCACAAGGTGCCACTGAAGAAGTAATCCAGCCTAGCAAGGAATGGGTACTTCCAGCGCGTGGTAAACCCGGCCGCAAGCCAGCAGCAACAGTGCCGCTTACAGTATGTCGCTTTTTTCTACTTACCCTACAGAAACGCAAAGCACAGAACCGTGCTTCGCAGCGCGCTTTTCGCGAGCGCCGCCATGCATATCTGGCCGAGCTCGAAGAAAAGGTAGCCCGGTACGAGGCGCGCGAAATTGATGCCAATGTCCAAATGCAGCGCATTGCACTGCAGTGCCGTGAAGAGGCTGCACATTTGCGGCAAAAGAACGAGGCACTCGGCGCGCGGTGCGAGCATCTCGAAAAACAGCTGCGTGTGCTCAGCACACGATCGTCTTCGGGCACATCGCCACGTACTCCGCACGACTTGCCAGTGAATACGCCCAAATTGGGACTTATCAAGCAAGAGGATCAAGCGCCGCGGCGGCCCTCCGGGATTCGCCACACTTCTGCCTCCCCTGACAATATGCAAGAGACGAGCGAAGATGAGCCATTTGCACCGCTGCTTATGACCCGCGGCGGCTCGGTCGCTGGGGAGAATGTCGATCTTCGATTCGATTGCGGCTTCTGCCCCGATCAGGGATTGTGCGTATGCCGCGGCAAGGCGCGGCTCGATTTTGACGAAGACGGTGGAAACGTGCCGCCCACGCCTGGCGCACCACTTCAAAGTGCAATGCCTGTGCAACCTGGCAGCGCTGCCGTCCCTCTCTCCCGCAATCAGCTGCGCAAGACAAGACTTTGGCCTACACAAGCAGGATCACCTGGCATGACCATGGACATGCCGATGAATGCTGGCTCGCCCATGTCGCCACGGATGTCTGCGCCATGGGCGCCGTCGCCTGCCGGGAGTATGCGACTTGCACCATCGCCCGTGAGTAGTGTACGCCTTGCTGCATCGCCTGGCGGCGCGCGCATGCGGCCCGTCGTGCCCCGCCCCCGCCCACGACTGTGGTCGATCAGCGAGCCAGAGCAGTCGAAACCGACGCAAAGTCCCAGGAACGTGCGCACGCCAATGGGCTATGCAAGTGCTGGCTCGCCCGGATCTGCGCTGCACCAAGACTACTTGGCCACCGAGGACGATCCTGCGCTGCAGGAATTTTATTCCGCTGTATCGCGCAACGTCAAGCATCCTGTCTCGACGCAGCGAAAAGAGTCTGCTGCAAGTCCGCCCATGGCGATGGGCAATCCAGCGTTGGCACCGAGTCTAGGAGCAAAAGAGAGCGTACCGCAAGCGTTTCGACGACTCCGAAACCACCCCAACTTTACCAAGTTTTCCGGTGGCCTTGAGACACTCGCCGATGTTGTCACGCGTGGTGTATCAGAAGAGCAAGGCGCGAGTCGTAAAACGGCTCCTGAGCTGGAAAAGGGGACAGACATAAAAGCACCAAATGGCGCTGCCGTCACAAAAAGTGCTTTGCAAACCGCAGCGCCCTCGGCAGCCGCAATACTTACTGCGCCGACACCCCCGTCGATGTACAGTCTGCGACGCACAGCACATGCGGAGGACGAAGGGATGCACGAACGCCGCAAGCGCATGCGCGTGAATATGAGCGAAATGTATGTGCGCAGCGAAGCCGTATCCGAGGCGCTTAAAATGCTCGATCGCCCCAAGTCCGACGCATTGACGCAGGAAGACGAGGCTCAGAGTGCCGCATCGCCAAGTGCGGCGAGTGTAACTACGCCCTCGTCTCGTCTTCCATGGCCGCGACGCTAATATTGTAGAACTGGTGCTGTCGTACGACGCACGATGATGAAAACGAAACGACGAGGATGAAATACAGCAATGCGATAATTTATGCACCTATAGACGCGAGCGAGCCTTGAAAATGAGGCGCGGGTTCTCGGGCAGGTACACATCTTCCCAGTGCAGCCCGAGGCCATGCTCGGTAATGTTCTCTGGCACGAAACTAAAGTCCCATTCGCGCTGTGAGCCGCCTTGGAGAAAGCTTGTGTTCCCATTGTACGCTTGCACCCACCGCAACTCGTCCTCATTCGCGCCGCAATTTTCGGCCACATACTTGCTTACACTCGCTGTGCCGGCAAGCACTGGATAGGATTTCTGCTCTCCATAGCGCCCGCCACCGAGGAGCATGCGCCCGAGGGCAATAATCGACGCGGCGTGCGAGACAATCAGAACGCGCTCCACTCCAAGCTTTTTGCAGCGCGCATCGATCCGGCGCAGACACTCATACATACGGTGGTGCAAGTCCTCGACTGTCTCTCCAAGGGGATCAGGGTATAACAGGGGGGTCCACGAGGTATCCACTTGAGGAAAAAAATTCGCGACATGCTCGCCGGATGGCGGCGTCCCATGCGCCCCTGTATTTTCCGGCCACACGGGGGCAAACCATTCCGCGAGGCCCGGCTCAATCACTAACGGGCATTCAACCCCTTCTACAACCGGAATCGCTGTGCGGACACAGCGGGTATACGGAGAGCTGACCACAAGCTGCGGCTGCTCGTTTTTCGGGAGGCTACGGAAAAATGCACCGAGCTCTTTAATCTGCGCCTCGCCCACGGCAGTCAGGGGCGGATCACGCGGTAGATTTCTCTCGCTGTTCAGTAGCGAGGACGACATTCGATGGCCATGACGCGCCGCGTAGACAACACGTAGCATTGCGAGAAGGGTCGCGTAAGCCGGCGGCCCCCGCCGCCGAAGGCCACGTGGTGTTGCAGACACTGCGGGGACGCTCGGCGCGCCTCGGCGCTTCTCCAATTTCACGATGAACGCACTTCCTGCCCACCTGGCAAGTTTCCTTACAAAGAATGTACACATGAACAAGGAGCCATGGGTTACTTTGACATTTGCACAATCGAAAGACGGCAAGATTGCGGGCCCGAACCGCCAACCACTGCGGTTGAGTGGAGACGAAACGATGGCCATGACGCACGAGTACGTTGCATTCCTTATTTACCCAGATTGCGTGCGCGCCACGACGCGATTTTGATTGGTAGTGGCACACTGCTTATGGATGATCCAAAGTTAAATGGTGCGCCACCTCTCCCAACTCACACCAGTACGCCTCGTTCCGTCAGAGCGCTCGCCGCGCCCGGTCGTCCTTGACTTGAACTTGCGCACGCCCCCCACCGCACGACTGCTTACCCATGCAAATGATAGCTCTGGGGTTAAGCCGCTTGTGTTCACCGCGCATCCCATGCATGCGTCGGAGCTGACCGAGTGGGGGTTGCGGCGCCATAATCTTGAGCGGGCCGGAGCACAAATTCGACTGCTGGAGTCAGATGAGCACGGCGTGTTTACCTGGGAGACAATTTTTAACCAGCTTAGGCAGGAGGAAATTACGTCTGTAATGATCGAGGGCGGCGCGAACGTGATTGACTCGTGCCTTGCTGCGCACAGCAAGACGCCGTTCCTGAATGCTGTCATTGTCACAGTCGCGCCTGCAAAAGTGGGCCATGACGGCTATGGATACACGACGCCATTGCCATTGCAAGGCGGCGAGAAGAGCGGGCTGTATTTTGCGGAAGCGCTTGAGGTTGGGCCGGATACAGTGGTTGCAATGCATCCGTAACATGTTGACTACTACTCTTCCGATGTCAAAATACTAGCTACCATAGCAGATGCATCGTTCAAGCGTGCGCGCTGCTCAAATACGCGATGTGAGAGTGTACGTACAGCCTCGGCATCCGGGCATGGCGCGCCAAGCGGCATGCCGGCCAAGCCCGTACTTGCTAGAAAAGTTTGCACAACATTTAATTGCGCATCCAGTCGTTCTAGTGATGCGCTCGCCATATCCCCGTCAGCAGGGTTCGCTAGCGTATAGGTGCTGTCGTGAGCAAGGCTGTATACGTACATGCGCTCGAAAAAAGCATCGCCGGCGCGTGCGAGTGCGGGGAGAATATTCGTTTCCAAAGTCGTCAAGTTTGTATGCAGCAACGCAAGCGTCTCGCCTTGCCCCGCGCCCTGCTCTATTTGCGCGTCTTTTACAGGCTCGGCGCTCAGCCCCGACTCAGGCATGTGCACAGCGCAGCGCGAGAGAGTTCTCGCTCGGGCGCCCGCAGCGCTGCTGACTAAACAGGCGTTGTTGGCGCGCGGCGCTGCTGGCGGTTGCCATGCCGCGAACCGAGGACGACGAGGCGCCGTCGGTGCCGGCGCTGCCGGACTTGCGCACGGAGCAGTTTTTCTTGAGTCTTGCGCGAAAGGATGTGCACATTCCTGAGGTGGCCGTGGAGGAGATGCATAAGCACACGCATACGAATAATGCGACCCCATGGGATAAGGCCACGGGTGTTTCCACGTACGTACTAAAGCCATGCTCACGCCAGCCTCCCAATGGTATACTCGGTTTTGATGGATCAATTTTTTTCACCGCTATGGCAAGGTGTATTGTGGGGACTAGGTGGCGTTGCGTTGGCACATGCGCGGCAAATGTATACAATCGCGAAAGCAAGCCGCATGCGTTCGCCGGCCGCGCGTGCCATCACAATTGGCAAAGGAGCTGAGGAGACCGCTCCGATGCATAGCTGGTTTTCGAATTGGGTTGCATGGCTGGGTCTTTCACGCTTGCTCTTATGATACCCACTATAGTTGTTTTTATGACTGCGTTTCCTGCTTCACCGCCTCGGTACATTCCCACAGTGCACGCAGCTTGGGCGTACACGCCGCAGCAACCTCATCGTCTGATTTTTGACTGTATTGCGAGACACACATGTCGTACGCGCGAATCAGCGGGCCGCAGCGCTCCTTGACCGTTTGCAGCATCGGCACGGCGCGCGCTGCACACTGCGAAAGTGCGCGCTGCGGCTCTACACACTTGGAGGCGTCGCCTTTATTTGCGACAATACATCGCTCGAACGTCGCTACTGTTAATGTGCCGTGCACGTACCGAGCTCTGTGCCACAGTTGCGCCCCACTGCCTCCATCGTGTTCTCCATGGCGGGTAAAAGCGACGCGGAAAATGCGCAAGCGCATTGTGGAGGTCAGTGGTCGTCTGTGCACTGCATCATGCCCAGCATTTCCAGTGCGCCCGTGCGGCGCCGCATCGTTGGTACATCGCTCAAAATGTACTTTGACTACTGTAAGACGCTTGAATATGTACAAGATGTTGTTAGTCTTGCTGCAGAATATTCCGAATGGCCCCTGCTTGATGCAGACGGGGAGCAGTCCCTGGATATGTTTGTTATCCCCGACTTTGTCTCAATCGTGCCCATACAATCTATCTTGCATGCTTCGACGACGCGCTTCTGGGTAGGCGCACAAGATACATTTGATGTGGATACAGGGCCGTACACGGGCGAGGTATCGCCCGTGACCTTGTCCCAAGCAGGTTGTGCGTTGGTCGAAATTGGCCACGCGGAGCGGCGACGCCAGTTTGGCGAGACGGACGAATGGGTGGCGCAGAAAGCAGGAGCAATCGTACGGAATAACATGATTCCACTGGTTTGCGTGGGAGAACTCACCAAGGACGATGTGCGAGCCGCTGTCTCGGAATGCTGGCAACAACTGTGCGGCGTGTTTGACGCAGTGCCTGATTCAGCGGACGTGATTGTTGCATACGAGCCGGTATGGGCGATTGGCATGAAAAAGCCTGCGGGTGCCGAGCATATTGTTACAGTCGCACAAGCGCTTCGACAGCGCTGCCTTGCAGAGCGCCCTCAGCGAAGCGATGCTTCGTTGCGTATCGTATATGGTGGCTCTGCCAAGCCAGGCCTCTATGAACACATTTACCACGCCGTCGATGGACTATTTCTCGGAAGGTTTGCACACGACCCTGCCATGTTTCTCAAAGCGGCACAAGAAGTCTACGCCGCTGGCCGCGGATCTGTGTAAGGCAAGAGCGTTGAACGGTACGCAGTATGCATGCGCTGCAAGCGACGAAACATACCCGCGTAATCGCGCAACATACTTGGGCCACCTTCCGCACAAGGCTGCTGCAATTGGTGCCAAAGCTCGTAGAATGCGAGTATTTCTTGGGTCACACTCGCAATGAGTGGGAGCGAGACATTGAGGCCTGCGAGGAACGCCAAAATGTTCTTACGCGCATTGTCGCCCTCTGGTATCTGCACGTCTTTTCTTTCCAAGCTCGCGTGGATGCACGCCGCTCCTGCAGGGAACAATACCAGTGCCACGTATACGCACGCGACAGCGAGCACGTAGGGTGGGTACCGTAGGGGCAGATCCATACAATACAAATCATTCGCCACAAACCAAGCCATTTGCAGCAGCTGGTTCTCCCGCTCCAGGTCAGGCTTCTCGTCCACGAGCGCAAGCCCGGGCACAGGTGTCGATGGTGATGGCACACGCGGAATCTGGACTGGGTCCGCTGCTGGCTGCATTACCTCGATCACGGCACTGCATGCATCGCATAGTGTTTCTAAAATATGATAGGGATGGAACACAATCAGATCAAATTCGAGCTCTTCCATAAGAAAGAACTCCATCTCGGCCACCATGGGCACACTGTTGGGCAATTCCTTGTATCCCATCTCGGAAAACATCTTGGACGCTTCCGCACACAATGTCTTAATGCGCACGGTCGCTTCTTCAACCTTTGCTGCGAGATAGACACAGGTCGTTAGCACAAGAAACGGATCTGTGCCTGCATACGTATTCTTGCTGTAAAATCGCTGAAAATAAACACTTGCGGTGGATACCACACGCTGCCGTAAATTGAGACGTTTCGATAACATCGCGATCACTGCGATCAGTACAAACGCGGCAACGCACAATGAATGCACCAGGTCGACACGGCCGCCAGCTCGTGGGAGTCGGCGAATCGGCAGTCCATGTCGCGCATAGCTTCCAATGTCGAGCGGTCGAGAAGCCATGTATTGCTGCATAAGCAAGGCTTGCATCACGTACCATTGTGTGGAGTGCCAGTAATTGGCCGCCATGGCGGCGCGTGAAGCGAAGGGGTCTCGACGCGGAGAATGAGGTCGCGAGTGGAGGTGCACACGCAGCTTGTCTTATGCATGCCCAAGAAACGCGGCCTAGGCGAAGGACAGGGCCCCCTGTCGGCCTTTTTGGGGATTGCACGGCGAGCTAAGCGTGCCGCATCTCCGGATTATGCTGAGGAGGAGGAGCAACAACTACAAGCTGCACTCACTGCGAGCTTGGAAGAAGTTGTGCATGTTGCCTGTCCTTTATGCAATGTGGCGTTTGCCGCCGAAATGATCGAGAGTCACGCTTCAAGGTGCGTTGGTCTTGCATCGATTACCGAAAAAGTGCAGGACGGAAATGCAAATGAAGGAGATGTAAATATAACCAAGAAGGATGCACTCGTCCCCGTACGGGAAGCTTCACTTTTTGACAGTCACAATGCAACAACGAACAAGCGCGCTACGAAACACACACCTGGTGAAAAAAATGCACAGGATGCGCTTGACCGCAAACAAAGCTCGAAGAAAAGCACCTTTGTAAAAAAACCACCGCGCAAAGTACCATTTTATAAGGTGCTCGAGGGAATGCCGTTGGCAGTCGACGCTTTCAATTATGGGCAAATTGGTGGGTGTAAAGGCTACTTTCTCACTCATTTTCACTCGGATCACTACGGTGGCCTTTCTTCCAGATGGGAGCATGGCCCAATATACTGTAGTGCTTCCACGGCTCGACTTGTGTGCAAACGACTCGGCGTCGATACGAAATGGGTTCATACCCTCCCGATGGATGCGCCATTTTTGATCCCAGACTCGGGCGGAGTCCAAGTAACGTGCATTGATGCAAATCATTGTCCGGGAGCGTGCATTATGTTATTCGAGGGACACCTAACCGCTCATATTCTGCCCCATGTGTACAAAAATCAGCATATCGGCTCAGCCCAGCGATTTCGCTATTTGCATTGCGGCGATTTTCGCGCGTGCCCACACCATGTCCGACACTCTGCAGTGCAAGGTGGTATAGATCTTATTTACTTGGACACTACCTACCTGCAAGCGAGCCACTGCTTTCCTGCGCAGCCGCATGTGATCGACGCATGTGTAGGAAAAGTGCAAAGTTTCTACTCGTTGTGCGCACCACAGCCTGCTGCGCCGCTTCTTTCGTGGCTAGGGAGGGGACCTGCACGGTCCAGTACAAAAGAAGAAATGCTCGTCCTTGTCGGCACGTACTCGATTGGAAAGGAAAAGTTGGTCAAGGCCTTGGCTCGTACGTTGGATACCATGATATTCTGCACCAATGCGCGCCAATACGACACATATGCGCAGCTCGACGATGCAGAATTACAGCGCTTGCTAACTCGGGATCCTTTACAAGCCAGGGTTCACGTCACTTCGCTGTTCTCCATATCCTATGCTGGTTTGCAGGCGTGGACAAAATCATTGCAGGATCGTGGCATGGCGATTGCTCGCACTGTCGGCTTCAGGCCCACGGGATGGTCCTATCGCAGTGGGAGGTCCAATGCAGATCCCACAATGCCCGTTGCGAAGCTCCTCGCGGAGGCCTTGCCATCCACAATAACACCAGAGTCCCTAGCGCCTACACGAGACAGTACGGATGCCATTCAACTATTCAGTGTACCCTATTCAGAGCATTCCAGCTTTTACGAGCTGATGGCCTTTTGCCTTTCTGTTTCGCACAAGCGCATTATACCCACCGTCAACGTCGGCAGCGAAGCTAGCCGCAACGGTATGCGACGCTGGCTATCTGCATGGACAGAGGCGCAAAAAAAGAAGCCTTTGGTTTACCCGCGTTCGCCATTGTATTGGTAGCTACTTAGACAGAAAGCTCGGCCCGAAGTGAAGACTTGAGTGCATCCTGGTACGGCGCCAGTGCGGGTTGCACCCACTTCAGCAGGAATTTGTCTACCTGCTCGGGCGCACGGCCAACGAAACTCGATGGTTCGAGCAGCTCGTCGAGGCGCGGCACGATAGGTGCAAAGTAGGGGTCCTTGCGGACGCGGTCAATTAAATCGTTCTCGCCGCCTTCTTCCTTGACCACACGTGCTGCTTGGTGCGAAAGAACACGTATGTGTTCGTGGCACTTTTGGCGGTCGCCGCCGTCGCGGACCATGGCCATGATAATGTTTTCTGTGGCCATGAACGGCAACTCGGCATTAATGTGGCGCTTGATAATCGCAGGGTAGACTACAAGCCCTTCCGAGATATTTTGCAGCACTGTGAGGATTACATCTGCTGTCAAGAATGCCTCGGGGATAGACAAGCGACGGTTCGCACTGTCATCCAACGTCCGTTCCATCCACTGGCCGCCAGCGGTCTCGCGCGCATTGTTCAGCGTGTTGCCTAGCCATCGAGCCAAAGCGCATACACGCTCACTGCGCATCGGATTGCGCTTGTACGCCATGGCGCTAGAACCAATCTGGTCCTTTTCAAACGGTTCCTCGATCTCCTTCAAGTGGCACAAGAGGCGGATGTCGGTGCCGATCTTGAGCGCAGTCGCGGAGAAGGATGCAAGCGAGGAAAGAACGTCAATATCGATCTTGCGCGAATACGTTTGGCCCGTGACGGGCATGGCGTACGGGAAGTCGAACAAACTCGTCACGCGGTCGTCCAGCTGTTCGACCTTGTCGTGGTCGCCATCGAAAAGCTGCAAGAAGCTAGCCTGCGTACCAGTGGTACCTTTCACGCCGCGGAACCCAAGATCGTTTCGCGCACGCTGCATATTCCGCAGGTCCCACAACAACTCCTGAATCCAAAGCGTGGCGCGTTTGCCGACCGTGGTGAGTTGGGCGGGCTGCATGTGCGTGAAGCCAAGCGTTGGCAAAGCACGGTACTTTTCCGCAAACACAGCGAGGCGCTCAATAACAACTGCAAGCTTCGGCAACAAAATATCCAGCGCCTTGCGCAGAAAAATGAGGTCTGCATTGTCCGTGACATAGCACGATGTAGCACCGAGGTGGATAAACGGTGCAGCGGCAGGCGCGACTTCACCAAAGACGTGCACATGTGCCATGACATCATGGCGCCTGCGCTTCTCTTCTTCTGCGGCAAGCTTCATTTGACGCTCATCCAGTTTCTGGCGTTAGTAGCTGTGAGGTGCGTACCAAGTTTGCACGCATTTGCTCAATTGCCTCGTCGGGGATGGACAGGCCGAGTTCCTTCTCGGCGATCGCCAGATTAAGCCAAAGCTCACGCCATGTGCCAAAGCGGGTGGCGTTCGAGAAAAGCGAAGACATCTCTTTGCTTGCATACCTGCTGGAGAGCGGGGATTGCCAAGTCTCAAAAGACGACATGGTGGTGTGTGCGAGTCTGCAAAATATTACATGCACACGTGATTTTGGACGCCGGCTCGGCCCCCGTTTTTCTTCCCATCGACATGCACTGCATGGGATAGCGCAAAAGTAAGTTGTAGCCCACTTTTATTCTATGATGAGCAACATGTACCAAGCTCTAGAGTTACTCTGCATTTAATTATGGAGACAAAGTCTACATTACCAGTTTCAGCCTTGTCTGATCCCTCTTTTTTGTGTTTGAACATGCGCTAACGCTACAGATAAATGTACGTGTCAATCCATCACGACCAAAGGATGAAATATTTCCGATGGGCGGACCTACGTGTATGCATCCTGGCGCGAGTCAGCCGTGACTAGTGTACAAAAAGTCAATACGGTCGTGGTGCATACCGCTGAGGATTCATCGGGTGCTGATCTCACTCTCTCATGAATACATACTAATTGGCAGCATGCCCGACTCTCCTGCTTTGTCTGATCCCGGTACTTGCACTGTGCAGCTAACGTCGGATGCATTGATCGACGAGTTCAAGCGACAAGGCCACTTTGATCAAGCACGCAAACAATTGTTTCAAAACTTTCAGCAAAGTGCGCATCATGCCGCATTTTTAGAGCAGTCAGAGGCGTGTATGATGCAGTACGTTGATAAAGAGGCTGATCGCCTTGTATACCGCGACGCGCGGCTTCGGCACGGTGAATTGATGCGCGCATTGGAGCAGTTGCCGCTTTTTACCGAGCTCGTGGAATCCTTGTCAAAGCAAACGCACGACATGGGCACGGATGTGCCCAAGGAGGCGATGCTTGGTGCGCAGGGCCAGATTGCACAGCAGATGCGCTCGCAGCTTGCGCAAATGATTTTTGCACAGTCTTCCGGAAACGAACAGGTACCATCGAACGACCTTACATAGAATGCTCAAGATACCCTACAACTTGTTTTTCTCTTCGCTGTCGCGGCTATGGTCAGAAAGACAGGAACATACAATTGCAAAGATACAGAATTGACGCAATGACGCTCGTCGGACGGTGTAGAAAAACCTTCACCATAAAAGACATGTCCCAAATGCCCGTCGCAGTTTGAGCATGTAATTTCAGTGCGTTTCTGGTGTTAGTATGTGTGGCATACATACCATGCCAAACGACACGTCATCGTGTCGCTTGATAGCGCCGGGGATGGCATCAAAGAAGGCCGGCCATCCACAGCCACTATCGAACTTTGTCGTGCTTTTGTAGAGTGGCGCATCACAGCCGACACAGTTGTACACTCCGTCTTCGTAAAACTTGTTGTACTTGCCCGTACCGGCCATTTCAGTTCCTTTCTCGCGCAAGATGCGAAACTGGGGTCAATTTCGCAGCAGTTCATACCTGCTCGGGGCTCAGCACCGCGCGCCACTCGGACTCCTGCGTCGAAGAATTGTTCTGCATATGAAAGCGTGCACTCGAAAAGAAACGTCGTATCGGTGAAGATGCGATGCGTCCGATCCAAGAAGTGGACATACAGTGGGAACGTTTCAAACGTGCACGCGACGTAATTTAACCACGTGGAAACATTTATATGGCTGAGTGGCTATAGGGAAGGTGTATCTACGCAATGCGAGCATGCGGAGGACGCTAGTGGCTCTCAGGAGCTAATCATGAGTAAAATTCTTGATCTCCTCTTGCGCCTTCTTTTCTGCCGTATCGGCATCGTTCGGCTCATTGGTTGCCACAGGTTGTTTCGCAAGTGGATTGTCGTGGCCTGTGTTACGCTTGAAGTTTTCCAGGTTCTGCTCATATTTCCTACGCGTCAGAGCCTACGATGCTAAACTTACGCTTTCAAATTTTGCGTCTGCGATTGCAGCACACGCATCATCTCAGGATTTTCAAACGTCATTTGCTTGTCGGTCATGGTGGCAATATAACCGTGACAGGTACAGAAAACCCCACTTGGCTCGGGCACATGTGGAGGTGCGTTCGGGCCCACGCGCCTGTGGCGTTGTAGCACGACTACGATGGCGTGGCGGATGCACGAGGCAGCATACCTGCTATGTTTATTAGTATGCAGTCTGCTGCTCTCGGAAGTATTAGCCGCAGAATCCAACGTCTCAAAATCTAGGCCTAACAGTTTTGAAAAAATACGCATGGATGATATTCATGTGCTCACATTTTACGACGATCGCACGACAACGGGGCGCAGATTGAAACCCATTCCACAGCTTACATGTGAGGGGAAATTGTGTAACTTATTTACGCCGCGCGTTGCTCAATGTGAGCATCGCGGCGACGGTCAATGGAAGGTAGGTAATGTGATGCGACTGACAAAAGTGTGATGCAGAAATGCCCATGTGGGCGCGTCTAGGCGTCGTACAAGTCTCTTGCGAAGCTTGGAGTGGTCCTGGCGACCCTTATGTATTGCGAGGCTCTTGTGGCTTGCGATATGAACTGCTTCCTGCAATAGGCCGACCCGATGGTACCGCTTTGCGCACTTTGTCCACAATATTTTTCTGGGCCATCTTTCTATGTATTGCATGCTCACTACTGTACTCCATGTATGAGTCATGCAATGAGCGTGACGGGCCGGTCGATGCACCGCCGCCATATCCTGGCGAGCGTACACATGCGCAACGAACTCTGTCTCCTAAGCAGGGTATTGGGGGCCTTCTCAGTGGCCTAGGCCTGGGGATGCTTGTCCAAAGAATGTTTGGGCGGAGTCGTAATCGCGACCCTATGGCACACCCTAGGCCCTATGAAAACCCCGGATATGGCTATATGTATCGCGATAATGAGCCTTGGCGCGCATTGCCTGGCACTATACCTTTTTCTTCTACTCACCATAGTACCGGATTTGGAGACACGAGTAATCGTTAGGACATCGCACACGTAGAAATCTATTTCTTCGCAATGCAGCATCCTAAACCTCCACACGTACGCGCGGTTCTCTCTCGACTCCACCTGTTTCACCATGCGTGTACACCGGTACGCTGGGCACGTTTTGGCATTTGCAAGTGCGCTAATGCAGTATAGCTATGCATTAAGCACTTTTGCAATACCCTATGATATACTTGCGCTGCCCACGTATGATGTATTGTTCGAAAAAAACCATACGGTGACGAAGTCAGACGCACTTGGCTTAATACATGAAGCGCGCGCGCATGACGGCACAGAATCGGAATGGGGTACCAGAGGAAAATATGAATTATTCCGTGTTACTCCTACTGAATCCTATGTGTGCCAAATCCCAAACGTCCCGAAAATTGTAAACGTCACTAAACAGGCGCTTGGCCCGGAAGAAAAGGAGGCAACGCTCGTGGAAGCATTACAGACTTTGCAAGAGCTTGAAGGCAAATGCCTTGCTACACAAAGGGGATATTTTATGTATCAATTCTGCTATGGTAATATTGTCCGTCAGCTGCCGACAAACCAATTTATGGAACTGTTACAAATTTCAACGGTGCAGTCTCGAGAAAGCATGGACAACCCTACAAACGATAATTACATACTTGGGCTATGGCACTTAAGTCTGCAGGGCACAGAGGGGGAAAATGAGCGTGGATCGGAGCTGGTTACGGCGCCCGGCGTGCAGAATGCAAACATGGTCGACTCCAAGACGCTGTTCCACGGCGAGAAGCTCTATCTCTCGCAGGTGTGGCGTGATGGCTCTACTTGTGATTTAAACGGATTGCCACGAACTGTCGAAGTGCAATACTTCTGTTCTCCTGACGGTTCGCACAATATTGCATCAATTTCCGAAGTGCTTACATGCAATTATGTCTTGGTCGTGCATGTCCCTTCTCTTTGCAATGTCGCTGCATTCCGCGATATACAGACTGAAGATGTGAATATTATCAAGTGTCGTCTAATCGTCCCAGACGATCCCGTGGAGCGCGATACATACTTGGCAAATGCGCATGCAAGCAAAAAGTCTCACTACCACCCTGCCGAAATTGACCCTGAATTTGTGTTTGCTACGCCAGATCAAGAACTGGAGCAAATGGAACTGCACGCAGATAGCACCACGGGCAAAGACACTTTGGAGCAGCAATCGTCCGACACTGTGAATGACCAATTGTTGCCTCTCGAGCTTGACGCGGAGCACCTACGGGATATTTTGAAGTCGATGGTGGAAGAGAGTAGGAGCGGTACGCACACGGCGTCGTCGGCTACTTTATCTATGACCGCATTGAGCGATGCACCCGACACAAAAGATACACCGGCTCCTTCATACCATGACGATCTATAGCGCTTGTGCAATATATTTTTTAATTAGTCCTCTGGCCCGTGCGTGCACTGCAACTGACTTTCCCCCAATATGGCATGGCGCTGTTCTGGCCGGTCCAATGCAGACTTGATCAAAAATATGCAGAATGCGGGCTTGATCAAATCGCAGCGCGTTGCAGAGGTACGTATATTTACCCAAGTGTTCACCAGCTAGGCGATGCAGAAAGTGGATCGTGCAAATTATGTGCTTCCGCAATTTCGGTCTGACGCGTATAACGATTCGCCACAGTCCATTGGGTTCAATGTAACAATCTCTGCACCACATATGCATGCACATGCTGCGGAGCTTTTGTTACCGTATCTGCTGCCAGAGAGTTCGGTATTGGATATTGGGTCTGGTTCGGGCTATTTGCTTTCTGTGCTGCACCACTTGACAAAATCCAATGCTCGTGCCGGGCATGTTGTTGGAGTAGAGCACATCCCTGAGCTGGCGATGATTAGTATGAGTAATATTCGCTCCGATGGTCTGGCGGAAGAGCTTGACTCGAACCGTATTGTTGTCGCGGAAACCGACGGTCGGATGGGTACGCTGTCCACGGTGCGCTTTGCTAACTATGCAGGCGAACCAAGATTTGCGCCATACAGTGCTATTCATGTTGGTGCGGCGGCTACGGAAATTCCTGAGATGCTGGTCGAGCAATTAGATCAGCCTGGCCGGCTTATCATACCTGTCGACAACAATAGTGGCTCGTACCAGTACGTGGAGATATGCTGCAGCTTATCGACAGGTCGCTATGGCAAGTGGACAAAGATGTGGACGGGGCTGTGCAGCGCAAGAAGTTGTTCAATGTGATGGTATGTTTGCTGGTAGCCGTCTTACAATCTAGTATGTTCCGTTGACCAACCTTGCGCAACAGCTGGAGTCGTAGTTTTCCCCGTGTGGAGTATTCACGCAAATTTACTAGTAGGCACTGTACATCATCGCGTCGCGCCTTCTTTGTAGACTGTGTACGGCGCATGGATACTGGACAGCACATCCCTCTCTCGGTCCGCTTAGATGTCACTCAAGCATCCACATCACGCACACCTAAAGTGACTGCACATGTGATGCCATTTTCTGTCGAATACACAGGCCCTGCCCCTGTCGACACATACTTTCTTCTTCGTTCGCCCGCAAATGGCGAGCCAGTGGATGCTAATACCGCAACAGAGGCTGTATCTGCATTTCGTGGGAGGAAAATGCATGGAAGTCGATTCGCATTACCCACTTCGTACAATGCAGCTTTGTTTCGTATGCAAGAAGAAGTTTTCCCTTTGGAATCGGAAAACAAGGTCACACACAAGCCAGGGCGCCCGAAGGTATCAGTATCGAACAGCATTGCACCCCCACAGCCTGTTCATGGCGCTCGGTTTTTGTTGGACGAGGATGAAGAGGAAGAAACAATGGATGCATTCACGTTTGAGACAGGGCACGACACCCCGACAGATTTGCATGAGGCAAATGACTTGTCCATCAACACATCCGAGCCGGAACGAGCCTATGCGAGACATTGTTTGAAACCAAAAGTTTATGCGGGCAAGTCTATTTGGATCTGGGGCCCTGATGGGCCTATCGACGCCGGCGATGACGTTTATATGCGTACATGCAGAGAATGGATTTCTGCAATTGCACCAGCAGTACGTATTTCCATGGCAAACGACTAACAGTTAGTTACATGATACCGATTTGTAGTTAGAAGCATATATTGAGTCGTAGCAATCGAAATTCATAAAGTCGAAACTATAATATTAATGCAGCGTTTCTTAAAAAACGCAAATAATGAACGGTGTGAGGACGCACAAAGTTTAGTAGTCACCACTGCCGTAGCCGCCCGAGCCCGAGTTGCCGCCGTAGCCGCCAGAGCCAGAGTTGCCGCCGTAGCCGCCAGAAGCAGAGTTACCACCGTAGCCGCCAGAAGCAGAGTTGCCGCCGTAGCCGCCGGAAGCAGAGTTGCCGCCGTAGCCGCCAGAGGCAGAGTTGCCGCCGTAGCCGCCAGAGGCAGAGTTGCCGCCGTAGCCGCCAGAGGCAGAGTTGCCGCCGTAGCCACCAGAGCCAGAGTTGCCGTAACTGTCATTGCCGCCGCCATAGCCGCCAGAAGCAGAGTTGCCGTAGCTATCATTGCCGCCACCCAAGCCGCCAGAGCTCGAGTTGTTGCCGTAGCCGCCAGAGCTTGAGTTGTTGCTACCACCAAAACCGCTCGAGCTGTTTCCATGGTGCCGTCCACCACCGCTACCAAACGAGTCGGAGCCAGAGTTGCCGCCATAGCCACCAGAGCCAGAGTTGCCGTAACTGTCATTGCCGCCGCCATAGCCGCCAGAAGCAGAGTTGCCGTAGCTACCATTACCGCCACCCAAGCCGCCAGAGCTCGAGTTGTTGCCGTAGCCGCCAGAGCTCGAGTTGTTGCCGTAGCCGCCAGAGCTCGAATTGTTGCCGTAGCCTCCAGAGCTCGAGTTGTTGCCGTAGCCGCCAGAGCTCGAGTTGTTGCCGTAGCCTCCAGAGCTCGAGTTGTTGCCGTAGCCGCCAGAGCTCGAGTTGTTGCCGTAGCCTTCAGAGCTCGAATTGTTGCCGTAGCCGCCAGAGCTCGAGTTGTTGCCGTAGCCGCCCGAACTAGAATTGCCGTAGGAGTTATTGCCATCGCCAAAGCCACCAGAGCCCGTGTTGCTGCTACCGTAGGAGTCGTTGCCGCCGTGCTGGCCGCCGCCAGTGACTTTTTCAGAGACCTTGTTCATGAGGTTCTGGGCAAGACCGCCGCCCTGGCCGCCCTGGCCACCTTGGTTACCGCCACCAGTGATGTTGTTCAAAAAGTTCATAATGATTGTTGGGTTTGATCTTGCTATGTTACTCTATTTTATATGTTCACAGCGTCCCGTGCGAGTAGTTACAATGCGCCAGCGCAGCTTTTGCATTGCTTGCGCTCGGGCCTTTATTATGTAATAATGCCTTAGAGCACAGCCCAACAGACGCTTTGTCCAACAGGGCCGGGTATTCCCCGCACGGGCTAAGGCACATATGGGGCAATGACGCAATTGATCCTATTAAATCAAACGCTCGTGGGTCAAGCTACATTATATGCGCCTCGCCTGTCGCCTGGCTTGGATTTATGGTAGCGAGGTCAATCGTGTCAGAACCACATCCGCAGTCATAAGTAGAATCGAGATCAGTGCAATTGAACTGGGAATGACCTAGGCGTTTGTTCACGGCATTGTGTGCATTGCACAGCCAAATTGCCGCATTTTTACGTGAGCCAGCCTGCGGCGGCAGCTCGATGAGGAGTTGTTGGAAATGCGTAGCACAATCACCACACGGGTATAACAAGGAAAAGAGTCGGAAGAACTCGCGCAAATCCTGAGATTGTTGCTCGGTGGGCTTATCTGGGAATCGCAGTGTCATGGTGTGTAAAAAATGCCATGTAGCACGTCCAAGCTCAGCCCTGTCGTTAGTCTGATTGTATTACAACATACTTGGCAGTTTCGTTCGCCATCTTAGGTGCATAAGCACCATTTACAATCGGCTCGCTGTTTGCATCGTCGACAGGCCTCGCCGCTTGGCTGGGGTGCGGTACGATATGCTGCGTTATATCGTCTTCTTTTACGCCGGAATGAAGCATTTTCGCACCTGCATTCCACCAATCCATGAAACCACTAACAGTATCTGGGTTCTTGTGGCCTTGTTCTACCTGTGCAGGTTTTTTTCCGAAAAAAAACGAAGCTTCAGAAAGCCATTCCCCGGTAGTAGGGTTATGAACAAATGAGTCTTGCTTTTGCGAGAGGTATACATAAGCAGGCACAATCAACAGAAGCACTGCCAGTACTAAAAGCCGTAAGAACCTGTACGCCATTGCGTTGAATGCGAAGGCGCACTGTGGCGGAACACTATTTTAGCCACGTGGCAAATGAATGCCGTCGGCTGAACACGATGGAGCGTGCGTACGACTGCGTGCAGGCTAGTGTACACGAACGTTTTAGTATTGCTTAATTCTAGCGTACAAGGGTATGGTTTTTAAATGCGTGTGCATGCCAGCAAGTATCGCAACGGTGCGGGGTGGGGGTACCGACGTACAGTGGCCTGATTCACGGGGTACGGCGCTATGTGGAGGTAAAGCGCCATAGTTTGGCGATGCACGTGGAGAAAACCGCAGCTCCGGCCTCTCGCATCTCTGCTTCGCCGATGACCACACCAATTACACATCCACCGAACGGAGCAGCGCACAAGGCTGCTACTGCTGAGTCACTTGAAAAGGCTCGCGCTGAATCGGGAAATGCGTATTTGCCGACTGTGTTCAACCCGGCCACGATTGTCTCCAAAGGCCCACTTCGTGTTGCCAAAGACCGGGTTGTAGCTGCCAAATCGCCCGATGGTGAACCTGGCTTCAACTTATATTACGAGCAACACGGTACCGGACCGAACAGAATCATTTTTCTGATGGGCCTGAACAATTCGTGCTTTGGATGGTTGAGCCAGGTCGAGGAGTTTGGCGCAGACCCGAACTACTCGGTTGTAGTGATGGACAACCGCGGCTACGGCAACTCAGACGCACCCAGTACGAGATACAAAACGACGGATTTTGCATTGGATGTCTTTGAAGTGCTCGACCATATCGGATGGACCGAGGAACGCAGCGTGAACCTGGCCGGTGTATCGATGGGTGGCATGATGGCGCTTGAAGTAGCGCGTATGCAACCTAAGAGGTTCAAGAGCCTTTTGTTGCTGAGCACCACTTCAGGCCACAGCTTTAATCTCCCGCCAATTCGCGGCCTAGGCGCAATTTCGCAAGGAATGATGCAGGCGATATTGGGTATCGCGACTCCGGAACGCCGTGTAGATAAGATGATTGAGCTGCTTTTCCCCGAGGACTGGCTCAATGCTCCGAGCGCAAGCGATGCCACAGGAAAGCGCACCAATGGCGAAGTGACCAAGGAGACTTTTTACTGGCGCATTGCGTTTACGCGCCGCCCGAAACTGCAGGGCGCAATGTCACAGATTATGGCTGCACTTACGCACAATGTGAGCGACGAACACTTGAAGCACATTGACGAGAATATCCCGCGTGTACGGATCATTACGGGCGATTGGGACAACCTTGTGCGTCCGTCCAACTCTGCGCATATGGCCAAGGTGATGTCCCATGCGGACTATCAGGTGTGGCCAGGTGGCGGACATGCATTGCATGTTCAATATCCTGAACGCTTTAACAAGATGCTTCGCGAATTTACGCAATAAAGTAGCATACGTAGGCAGAATGGCTCGGGCGCTGCCGCCGCAACTGGACTCCACATACTTTTTTTTTCGCTTCTCGCCATGACCACCGTTCGTGCGGTCCACCCAAACCCGGATGTCGCCAAAGGGATTGAGTACTGGGAAGGCATCCCAGCTACCGTGGACGGCGTACTTGGTGGATACGGAAACGGGACTCTTCCGCGTATTGATGCGCTCGGCTCGCGCACATTTCTTTTGCGCACACTGCCCTATCTGAGCAGCATACCACCCGCTGGATACAATGGCACGCCGCTGGAATGGACGGCTAACCAAATCAAGCAACGCGGGGGACCAGGGCGTACCGTCACGCGTGCGCTTGATTGCGGTGCGGGCGTTGGCCGTGTGACGCAGCACAGTTTGTTACCACTCGTGGACGAAGTGCATCTGGTCGAGCCCGTGCATAAATTTCTTTTAGAAGCTAAAGCAATGTCGCCAGAGTGGGAGCCGTTACGACAAACTACGGAAACGTCGCCTTTTAAAGCACACAAGGCCGTATACTTTCATACATCGACGCTGCAAGCGTTCCCCATTGCTGACCCTCTTTCCGTGACATCCAAGCTCATTACTCCAACTGCGATGGGTGGTGGAGAGCTGAATCCTCTCCCGTGTCCAGTGAAATACGATGTTGTTTGGTGCCAATGGTGTTTACAGCACTTATCCGAGCCGGATTTGATCAAGTTTCTTAAGGAAGCTCGCGCGGCGCTGACAGAGCCTTCCGGCAACGAGAATTTTCCTGGAGGCGTCATTGTGGTGAAGGAGAATGTGTACCACGATGGTGAGAATGGCGAGGAAGCTACGTGGTACGACGAGGAGGATTACTCGGTAACACGATCACGGCGTCTATATGAGCGTATTTTCAAGACCGCAGGTTTGCAAGTCGTGCGCACCGAAACTCAGCTTGGATTTCCGTCTGAGCTTTTTGATGTACAAATGTGCGTGTTTTGGAGTATTTGACATTAGGTGGGCGTTGCGCTAGGAATCTATACATGGTGAATTGGGTATTGGAAAAGTGTACTTGCAGACAGTCAGTGCATGTCGTCAGTTTTCACCTCATCTATATTGGTCTAATGCGTGCATTCTACCGCATCGGTCCTCATTCGGTGAGAAAAGTAATTGCAGCGCCCCTTAGTGTTGGCTTCGTTGCCAACGCTGGTGGTCGCCGCACACATGTTTGTTTAGTCATCCTCCGAAACATTTTTTAGGCACGCCTAGCCGCGCACTTGCGCAATAAACCGCCTCGTACTTCTTTTGAGCGGAACATTGTATCAGCCTATTTTAATATACATGACCACTGTCGAATTTATCGTGAATTTCTTGCGTGTGTCTGTACAATAACACGAAATTATCACAAAGATTTACTTTGTGTTGTTTTTACCTGAGCGATGATGAACATCATTGAAACGGAACTCTCCCAGGTATCCAAGGCATTCGCCATCGTGGGAGGGTTCATTGTAATATATGGTCTTATTAGCCGCATTGTCAAAGAGCGCCTTTACATTTCTGAGCCATTGCTTGCTGTTACTGTCGGCATTATTATCGGCCCCCGCGTTTTAAATTGGGTCAACCCCTTTGCGTGGGGCTCGAGCGAAACGTACCACGAGGTAACCTACCAGCTTGCCCGATTTGTTGTTGGCGTGCAAGTACTGTTCACCGGAATCACGCTCCCTGAAAAGTATTTGTGGAGACAGAAATGGAGCTTGTGCGTGCTGCTGTTTGGTATAATGACCTGCGCATGGTTCATCTGTGCACTTTTGATTTGGGGTTTGATTCGCAACCTGACCTTTCTCGAGGCACTATGTATTGCTTCGTGTGTAACACCGACTGACCCCGTCCTCGCGAGCTCGATTACGTCTGGCCGTTTTGCAGAAGACCATGTTGCAGAGCATGTGCGCCATATTATTCTTGCAGAGAGCGGTGCAAACGATGGGCTTGGTTTTCCTTTCCTGTTTATGGCTGTGTACCTACTTGTTCGCACCAACATTGACTCTGGGGAGTCAGTCGGGAACGAAATTTGGCGCTGGTTTTACAGCGTGATTATCTACCAAATTTTGCTTTCGTGTGTGTATGGCGCGCTGATGGGATACGTTGCGCGCAAAGTACTTCGCCTTGCAGCCAAGTATGATTTAATTGATATGCACAATTTTTTCAGCTACGGTTTTGGTCTCGCCATCTTTACCCTTGGCACCGCAGGTCTCTTTGGCACCGACGATATCCTGGCGTGTTTTGTGGCTGGCAACAGTTTTACATGGGATGACTGGTTCCGGATCCGCCAAGAAGAGACCGACTTTCAAGAAATTATTGATATGATATTTAACACGGCCATCTTTATGTACATTGGCATGATTATCCCATGGGGTGATTATAGTGACATGGACATTGGTATCAATGGATGGAGGATTGTCGTGCTTGGCATCCTTGTCATTCTTGTTCGCCGTGTTCCTTGGGTCATGGCTGGGTACAAGTTTATTCCTGTGTTGCGGAACTGGAAGGAGGCCGTTTTTACCGGATGGTTTGGGCCAATCGGTGTTGGCGCGCTGTACTATATTGAAGTCGCGATTCGCAAAGTGCCCGACGACCATACTCGTGATCACTTGCGTCGGGTCGTAAACCCAGTTGTGCTGTTTTGCGTGTTTTCCTCTGTACTTACACACGGTATTACCATTCCCATTATGTATTTTGGACCTGGTGTTGTGCGCCACACGCGTACACTCACGCGCTCCACGAGCCAAGGTCGCAACGAGGGGCGCCAAATCTCATGGCGCGGTTTCCTCAACTGGTTCTACGCAGACAAAGGCCCTGATCCAAATGACCCAGAGACAGGACCGCCAAAGCACGTTGGTCCTTCGCATATTCACTCGCATTTTGCAAGCATACCCGACGCAGGCAAGGCGTTCAGCCGCGAGAAAGACGGCGAGCTACCTCCAGATTTGCTCATGCGTGCGCGCTCCAAAGGTCTTTCTACGTACACCACTAATGAGTACGGCGTGGATGCAAATATTTCCACTCTTCCACTTGCACCGACCATATCGCACGGAGAAGGCAAGAGTGTGCACTTGCACATGCCGTCCAAAGAAGTGTAGTGTTGCTGTAGTGTTTTTCCGCATTGTACCTCCACATGCCATCCCGCCGGTCCACCACCACCACTTGGTTTCTAGCACGGTCCAATTCCAAACAGCGAGCATGAGCGAAGAATCTGCTCACGAGCTGGACCAGTCGCGTGCAGAGCCCATTATAGACTATGTGCTTAAGTTTGAAGCGGTGCCATCTTGTTACGTGGGCCCTAGCGAACGGCTTCCCCAAGATATAGCGCAGGAGCGTATCGCTGAGTATGAGCGCTTGATCTCAAAAATACGGAGCCTGGGCCTCACAGTCACGTCTCGGCACTGTCTCAAAGATGATGGCTTTGTGCTCATTTTTGTTGCCGCTTCGAACCGACTTCTGTGCACGGTGCGCGAAAAAGAGAAAAAGCACGACTTTATTCATGGCGTGTTGGACACCGCATCGCCGGCGGCTTCCGATCTCAGTACCGATGCAGGCGCAGTTGTGGCCGAGGATGGGACAGTGATCTCACCGGCGGACAAGATTCGCTACGTGCATACTTTGCTCACAGCATCTGAAGATCCGTTTGGCCAGCAGAACGGTGCTATTTGCGGCGCAGAGATCCAGCTGGGCCATGGGCTATACCCACACGTTGTGGACATGTTTTCACTGCAGGATTCACGGTTTAATCGTGCGTGGCTGCAGCGCTGGAAGGATAACTCATTGCGTTCAATTCTCTTCGGGATTACCAACGCTCATATCGAGACGATCCGCTTCCACTTTGGCGAGCAAGTCGCGCTCTACTTTGCGTTCTTGAATATCTACTATACTTGGCTGCTTTCGCCTGCGGTGCTGGGATTGCTTTTTTGGTACAAAGGCAATTATTACAGCCCCATATATTCCTTTATCCTCCTTCTATGGGCGTGTGTGTTTGTGCATGTGTGGCGCATTCGTGAGCGCAAACTTGCCGTACGCTGGGGGGTGGCTGGAAGCGACGCTATTGGGCAACGGCACCCGAGATTTCGCCCGCGCAAGATTCTGCGCGACCCAGCATCTGGCGAGCGGTACGAAAGCTACGAATGGTGGCGGCGCGAGTTTCGCACGCTTTTGGGTGTACCTGTGACTCTCCTGTTTGCCACTCTTCTTGTTTTTGTTCTCACGGCCAACTTCTTTGTCGAGATCATCACGGCAGAGGTTTACCGCGGTCCGTACGCGAAATATGTGGCCATGATCCCGACGGTGCTGTTCTCCCTGTCCGTCCCCGCAGCGGTTGCTGTGAGTCAAACCGTTGCGGCATGGCTTGCGGAGTTTGAGAACTACGCGACGGTGCAGTCGTATGATGCTGGCATCACGTACAAGACGTTTCTTTTTTCTGCGCTTGTCACCTACGGCCCTTTGGCGCTCACCGCCTTTGTCTACATACCTTTTGGCGACGCAATCGTCCAGTTTCTTGCTTCGCGCGGCTATCTCACTGCTGCCTACCGGTTTCTCTTACGCCAGCCAAAGTTTGTCTTGCCATCGAAGCTGCACTTTAGCGTAAATCCTACGCGGCTGCACAGCCAGCTGTTTGCGCTCGCCACGACTGCGCAGATATCCAACATGTTTTCTGAACTTGTCCTCCCTGTGCTTCTTCGCGTACTGGTCCGCGCCAAGTCCAAGTTTGCATCACGCGAGGCCAAGGAGGAGCCGTCTGCACCCAGTCGTGTCTCTTTTGCGAGTGACCGCGTTGAAGTAAAGTTTTTGCAGCGCGTGCGTGCAGAAATGGCGTTGCCCGTGTACCACGAATTCGCCGACTATGCCGAAATGGCTGCACAGTTTGGCGGAGTCGTGGTCTGGTCTGTGATTTGGCCACTTTCGCCCGTGATGGCGTTTGTGAACAACTGGTTCGAGCTGCGCACCGACTCGCTTAAGATCATGTTCAATACGCGCCGCCCCGTGCCTGTGCGTAAAGCAAGCATCGGGCCCTGGCTCACCGTTTTATTTTTCCTCATTCGCATTGCTGTGTTTACCAATGCATCGCTAAACTATTTGTTTGAGGACAATACCGTTGGTGAGGGCGTGCAGCACACTGTTGCTACACGCTTGCGGTCTTACATACATCCCGAATCGAGGTCAGGCGTGGTTAAAGAATGCGATTTTAGTGGCAAGATCGGAGGAGTGCTTCCCTTCTTTCTGCCGAATACGGGACGTGGTGGCGCACTCGTCGCATCATTTGTGCTTGCGATCCTTGTGGACCAGGCATTTGGGATTGTGCGCCTTGGTGTGCACCACCTTGTGGAGCAGATCATGTGGACAAACAGTCCCGAAGCGACCAAGGTGCGCACGGTCCAATTTCGTAATCGCCGCACAGTCGTGGAGAGCACCGAGCTGACCGAAAAGCGCGGCGGCCTGTATCGCGCGGCACATCTGCAGCGTGGAGAACGTGTGCACCCAGACATGAGTTTCTGGGACCCGCTGCACAACACAGGCGCCAACTTCATCACGAGCCTGTCCTCTGTAGCGAAGACAGCGTAAGTAACCAGCTCGGCCGAAGTAACCCCTACGCCGCCCCATGGCTTGTACGCAGCGACGATGGCCGACGCGCGCATTGCGTCGTTGCGCGACGTACTTGCATCACGCGGGCACACAAGAAGCGAGCAACCTGATGACGACGTGATGAGTGCGATGCTTGATATAGAGGGCGATATTGACGCTGCTGCGCGATCAATCGACGATGCACAGGCTGCCGAGCGCCGAAGGTTGGAGGATGCGCCGCAGCGCCAGCGTGCGGTCTCGCCACTGCGCGTGCCACCTGTGTCGCGTGCGCAAACGCTTTCCGGGATATGGGGATCGGGGTGGCTAGCGACATTGTGGCGCTGGGTTTCGATGCCATTCTCCGTGCTGCATTTCCTTGCCATGATTGTGCTGCGCTCCGTGGGACTTACAAGCCGGGCGCCCAACGGCCGGGATACAATTGAACTCTCTCGCTTCAACGAAGATCCACGCGAGGCTGCGCGTCGCTGGATTTTGGAATTGGAGCGCGATACAGGAGGGACCAGCGTTCCCGACGAGTCGGCGCAGATGCGCATTGCACTGCCAAATTTCTTTGCAGGAAGCTACTCGGATGCGCTGCGCGAAGCAAAACAGCAGATCCAGATTTTGGTTGTTGTTTTGACGAGCACGACGCATACGGACGCTGCTTATTTCCGAACAGAAGTCCTCACCGATGCGGCGCTGGTCGCCCAGCTGCGCAATGAAGAGTTTTGTGTGTGGGGTGGCGACGTACAAGCGCGCGAAGCATTTCAAGTTTCGCGTTTGCTGGAGGCTAGCACGTACCCATTTATTGCATTTATTGCACTACAACCGCGTCGCTCTCGGTCGCGTGGCGGCGCACTTGTAGCGCACCCCGCGGTCCTCTCGCGCATGGAAGGTTCCCCGCGCACAAACCTGGGCGCCATGTCGATTCTTGCGCATATCCAAGACATTGTGCTTCCTCGCACGCGCACATACCTTGGCAGCCTGCGCAGCGAGCGGCAGCACCGCGAAATGGAGCGCGAGCTGAAAGCTGCTCAAGATCGCGCATATGCGGAAGCAAGTAAGCGGGATCATGAGCGTGTGCTCAAACGGCGCGCGGAAGAAGAGCAGCGCGCCGCTCACGAACAGTCAAAACTTTCCTCCGAGGCTGCTGCGCGTGCGCAGCAGGAAAAAGCGATGCAATGGCGCTGCTGGGCGCGCACAAACCTTGTGCCACTGGAGCCAGGTGCAAATGTGGCGCCGCAGCTGCGTGTCGCTGTGCATACACCCGACGGGCAGAATCTGCAGCGCAGGTTCAGTCCTACCGATACACTGGAGCAAGTGTATGCGTACGTCGATACTGCCGACGTTGCTGGCGATCATACCGGCGAGACGAAGGCACCGCAGGATTATGTGCATAGGTACGCGTTTGATCTCGTGCAAACATATCCACGACGCGTGCTCGACAAGACGAATTTGCAGTGTGCTCTCCAGGACGTGCATGGATTTGGACCGAGTGCGAATCTTGTTGTAGAGGGGATGCACGATAGCGCCGCCGCAGATCTCGATAGTAGCGATGAAGAGTGAAGCGCAGCTTTGATTGTGACAAATTCCGATTTACAGTGGCCATGCAACGCCGTTGCCAATTCGAGCGTCGCGGGCTCCCATCGGCGTTGCCCCGCACAGGCCACCGAAGAAATAGCACGTGCTTCACTCACATTCTTTCCCACCATGCGTGCATCGCAGTTTGCGCGCGGCGCACTGCGTGCATTCAGTACTTCTGCACATGCTACGCGTGAGAACCGCGTATCTGCGTTGAATTTTATGCTAAGCTCCGAGAGTGCCGTGTATCGAGCGCGTCTCGCGGCGCTGGAGCAGCTATTGCCCGCCATCAAAGGGCGTTGGGGCGGCATTGGATTTGCCATCACGCAAGCGCTGGGCCTCGGCGCAATGCTTGAGTCTGAGGAGTCCGTGATGCGCTTTGAGTCCGCACAGCCGTTATATTATCCCGTCTGGATTGCCGAGGGCATTTGGAAAGTAAAATGCCGTGGGGATGCAGGCGCTGCTGAAGCGACGTTTGTGAGCACGAATTCCGTATTTCCTGGCAACACGTTCAAGCCTATGGATACGTTGCCTTTGCGCCCGCCGCCTTTGCGCATGCCCGAAATGGAGGGTCGCTGGCCGAGCAATATGGTGACCACATCAGCCGACGAGCCGATGCGATACGAGTCATTTTCCGCAGCGCGGCACTTGCACCCCAGCGTCAAGCTCGAGGACCCCATCACGGTGCTCCCTTTTAATGTATCCCCTTTTGCTTTGTCTGATGCATTCCGCAATGCCGATCTGCGTACACTCGTGGTCGATCTGCTCTCCGAAGGACCTGCTTTGCACATCAACAAGCGCATCTCGCTTCTCCCCGGCGTCGAAATTCAAGTAGCAAACGTGAGCGAGCCCAATGAACCGAATGCGACTGCCATGGTACGCATCGAGCACGACTCGCTGGATGTAAAGCTCATGGCGTGCTACCCGATTCTGCTCCCGCTGCACCTCGTTCGCTTCCGCTACGATGCACATGGCGAGCGCAACAAACTCGCGACTGTGGCACTGGGTGCATGGGATGCAAACCTGCTTGCATATGCAATGCTGAGCGACGAGAACAAAGCGTGGGTTACAAAAGACAATGTGTCCTGGCTCAATATTGATATCCTTGACTTTGACCCCGCCGTGCCGGTACCCAAACCATCGCTGGATCAACACACGGAAGACGCTGCCATGCAACCTGATGCACGCATCATTGATCTCATGGCACAGCAGTCTCAGGTGCAGAACGTCTTTGAGCAGCGCGCGACGGATCTGCTTGAGCATGCAGACTGGTCGGCTTGTACTGCGTGGGAGCACAAACAGGGCGGCGCGCCGTCGTCTGTTGAGGCCGAAGCGGGCCTTGGCGCGCTGATTAACTGGGACGCTTCCGGCATCCTGCCACTGCACGAGTGCAAGCTGGACACGCGACAGTACATTATCCTTTATGGACAAGCACTGTTCAATGCACGGCTGCTGGAGGGTATTGAAAAGGATCGCGCGGCGGGGCGCGATATTAGCACTGTGCAATGCTTGCACAATGGCAATGTTGTGACCGGTGAAGAAGCGATCGCTGCGCTTCATGAACGGCAGCTGGAGATCGAGTCGGCGCGCGACGCGAATTGTCCATCTTGGTTAGATACAAAATCTATGTAGCGCGTGCGTATGCAGTTGCGTACGACACAGAACTATCGAACGGCGTTGTGCACGCATTGCTCTGCTCATAATGTGTGAAATGACATACGTGGTGCTTGCCTTCCGTCTCCAGTAGTGCAAGCAGTACTAGCATGAGCAGAATCGGGCCGCGTCCGCAAATTGTATTGTGCGTACGCCGCATGTACGCTTCAAATTGGGCGACGGCGACCGACGCAGGTCTCGTAGAGATCGCTTCCATGGCTTCTGCATCGAGGCCCTGAATGCTCGCGTAGATGGGCGTACGTGCATAGTATTGAACAGGCGTGCTGCATGCGAGATGCATCGGCTCGTCACCTTGCGCGCAATAGTAGCAGTAATCAAAGCGCTCGCCCCAGTGGCAAAAGTCGCTGGAAAAGACAAACAAGGTCCGCAGATCGCGCGCGTGCGTGGCAAATACTTGGCTAGCATACTCCTGTGCAAGTTTGGTATTCAGTGCACCGACAAGCACTGGGATCACTTTGACACTGCGGCCACGCAGTACTTTGGCCAAGTAGGGGTACTGCATTTCAAGACTGTGTTCCGCCTCGTCCACGGCGCGGCTCATAAAGGGAATGCGAGAGGTAGCGTGCAGCTGCTTATTTACATTAACGTCCACATCAAGATTTCCCAGCGGCGTTGCCAGCTTGGTAAATGGCGAAAGTGCAAGCCCTTCCAAGTACGTGCGGTGCGAAGGCCCAAACACAAAGACTCGGTCGCTAACGTCAGCTGGTCGCGCACATACATAGACGCAGAATCGACGCATCCGTAGCTCCACGCTGCACTAGGCCCTGAAAAACGGTACCCTGCATGTCTACGGTAAGAGGCAGTAGCGTACGCACGGGGCAATAATGCATTTGCAGCCTTGCACAATAGGGTGTTGCGCCACAGCTGGCTCCTGCAGACCATGTTCATTCACTGTGGGATGCGGTGTTGTCTGCGCTGCGTCTAGCCATGTATTTAACTCGCGCTCTAGCACAGTTGGATCGCTGGAATACCACGTCCCTGCATGCGTAGCATCGCGCACACTCATGGCCACAGGCACAAGTCCATGTGGAGGTGCGCGGTGGCGGTTCGCGACGCCATGCGCTTTGCTCGTTGGGCGCTGCGATGGCGCGCGACGGGGCTGCAATATGTGTGTGCGCGCCGTAGTAGCACCTCCGTTTCCACTTGGGCGCTACGTCCGTATCAGGAAGAATGTGTGGCTACGTGTTTGAGCGCGATAGGCAATGGCATAACGAGACTTGGCGTTTCGTCGCCGACAGGTAGCGGGAAAACGGCCATGTTTACGGAATTAATAGCACAAATTGAGCCTCGCGGGATTGCAAGGCAGGCGCTCGTGCTTGTCAATGCCGTTGCATTGGCTGAGCAGGCGCGCGCAACGGTGCAGCGGATGCTGCCCCACCTCTCTGTCGAAATTGAGCAGGGCGCCAAGAATAAGGCGTCGGGGCGCGCAGACGTAACAATTGCGACCTTGCAATCTTTGCGTCATGCTAGCAGACTGGAAAAGTACGATCCAGAGCGGTTTAAGTGCGTTATTGTGGACGAGGCACACCACTCGACCTCGACAAGTTATCTCCGCGTACTTTCCCACTTTCACAACCAGGTCCGTACACAGCAAGCACCGGAGGCAGAGCGGGATGCTGGCATGCCGCCTATGCACCCACGTGTTCCTATTATTGGCTTCTCGGCGACATTTTCGCGGCACGATGGGTACGCGCTCGGCAATGTCTACGACCAGATTGTGTTCCACAAAGATTTTCTCGCCATGATCCAAGAGGCTTGGCTTTCTCCTCTTCGATTTACGGCTGTGCACATTGACTTGGACTTGTCCAAAGTGACACGCACGGGACGAGACTACAATGTAGCATCTCTTGCCAAGGTGATGAACAGGCCCGCAATGAATGCGCTGGTCGTGCGGACTTGGATTGCCAAGGCACACAAAATGCGACGCTCGACACTTGTGTTTGCTGTAAATATCGAGCACATTAACGCGCTTGTTGCCGAGTTCCATGCGCGAGGAGTCGAAGCGCGTGGGATTCACTCAGGCATGCCGCTCAAGGTGCGCGACGAAGTGCTCAATGCGTTCCGCAACGGCGCATTTCCCGTCTTGATTAACTGTGCTATTCTTACAGAGGGCGCAGACGTCCCCCCTATCGACTGCATATTGCTGGCGCGTCCAACTCAGTCGCAAAACCTTTTTTCGCAAATGATCGGGCGTGGAATGCGTTTGTCACCAGGAACAGGGAAAGAGGACTGTTTGATTGTTGACTTGGTGGGCAACTTGGACAATGAACTTGTATGCACGCCGACTTTGTTTGGTCTATTTGACGCTGGGCATATTGAAAACGCTAGCATTGACGAGCTGCTTGCGCGCAAACAGGAACAGACCGACAATGCAGATGTACCTGCGTTTGAGAGCGAGGCTATTTCCGCAGTCACATTTGTTGATTACGATGATCCGCAAGCGCTTGTAGAAGCGATGCAGACGCGCGGCTCTCGCGCGGCCGACAAGCATTCGCAAAATGCATGGGTTGATTGCGGAGGCCAAGTGTTTGTGCTGAGCTCGTACGACGGAAGCTATGTAAAGATCCAACGCGAGAAAGACTTGTATGTGGGATATCATTACCCACGAAATCCTGCAGTTGATTGGTCCTCAGGTGCATCGGACAGCTCAAACGCATCTGCGTCGCCCTACTGGCAGAAGAAGGTTGTGCTGCGCAGCGAGGATTTTGGGCATGCGATACGGGGTTGCGATACGTACATGCAGAAAAAGATGAGCAATGCGGGTCGATCACCATTGTGGCTGCGCCGGCATGCAATGTGGCGTCATCGCCCAGCATCGGTGCGCGCGCGCGCCACTCTGGCAAAAAAGCTTGGCGACGGGCAAAAGGCGGAAGACTTTACAGAGATCAGCCATGGGCGTATGCACACCATCTTGACACGGCTACGGCATGGAGGTAAGATGCGATGGAAACGCACTGTTCAGCAGAATAACAAGCGTATTCGTCATACTGAAGCACGGAATCCGTCTGTACAAGTAGGGCCGCTGCCGAAAGCAGCATAATTACAGTGTGTAGAAAAGTGGAGTACCCCGCGTCACTTTTTTAGCGCACACTTTGCCTTTGCGATGGACCAGGTAGTGTATTTCCTGAAGCGCAACAGGCGGCACATTTTCCGGCTTGCGCGCAAGGTATGCAGCTAAAGCATGCTCACAATAGCTTTTTCGCGCTTTCAAAAAAAATGGTGCTGGGATGGGCGCCGGGATGGGCGCTGGAATGGCACAAAACTACCAAGGCGCTTATGGCTATCCGCCCGGCCCGCCAGCGCCTCAAGGGTATCCACCTGGATTTAATCAGGGACCTGGAGGTCCTGCTCCGTACACGGAGCAGATTCTTGGCACTGGCGACATCCATGCGTTTGACGACAACAACGTCAATGCCCAAAATCAGCAGTACAAAACATGGCGAAACCAGGCTAGATCGGAAGGCGATAAAATGGCAAACGCGTACGAGGCTTCGCACAAAGCATATCAGCATGGCGATCATGTCAAAGCTCATGCGCTAAGTGAGGAGGGAAATATGCACAAGATGCGCATGGAGCAGCTGAATCAACAGGCAGTCCAGTGGATTTTCGCTGCAAACAATGCAGACAGTCCGCCGGGCACCGTTGACTTGCATGGTCTTTACACGAAAGAGGCGCTCGAAAAGGTTGAAGAAGTGATCCACCAAGCGCGAGCAATGCACTGGAACCAATTACGTTTGATTGTTGGGAAAGGGATTCACTCGCACGGCCATGTTGCACATATCAAGCCGGCTGTGCAGCAAATCTTGCAGCAGTATGTACGAATTGTATGGCTCACACTAGATATCAAATTTCCGCGCACGTCGACAAGCACAATACAGGTGTTGTGGTTGTGGATATGAATGCGCCGCCTGGGAGCCGCAGTGCGAGCATTTCGCGCGGCGCCGCAAGGAGCGACGAATGTATTATCATGTAGTAATAGCTCGCCCCCAACGCTGCAGTACTGATGGAAATTGCTCCCGCCTCACTACACAATGGATGATGATGCCGCGTATACATGCACTGTGCGCCTCGACGAGAAAAGGCAGTGCATTTTCGATAGCCGCTTGCACAAATGCGGCACGGACATTGACAATTTTCGCGCCGAGATTGACGCAAAATGGCTGTGGCGCAGTATTAACTCGTTAAGATGAAGTATGCACTGGGAGTGGTACTTTGCCTTTCTGCAGATCCATGCAGGATTGTTAAATTGCTTAGCAAATGTGATCAGGTCCAGTGCTGCAACGGCGTGCACGTCCCAGCATGCATGGACGATGTCGACAAGACGCGAAGTTCTCCACATACAGACTACAAGCCTACGTCGGCCTCGTTGACCAGTTCACCCACGATGCCATACTTGCCCTCAAAATGAGCTTCCCATTCATCCATATTTTTTCTGTTGTAAGTATGATACCGCACGTACCGTTCGCTAGCTGTCAGATCTTCCAACGTATCTATTGGCTGGTCCAGCGGCGTAAGCATCTCGGGGTCAAAAGACTGTTTCGCCATACCGCGCGATGCATCGCGCCCCGCAAAGTTACCGTAGGGACCGCCAGGTCCGTAGAAATTGCGCCCTGGGGAAACATCAAACACGTTGCCTTTTATAGCGAGCAAGATGCGGCGCCCATCGTTCCCATCGTCGTGTGCTGTTCCGTCGAACAATGCAAGCGTCTTTGGCGTATACTTGACAAACTCTACCGACTTGGGATGCTCCTGGGGAATTGTCGAGTAGTTCGACCAGGTATCCACGGTTTGCTTGGCATCTTGTGCATACGGTGTTGTAGGCGGCAGCATCGGGTCGGGGACGCGTACATAGTGTACAAGCAGGAATACCAATACAAAAAAAAGTGATGCATTCAACGGATTCGCACAGAAAAAGACGATCGTATTATGCACCCGTGAGGGAAGCCAGCTTGGCAGGTACGTATCGAGCCACATTGTTCGTGCACTAGACGAGATGCTCGCCCGAACCACGCGCGCGACTTTTTTGCCGATGGCCCGATGTAGAAAGTCACGCGCTGCAGAACGCTTTTGCACTCACCATGGCACCGCGGAATTTACCTGCACCGCAGCTAGCAACACGCATGCTCCATGCGGACCACGCCGATCACCAAGCAGACTCTACGCATCCTGTTGCTCCGCCCATGTCACTGAGCACGACTTTTAGGCAACCGCACCCCGACTCCGCGTTGGCATCGGGCGTTGAGAAGATGATGTCGACGCCAGACAAGGCGCCATTGCATGTATACAGTCGCTACACACAGGACACAAATTTGCGCACGGAGCGTGTTTTATCGAGTTTGCTTAGTGGTCACGCTCTTACGTTCAGCTCCGGTCTTGCTGCCGCATTCGCAGTGCTAAATTACTTTGCTCCGTCTGTGATTGCCATTCGACGAGGCTACTTTGGTGTGCATGAAGCGGCTGAAATTTACGGTCGTGGCCGTGATGTGAAGATTATAGATTTGGACGACGAATACCCTGCGCCTTGCAGCGCATCCGCGGACGAGAAAGATGGCATTCGCCGTGGAGCGACACTCGTATGGGTAGAGACGCCACTGAACCCAACTGGCGAGGCGCGCGACTTGGCGCACTATGTAAAACTTGCACGCAATGCAAATGCATACATTGCAGTGGACTCGACCTTTGCACCACCGCCCCTGCAGGACCCGTTCCAGTACAACGTAGACGTTGTGATGCATTCTGGGACAAAGTACATGGGTGGGCACTCGGACGTACTTGCGGGTGTGCTTTGCACACAGAACTATGACCAGTTCCGTGGACTTTGGCACGATCGTGCAGCGCACGGCGCGGTGCTCGGCATGCTCGAGTCCTACCTCTTGCTCCGCTCCTTGCGCACGCTGTCGCTCCGAGTGACGCAGCAATCCAAGACCGCTGCCGAGCTGGTCAAGTGGCTTCACAGTCTGACAGCGGGACAGACGCCTGATCCAGACACGCCGAAAGAGCTGACGGATGGCAAGGTGATTACACATGTCTGGCATTCGACCTTGCAGCCACGCAGCGATTACACGACGGACGCAGATGGTCATCCAGAAGGACGAGGGTTTGATCCTAGCAGCCAGATGCCAAACGGAGGTTCTCCTACGTTTGGCATGCTTGTCGCGACGGAAACAATGGCGGTTTACCTGCCCCACGAAGTAGAATACTTCACGCCTGCCACGTCGCTGGGGGGTGTCGAGTCGCTCATGGAACAACGCAAAATCTCTTCACCACAAGAGGATTCAAAATTACTACGCATCTCTACCGGTATTGAAGCATTTGCGGATCTCAAGGCGGACTTGATTCGAGGCATGCTCACGGTACTGGAACAGCGCCGCTGATACTATAGCACACGCCTCCACAGTTAATGTGTGGGGACATAGCCACGTGCAGTCTGTTTTGCAGCCCCCACAGTCGCGCCTCAGAGCAGACCCTCCTACTCCTAGTGTTGAAACCCGTGCTATACTGAGCTCTGCATAGATGAAGAATTTTGTGTGCTTTGCAGTATTGGCACTTGCTTGTGTAGCATGCGTTGCAGCGACAGAGTCTGATGCAGAGCGTATTGTGCGCATGTGGGCGTACGTACTTTTTTTTTTTCATTCACTCACCGACAGGATCATGGATGAGGAGCAACCGATCAATATGAACAGGAGATCGAACATAACTATTGTGGACTCTGTCCTGCACACAGAAGAAAAGCGAGCTGCGCCCGTTCAGAATTCTGCAGCGAATGCGACTGCAACAAACGCAACGGCACCTTCCTCGTCGAATCGAATTCAGCAGTCGGGTACTGCCGCGCCTGGTACTGATGCGCCCATTACTGCGAATACAAACCAGGGCGGTTGTTCGATGGAAAATGATCTCGCGAATAATCAGCAGGCAAGCTGGTCAGAAACTACTATTAATACGTGCTGTGTCGGTGAAAAATCTACGGCATGCTGGGTGCGTATACAGGCAAAAGCAGACCCGAGTGTGGCCTGTACAATACCTAATTGCGACGCACTTCAATCTAACGATATGGATAAGATGCTGGGCTTCCGCCCTCAGTCTTCTTCAAACGGACTTGGCAAGTACGCAAACGTTTACCCGATCCTGTTTCTTAGCGCGGCAGGACGCACAGCTGTGCCTTTGCTGTCTATTATAGTTGCTCCCATTGTGGCCTCTTATGTCTTAATGTAGCTGTAATTTATATGCATAGTGTACACACAACTAGGCTCCTCTTCGACCCTGTCGTCGAATTGCCCTTTTCCGGCGCGCCCACAGGCCTGTGGTACGCGCCTTTTGGCGCGTGGGACAGACGCCATTGGTCACGTCACGTGTACGATTATTGCCACACGGCGTGTCGCATATATATTTCCGTGTGCGCAATGCAGCGCCCCCCGCGCGTGCCTGAATTGCACCGTGTTTTCCATCCCAATGCTGGGCCTTCATAAGCTGCCTGTTGGTAGCGCTGTGGCCAAGCAAATTTCCAAGGCACGGCACCCGCCTACATCGCTTCGTGTCCCGCCTTCGCACGGACGCTTTGCGCCACCGCATGCACATGCTAACGCCACTTTCCGTGTCGTACATACTTCGTGGCCGTCGCGTAGCGTGCAGCTATATGTGCTGCGGCTGTTTTTGCGTGCTGCGCGCTTCCTGGCGCCCGTTTTGCGAGGCACACTGCGTGTATGGCAGCCGATGTCGGGAGGGCAAGCGATTTTGCGCATGTCGCCCCGCATTCCTTATGCGCTGCGCTACCTAGCCCCACCTTCTGGCTCACGACTTGCCTATGCCGCATCGATGCATGCGCGCTTACCACATGGTCCTGCAGCGCTGCGCTTGCCGTTTGGTGCCGGGTTGCAATCTGCGCGCGCATTCAGCACAGGGCCTGCCGGCGCGCGACTGTTTGAAAATATGGTGACCAGTGTTCCTTTTGCGCTCCGTGCCGGCAGTTGTGATCTAGATTTGCACGGGATTAGAGCGTATGATTTCCCACATGTGACTAAGACATCGCATCGATCATCGTCTGCCGGTGCTGATACGCAACGCGCGGTGCCAGTGCTTCCAGCAATGTCACATGGCTTCGTGGATGCGTCGCGCGTAGCCACGGACTCGTACGAAGAGTCTCCTGCGACCTCTGACTTGGACATGTTCTTTCCTCTCCTCCTTCGCACTGTGCGTACGCCAGAAACACATGTTGTTTCGCGTATATCCATCCACTTGGAGCCATTCGTGCCGGATGTGGCCCTAGACACGTCGGAATTGTTTATGGCGCAAGCCCCAAATGCAAATGCATCGGCCACGATGCTGGACTATACAACAAGTGAGCGACTGCGTACACTTGGCGGAATATACTCAGTGCATCGTCAACGTATAACCAAGTTGGAGTCATTGCTGCGCTCATACGGTACTTGGCCTTGTGCGTTGAATACATCCCTGCTTTTAAAGCAGCATGGCGAGGCCGTACCTGCGACATTGCATGTCGATATGAAAGGTTGGACAAAAGTGCAAGTACAACAGATGCTGCTCGACAATTTCGGCTCCTCCAATTGGTTGCAAGTAGAAGAGTTAGTCTAGACAATGTAGCACAGCGCACGTCTTTGTTTCCTGTTTATTCCGCTCCTCCACATTTATCGCGGCGCGTGTCTTGCGCCTTGGCAAGCTACAGCATGGTCGTCATTACAGAAGAGGATGGGGGATCGGAGGATAGCTACCTGCCTTTTGATCCATCGTCGCGCGTGTGGGCAGACTTGATACCTGTTTCACAGGACGACGGGCCACAGCCGTTGTGCCCGATTTTGTACGATCCGTTGTATGCGCAAGCGATGGGCTTGTTCCGTGCACTCAAAAGCGCTAGCAATGATGGTGTAGAAGTGTCAGAGCGTGCACTTGCACTGACAGAACATCTCATTGATCTGAACCCTGCGAATTATAGTATCTGGCAATACCGTGCGTCGATATTGATGCAAATGGCCGCGGAGGATCCAGGCGTACTGCGGAAAGAGCTTGCGTTTTTGAACGATTTTGCCGTGGGAAACATGAAAAATTACCAGATTTGGTATGCACAGTGACACTGCTAACGCTAGGCAACACCGCCGTATTATTGTATCTATTCTAGGTGACCCTTCGCATGAACTTGCGTTTACGCAGTCGGTCCTCGATTTGGACAGCAAAAACTATCATACCTGGGCATACAGAGAATGGGTACTCGTGCATTTTGGTGGTCTTGGCGATGGAAGGCATGCGTCTTCTCCTGGAGGGGGAGAATATCCGCAGCTTTGGGATGGCGAGCTTGCCTATACGGACCGTCTGCTGGACGAGGATGTGCGCAACAATAGTGCATACAACCACCGCTTCTTTTGTACACTCTTGCGTATTGCAGATGGAAAAACATTAAGCGCAGAGCACGAACCCGTGCGCGACAATGAAATTGCCTACGCACTCGGCAAGGTAACCGTCGCGCCGAACAATGCGAGTGTGTGGAATTATTTGCAAGGGTACGTCGTTCGCGCACGCTGACCTTAGGTTGCATACAGGACTGGAGCCACGTAGGCCATTGCACACACTGGATGCACGAGTTATGCAACATATTCCCGAACCGGACCATGCGAAAGCTGCGGCCTATCCAGATACGGACCGCGGCGGTCGGACGCCGCCAGGCGCGCTGGAATGGATGCTGGAGAGTACATTGGAACGTATCGATGCAGGGGAGAAAGGCCTGCTGCATACTGCAAAGCTGGTGCGTGGTTTTTTTGCACTCACCCCAGATCCTTGAGCGCCTACGCCATGCCGAGACCGTGCGCGAAAAATACTGGCAGTTCCGCGCGAGTTGCTTGCCAGATAGTACCGTGTAGCAAAAAAAAAAGTGGAGGTTAGCTCTTAGCGGTGCATCGACCGACCATGCAGGGATTCAACAGTAGGTAGCGAGCGACCCTAGCTCACGGCAGTGGGACGGTACCGTCCGCGGGACGAACATCCGAACAAGCGCAGTGTTGATCGCACTGCAAATAAACACGCGCTCGGGAAACGAGCACGAAAAGCAGACCAGGGAGTACTTGTTGTGCGATGTACGTTTATCATACCGTGTGCTTACAGCCAGTCGAGCTCCCATTTAATGTTTGGTGGTAAGTGTGTGGCATATTAACCGTAGTGAGGGGTGCAATGCACACATTGGCCAGGGTGTTCGCTTTAATGCGGAAAAGAAGCAAGTGGACAGCTACTACAGCACACCGATCTGGTCGTTTCGATGTAAATGTCACTTGTGCCAGCATTGGTTTGAATTACGAACAGATCCCAAGGTGGGTACTGCGGCGCTTCTGATCAAAGAATACGCGGTATACAGTCGAATCCGGCGCACGGCAGCAAAAGCAGGATTGGGATCCGGCAGAGCATGGCGGAGTGCCAATTTACGGTACGATGGCATGCGCACCTGACCACAGACTCCGAGGCTGCAGTGAAAACTGAACAAGAAGGCGGTTTTGCACAGTTAGAAAAGCGACAGGAAGAGCGGAAAGCAGCACCGAAACGGCAGGCGCGTATCGACGAGCTGGAAGAGTGGGCAGAAAAGCGATGGGCCGAGCCGTACGAGAAAAACGCATCATTGCGCCAAATATTTCGTGCCGAGAAGCACGCACGAACAGAGCGTGCGATCCGGGATGCTGCACTACGCGAGCGGATGGGGTGGGACCAAGACAAGGTGCTTGTTGGTGAGTCGTCGCACGACCCCTCGCTCTCGACCCCGGTAATTCGGCAACAATGGCAAGAGGCGCGTCGGGTGCGTGGTGTGCGTACAAAGACTGCCCCGACCACTCGACGAACTCGGCGTGCGCAGCTAAGTCCAGCGGCCCACTCGCTTGCGGATCGTCTTTTGGCGAAACAGAAATGAAAGTTAGAATGTATAAATTATACCCGACTTCTATTAAATCAGTTTGCTGCTGGGCTGCGTGAGCGGCTGTGCGCTGCTGCTCGACCTGTCGAGGCTCTGGATGCCAGCAACAATCTTGTCTTTGGCCATCATCGTGGTAGACTGAAAGTGCGAGGCGCCCGTTTCAAAGAAGCGTTTGACGCGTTCCCAGCCAGCGGAACGCTTTTCCGCAAAAGCGGGACACTTTTGCTTCTCGATCTTCTCATAGTACTCAACCGTGTTCTCGGTCGTTTTCGGGAGGAAGTAGCTCATCGACAATGCAAACACGGTCGGTGGCACGATCCAACGAATCGGAAAAGTACCTGAGGTCAGTACAATGAGCGGTTGACATACGGTGCCGTGTAAAAACCAGGCCTGCGAGGGTAAGCACGCCGACATACAGGCCATTGGGCGCGAGCGATTCGCCCTGCGACTTAAGCGAGCCCAAACGATCTAGTGTCAGTAAATAAGTTCCACTCACGTTCAACATTCTGCTCGGTCCTAATCACCGCATCTACACTGGAGTGGACGCCATGTAAAGTACTGCCGAGCATGTTCTGCAGTCGGCGGCGCACCTGTCCAACCTTGTGCTCCAGATCCGAACTCGTTTCGGTCGCGATAATAGGCTGGTCCGGCTGCGGATACACAGCGGGCTTTTCCTAATGTCAGTGAAAATCAATTACGCACGTTCTGCATCATCCCGATCAAGGCACTTTTTGGTGTACGGCAACGATGCGACGCTGCGCTCCGTGCCGGCCCATTTGCATAAATCCACACCATCAGAACGTGACGCAACCGTGCGCGCTTAAGTGGTCAAGCACTATCGACCATGTCGGACGATGAGGTACGCCATGAACAGTGAGACTAACACTAGTTTATGATGGATGATGCAATTGAGGAGGTATGTTCTTTATTTGCTAACCGTAGGATTATGGCTTCGAGTATGAGGACGATGATGAGGATATGGATGCCGATGCCGACACGGAGAATAAGTACTATAATGCAAAGTGTGCGTAGCAGGCTGTGCTTACAGCAGCGATTAAGGATGAGAATCCAGACGAAGCATTAAAAGACTTGCAAGGTATCCTAGATGCAGAAACGCAACTTTCTGAATGGGGCTTTAAGGCGCTGAAGCAGCAGACCAAGATCCACTTTCACCGTGGCCACCATGCAGCTGCACTCGAAACTTATCGGACTCTGCTGCCGTACACGAAAAGCGCAGTGACGCGCAACTATGCGTATGTCGTGTACTGGTACTTACCACAGCGAAAAAACGATTAACTCTGTGCTTGACTACGTATCTGCAACGCCTCAAGTGACGCTCGAAATTGTCGAGGCCTTTTACAATGCGACTGAACAAGCGCTTGCCGCATCGCAAAGCGACCGTCTTAATGTAAAAATAAAGTTGAAACTCGCACGGCTGTGGCTTCAGCGCCATGAATGGCCGCGGCTTATACAGACTCTCAAGGGCTTGCGTGCTGAGGAATTTGCGATGGACAAGGGCGATGGCCAGTCGAAGGGAACCATGATGCTTGAGCTGCTCGCTCTGGAAATACAAATGTATCACGAAACAGGCAACATTAAAATGGTAAAAGAGACGTACGATGCGTCAATGCGGATTAAAAACGCAATACCTCACCCCCGCACATTGGGCGTCATTCGCGAAAGCGGAGGCAAAATGCACATGGCAGAAAGTATGTCATCGACGCGCTCACGACAGAAAACTGGGAGGCCGCGCAGGTCAATTTTTTTCAAGCTTTCCGCAACTATGATGAGGCGGGTAGTCCGCAGCGTATACAGGTGCTAAAGTACCTAGTGCTGGCACACATGCTTATGGGCAGTGAAGTCAACCCATTTGACTCTCAGGAAACGAAACCTTATCGTGACGACCCAAACATTATGGCCATGACTGCCTTGGTCGATGCATACCAGCGTCGCGACATCCAGGGTGCGGAGCGCATTGTGGCTGAAAACCACGATACGCTTACAGACGATGCATTTATTAACGAATTCATTTCCGACGTAATCAAGGAGCTGCGGATCCAGTACTTGATCGACGTCGTGCGTCCCTACGGCTCTATCCGTCTCTCCAGTCTGTCGGAGCACCTGCATATTCCCCTTGATCAGGTCGAGTCGTTCGTGCTTATGCTTATCCTTGATGGCCGGATCGAGGGCAAGATGGACGAAGTAGCACACACGCTCACGCTCGGCAGCCCATCCGTCACTTTGCATGAAAAGGAGCAGAAAACGTTGTGCGCGTGGAGCGAACAGCTCGTGCATCTTGCAGCGGCGATTTCCACCAAACGCAGTACGTTTCGCTTAGATCACTCACCACAGCAAACCGCGCATTTCATTAGCCGCCTAGATTAGTGTAGATGTTGCATTGACATTTTTTAGCTGCCGCACAGACCACTGCACGTGCCGATGACACCCACCAAACCAGTCGCCATGCGCCATCTTCGATCCAACTTCTACGTGTGCATAAACGAGGCAGATGTTAAACTCAGCGAGGTGTCTAAGGCCAAGGGAGAAGAGATATAATACAGCCTGCATGCTGCATCTACCCCCACCACCCTCCTTCTTTTTATCGGTTCTGGAAACCGTGCGCACATCCTTGCTGAATCCTTAACTATCAAACTATTGGTACTGCGTTGATCGCATACCATACTACTTTCTTTACAAAAACACTTTCATTCTCGCATTGCACTATGCAGTACCGCTTTATCCCTGCGATTGTCGCCGCCACCGGCATGTTTGCCAGTGCGGCACCCGTTCAAAAGGCTGCCACCTCGGACTTTACGGCCCAGGCTCCAGCCGCTACGCGTGCTGGCGCACCTCTTTTGGTGCATTGGCAGCCCGACACAAGCGGCTCGAACGAGTGGAAGAAGATGGACATTTCTTTGGTGTCTGTCGGCAAGGATGGCAAGCACCAAGCCAAGAAGCTGGCTTCTGGCGTGGATGGCACCAACCCGGACAATGCCTTTTTCACTGCCACTGCGCCTGAGCACATTACGGACTCTAACGAGTACGAAATTCTGTTCACGCACGGCAAGTCGAAGGAGACTTCCCCCAAGTTCGTGATTGAAAAGAAGGACAGCCAGTACAACCCAGAGGCTCTTCACAAGCGTCACTCGTCCAGCAGTGCTAGCACCACTGCACCCTATGTTGGCTCTGGACTCATGGAGGTGCTTACGGATGCTCAAAACTCTGGCGACGCATCGAGCAACGGTGCTAGTGTATCGCAGACTGGCGACAGCTCCGATGCTCAGATGGGCCAGAGCAACATGGGTCTCAACGGTGACTCTGGACTTGACAACGGTTCCGGACTTGATGGCAGCTCTGGACTTGACAACGGCTCCGGACTTGATGGCAGCTCCGGACTTGACAACGGCTCCGGACTTGACGGCAGCACTGGCAACTCTTTTGCCGACCCGCTTGCCCAGATCCTCGGTGGACAGCTTAACGTGCAGGACGAAGCGCCTAACACGCAGAGCCAGCAGGGCAGCGGTCACCCCCCTACCTTTGTGCTGAACATTGGTGGACAGCGCATCCTGCCCAACGGCGAGGATGGCAGTAGTTCGAGCACGACAGACCCTGCATCTGGCGACCTTGTTTCGCAGATCCTCAACGGTGGCCTTGACTCTGGTAGCAACGTCGACTCTGACTCCGGCTTAGGTTCTTCCAGCGACGACACGGTGCCTAGTGGAACGGACGACCTGGAGAGCCTTGAAAACGATCGTTCGCACCGCAGCCGCAGCTCTTCTAGCAAACACCATGCTACGAAGAAGCACCACTCAAAGCACTCGAAGCACTCGAAGCACTCGAAGCATTCGAAGCATCACAAGTCTTCTTCTGCTGCGACCACCATCTCGAGTGGCAGCACCCTGCCGACTGGCACTGATGCTGCAGTGATTTCCACCGACAGCACTACGGCTAGCGACAGCACTGCCACCGACAGCGCCGCGGCGCCGTCCGGCACTGTTGTGCCGCTGCGTAAGCGTCACAACACGCAGGAGTGGTACTATGACAACTACGGCCGTCAGGCAAACGCCGACTCGTCCAGCGGATCCTCGTCTTCGAGCAGCTCCGCACAGGGCCGCTCGTCTCGCCCACATGGCCACCACGCAAGCAGCACGGTAGATGCGTCCTCTGCCCCTTCAGTGGCACCCCTTGTTGGTGTGCATAGCGCCAGTGCGAGCAACGGTAGCGGCTCGCAGAGCTCGTCGGCGTCTGGCTCGCAAAGCTCGTCGGCGTCTGACTCGCAGAGTTCGTCGGCGTCTGGCTCGCAGAGCTCGTCGGCGCCGAACAGCACTGCTTCGTCGTCTGCTTCATCGAGTGACGCATCGGCGGTTCCTAGCGCCTCGTCGACTAGCTCTTCGAGCGCACCTACGAGCGCGCCATCGACGTCGAGCTCTACGCGCACTCGTCACCGCGAGAGCAGTATTCCGGCGTCGGAGCTGTATGATGCACTCTCCAACGACCTCAGCCCTGCTTCTAACCAGATGGCGCGCTCCCGTGCTAACGCGCGTGCGACGCCAACTTCGTCTGATGGCCGCAGGCTGTCTGGATTGAGCAACTCTAACGGTGACAGCAGCCTTGGCAATGATCTCCAGGAAATTCTCGCGCAGGGCATGCTTGGCAACACTGGCCTTTCGCAGGACCAGATCGAGAACTATTTGAACAACCGCAACCGTAACGGCCGTGACTTTGGCTTGATGTCTATGAACGGCCACCGTGGCTACCAGAGCGTCTCGGTAGACTACTGAGTGCTCCGCGTAGTATGCGAGTTTGATGATTCTTTTTCTTTTTCCATTCAGTAGCTAGTGTATTTTGGTGTAGTCCATTTATTGCAATTTAATCAATTTTGCAATTTTATCTAGGTGCGCAATATGTTACTACAAACGCGGCGTTATGCCATTGGCGAACGGGCCAGCGTACGGTTCTCCGTAAAATGCGGCAAGAAACTGAAGTAAGCGTATGGTCAGCAGACGCGCGTACCTCAACTTTATCGACTCCAAAGCTGCAATAAGCGCATTCTCGCAAATACATACCAGTTCATCTGTTTTCCATCGGAAGCACGGGTCGCAACCATCCAGCTGCAAGTCAGATACATGGAGCACGTACGGGAAACCAAAAGCACCATTGTTGACAAGCTGGTCGGCTTCCTTTTTAAGGAGGTCGCGCGCCTCTCGGGAGAATGCATACTCCACGAGCTTATCAAGATCCTGCTCCTGTCCTTTGAAAGCAGGACCTGCCAAATCACGAATGTGTTCGGCGGTGTGTACATGCCTACCCTCGCCCCAAACGGCAGTGACAAATGCGTCGATAAGCTGCTCAAGCTTGGCCGGCTCGCGCTCCTTGACCCCACGCAGGAACCCCATCAAACTAAATGTATCAAAAGGGAATGCATCGGGCATTCTCAAGTCAACGCCGTACATACTCTTAGTCAAGCCAAGTTCTTTGCTCATCTGCATCCCTTTATTGGGAACAGTGAGTGGCGGCTTGTTTCCGGAAAATTTCATCACATAAGACAGGCTTGCAGGACACCAGTCAATGTCGAGATTCCATTTCTGCTGGTAACGGCGTATTACATTGAACGCAACGTAGGACCACGGCGAGACGCAGTCAAAATAGAATTGCAACTTATTCGGCATGGTGGGCGGGAAATTGCTTGTAATGAGTGGAGGCGCGCTGGTACGGCCGATTTAGATGCTCCGACGTGGGGCAATGAATACGATTCCGCAGTATATAGAAATTGCTGCAAATCTGACAGATCCCATGTTCAGTGGCGATTACCATGGGAAACAAAAACATGAAGCTGATTTAGCAAATGTCTTGCACCGCGCCGAGCAAGCCGGGGTCGTCGCGCAGGTCGTCACGGCTGGGTCTTTGTCAGACACACGGCAAGTTGAAGCGTTAGTACGGACTAGTACTCATCTCTTTGGAACTGCAGGATGTCATCCAACGCGCAGCACAGAAATGATGTCGTACGCAGAAGGTCATGCAGCGTACATGGCCGAACTCGCAGCCATCATCGAGACGGACCGTGCGCACGAAAGAAAAATTGTGGCTATCGGCGAGTGCGGACTCGATTATGATCGACTTCATTTTGCGCAGGCAGGCGTACAAGAGAAAGCGTTTGATATGCAGCTTACTTTGGCAGAAAAAGTGCAACTGCCATTGTTTTTGCATTCTCGCGCAGCGCATCAAGACTTTGTGCGGATTTTGCGCCCACACCTTGAAATGCTGCGCCGTGCATTTCATCTGACGACTCCGCCTTCACTGGAAGAGGAGGGAAGTGTTGGTGTGGTGCACAGTTTTACCGGAACAAAGGAGGAGCTCGACGAGCTTCTCTCTCTAGGACTCTATATTGGCGTTAATGGATGCTCGCTTAAGACGCAGGAAAATTTAGACGTTGTGCGACACATTCCCTTGCATCGGATCATGCTGGAAACAGGTAAGTATATGGAAAGTCTACTTATAAAGATGCGCCCTGGTGTGAAATTCGTGCTACGCACGCATGCGCTCCTTTGTTGGACAAATTCAAAAAAGCAGAGCCAGCCTTAGCCGCACTCTACTCTCCCTCGCGCGTCAAAGCGGAGCGCTGGACTCAAACATCCGCTGTGAAAGCGAGGAATGAGCCGTGTGCCATCGGTCAAGTCGCCGCCGTCGTTGCACAGCTTAAAGACGTCCACCTGCAAGATGTCGCCACGTGTGCTCTCCACAATACGCAGCGGCTCTTGGGTGTAGCGCCGTAGTGGACATATCACGTGATAGTAATGGGGCGCCGCGCCACTTGTCTCCTTCGGACTGCATTCCTTGCAAGGAAGCATGGAGCCCGAACCTGACGACGCGGTCACGCAGCTTGAGGGCTTGGCGCTTGGGCAGGTTCTTGAGGACTTAGGAATTGTTGGTAACGAGTCTGATCTTCGGCGCATTGGACTTGGTGCCTCAAAAGCGCAGACGAATCACGCGCTGAACAAGGATGAAATTTACCGCGACGATTTCGACGAAGACGCTGTTGAGGATGTACAGGAGGATGCAGAGATGGAGGAGGCGGATGGGAATACCAAGACTCCTATTGAGCAGAATGGTGTACAACCTTTGCGGCATGCGAAAGCACCGATTCGCGGCGAGGACGACGACTTTGCCGACGAAGAGGAGGAGGAAGAGCCTGCGCCACCAGCAGATGTAGAAATAAGCTCACCTCTGGGATCAAAAAATTCTCCAATTTCACCCCGGAAGGAAGCATTACAGCTTTTCCCCGACTTTAAACCCGGCGTCGTGCTGAATCATACCGATTTGTTTGGGACACAATCGCTCAAGCGTCGTAGGCTTGTATCCAAGGCAAAACCATTGCGATTTGCACCCAAGGTTGCGTTGCTTGAGCCTGCTCCTGCTGTGGAAGCTCTCACGACACCTGAGCTTAGCCAACAACCTTCAAACGCTACCCAAACTTTGGTGACACGCTTCGCTGCGTCCTGCATTGGGACGGACAAACAGAGCCAGGAAAAGGCTGTACTGCTAGTTGAGTTTGATGATGATACTACAGACCGTGATACCGGACGCCCAGGCAAGTCGGTCAACAATGTGGAAGTGGATGACTGGGAACGTCGTGTGGTTCTCTCTGGCTCGCAGCCCAAGGAACTGCACATTGCTGATCTCAGCCGCTCGCGTAACTTCGAGCTCTCGAATGGCACGTGGTTTGAGAGCATCATCTGGAATCCACACAACAAGTTTCGGCCATTTGATCGCCTTATCATGGACATGAACGACCCAGACATGATTTTCGAGAACGAAAAAGCGAGCGATGAGAAACAAACATCGCTGCTTCGCGCAGATGCACCGCCGAACTTGCTCAAAACGAGCAAGTACACGGGTGAACTAGACATGTTCAACATTTCGAACGACCGCATGTACGAAATGAGCAAAGAGCACAGGCACCGCGTGCGCCAAACTTTGGGCCAGCTTGTTGTGCGACACACATGGCCAGCGATCAGACTGCAGCTTCCCTTTTACAAGACGCGCTTAACAAAGCAGGAAACGCGGTCCTGGCACCGACCCCGCATCCAGTTCCCCGTGAATGCTCCCATCACGTTTTCCAAGGTTCGCACCACGCGCAAGTCCAAGGATGGCGAGCGCAGGTCCAAAGACCCAAGCGAAGTGCTTCGTAGCACGCGCGACCTTACACTGAAGGATGCGAGCAATTATATCTTGTGCGAATATTCTGAAGAGTACCCTCCCCTACTTTCAAATATCGGTATGGGAAGCCTTTTGGTCAATTACTACCGCAAAAAAGACAGCAAAGACGATTATATTCCACGGGGCGAGCTGGGCGAAGCATTTGTGCTCGAGACCACCGACGAGTCTCCATTTATGAAGTTTGGCGGCGTGGAGCCTGGCCAAACTCAGCCTGTGTTTTACAACAACATGTACCGTGGCCCCCTTTTTCGACACAAACCTGAATCGAACGACTTTTTGTTCATTCGGAGCACGACTAAAAACGATGTACGCTACTACCTCCGTGACATTCCGTTCCTCTTTACTGTCGGGCAAACGTACCCAACCACACCCATTCCTGGTCCTCATGCGCGGCTTGTGACCAACAACATCAAGTATCGCCTTCAGATGATCACGTACAAACTGGTGGAAAAGAGTCACGCGCATCGGATCAAAATCCATCGCGTGATGAAGTACTTCCCCGACCAGAACGAGTTGCAAATGCGGCAGCGTTTGAAAGAGTTTATGGTGTACAACCGCAAGTCGGGCGATGTGCACCAGGGATTTTGGCGCTTGAAGCCAAACGTCCCGATCCCTGACGAGGCAGAGCTGCAGAAACTGCTGACTCCAGAGCACATTTGCCTTGTGGAAGGCATGCAAGTTGGGCAGCGCCACTTGCTTGATGCAGGCTTTACCAAGACAGCCGAAGGCGCGGAAGACGACGGCGATGAAAACAAACTGGACATTGAGCAATTACTCGCTCCATGGATTACCAGCAAAAACTTTTTGCAGGCGACCCAAGGCAAGGCAATGTTGAAATTACACGGCGACGGCGATCCAAGTGGCCGTGGCGAGGCATTCAGTTTTGTGCGTGTATCTATGAAGGAGATTTTCTTGCGTGCTGGCGAGGATGTCGACGAGCGTCTGGCTGCCGAAGCCGAGGCGCGGGCCAAGTCTGGGCACCGCTACAATGTCGCTGAGCAACAAGCCATTTACCGCTCGGAAGTGGACCGTATCTGGAAAGCCCAAATTGCAGCGCTTTCGAATCCAGTTCCGCCAGTCGTTACGCCAAAAGAGGATTACGAATGGCGTGAAGAGGAGCGCAAGGAAAAGATTGAGCAGCAAAAAGGATCAAAGCCTCTGCTGATTAAGCGCTTGTTTAACGGGGTTTGGTACAGGCATATTGTGCGCGATCCGCAAGTGATCAATGCTTACATCCGGCAGCGACAGCAGCTTGAGGAGCAGAGCATTGTGACGGAGTCACTGGTTCCCACAGGCGATACGGCGCTTGACGCACTGCGCAAGAAGCGTCTCGAGGACGAGATTGCAGCGCGTGTAAAAAACCAGGACCGCCGCTTGCAGCGCAAGAATGCGAAGGCCGCAGCGGAAGGAGTCACTGGCGGCTACAAAAAGATGCCGAACAAGACAAACACCAAGCGCCGGTGCGGTCGCTGTGGCATGGTTGGACATATGGCGACTAACAACGCGTGTCCACAGTACCCTACCAACAATCCCAACGATCGCAACGGCTCCGGTTCGGGCAGCTCGGGCGTGCGGCCTCCCAGCGTTATGCCGATGCCAAACAGTACCTATTATACCAATGCTACTAACCAGCAAAATAGTATGGCGACGGCGCCCCAGTACGGGCCCATGGGCCAAATGGCACCACCGTAGTACAGATAACACTATTGCCTATGGAGTATACGGCGGCAAAGGCAAGCGACAGCTTGGGCAAATGTTGCGTATTTCGAGCCACGGCTCCAAACAGGCCGTGTGGAAAATGTGGCGGCACGGCGTGACCATGACATTTGGCTTGGCGTGTTTTGTACCTTCCCATCGGCGGGCCGCGCGCGATAATAGTGCTGAAGGCCAGACGCAAACGCGGGTCTCATGCGTGTCATCATGCTGGGTATATTCGTCGTGGAACAAGTGCGCGTGTTTGGCATCGCTGGAAGAAGCACTGGTGTCGGCCTCTGCAGCGTCCCATTCGTTTGGCATGAGGCAAATGGGGCAGTCGCCAAGGTGCAGCATGTGGGTATTCGACTCCATGTCGCCGTCTTGTTGCAGCAAGGCGGCGAGTTCTTCGCAGCTTGGGTGCCAGCTCCACACCTTTTCCGAGTGGATGCAGTCTCTTGGTAGGAAAAAGAGCGGTCCAAATGCGTCCTGTCCAAGCAACACCAGCATTTGCAGCACAAGCCATGCAAGCGGGATCCATACAATACGCGAAGGCTCAAGGAAGAGCAAATTGTGTCGCGTTTGGAACATGTACAATGGGATATAAACGCGCGTAAGTGACATGCCAATCACTGCACGCGCGCTAAGACCTGTGGTCCGCCAGCGGATGTTGTGGGCAATTTGTGGGATCCAGAAGGAAAAGAGAAGTGGAATTAGCATGTAGATGATCAGCACGGGCATCACGGTCGAGATGAAAAAGACGATCGCAGTGAAGATCAAAGAGACGGACACACGTGGAATTTCACGGAGCGAGTCGAGAAGACTGACGCCCAAGTCATACACGTTGCGGTGCCATGGATACTCGTCTGTGTCTTCTGATATCTGAGTGTCCATACGCTGGTCCACTGGCGGTGGAGGCGGGGGCGGAGGCGGAGGCCTTGCTTGCATCTGCGTACGAAAAATATCGACAACCATCTTGTATTCAAACACAAGAAACAAGATGCCAGAGAGAAATGCAATCGCGTACATTGGTAGCGCAACAGTGTCTTGCAGCGAGCTCGCAATGATGAGATGGCCCAGACAGACGTGCGCGTCGTACATGGTCAGGATGAAAAATGTAGGCCCCGACAGTTTGGCCAGTGCACTGGGCGTGGATGCGCGATCTGTAGTCCTGGCCATTATGGAAAGTTGGACAAGCAAGATGGCGAGCAGGCCAATAGCGTACCACCGCGTCTGGGCCCAGAATACACCAATGCCAATTCCATCGAGCATAGGCGTGTCCACAACCAGATCACACCGAGGCGAGTAACCGACCAATTGCATACGGAGCGGCGGCGCGCTGGGCATTGCGATTCCCGTAGGATGCTGAAGCTCCGCTTCCAGCGCGTCCATTGCTGCCTTTTCCGTCACTGGCCCGACGGGCATAAGTTGCCCGTAAAAATGCATCGTGCAATTCGTCACGGCATGCCCTTCTGGCATCGGTGTAGACATTGGGACGCTCTTACCCACAAGTCGCTGCACGCGGCCGATCCGCCCGGTAATGTCGTTGAGCACGGCAGTGTACGTATCGTTCTTCAACGTCGCATCTGCATGGGGAATCATGGAAAACAGGGCACGCGTGTCCATATTTTCTGCGCCCGCATCAGGGAGCCCAATCAAGTATGCATGGCCTTTGGCCTGCGAAAGAACGCCTGCAAGCGTCACGTCGGCCATGACTGTGGTATCCGAGTCGTTCGACGTGCTCGTAAGTACAAGATTACCGGTGAGCCACGAAGTATTCACACTTCCTTCAATTGGATTTGTGTTTAGCTGGATCTCCATCCGCGTCTTGTTGCCAGTCCACGCAAGATCGCCGCGGTCCGCCCACGGCGCATCTTTCCGCGTGCGGTCGTGCCCAGTCCAATTCCCGTGGAAGAAACTGGAAATATTGCGATAGTATGTCGCAGGCTCAGAAGATACAGCATACATGCGCTCTAGTGACGTGGATAGCATCGCATCTTTGTCCTGCTGAATCGTCCAATTGCCCTGCTCGGTCTTGTTGTGCGTAAAGTACCCCTGCAGCTCCGTCCGCTCGCGCTCAAGCCGCTGAATGTGCACCTCTAGATCTTCTTTGGTCCAGTACTCTGCACGAACAAGCACAAGCGTGCACGCAAGCACCGCGCACCACATGTGCAGCATACGCAGGGACACGGCCCACGACATGATCGCAGGCGAAGAGGGTTAGTCACGATGCCGTGCACGGCCCCCGCGTGCGTACAGCTTAGTCAGCTTCGTCCACACCACGCTGTAGCATGCAGGCGCACATTGTCGGCGTTGGCGCGATTGGGACGCTGCTCGCGAGCCATACGCGGGCAATTTTGCGCCAGCGGCAAAGGACGGAAGTGGTTGGTGCTACAATGTTTGGGCAGAACGCGCGATCGGCAAAGATGGCCATTCCACCGCATGTAGTTCCCTATATGCCCGACGCTTCCGCTTCGTCACTTACTTTGCATATGCGAGATAGGACTTATACAAGCGGCAAAAAAGTGTCTGGAATAGTCACTGCAGAGCGCGATGGAGTGCGGATGGTCGAGTCGGGCTGCAACGTCGAGCTCGCTTCTGCTGCAGGGCCCGACCATGTACGCACATTTTGGCCTGACGCGCACGGCGCGCTGCAAGAGGTCAGCGGAGCACAAGCGACAGCACCGATTGATAGTTTACTTGTGACGACCAAGGCAGATGCGGCGCTTGGTGCGATCCGACGATTGGTCCCGCGAATCACCCCCTCCACGACCGTGGTCCTGTTGCAGAATGGAATGGGCGTGCTAGATACCCTGCTCGAGAACTTGTGGCGCGATCCCAGCTTGAGGCCGAACGTGATCCTTGCGAGTACGACGCATGGATGCTACATGAAAAAGCCGCTGCACACGATCCACGCTGGCTTTGGCGCTCTCTTTTTCGGAATTGTGCCGAGCGCCCGCGGCGGTGCGCACGGATTCGAGCAGGCGGTGCATACTGGGCTCAACACACACACCCCATTGCTGGATATAGGCGCGATACCGGATACTGCCGAGACGCGATCGCTGCGCGAGACAGTGGCCCTCTTGCTTTCCTTGCCGCTGGACGTGCATTGGGAGCCGATTCGTGCGTTTCAGCTGCGCGCTCTGCGCAAGCTCGTGATCAATGCGTGTATTAATCCGACCACGGCGCTTGCTGACTGCAAAAATGGCGAGCTGTTTGGCAGCGCACCCGCCTGGGATCTTTTCCAAGCGCTGTGCACAGAAGCAAGCCAGGTCTTGGAAGCACACGCGCGCGATGCCAAAGCCGGCGAGGAAGCGAGCGAGCTGGAGTCTAGGTACCTCAGCTCGCTCCCCCTCGCGGATTTGCTCACGCAAACGGACATGCAGGGCTTGCCGCTGCTCGACGCTTCGCTCAAGCCTGCATCACTTTTGCACGAAGTGGAGAATGTGGTGCGCAACACAGCGTCCAACTGGAGCAGCATGCACCAGGACATCAAAAGCAGGCGTGGCGCTACGGAGATCGACTACATTAATGGGTATTTGAGCGATTTGGGCCGTGAGTATGCCATTCCGACGCCTGCAAACGATACAATGACCAGCCTGATCAAGCTTAAAGCGCGGCGGCTCACCGGGTCGTGGAAAAGCGGGGCGATGTAGCTAGGAAACATTCCTTTCGGGATCGCGCATGCGATGTACTTGGACTTCTGGCCCTAGCGACACATTCGACATGTTTTGCGGCGTGATAAGCACGTATTGCACATCCGGCGAGGACTTTGCAGCGTCGATCTGGGTGAGTAGGAGCGTGACGTACAATCATTTTCATAGACACCTTCCTGTTTACCGCATCCATGAATACGTCAAACTCGTCGAGGCATCGGATCGGACATCCAATGGCCTGCCATAAGGAAAGCAGCAGGCAAATGGTCGAAAACGACTTTTCGCCGCCCGACAAGGACTTGGGGTCCTTGTCGTGCATGCGCGCGCTATCGTCGGTTTGCACACGCAAATCTAACGTCTGCGCATTATGGTCAAAATGCAGCGAGCCGGAAAAGCCGCGCGTTTGGAGATACTGGGAAAAGTTGGTGCGTGCGCGAATCGCAACGATTCGGCGGAAATAGTGCCATTTTTCAAGGCGCGTATGGATGGCGGTGTCAAGAATGCCAATAGTAGCACAAAGGTTCTCGATCTGGCGCTGCGCATCCTGGTATGCTTTTTTTTTGGTACGAAGGTCCAGCACGACCTCTTCTAAGCGCATGTCTGAATGCGACTCTGCATCCGCGAGCTGGCGCTCAATCGTGTCGATCTGGCGCTCAAGCGCTTCGGCGCTGCGCCGCGTTTCTACGCGGGCGCAATATTCAAGCGCTTGCTGTGTCCACTCATCAATAAGCGACGCAAGCGTGGCTTCTGCCTGCTCGGCTGCTTTCATCGCCGCTTCTTTTGTCTGGATCTGGCCCGTCCAGTACTCGTCGTTGCGCCGCAGCTTGACGCGCTCCGAAAAGATGCTCTGCAGTTCCGTCTCCATGTCGCGGTGCTCGGAACCTAAAATATCGATTTGCTCGCGCAGATTTTCTGCGCGCGCTGCGTGCGGCGCAAGTGCATCCTCTTGCGTTTCTTTTTGGTTTTCCAGCTCTTTGAATTGCTCGACAATGCGCGCCATTTCCTGCTCGGCGTCGTCCCGTGCTTCTTCGAGAGCTGCCATATTCGCCGGCTCATCCTCGCGCATCTCTTCCTCGATTTGTGCAATGTTGGTACGCAAGGTGCGGTGTGCAGCGCGCAAGGCAGCATGCTCTTCGCGCTTTTTGGCAAGCTGTGTGTGGAGCGCACGTTCTTCGGCGCTCATGGCACGCAGTTGATCTTCGTGCGCGCCTTGGGCTGCTGCGATGTGTTCCAGAGACGTGCGCGCCTCGCTGATCTGCACGCTCGTATCGGTGACTAAGCGCGGTGCGCCAGTTGCCCTGTTGAGCGTCTGCGTCGCACTGCCTCTGGCTCCACCCGTGAGACGAAAGAGATCCATCGAGTAGCACCGAATCACGTTGCGTGGGTTGCGACGCAGCAGCGCATCGCCTTCTGCACGCTGGCGGACAAGCGCGCACTTTTCAATTTCCAAGCCCGTAATGAGCGCACGGACAATGTACTCATCGTCCACTTCCAGCGCGCGCAGCACCGTCAATATATCACTGTCGGGCTCGCCGTGTACATACTCAAACAGGTCGGGTGCGGCAGTAAAGATTTGGGAGCGCACATCGTAGCGCTGCAAGATGCGCGAGAGCATTGCTCGGTCATGGTGGTCGGTCACACAAAAAGCATTGAGCGCGTCATTGAGCACAGCTTCCATGACGGGCGCCCAGCGCTGGTCGCGCAAGCGCATGTGCAACCCAATCGGCCCGAGCGGCTTTGTATGCCAGCGTGGCTCTTTGTCAATCTCTGCAAGCACCTGCGGCATAGCGCGACCGCCAAACGCAGTGATGCGGTTTGACGCCGCGTCTACACAGCGCCGGATAAATTGCTGCAAGTGCGCAGCCTTTTCGTCCATTACGTTGCGCTCTGCGCGCATTGCGCTTCTTTTTTCGCCCAACGATTGTTGCTTCAATTCAAGCTCCTCGACTGTCTCGGCACATTGCACTTGAAGCATCTCATTCTCGATGCGCTGCTCTATACATGCATCGCGTCGTGACTCTTGTCCTTGGCGCACTGCACGGCAATCTTGTTCTAGCTTGCGCGATTCTGCATCGATTTGGCGCTGAAAATGCTGCATTGTTTGCCGGACGCGTTCTGCCTGGTGGTTCACTTCCTTTTCTTGTGCCTTGATGCTGGTGAGCATGTTGCGATGTTCTTTAACAGTATGCATCACAGCAGCGCGCTGCTCTTGCAGATGCGTTTCGCGCTCGCTCGATTCCGTGTTGCGCTGTTCCAGCGAGGCAATCCTTTCATCCAGCGCACTGGCGCGCTTACGATCTTCTTCTTGTTTGCGCTGTAAGGCGCGATGCTTGGTGCGCTCGCGCTCGAGGTCTTCCGCGGCTTGGGCGAGCTGCTGCTCTTTTGCAATCACTTGGCTCCATACCAGCTCATCTTTAAGACTGTTCAACTTATCCTGCTCGCGTCGCGCTTGCTCGACAAGACGCCATCGTGCATTCGCTTCGCGCGCCTCGTGCTCCAAATCTGGCAGCACTTCCTGTGTTCTTGCAAGCACGCGCTTCATGCGCTGTATGTTCACTTGGATCATCTCGTACTCTTGCGCAAGCTGCGTAAGCTGCGTGCCGCGTAAAAAGAAGCTGTACTTTTCCTCGGGCGCAGCGTTGCCGAGAAATTGGCGTGCGCTGTCTTGGGTGAGAATGTTCATTGGGTTGTCCACTTGGATGTTGGCATGATCACATATTGCATCCAACTCTTCGCGCTTCGTTGAAATGATCTTGCCGTGCTCACCACGCATCTTCCACGACCCACTCCCATCCGCAAGGATGCGCCGCTCGACAGTAATTTCCGCGCCGTACAGGGCTGGACGGAAGGCGTCAGGGCCTCTGTTCCGGATATGCACGCGCACTTCTGCAGCACTAGCACCTTCTCGAATAAGATCGCGGATACTGCTCCCGCGGTTCGTTGTGCTCGCTTTGCCGCCGAGCGCAATGGTGAGCGCTGTTAAAATTGCACTCTTTCCACTGCCGTTGTGGCCGATAATGAAATTCATGCGAGGCCCAAGATTAATGCTCAGATTGCAATGGCACATGAAATTGATCATGTCCACACGCTCAATGATGCCCATGCTCGAGCCATCCAGCGGGTCAAAGGGGGGAGAAAGTGGAGCGAGACGCGCGGTGTTTGATGCTTGGTCGGCAGCCGCCTCTTCGTTTACACCACCATCGTCAGAAGGTGTATTCATCCTCGCATGTTTTGACTGGTGTTAGTTAGCGCTGTACATACGAAAAAGGCAAGATCATCCTCCTCTTCGCGCTCGCTCCGCCGCTTGGACATGGCGCAACGCAACACAGCGTGTTGGTGCGCACGCGCGTATATAATTATGTAATCACGTAAAAGCCCCTGTCGTCGCTGGTCGCTTTGCTCGTGCATTTTCATCATGTTTGCCGGTGCGTAGCGGACGTGCTAACAACAGGAGCTCCCTCGCCATCGCCCCTTGAGCAGTCGCTCATGCGTGTTCAAGCACGCCGTACGGTCCGTTCCTTTGCCGTGATCGTCGGTTTGCTGCACTTTTGTACGTTGATGCATCGACTCACCGCAGCACCCTATATTTTCCATTATCTCGGTGATATTCTCCGCCGCGCTTAGGATATCTACATACAAGTCGTATATAAAATGCGATTACTTCCTACAACTCAGCCTTTGGCAAGACCTTTTCGACGGTCCTGTGCGCCTCGCTCTCTTTCTCCAACTCGACGTCGTCAGGATCGATGACGTATTTCAGAAGGAAGGCCGCAATGATGTCAAAGTATTTCGGCTGCAAACATGTATCATCTGTCGTCAGTACGCGCGCAAAAAAATTAGAGACGTACTGTGTGTTGCGCCGGGGAACAAATGTATCTCTTTCCGCTTGCTTGTGCATAGACGGTACAGCTCCGCCATATGGGAAGCTGGAACGAGCTCGTCGCTCGAACCACTTAGAAACAAAACGGGCGTCGTTGCAGGGGTTTGCTGGATCATCTCTTCCGACGCCCACTGCTCCCTGCATAGGAAGGTGAACGGCGCGAGCATCGGCAGCACAGACGGGATCAACTTCGGCATGCTCAGGAATGTATTCTCTAAAATCATACAGCGCACATAGTTGGGATTGCGCGCAGCAACGTTGATTGCAACTGCACCGCCGATGCTCTGCCCGTACACGATAACAGGCGTTTGCGATAAAACCGGATTCGCACGGATCCAGTCGAGCGCAGTCTGTGCGTCGATCTGTAATCCCGGCTCAGAAGGATCACCTGTAGAGAGGCCGTAGCCGCGGTAGGAAAGCATCACGACATTGCTGCCCAAGCGCCTGTAAAACACGACGGCAAGCGGCAGTCGATGCCCCATATTCCCGGCATTCGCATGCAGCATGAGAACAGTCGGGCGCTGCGAAGCTATCTCTTCCGCATCATCTTCTCCTTTCTGCAACATCACATACGTGTGCAGCAAAACACCATCGGGCGTCTTGAGCCGGAATTCTTTGTACGGCAGGTCATACATGTCCGGTGCATCCACAGTCGTGCGAGATCCATCCGGGATCGAGGAGGGGTAGATCAATGCACGCTGATACACATAAATCACTCCAGCCAGCGAGGCAATACTCAACGTCACCGTAGCAAGCGTCACACGCGCGAGAAACGGCACACCGGACCAGGTCATTGTAGCGGTAGAGCGGACAATGCGCCGCCGCACAAGCCATGTCCTCGGCCGAACAACTTTACGTCCATTCACGATGGCGGCGCCGTTGTACAGTACGTAAGGCCGCTAAACTGACGCCAGCGACACAGTCGGGGCGGTTGTGGCACGCGTACGTATGCTGGATTTGCTAATATGCAGTGGTCGTATATTGGTGGCGACAGTGGGTCTTCCAGCGCGGGGCAAAACGTATTTGGCCCATGCGATTATGCGGTACATTGCATGGCTTGGCGTCAAGTGCAAGGTGTTCAATCTTGCAAGTGTGCGGCGTGAGATGACTGGCGAGATGCGTGGGAAACTGGATGGTCATTTAGGGGCTGGCAGCAACGATCCGCGAGCTGCAGTGCTAAGAGCCGAGGTTCAAGAGGAGGCGGAACGGCAAATCGAGGCGTTTTTCGAGGGCGGCGGCCAGGTTGCTATTTACGATGCCAGCAACAGTAATAGCAAGAGCCGCGAGGAGATACGCCAGCGGTTTATGTTGCTGCAAGTGCAAATTATGTTTATTGAGTGCATGTGTGACGACCAGGCCATGGTGAATCGCAACATCCGGTTCATTTACCAGTTCAGCCCGGACTATGCGGGGTGGGTTTGGGAAGACGTACAGCGCAATTTCGAAGCGCGTATTTTGCAAAACGAGCTGTGCTATGAACCGATTGAAAACGCCACGTTTCCCCATATTCAGCTGCTTAATTTTGGGGAGCGCATTGTGGTAAACAACAATGCGGGGTATTTGCAAAACCGTCTTGTGTTTTTTCTCATGAACGTGCACAATCGCGAGCGAAAGTATGTTTTTGTATTGCTGACATTAGGATCTATTTTGCAAGGGCTGGCGAGGCGCTTATCGAGCACTCCTACAAAGCCGACGCGGAGCTCTCTTCGCTCGGTCTGGACTATGCAAACGCGCTAGCCACGTTTGTCTCCAATTTGCACGAGCACACACTCGATATGACCGAAGAAAAAGCGCATATTTCGCAGCGACACACCGTCTCCTGGCTTCACGGCGTAAAAAAACAATCTTTAGAGCACGAAGAAAAGGAGGAGAAGCGCGGTTTGGAGGTGTGGTGCTCGACACGCAAGCGCTCTGTTCTCACTGCTGAGCCTTTCCGCAAGCTGGGGTACAAGGTTCTTGAGCACACCCGTCTTGCCGAAATGAACCCGGGCGTCGTGGACGGCTTGTCACAGGCAGAGATCCTGCATCGGTTCCCCGGCTCTGTGGAGCAGCGGGAAAAAGATCCGTATAGTTTTCGCTTTCCCCGCGCGGAGAGCTATCATGACTTGGCTATCCGACTCGAGCCGATCATCTTTGAATTGGAGCGCACAAGGGACGATATGTTGATTATTGGGCAATCGTCTGTGCTCCGCTGCTTGATTGCGTATCTACAAGGAAACAAGCCCTCCCAGATACCCTTTATCCAAGTCCGCGAAGGCGATTTGGTCGAGATTCAGCCTCAGCCTTTTGGCGTTTCCTCGCGTGTATTCTCTTTCTGGGATCCGAAAAAGAAGCGCGTGGAGAGAGATATCGAGTTTGCGACGCGCACTGCATTTGCAATGGCAAGGGAGGAGAGTAGCGGGAAAGACGTTGATATTGATCAGGTACTCAAAGACGTCAAGGAGTTTGCATTACGCAGTGGTCCAGCTGCATAAACGCGGCACTTAAAAGCTTACATTGTACACTATCATATATGTTTGAGGATGTGTAGCATTTTATTTGTAGCACACAATGGAGAATGCAAAAGATCCTGTATTTGAACGGGCCAGGCTACCGCGTTCGTCAATTATGCAAACTTGTCACTTTTCAATTTCATGCGGCGATCAAGCATCGCTTCACTAAGTCGACCTTCGCGCTGTGCTTTTTCCAGAGCACGGCGGGAGCCTACCGTGTCCAGCGCTCGGCCACCTGCATTCCATGCCTGCCTCGAACGGATCAAATGGACTTCCGTGTCGATACTCACATGCTCCAATGCCGCTCCACGCTGATGTGCAGGTCGCGCACTGCGCCGCACCTCATGCCGGTACTTCCACTGAACACGCGCATCCCAAATCGAACTTGGCTGCAGCTCCTTATCATCTGCTCGCAGCGTATGACGCTTAGCACCGTCCTGTTTTGGTTCCAGTGTCAGCCACCCGCCGTACGTAGATTGAAGCGCGATACCACGGCGCGCCCCGCGCACAGTGGATGAACCAAGCTCTATTCCCGGTGCCGCGGGCTCCACCATTTTCACCGCCCATTCCTCCTGAGGACCGCGCGCCTCGCTAAATGCAATGACAGAACCAAATTGGTCGCACCCAAGGAACGTGCCTTGTGCACTTTTCAGCGTCCACTTGTCCGTTTCAGCAACTCGATGCGCAACCCATACTTGATGTACATCTTGTGGTGTAATCTCTGCACCAGCAAAGGTTGCACCGTCGATAGCAAGATCTACGGGAAGCTCGGGGGCAGTCACGGTCGTCGTTTCCGGTTGGCCAAGTGGTGCGTTAAAAAACAAAGCGGTCGCTGTGCCCTCGTTCGTCTGGTACAAAAAACATGGTCCAGTGATTTCATAGGGAGTCTCTACCGGGACCCACGCTGTTGTGAGTGCATTCGTGAAACGTACCTTGGTCATCGCCGCCGTACATTTCAGCGTCCGAGTCGTTAGCTGTGGTGTAGGCGGGGCGCTTAGATATATCGCCATCACATTTTTGTGCAGTGCGTTTGCGGTTCGACTGCTGTGAGCAATGCATAACACGTACCTTATCGCCCTTAAACGTCAGACGCATGGATTTGCCCATGGCGCTGGAGGGTATCGCTATCCCTACTCCACTTTGCGAGGCTTGGTACGTATGCTTCTCCACATATGCAAGAATTGCCGGCGCTCGCACAAGATCTCGCCAAAGGGATTCGCGAAGGGCAGGGTAGGATGAAGGTGCCGAGGCCGGCACTTGAGAGATTGGCTGTGGATATAGCGCTGGTAGCGTCCAAAGTCCGCCGTGCTACGCTGATTGATGCGTTTGCACCGACGCTCGCGACTTGCCTTGCTTGGGCGGCTTTGTTTGAAATGGTATGCTACGACCTAGCTCATGATAGCGCGACGACTTGGAAGATATTATATTTGTACTTTATGCACCGGCACAGCAAGTGTTTGCTGTAAATCGTAAGTGCATGCTCGAAAGTGAGCTGCCGTCGCCGGTATTTGTTTGTGTTTCGCTAAATGCACCACTTCAGGTACGTTTCTTGCCCGCTCATGTAGATTATTGATATGCCCGATGGTGCACACACAATTTGGCAGCATATAAAAAGGGGTTGCGCGGAAAGTACAGGACCGAGCGTTGCACTCTTAACAAGTGCTGACATCGATGCGCGGCGATGCGGGATTGCTGCTTGCGGAATGCTGCTCGAGTACCCCGTCGTCTACGCACTTGAGGCTGGCGATATTAGTCTTCGTCTGCATACGAATCTATCGCGTAAAGATGTGCATCTGTGGGATGAGGCGCAAGACTGGACACCGCTAGCGACATGTCTCACTGACGTAGACTTGCACCTAATCACTGTGCGCCTGCAAAATGTCCCTACAATTTCATCCCCGTACGTTTTTGCGGCACACTCACCGCAGCCATACATGGATAGCGTTCTCCATTCCTCACGCCCTGCCGCAGGGCGAAGCGCTCCTTTTAGAAACACGGGCATGGCTTGCGACATTGCAATTGCGCTTTTCACGAGACAAAGTACAGGTGGTAATAGAGAACAAGACCGTGCACATGGATCGCGTAGCTCTGTAAAAAATTATTTTCCACTTGCAGCCTCTGCCTTTCGTGCCGCTGCAGCCTAAGATAAGTCACGCGGGGAAAGCGCACCTCTTGCTTTGCGCGCAATGCGTTCGCGTCGGCCTCACGCCGCTGCGCAAGAGACATGCCGTCCTTGTTCTGGTTCTTGCTCTGCTGCCCCTGCTTTTTTTGGTTCTTCTCTCGAGCAAGCTCCCGCGCGTTGCCGCCTGCTGTGAGCTTTGCCACGCACATTTACGCACGCGCCATGATGTTGAGGAGTAAAGCACGTGGAGTGACGAGGCTGCAAAGTGGAGTTCGTCTTCTTACCTCATGAGTCGGCTTGGCTTCCTGTCGAAGCTCTCGCCCATTGCACACTGGTACGGTGGTGCACGCGGATTTGCATCGTCCGCACATGTTCGCCGCGCCCCCTCTCTAATTACGCTTGGCGATCTCTCTGTGCCTGAGCTGGATGCGTTGTTGCAGCGTGCGTCGCATTTCAAAAAAACGGTCAAAACCCACGCTCTTGGGCCTGGCGCAATTGAGCACACCATGGCAAACAAGACTATAGCAATCATGTTTACGAAGCGCAGTACCCGCACGCGTGTGGCAAGCGAGACAAGTGTAGTCACTCTTGGCGGCCACCCCATGTTCCTTGCCCCGTCCGATATTCAGCTGGGTGTGAATGAAAGCCTGATTGATACTAGCCGCGTAATAAGCTCCATGGTTGATGGTATTATGGCACGGGTCGGTGCTCATGAGGAGATTGAGGTGCGTCGCATTGTTATCTAACCAAAGACACTTGCCGAACATTCTAGCGTCCCTGTTATCAATGCGCTCTCGAGCAGGTTCCATCCCACTCAGATTCTTGCCGATTTGCTTACCTTGCTTGAGGATAACAGCAAGCCAGGGGAGCCGCTTCCTTCTTTGTCGCGGCTTAATGGCCTCAAAGTCGCGTGGGTGGGCGACTCGAACAATATTCTCAACGATATTCTAGCATGCTACCCCCGGATTGGCATGGACGTAAGTGTTGCCGCGCCAGCGGGAGATGCCTACGCAAAAGATCCTGTTGTGTGGGACATGATGCAGCGCGGTCTCACCTCGCTCCCGGCTGGCGAGCCCAAAGGCAAGGTCGATTGGTGCCACAGCCCCGAGCAGGCTGTCCACAAGGCCAACTATGTTGTCACCGATACATGGGTTTCTATGGGAGATGAGAACTCCAAGGCACAGCGTATGCAAGACTTTAACGGCTTCCAAATCACCGAAGCGCTGTGCAAGCGCGGCAAGGCGGACCCCGATTGGAGGTTTATGCACTGTCTCCCTAGGAAAGCAGAGGAAGTTGACGACGAGGTTTTTTACGGACCGCGTTCTCTTGTATTTCCTGAAGCTGAGAATCGGAAATGGACTGCCATGGCATGTTTCGACTGGTTGTTTGGTCAGATACCGCTGGTTTAGATACGTAGCGTACAGTCGTGGATATAAGCACTACAATTACTCTCCCCGCACGCCCACTCCAAACCCGTACTTTCACACACGTTGCAAGTATGGTGACTTTCTACGATTTGAAATCTACGCTTTTATCGGGCGCCCCCTTTGACTTCTCGCAGCTTAAGAACAAAGTTGTGCTGGTTGTGAACACGGCGAGCAAGTGCGGCTTTACGCCACAGTTGGAGGGCCTCGAGACTTTGTACAAAACGTACAGCCCAAAGGGCCTTGCCATTCTCGGATTTCCGTGCAACCAGTTTGCCGGACAAGAGCCTGGTGACAGCGATACTATCAACAGCTTCTGTCAAAAGAACTACGGCGTGTCATTCCCAATCATGTCCAAATCTGACGTGAACGGCCCAGAGACGAACGAGACGTTCAAGTACCTCAAGCACGAGCGTCCTGGAATGTTTGGTACCGAGATGATTAAGTGGAACTTTACCAAGTTCCTCGTGGACAAGAATGGCAAGGTTGTCGAGCGCTACTCACCCACGACCAAGCCTGAGCACATTGCAAAGGACATTGAGAAGCTGCTCCAGCAGTAGGCTTCCAGACGTATCGGATTAAACTGCTATCGCGGCTGCTTTGTTGCCCCTTTTAATTGTCGCTTTGTTACGTAGATAATACGAATATAGACGCTAAGCGCGAGACCATTGATGCTACGCTTTTGGATCCCATTGCCGGGTAAAGTTATGGATGAGCGATTGGAACGGCGACATTGGCGCCGGACCCTTAGAATGCCCTGTGCTTAAGCGTGGTGCGGCTGTTGTGAGTAGAGTGCTGCAAACGTACGCGCACCATCCTCATTTGCCTTTATGCGGAGATACTCGCGCTTTTTATGCTTGTTGTTCACTTTAATGAAGTACATCCCCGTAAACATGGCCACAATCATGACACCCCATCTGCCTTGTCAGAATACAATTCTATCACGCACGCAGAATAGATGGTCTTGGGCGAGCCCCATTCCGATTTTGCCATCGTCTGTTGAGCCAGACGTGGAGGCTGCTGAACGGCGCAGCGACGCACGGTGCACACTTTTATTATTTCCACATGCACAGGCATGGAGCATGCTGGGTACGACGACTTGCTCCTCGTTCGTGCGAGTCTTTTGGAGAATGAGTTTCGATGGAACGGTACATCCTCTGAAATAGCCGCATGGTCTGCCCAACTTGAAGCGTACGAGCAGGGCGCTGTACCGTCGCCAGAGCCACACCGAGTCCACTTCTCGCTACGGATCCACGAAGCGCTAGGCGTATGGATGAATGTGTCGCTCACGCTTGGAGGGAAGCATGAAGGGTCAACTTCCATTACTCTGACTGGGATAAGCCCCAATGTGCCGATCACAGCTTGGAATGCCATGATTGACAAGCGCCTCGCAGAAGGTACGCTATTAAGTAACTAAATGCAGTCGTGCCGAACCCTGTATTTGACACCTTTACGGAACTTCAGCAGCTCGCTGCCAGTCTGGATGAGGTGCAAACGGTACAGTCGCCGGTACAGTCGCCAGTACCCCCATTGCCATCCGACCCGCAGATTGTTTTAATGAAGCGCGTCATTTTTTGGTCGCACCACCTTGTCGCGCCGTCCAAACGCAAACAATTTGCGGCATGGTGCCCCGAACTTCATGTGTGGGGCCTTGTGAAGCTTGGATACCCTGGCTTTTTATGCTTCGAAGGCGAGCATGGCGACGTGGAAAACATGATCCAGCGCGTGAAACGGATGCAATGGCACGCGCTTTCCATGCGCGTAGAAGTGGATTGGTCCTATGCACATATTGACACGGATTCGCACAATATATGCACCCAAGCACTTCAACACTGTCTTTTGAAACAGGACGGAAAAGCGCGCACGGCATGCGAGGAGATAAACGACATGGGCGCATTTATCGCACGGTGCGTCTGATTCGCGGCTAACAAGAAGGCTACGAGAAGCAGGAATTCCAGAAGAGGAAATCGCAGATGCATGCCATTTGCGCAAGGCGCGGCATAAAACATAAGAACAAAAAATTAAGCGCTTTGCGCAGCACAGCATCCGTTCTTAGAGCGAGACGGGCCTAGACCCTAGTACAGCAAAGCGAGATACCCGCTCATTGGGCTGTACTGCCCAAGACGTGAGCTGTGCATTGTGCATTTGTAGACCCGGCCAATACCGATACCCTTCTCTTTCCTTACTTGCACTCGACTACTAAGAAAGGAAGGGCACAGGAAAGAAGTAGTAATTCGAGCAAAACAACATGGCGTCTTTGGCGATCACTGCACGCCTCAGCCACAATATGGAAGGCATTGGATGCGCAAGCCAAGCTTGCATGCCGCGTAATCCATGCAGTGTGGTAAAGTTAGGGTTAGAAAGTGACTACACGGCTGACCACGAGCCAACGCGCACAACGCCACTATACGTGACAGGCCACCAAATCACTACACGAGGACAAGGAAGCTCGTACTACTAGGCTGCTAGCAGGCAGAGTGCAATGATGTCCATCAGCATGTCCAGGCTACTGCACAGGGGTAAGCTACGTTGGAACAGTGGTGTGCGCCTGTATCTGAGAAACTGCCTACTAGGTGTTTCTAACACAACGCCTCCACGGCCCGTGCGGTGCGTTCCTTTTCCTCGCGCAGCGGTGAGTCGCGGCAGGGACATACCACTAACGTAGAAATAGCCTTAAATTTGGGGTGCATGAAATCACCTAGCGTCAATAAGTCACACATACGCACCGAGTAGTTGGAATAAGATCGATTCCGAGGTCGTCACATGTGCGCCCACACTGCGCAGCGTCTTGTATTAGCATCGAGCGGATAACATACCTGGAGTGCGACGCGCTGCTCACCACGATTGCACGAGCTTGTACCATCCTGAGCAATATGCACCGCTGCTCCGCTCGCAAGCAACTCGTGCGCTGTATGCTTCAAACAGACATGCGTCTCTATGCCGCACAGGATAAATTCCACATCTTCATACGAGCGCGGCGTGCCCGTCGCAGTCTGTAGCATAGATAGGACAAGGTCATTTGAGGCCATGCTAAACGCCGTCTTGGACTTAATCGCATGGTCATTCGCACGATCAATCTCCTTGCGCAGCGACGCTACGGTGTTGCCAAGGCCTCGGGTAAGCGCGACCCCACACGTACCTTTCGGATATTGCTCGGTAACCAGCACTGGGATATCAAGAATCTGTGCAGCCTTTACAAGCTTGGAGCTTGCGTTCACGACATGCTCGAACCCAAAGATAGCATTGCTGCTGTGAGCGTCGCGGCGAATACGTACCGAAACTAACATTAACATTTACGTTAGTGCGCACCTTGTCCTGGATATCGCTAGAATGAGCGGTCCAGCTATGCGTACCAAACAAGCAACACGGGCCTTTTCGAAAATGCGTGCAATGCACTACTAGCTATGGACACCATGGTTGAGCCAGTGTTGCTTTGCGCGTGGGGAAGTGTAAAGCACGTGGCAGTTGCACAGGTCTTGCTAGGAGTCACTACAGGATTGAATTTACTCGTAGATCCACTCGTTGATGCTGCGCTTGTACTCAATGGTCGCGGTCTGCTCACCAAACCAAAGTGCAATCTCAGCCTTGGCAGAGTCAACAGAGTCGGAGCCGTGGCAGATGTTGCGGCCGACGTCAATGGCAAAGTCACCACGGATCGTGCCAGGCGCAGAGGCAAGAGGATTCGTGGCACCGAGAATAGTGCGGCCCTGCTTGACTGCGTCCTTACCTTGCCAAACCATGGCAACGACGGGGCCAGAAGCCATATATTTGACCAGGCCGGAAAAGAAGGGCTTGCCCTTGAGATCCTGGTAGTGCTTTTCAAGGTGCTCTTCACTAGCGTGAACAAGCTTCATCGCCACAAGCTGATAGCCGCGGTCCTCAAAACGCTGGATAATCTTGCCAACGAGTCCGCGCTGGACACCGTCGGGTTTGATCATAATGTAGGTCTGTTCAGAAGCCATGCTGCAAAGAAAGGGGAAGGAAAAGAGGCGACATGCACCCGCGCGTTATGGAATAACACGTGACGCTGCATGTATCCGAGCCGAGTGCTTCATCTCAGCAAGCATGTACGGCGGGTTGGCAAGGCCGTTGCTGCGCTGTGCGCAACCCTCCATTCCGCTTGCGCAGATGACGCATACCCGGGGGATCGTGGCTTACAAATGTCATGCTCGATGTGCTCCGCGGCATCTTGTTCGCTGGAATAGCATTTCCTCTCATGGGACGGGCAGCGATTCGACACGGCGCACGAGCACATCCAAGCCGGGCTTCGGTATGATTGGATTTAGTATCGCTGCAGTTGGATTTGGAATTGCTGCATACATGTATGTTAGGCGCCGCTCTGAAGCCGGTGCCCGCGTAGTGGCTGAGCAAGAAGAGACATTGCTGGCACAAAATGATGCGACGGAAAAGAAGAAGGAAGACATACCACGCATTTTTGCAGGTATTCAATGGGTTTGTGCAACTGTGCAGGACGCGATTCTGGTGTTTGGCAGGTTTATTGTGCTTGCAGTGATTTTTTTCCCGGTACTGATCACCGTGCCTCTCTTGTTTATCGGCAAATCGAAACGGATCGCAGACTCAAATGAAGGTATGAACGAGTCGGTGCGCTGGGGCGCGCTACTATGGTACAAGTTGCTTGTAAAGCAGATGGAATTCGCCGGCCCCACGTTTGTGAAACTTGGACAATGGGCCGGATCAAGGCACGATCTATTCCCAGATGCACTGTGCAATATGTTTGGCAAGCTGCATTCGAATAATAAGCCACACTCACTTCAGCACACCAAGCGTGAGCTAGAGCGTGTGTTCCAGCTTTCGTTTGACCAAATTTTCGAATCTTTTGACAACAACCCGCTCGGCGTGGGCGCCGTTGGCCAAGTGTACAAAGCAGTACTGCGTGACAATTTGCTCCCGCCTGGCTACCTGGAACAGAAGCCCATGGGAAAACGGCTCCCCGAACCTGCACACCGGATTGGGCGCGAACTTGCGCTGACATATGAACACACGGAGGTCGAACCGCGTGTCCCGACCAACGCGGTTGCCATCAAAGTTTTGCACCCCAACGTGCATGGTTTGATTGACTGTGATGTGCGCATCATGCGCTTCTTTGCAAACATATTTAACGCATTGCCCGGGATGAAGTGGGTTTCGCTCCCTGAAGAAGTCAACCAGTTTGCCGAGCTCATGGTCAGCCAGCTTGACTTGCGAAAAGAAGCGTCGAACCTAATGAGATTCGAAAAGAACTTTGCTTCTCGCGGAGGGCTTGTGACGTTTCCCCGGCCCCTCGTGGAGTTTTGCTCACGCAATGTCATGATTGAAGAGCTGATCGATGCTGTGCCACTTAAATACTTTATGAATCTTGGGGGTGACGAATACGATAAGCGCATTGCAGCCCTTGGTCTCGATGCATTCCTAAGCATGCTTTTGCTTGATAACTTTACACACGCCGACCTGCACCCCGGCAATATCATGGTCCGATTTTACCTTCCAACGACACGCTCTATTCTCCAAAATATATTGACTCGAAGCCTGGCGAGTTTTGACCCGGATTACGCGTTAGGAAATGGGTACAGCTCCGGTATTGTATCCGACGATAAAGTGGTATCTGCGCTGTTGGAGCGCAGCTCCAACAAGAAGGAATGGCTAAAAGAGCTGAAAAATATGGAGCTGGAAGGGTATCTACCTGAGATTGTTCTGATCGACGCTGGTCTTGTATCGGAGTTGTCTGCGACTAACCGCCACAACTTCCTCGACCTGTTCGCTGCTGTGGCAACATTTGACGGCGATCAGACGGGCACACTGCTGGTAGAGCGATGCAGATCGCCTCAGCTTGTCACAGACAAGGCCGCGTTTGTGCAAAAGATTGCGCATATTGTTAACAGTGTCAAAAGCGACACGTTTTCTTTGGCAAGTCTGCACATTGGCGAGGCGCTCTCGGACACACTCTCGGCGGTCCGCAAGTGCCATGTCAAGATGGAGCCAGAGTTTGTCGACACAATTATCAGTATTCTAATCCTGGAAGGCATTGGCCGTAGGCTGGATCCCGACTTGGACGTATTCCGCTCCGCCATTCCTATTTTGCGGTCCTTGGGCCTCAAAGTCTCGCGCGACGATTCCCAATTTAGGGAATTGCGCCAGCAAACGACGTTTAAAGCCCAGCTTTCGATGATCAAGCTATGGGCATACATGGAAGGGCGAAACATGCTGCTTTCGCTCAGCAACTCGCCTAAGCTTGTCGATGCATTTGTACGCTACGGGTGGTTCTCTGATTAGTTGGTAATAATCTTGGTTACATACTTTATATTTATGCGTCTTCGTCATCAGAGTCGAGCGAGTTGGTTTCCAGCTCTATTTGGGCTTCCCCGTCACTAACCTCATCGACGTCTAGATCAAAATCAACTTCATCAATGGTATCATCGTTCGCTGCCAGGCCGTCTTCGGTTTCCTCGCCAGAGTCGGACGAGTCGGGAGAGACGGAAAAACTGCTGCTGGCAGCCGCAGCACGCGACTCGGACCTTTTGGGTGGCGTGGAGGCCGCAGCGACAGGCGCGGATATACGTTCCATTTTCATCTGCTTTGTATCAGGTCCTGCGTTGGATGGCGAAGAAGAGCGTTTTCGGCTTCTAGGTCCGGCGGCGGGAGATTTCGAGCGTGCCGTAGATGAATTCAGCAATCGCGAGGTTGCATAATTTGCTTTTGCTGTGCGTCCAGAGCCTTTGCGTACAGTCTTAGTCCCCATTCCCATGCATTTCTCCAGATGCGTCGCATAGCGATTGGAGGAGACTTGTCGCGAGCATACGTGGCACTCGTACAGCGGGTTATTGGAGTAGTAGTCGTTTTTGGTGCCATTTACTGTCGTATTCATCGCTGTATGTAAGCAGACGGAGCCCCACGCACTGGTTTTCAAACATCTGCGCACATAAAAGCAAGTATCAGTACCAGCACACACAAATCCTCGTACACACTTTTTCCCACAATGATAGCACGCGCGGTTAGCTTTTTTTGTCGCAGAATGTGTTTGCAATGCGGCATCAATCACAATTTCATTGATCATCGAATTCAAAAGACGATTTGCCTGTACACAATCAGCCTTCCCCAAAATTACCCACAAATAGCGTCTTGGGATCCAACCCCATGTCCCTGTTAGCTACGCGAAAATAGTATGTTTCTCTTGCCAAATGCCTGGTGCGTGCGCAAGTGCTTACCTAATATACCCCGGCCGAAACTCGCACAACAACGGGTCCTAAAGGGCTTTGGTTGCCGTCCTTGTAGGTGCTCTGGTAAAAAAACAAGCGAGCCACACAACATTAAACTTTGTCAACCCCGCGTTTGCCATGTCGTTTTCTTTACCTGCACCATTAAAACAGCAACTTGGGCTGTATCGCGACTCGCTGAATGCACAAATCGATGCGTGGGCTGCAGAATACAATGTGAATCCTGCCGCAATCCGCCGGTACCTTGGTTTTTCGCGCGAATTTGGTCGTCAGCCCAATTCATGGAATCAGTACCAACGCTATCTCGCAGAACAAAAACGTAGAAGCGCGAATGGACAGCCCAATGCATTGGGTGCACTTGAATCCATGGGTAATGACTCTCCTACGTCACAGGCACAACGCATTCGTGACGAGCTTGCGCCGCTGTATCAAAAAATGAAAGAGGACCCGGAATTTTTGGACCGCACGCAGCAAGAGATATCTGCATGGGAGCGTGGTAACAAGCTAGAAAAGTCGAGCGCTGTTACTCGGGCCGAATACAAGCGCGCTGTTCGTCGTTTTGAACAGTTCTCGCAACAATGCTCGCAAAACTTGGGCGCAGAGTCCTTCACTATTATTGCACACCCCAATATCGGTTCTAATCATGTACAAATTGCCGCTTCCCCTGCGGGCCTACATGCGTTTCAGACTGCACTTGGTACCGGAAAACTGTTGGAAACGTTTCAAAACCGATATGCGGCGTGTATCTGCCTTACCATTGCGTCTACGGATGATGCGACTGGATTAGGGCGCGAACACCACCTCGATGTACAGGTTCCTTTACAACCACAAGATCCTATCATTTTACCTGAAGACCCTACGCTGCTTACTTCGATCCAAAAACGGAAGCTGGCCACTCCGCTGTTTCAGCGGCTTGTAGAGTCTGGACTTGACCCTGTTGGCCTTGCAAATTTCCGGAAAAAGTCACAGTCGCGTTTTCCTTGGAAGGGGCTCATGACATGGTTGCACGAGAATGGGTACCGGTTTAACTACTGGCCGAATGATTCGACACTGTATGGGATTCGACAAGCTACGGGCGACGCCACATTGTTCCCGGCACACCTGCGCTGTGAAGGTTTAAATACACCAAACTGCTGGAAGTCTGACGCTATGAATGCTATTCTCCGGGCGTGTGTGGACCCTACAGATCCACTGCGAGTTGTACGTCTATAGAAATGCTTATATCCACTTGTTGCTTTAAGGACACAGCTTATTGCATTTGTGCCGCACGGCCCATGCTTATCCCAAAGGTAGTGAGATCCGCAATTTTGCGTGCAAAGGCGAGAGAAGATCCGTGTTAGTCCCCTCGTTCCTCTGACAAGGGCGCAGGTTGCATCACAGCATGTCATAAAATCAATACGACACACATTAACTCCCACACAGACACGCTCTGTAATTTTATGTATTACCGCACTTCATGTATCGGTCGCCTCGTTACAAACGGTCATATCTTCTTGGCGTAGCAGACCAATACACGTACCGCATCGGGGAACAAGACGCTACTTTTATCCGACCAAATGCGTAAGCTAACCCTTTACTATTATAATAACCTATTTTGATTGGCCTACAAATGTCCAGAGTAATTGGAGCGCGGTAAACCGTTTGACAGTATGCACGTGAAGCGCAAGTACCAAATTTGACCCCTGCTGACAAGTGCTAAATTGAGATTCCGCGGCACTGGTCAATCACTTTCGCTAGAGTACGCGTAGTGGCGTTATCTTCGGATTCTGTATCTTACAGACATAAATGTCTGCGAACGAGAAGGTAGAGACTGTGCACTCCATGAATAAGGGTATCAGCGCCAGTCATTCGAGCATACCGACCGAGACGTTCGCATCACTAGAGAATGAGAGCGAGTCGCAGGAATATTTTGCCCGCGAAGATAGTAATGGCCGCGACCATGAAAAGGGCGATACATACACAATGAAGGACGAAGAAGCCGGTGACAGTCGCGAGCGTGGAGGAAACAGGAAGTTTGAAGTTCGCACACGCGAGCATTGGTACCAATTTTGGCGATACAAGAACCCACCTGCTCCGCCACCCGCGTCCTTCGACGATGCAACCGTTACTCCCTTGGCGCAAGCTAATATTCTTAGCGATTGGACGTACGAATGGATTCGTCCTTTGCTCCTGCTTGGATATCGCCGCCCATTAGAGGCAAGTGATCTGTGGAAAATGGACGGTCCCCGCCAAGCAGAAACGCTCAGTGACAGGCTCACTGAGGCCTGGGACAAGCGCGTTGCTAAGGCTGACGCATATAATGTCAAACTTGCTAGTGGCGAAATCAAACCGGGATGGAGACAGAAGCGCAAATGGAAGAAGCAGGCAAAAATTGAGCGCAACGAAAGCATTGGAGGCGATGCCTCCATACAGGAGCGTGTTGCCGCAAAAGAATCAATTTGGCGCATAGAGCCGGTCAAGGAAATTCAGTCGAAGAAACTTGACCCTGATTCCCAGCGCAGAATCTTGCTTGCACACGAGGTCAAGTCGGGCCAAAAGAAAGCAAGTGTCTTTATGGCGCTCTTTGATATATTTTGGCCTAACATCACCGTTGCATACTTTGCTAAACTTTTGGCAGACACCGCTTATGTTGGCTCCGCGCTGCTGATCGAGCAAATTCTCACTGGTATCGGCATGACAGAGGCCGGGATTAATAGACGGGGCCATTCGATTGGCTACACAGTCGTCATGTTTGCCATCTTGGTTTTGAGCAACTTTCTCTCCAACCGATTCTTTTACGAATCGCTTTACGTTGGTGTTTTCTCGCGCGCGGCCTTATCGACTACTGTTTTCCGCCGTGCGCTAAACATGCAGGGGCGCGACAGGTCCACCGGAAAACTCGTCAATCATATTAGCACAGATGTGAGTCGTATTGACTTTGGTGCCCAGTGGTGGCTCCTGACCTTTACTGCACCTGTGGAGATCATTGTCTGTTTGGTTATTTTGTTGACGCGCTTTGGCGTCTCGTGCTTGTCCGGCTTTGCATTGGTTGTTGTTGTACTTCCCTTTCAAATTTACTGTCTAAAGTTTTTGTTTTCTATCCGCAAAAAGTCGATGGAATGGACCGATCGTCGCGCTCGTCGGACTCAAGAGGTACTTTCTGGCATGCGAATTGTGAAACTTTTTTCCTACGAGTTTAACTTTGTCAAGCTCATCAGCAGTTTGCGCAAGAGTGAGCTAATTTACGTGTTCAAGCTCAATATTGTGCGTGCGGGTGTCATGGCGAGTGCGATAAGTCTTCCACTACTTGCGGGTGTGCTCGCCGTCGTCACATATTACCTAAAAGAGGGCACTCTTCGACCAGAAAAGGTATTTCCCGCCATCACATTATTCCAACTTTTGCGACTGCCTCTTATGTTTTTTCCATTTGGCATTAGTGTTATCGCAGATGGAGCAAATGCGTTCCAGCGACTTGGCGAAGTATTTTACGCGAAGCAGTACGACACCACAGTTAATACGGACGAAAATTCGCCGTACGGCCTGGAACTGCAGAATACATCGTTTGAATGGGACAGTGTCGAAGAAGACTTGACGCTAACCAACCCTAAAGCAAAAAAGCAAGCAAAAAAGGAAAAGAAACAACGTGTGAAGCAAGCAAGCAAAAACAAGCGCTTATGGGCAATTTTGCGTCCGAAGACACAGTCTGATGAGAAGAAGAAAAAGCGCCGGTTCTCTTTTATGAAAAAGTCAAAGAAAGAGTCTGAAAAAGTTTTGGAGCATATATCAGTGGAGCGTGAACTTGAATCCGAGCTTCCGCCCGTTGCCGCCGTTCCAGAAGCGGAAGATCCGCTTTCTAAAGATGTGCTGCTTGAAACGGAAGGCGATGCCGGCTTGGCTGACTTCATTATGAAAGATGTTTCGTTGAAAGTCAAGCGCGGCAACCTTTGCGCGATTATTGGCCCTGTGGGCTCTGGGAAGTCGTCCTTGATTCTTGGTGCCATTGGTGAAATGCGCCGTCTTGCGGGTGAGGTTACTTGGGGCTCTCCAAAAATTGCGTACTGTTCGCAGTCTGCGTGGATCCAAAACGCGACAGTGCGCGAAAATATCGTGTTTGGTCAGCCGTGGGACGAGGCTCGGTACTGGGATTGTATCGACCGTGCTGAACTCAGCGCCGACTTTGTTCTTTTGCAGAACGGCGACTTGACCGAAATTGGTGAGCGCGGTGTGACACTTTCTGGTGGACAAAAGCAGCGTGTGAATATTGCGCGTGCTCTCTATTACGATGCCGAAATTGTATGCCTGGACGACCCCTTGTCTGCTGTAGATGCACACGTGGGCAAAGCGCTTTTCTCAAAGGCGATTTTGCCTCTGCGCAAAAGCGGAAAAACAGTGCTGCTGGTCACACATGCCATCCAATATCTTCCCCAGATGGACCAGATTGTGAGCATGGACGAAGGTGTGATCGATGAGTGCGGCACGTACCAGGAGTTGATGGAAAACCGTGCCAGCTTTTACAACACCATGGTCAAATTTGGTAATTTGAAAGAGGAGCACGGTGACGCAGTTGAAGCAGATGCCGAAGAGCTTGCCGCAGAAACGGAAGATGCGAACCAAGCAGCTTCAAAGCCACGCCGCGACGAAATGAGCAAGCCAGGCGCAAAGACGATGGAATTGGAAGAGCGGAACACGGGCACGGTGGACAGCTTCGTATACCGATCCTACCTCCGCGCGGGACAGGCGTCTTGGATTTTGCCCATTGCAGTGGTCGCTGCAGTTTGTATGCAAGGCTCGGTAAACATTTCCAGCTACTGGCTTGTTTGGTGGCGCGATTGGGATCGAGATGGCACGCACGGCATTGGATTTTCTGTGGGCCTTTACGTCATGTTTGGCCTCCTCCAGCTGATATTCAACTTTATCTTGGACATCTTTTTGGGCCTGCTTACCTTTTTTGCATCGCGCAAGCTGCACGACATGGCAATGGAGCGTGTTATTTATGCACCGATGACCTGGTTCGATACAACACCACTTGGACGCATTATGAACCGGTTTGGTAAAGACATCGACGTGATGGATAACCAGCTGAGTAATCTTTTGCGACAGTGTGCCTCGACGATTATGTCCATTGTCGGAGCTGCAGCGATGGTAATTGCATTGACTTACTACTTTACCATTGTTGTCGTGTTTGTATTTGGCATCGCCTGGCTTGTGTCTCTATTTTATCGCTCGTCTGCACGCGAATTCAAGCGCATTGATGCGATGCTGCGCAGCTCGTTCTACTCGCACTTTGCTGAGTCGCTCACGGGCCTTACAACGATCCGAGCATATCAAGAATCGCGCCGTTTTCTGCTTGAAAACTACAAGCGCATGGACGACCAAAACCGAGCCTATTTCCTCACGATTGTGAACCAGCGCTGGCTGGGTCTTCGCCTCGACTTTCTAGGGTCTTTCTGTGTGTTGATTACCGGTATTCTTGTTTCATGTGGCGTCGGTAGCGGCACAAACAGCGCCACCAGTGGTGTTGCATTGTCGATGATTGTCACTATTGCCCAGACGCTTGGTTTCCTTACGCGCCAGTTGACTGAGCTTGAAAACGAGATGAATTCTGCTGAGCGCCTTGTGTATTATGCAGAGACGCTGCCACAAGAAAAAGCACAGCAAATTACGGAGACCAAACCGCCGCAATCGTGGCCGGCAGAAGGCAACGTTGTCATGGAGAACCTCTGGCTCAAGTACCGTCCGAACTTGCCGTTTGTCCTCAAGGGTGTTGACCTCGACGTGAAGGGCGGCCAAAAAATTGGTATTGTCGGTCGAACAGGTGCAGGCAAAAGTTCGATGATGACAGTCCTCTTGCGTATTAGCGAGCTTACGGAAGGACGTATTTGTATCGACGGTGTGGATGTGTCCACGATCGGACTGGAGGATTTGCGCCGCGCTATTGCCATCCTGCCGCAGGAGCCGTTGCTTTTCAGTGGTACGCTGCGTTCCAACTTGGATCCGTTCGATGTGTACGACGACAGCCGCCTGTGGGATGCAATGCAGCGATCCTACCTGAGCTCATCCGTGCAATCGCCGGACGCCGGTGAAGCGGTGCTGAAAAATGCGGACACCGAAGCCCAAGGCACAGAAACCAAGGCACTTACCCACTTGACGCTGGAATCGATCGTTGATGAAGAGGGTGCCAATCTTTCAGTAGGCCAGCGCAGTCTCGTTTCGCTTGCGCGTGCGTTGGTCAAAAACTCCAAGATTATTTTGCTGGACGAAGCGACCGCCTCTGTGGACCTTGCAACGGACGCAAAAATCCAGCACACGATCCGCACGGAATTCAGTGACCGCACTTTGTTGTGCATTGCACACCGTCTTAGCACCATTATCGGATACGACCGTATTGTCGTCATGGACGATGGTAAGGTGGTCGAATTTGACGCACCGCTCGCATTATTTAACCAGCCGGATAGCATTTTCCGGGGCATGTGCCAGCGCAGTGGCATTACTGCTGAAGAAATCGCAAGCGCGACATTGTAACAATATAAATATCGAATAGATTGCGGAGCGAACGTTTGGACAACATGTGCAGTGACTGTAAAACTAATTTTTTTTTCTTGTGAAATGTGCACATTTCCTACATCGCACTCTAATGGTACAGAAAGAGGGAAGCGCACCACTGTTAGAGGTACAGAAATCGATCCATAAAGCAAGGGGCTTGGCCAGTGGTTGAACACGTACGAGTGGTTGAGCACATCGGGCCTAGCAGTACTTTACAACACATTTTCCTTGGGGAACTTGAGCACGGGCCCGACTTCGCCCACGCACATACCACCGAGGCGGTGGCCTACGTCGACGGCCTGCTCGATCGACTTGTTAAGCAATAGCGTACCAAGCACACCACCAGCAAAAGCATCGCCGGCACCGTTGGTGTCGACAATGTCCGCAGGGTTGATCTTCGGCACTTCGTGGACATGCGCCGACGACTCGCCTTGCACGCCGCGAATTGTCGCTTTGGAGCCATGGGTGATCAGCACCGTACGTGGTGTAGAAATAACCGACTGCGCATTCGCGATTGCAAGCGCAATTTCGCCAAGATCGTTGGTGTTGAGGTTCGCCGCCTCGGCATACGCCTCAGCTTCGGTCTCGTTGCAAATCACCAGCTGCGCGTACGGAAGCACCTCGTCGACTTGCGCCTTGAAGAACTGTGGAATAAACGGGGCAGAGAGATTAAATGCAAAAGGCTTGTTGTGCTCCTTGGCGTGCTTGGCCAAGGCCACGGCGCTTTCGACACCGTGGGTGAGGAAGAAGCCGCCAAGGTAAAAAAACTTGGCAGCCTCAATGGCAGCCTTAGCGTCGGGTGTGTCCAGATGCGACTTGGAGAACTTCTCTGCAGCACCAAGGTTGGTGCACAAAGAGCGGTTGTGGCCAGTAATCACCACGGCGCACGAGCCGGTCGGCGTGTTTTCGTCGATCTGGTAGATAGACTCGACACCCTCGCGGTCGTTCGCGGCACGTAGCTGCTGCGCAAGGTCATCCTTGCCCACACACCCAAGGTACGCAGTAGATCCCTCCGGCAAAACGTACTGCGCGCAGCGCGCAGTGTTCTGCGCAGCACCACCGGCAACGTACGTCACCTGGTAGCCTTCGACAATGTCCTTGTAAATGCCCATCTGTTCCGAAGATGCCAGCACAGCATCGTTCGGCTTTAAATTGTACTTTTTAAGCATCTCCTCCCCATCTCGGATCGCCATGTCCAAGAGGGGATTGCCCATAGCAAGGAGCTTCAAGTTCGATGTCTGCACCATTTGGCGAGAAGGCCGTCGGGTGGCCGCGCCGCGTGGTGGTGAATCACGTGATCTTGATCGTGCCGCGCAAGCGCGCATGGACTGTAGTCGTCTTCACCATGAGCCAAGAGAAGCAGGAGGCTGATTTCACGCCGGAAGTCGATGCTCTCTATCCCGAACTAGAGAGGTCGGTGAAGGTATGTGCAAAAAAAATGCGCTAATGACAGTCCGACTCTATTTCGGCAGCATTGGATTTGATTGCGCCGTTGGAAAAGCGCGCGCGTGGCGTACGTACAATTCTGCGAAGCTGACCACAGGCAAGCGATTTACTTAGCGTTTCGCGGCTCCTTATGGTGGCCGTCATGATGATTCGTCTTACACCTGATGTGCACGCGACGGATATGCAGCTGCTTTGCGACACGATTTTGGCTTACTCGAAAAAACACGGCCAGCTGAAGCAGGCGATCGCTCGCATGGTGCAGGTTGCAATGCTTTTTTTGAAAGAGCCAGAAACGAAGGATGTAAACGCACCTGCATCTATTTATGCAGTGGTCGGGAAAGACACCTTGCACCCCAATGACGAAGAAATGAAAGACGCGGCGGAGCATACCGACGCGATGGACACAGACGAGCCGAAAAAAGCAGCGCCTGAGAGTGAAGAAGACGAGCGTGCGGGTAAAGAAGATGACCGTATTACCGCACTATTTGCGCACGGGCGCAAAACTGGTGACACTGGCCTGGACAGTGAAAAGCGCATGCAACTGCTTGAGACACTGAGTACTGTGACTGAAGGCAAAGTGTTTGTGGAAGTCGAGCGTGCGCGTATATGTCGCATGATGTCCGATATGCTGTATGAAAAAGGCGAGGTGAACAAAGCTGCAGATGTTCTGCAGGATCTCGCTGTGGAAACATTTGGCAGCCTTGGGCGTCGTGAGAAGGTTGACTTTATCTTGGAGCAAATGCGCCTCAACATGGAGCGTGGAGATTATCACCGTGTTAACATGTTTAGCCGCAAAATTAACATCAAGTTTTTTGAAGACGAGGCGCATCAGGACCTCAAACTGCACTACTATGATCTCATGACTCGTGCAGGAATGCACGATCGGCGCCACTTGGACGTGGCCAAGTACTACCACCAGGTGCTTAATACGCCCACCATTCGTGCGGACCAGGAAAAGACGGACGAAGCGCTACGCAGCATGGTTCTTTTTCTGATTCTCTCGCCGTTCGACAACGAACAGAGCGACATGATGAGTCGCGTCGAAACGATGGAGCGCCTCGATTCTGTTCCCGAGTACAGGAGCTTGCTCAAGTGCTTTACTATGCCTGAGCTTATGCGCTGGCCTGGAATTGAGTCTTTGTATGGGCCCACTCTTCGTGCCACGCCCATCTTTGCGGGCAGCGACGACGCAGAGTACCGCTGGTCCCAATTGCACGCGCGCGTCGTGGAACACAATATCCAGGTCGTTGAGAAATACTACACGAAGATCCGGCTTGAGAGTCTTGCGCAGTTACTTGACCTCTCCGTCGTGGAAGCAGAAGATGCGCTCGCAGACCTCGTCACAAAACGCACAATTCATGCCCGGATTGACCGGCCCGTTGGCTTGGTCGACTTTCGGCCACAGCTCTCCGATGCGGAAGTGCTTAATCACTGGAGCAGCGATATGGACAAGCTGCTGCGCACCGTGGAAAAGGTGTCGCACCTTGTAGAGAAAGAATGGGCGATTCACCGCGCCGGCTTGGTCGTCAAGGCCAACGAGTAGTCGTCCATAGTGCCACGTGGTCATTGCCAACCCGTCGCGCATTGTGCCTCTCCACATTCCCCCAGGCAATGGCTGGCTTGTCGGTGAGCGAGGGCGAGCTGTTGAAGGAGTACGGCCTTACGACGCTGCACCCACAGCGGTGGGAGGATACGCATTATACAGCTGGGTCTGACACTGGTGGTGGATTTTCCCACGGCGATGCACACGGCGAAGATTGGACCGATCCATTGCATCTCTCCGCTACGGCGCCCTCGGCGCGACAGATGAGCAACGACGAGCGTGCGCAAGTGATGATTGGAAGCAAGGCGTTTGACCCAAAAGTATTTTTGCAAACTGTACATCCTGAAGCTTCATTTGCGGATCTCTCTCGCGGCGCACAGCAGCTGCGAGCGACCATCGACCAGCGATCCGAGGCGCTCAAGGTGCTGGTCGACGAGAATTTTGACCGCTTTGTGAGCATAAAAGTTACTATGGATGGCGTATATCGAGAGATGAGTGAGTCTTCGAGCGGTCCGCTTGTTTCGGGCGCAGATTGTGGCGTACGGACGCTGCGCAAGTGTATTACCAGTGCCAGCTCCAGGGCAGACCAAGTGTTTAGGCCTATCTTGGAAAACCATATTAAAGCAATTAAGCTGCGCAATACACTTGGTGTTTTTCAGCGCTCTCATTTCTTTTTCAACCTGCCGGGCTCATTGAACGAGTTTGTAGAGGCGGGAAACTATGAGGCGGCGCTGCGCGACTATAAGAAAGGTAAGTACCTTTTGGAGACGCGACCCGGACAGATACTTCCCGTGAACACGGAGAATGCTGCGGGCGCAGCACCAAACGAGCATCAGCTTGCGCAGCAGCGGCGTATCTTCAGCATTGTCTGGGACGCTGTCGAGCAGACCATGTACGATATGCAGAGCCGCTTACGGGCACACCTTCAAGACCCACAGCGGAGCGTTGAAGAGCAGGAAAAGTGCATACATGTGCTTTTAGAGCTCGATCCTGAGACGGATCCCATCGCCAACTTTTTGTCCTCGCAACACGAGCACATTGGCTCATTGCTCCGTACTACGTTTGAACGCGAGCAACATGCGATTGAAGCTGCACGCGCCACACTGCTTCGTGGAAAGCGCGACCCGATTGACCAGGCCAAGGATTTGAGCAACTGCCTCGTGCTAGTTCGATCAAGCTCAGGTTCTAAGCCGTTTTTCAACAAGGCGCTCGGCACCTCTGTGTGGCTGGCAATCGACGACATGATTGCAAATGTGTGTACTACCGTGCTCCGGACTATGCCCACATTCTGGCGCATCGCATGTGATCATAAAGAGGGCAAGTTTAACAAAGAAAGGCCCGGCACCTTTTCTGACTCAACTATTCACAAGCAGGCGCAGGGATGGGCGCAAGAGAACATCCAGCTTTTCATCAAGCGCATCGATGCATACTTTGGACAGGAGCCCTTCCGAGTGCGCGCCAAACAGCCGCTTTTTATGCAGCTTCCCGCATGGGTGCCAGAGCAGAGCTGCTCGTTGAGCACGACGTACTGCATGAACAGTATCCTTGGCAGGCTCCACGAGACTGTACAGGAGCTCAAGCTGCTTGCAATACCCGGGACGGCGAAAGAACTGGATGCGTTGCTGTTAGATACCCGCTTCCAATTCACCGAAGTTCTTTGCTTCCTCTGGCTCCGCGATGCGCATCTCTGCTACCACATGGAGAACTGGACCTCGAATGCACAGCAGCCCGCAATCACCTCATTTCTTTTCTCTTTGTCCGTGTTCAACCGCTGGAATGCGCGTGAAGGGTTCTATATTGCCGAAGGACGCACAAAGCAGTCTTCCAGTGCCGAAGAAGCTCAAGTGCACGCCGTATTTAGCGATCGTCTGAAGAAGACGTTTGTGAGCGCTTTGTACGCGTTCCTGGACGGAATTGTCACCGCGGCGACTACCCCAAGCGAATTTTATCACCGGCTTGAATGGAGTGCGGATACCCCAGCACCCGCACCCGCGCTGCCCGACCGCGACACGCGCATTTTGCTCAGCGTCTCCAACTTGTCGCATTTGCGCTCGCATGTGATCAATGCATGGGTCAAGCAGTTTGAAGAAGCATACCACGTATCGCTCATGAACGAGCATATGCAGCTGCTTGAAGTGTGCGGTAAGCTTGATAGCCAGCTTCTCAACGATTTTGTGCGTCGGCACGGTGACAAAATTACGCAAGTGATGCGGCGTGGTATCTTGGAAGACGGCGTCGCATGGGACAGTTTGCCGAGACCCACTTCTGTCAGTCCCTTCATCTTCCAGGCCCTCTTGCTGCTCGTCGAGGTGCATGCGCAGATCCGCGCCACCGTTCCACTGCTTGTCTCGCGTGCCATTTCCTCCTTGGTCGAAACCATGGTCAATGCGGCAGCCGACGCATATAGCCGCGTGCCTACGTTCAACAAAGGCGGCATGCTGCAAGCCACCTTGGAGATCGAGTTTGTCCACCAAACCATGGCGTTCCACGTAACACCTGCTGCGGAAAACGCACTTAAGCGCATGTACGAGTCCATCAGCCAGCGCTACGGCAGCACACCCAGTGGCAAACGCGACCAGAAAGACTTCCTGCAAAAAGAGCTAGAAAGCGTCAAGCAAACCCTGATCGCGTCGCGCAAAGCCACTGCGCTCGAATTTCTCTGCTTCCGCCGACCCAAAACGGGGGAGGCACCTGACAGTAGTGCAGACGCAGCGCATGCTTCTCAATCGTAGCTTATCTATTCTACTCTACAGTCCGACCTTTGCGCAGCATGTAGACAAACATGAGCGAGGATATCGCAGAGAGTGAGAACCACGTCACTGCGTACTCCATGTGCTGGTTACGAAGCTCGATGCGTGGCGGGCGTCCAACAGGCACGCCTTGCTTCATCATTGCCGCCGCCTCACTGAACGTGCCGGTAAAAATTTGCTCCACGTACACGGGAAGCACGCGCTGGTTTTTACGCGAGGAAAATGCCTCAGCAGGAGGCATTGATGGTGGGTTCATCGAAGAGCCTAAGAGGGACCACCAGCCGCGGGGCGACATGGCCTTGTTTTCTTCCAAGCTGGATGCGCCGAGATCCTGCAAACCAGCCTTCTCATTAAGCCACGCCGCCATTTGCGCTGGGTTCAGCTGCATCCACAAATTGTTGTGCGGCTCATTTGGGAGTGCGAAGCGGCTGCATGGGTATACGCGCGGGAGCAGCGCCGTGATGGTAACACGTTTATTGTCGTCCGGCAATGAATGCTTCAGGCGCTTGTTCATACCCGTGCCCTCAATGGCATTGTTATCTACAAATCCGCGGTTCACAAGGATATCCGGGCCGCCGTCGTCGCGGCGGAAAGGCATCACAAGCTGGTAGCCGCGCGCGCCTTCGTGGGTGCGCGGCCCCATAAACAGTGTCCTCGACACGTCAAATGTCCCGCAAACCTCAAATAAACGAAATGAAAACTCATTGAGAACGTCGATATTGATATTCTTGGGCATGCGGAGCGGGGTGCGGCGCAGCTTTTCGTCGAGCTCGTCGATCAACATGAGCTTCCACTGCAGGCGGTCGAGCTGCCAGTTCCCAAGAAAAAATGTGAATACAGGGATAGTCGCTGCAATGTACATGGCCGGAGAAGTGTACCACGGCCTGCGTTTCTTTTTTTGTGGCCGATTGTACACCAACGGTTGGCCTTGCTCGGACCCCGTCACGCTCACGGGAAGATTGAGCCTTTCATACACTCTTGGGGAGGAGGTGAAAGTGCGTCGAAAAATAGGAGCATGGTGCGCTTCGCTAAAGCCAAAATGAGTCGGTGCGATCGGCATTGCGCAGCGCCATAGCGCGCCTTGTCCAGCGCGCCGTGCGATTCGCAGCATACGTCGCGCACAGATCCGCGGGGCACGCAAAACAACTGGCCACGTGCCGCACCGGAGCAACATTTGTATTCTATACATTTTTATTGGCTGCGTATATGTTGCCACATGGACACACAGGCTTGTTTCCAGCAGAGAAAACCACTCGTACTCGTTCCCGAGTCAGTACGTTTGATATGCAAAGGTTTGCTAGTCGTTCTGCTCGTGCCGTGAGCGCAGTGCACAAGGCTGGCATGCGTGCCAGCACAAGACGTGGACTTGCCACCGTGACCGGGATGCCTCAGCATCTCCACGGGGGTCTGCGGGACCAGGACCGTATCTTCCAGAACCTGTACTGCCATCACGACTGGCGCTTGAAAGGCGCGTTGGCCCGTGGTGATTGGCACCGGACGCGCGATATTATCGACAAAGGAAACATGTTTATTATTGATCAAGGCAAGGCGTCTGGCTTGCGTGGGCGTGGTGGTGCTGGCTTTCCGTCCGGCCTGAAATGGAGCTTTATGCTCAAGCCTGGCTGGGAGAAAGATCCCCGCCCGCGCTATCTCGTCATTAATGCAGATGAGGGTGAGCCGGGTACTTGCAAGGATCGCGAGATTATGCGTGGTGACCCGCACAAGCTGATCGAGGGCTGTCTCCTCGTTGCACGCGGTATGGGCGCCCAAACTTGTTACATTTACATTCGTGGCGAGTTTGTCGAAGAGGCGAACCACCTGGAAGAAGCAATTAAGGAGGCGTACAAAGCCGGTCTTGTTGGCCGCAACGCCTGCGGCTCTGACTTTGACTTTGATATTCACGTTCACCGTGGCGCCGGTGCTTACATTTGCGGTGAAGAGACTGCGCTGGTCGAGTCACTCGAGGGTAAACAGGGAAAGCCGCGCATGAAGCCTCCGTTTCCTGCTGATATTGGCCTTTTTGGCTGCCCGACAACTGTCACCAACGTCGAGACCATGGCCGTGGTGCCCACGATTATCCGTCGCGGTCCCTCGTGGTTTGCCAACTTTGGCCGTGACAAAAACCACGGCACGAAGTTGTTTGCCGTCAGCGGTCATGTGAACCGGCCCTGTGTTGTGGAAGAGGAAATGAGCATTCCTTTGAAGGAGCTCATTGACAAACACTGTGGCGGCGTGCGCGGTGGATGGGACAACCTTCTTGCTGTCATTCCTGGTGGCTCATCTACTCCTATGATTCCCAAAGATGTGTGTGAGCACGTTTTGATGGACTTTGACTCGCTGCGTGACAACCAGTCTGCGCTTGGTACTGGGTCAGCCATTGTGATGGACAAGTCCACAGACTTGGTCAAGGCCATCAGCCGTCTGGCCAAATTCTACCAACACGAGAGCTGTGGTCAGTGCACTCCTTGCCGCGAGGGCACCACATGGGCGGCCAGCATTATGGAACGCTTTGAGGTGGGCCGCGCAGCGCTGCGCGAGGTTGATATGCTCTGGGAGCTTACAAAGCAAATGGAAGGCCATACTATTTGTGGTCTTTCAGACGCTGCCGCATGGCCGATCCAGGGCCTTTTGCGACACTTCCGCCCGCTAGTCGACCAGCGCATTGAGTCGTACGAAAAAGAGCACGGTGCAGTCTTGTTTGGTGGTCATCTTGCAAGCGAGCGCAACCCCGAGCTGGCGATGCCTGACAACTGGTCGACCCCCGACCAACATACCAAGGACAACTACCGCCCGGGTATCGCGGATGCATAGAACGTATGTGTAGCAAATATGTTTGTGCACGCACACGCTTGCGTTGGTTGCTATAGTGCTTTGCAACGGCCAAGACCAATGTAAGGCTGGCGAGAAAGTATGGATGCTACGTCGGTCATTTGCCGGGGTATCAAAAGCCGCACTACTGCTTCTTTGCCTTCAAATAGTCCTTCTCATCCTGCATACGGTTGAGCTCTCCCACAAACCTATCGTCAGCATTGTGCATGCCACGTACATATTCACGGCCACGCACAGGGAAATGGACAGGAGAAGCAGGACGAATACATGCATGCTGAAGCCTGTAGCCAAAAACATGGTAATCAACGTGAGAAACAGTGTATAGAACGCATAGTTCATAATACGGTGCGTTGCAGAGTTGACGCCCGCATTGAATATGCTGTTCCACACCTCTTCCATTTCCGACGCCATGGTGTGGTGGGTGCAAAACCGGCACTTGCTTATTCAGCAGTTGCTCGTCTGTTGCGCTGCGCCACGCGACTTGGCGAGTATCATGCAATTCCGGCGCTTCCGCGACACGAGCAATGTCGCGCCAAGCATTCGCATTGACTGGTCTCTTTATGGAGGCGAAGAGTCCGCGCCTCCACTACACGCAGCTGATGGCAATGGCGTTTTGAATGCGACACAGAAAGCCGGGGTTGCCCAACCATGGATGCCGTCTATTCCTGTGGAGACCATGCGCACAAACGATTTTTTATGGTCTTTGAATGAAGAGCCGCATAAGACACGGCGCATTGCCATTTTGAAAGCACATCCCGAAGTGCGAAAACTAATGGGCCATGAGCCGTTGACCAAATACGTAACTGTCGCGGTTGTTTGTTTGCAAGTTGCCATTGCCATCGGGCTTGCACAAATAGGCATGGGCGCGTATAACTGGCGCTTCCTCCTGACTGCATACATCGTGGGCGGCTGTGCAAACCAAAATTTATTTCTCGCGATACACGAAATCACGCATAACCTTGCATTTAAAGGGATCCGCGCAAATCGAGTGCTGGCCATTTTTGCCAACCTTCCCATTGGGATTCCGTACGCCATGATGTTCAAACCGTACCATATCGAGCATCATAAATACCTTGGCGAGGACGGGATTGACACAGACATGCCGACGCGCATCGAACTCCTTTGCCTAAACAATGTGCTGGGCAAAACTTTTTTTGCGACATTTCAGCTACTCTTTTACGCACTTAGACCAGGGTTTTTGCGCGCGCAAAAACTAACGTATTGGCACCTTTTGAGCATAACGACGCAGCTCATTTTTAACTTTACGTTGTACAAAATTACAGGGTCGTGGATCCCTTTGATCTACCTCATTTTAAGTTCTTTTTTCGCCGGATCGCTACACCCGGTAGCGGGCCATTTCATTGCTGAACATTACATGTTTAGCAACATTCAGCAAGAGACGTGGAGTTACTATGGACCGCTAAACATTCTTGCTTATAATGTCGGATACCACAACGAACACCACGACTTTCCCTCCATTCCATGGACGCGCCTGCCTGCGCTGCACAAACTGGCTTCTGAATTTTACGACACACTTCCGTGCCATACTTCGTGGACAATGGTGATTTTGGAGTTTATCTTCAGCGACCACTCAGGGCTGCACATGCGTATGCGGCGCAATCTCTCGGACGTGCATTCCGATCGTGGACAAGCAGTAGCAGACGCGCACGGTCATACCGGATGGGACGTGCGCTCCCAAGCTTCATAGTTGTAATGAGCGTACACGCACAAATCGGGCTATCGGGCAATGGCTCTGCACGAGCCACAAGCTTCTTGCAGTCCCGCTACGAATATGGCGAGTGCAATGTCTTTGCCACCATGGCCTCCCGCCGAGATTCTAGAACCTACAAGAAACAAATTTGTGACGGTGGATGCAAGAGATTATGCTTTGCGCCATGGGCTTGTGTATCGAGCGCTACCCGCAGAGGAAGGCGGAATGCCACCGCAAGATACTACCATCCATGCGCCCCTGACCCTGCTCCCTACACCGTTTCCGCGAGACTTGTTTGAGAAAGCAATGGACTTTGCACCGCTCTACAATACGCTGTATGCACGCGTGGCGACGGACAAGGATTTTTTGAGCTCGGTGCTCCAAAATTCAGTCGTGCATGTAGACGATTTTCAGCGTCGCTTGTACGAAATTTGGACTGTGGCCGAGGAAGAAGGCACCACGCAAAGCACTCAGCTTGCTTTGTGCCGCTCTGACTACCTCGTGCATATGGCACCCCAATCAACCGGCAAGCTGCGGCAGGTGGAATTCAACACAATTTCGGCCTCGTTTGGCGCGCTTTGCACACTTGCATCCCAAATGCACCATTTTCTTTTTCGCAAAGGTGCCTACGATGCAATGGATCCACTTATCTCCAAGGCGAACATGCCCAAAAACGAAGCACTTTCTGTGCTCGTGTCAGGGCTTGCCGACGCGCACAACTGCTATGTCAAACAGCAGCGCGAGGAACATCGCATGATAAAGCCCGCTATTTTGTTCGTGGTTCAGCCCGAGGAGCGCAATACATTTGATCAGCGCGCATTGGAAATGGAATTGCTCGAAGAGCATGCGATCCCTGTGCTGCGTGCGTCGCTTGACGAACTCGGCACCATTGCCTCACTGCACGGCGTCGATCGGATCCTTGCCATGCAGTCTCCTATCAGCTTCACTCCCATAGAGATCTCGGTGGTCTACTTCAGGGCAGGGTATTCGCCGACAGATTACAAGTCGGACGATGCATGGGCTACGCGGCTTCTGCTGGAGCGCAGTCATGCGATCAAGTGTCCCTCGATTGCAATGCAACTCGCGGGAGCGAAGAAGGTACAACAAGTACTTGCAGAACCCGGCGTTTTGGAACATTATCTGGGCAAGGAAGGCGATCTGTTGCGCAGCACGTTTGCAAAGCTCTGGCCGATGGACGACTCCCCGTTGGGCAAAGAAGGCATGGCCTTGCTGCGCGAATCTCCACAGGGCTTTGTGCTGAAACCGCAGCGCGAGGGGGGGAGCAACAACATCTATAAAGATGATATTATCCCTGCACTTGATGCAATGGAGGCACGCGACAAGGAACGCAATGCAAAGCAGGGGGGGTCAGGCATCAAGGAGCGCGAGGGCTACATTCTCATGAGCCTCATTCGTACGCCGGAGAACAGGGGCAGTCTATTTATGCGTGCAGGCAAACAGACACCTGGCTCTGAGCATGCCACGGAAACGGTCAGCGAGCTTGGCGTATTTGGCACAATGTTGTACAAGCCAGGCCCGTCCAAAAAAGCGCCTCTGGACATGCTCTCGAGCCGTACCGGCGGTTATCTATTGCGCACGAAAGCCAGCGAAAGCAACGAAGGCGGTGTTGCTGCGGGCTTCAGTGTAATTGACTCGCCACTATTGTTCTAGAATACATTTAGCTCACGCTGTTTCATCTACATACTTGTGACGCTGGGCGAGCTCTTGCTCCACTAAAATAAGTTGAGCGTCAATCTCTCCAGACTGTTTCTTAAGCCGCTCTCTGTACTGTTCATCAGAAAGCGGCACAATTATGTCGTGCTTTTCAAAAAAGGAGAGCAACCAGTTGGATTTTTTGGTCGCTTCTTCCTTGGCTGGCGACGGCGGCTCGTCAATTGTTGGCGTAGGTGCTGCGGGTGGTTCAGCAGGTGCGGCGTGTAATGCAGCGCGCAAACACAGACCCAGCTCGTTCCCAACAATTTGAAGTGCTGTACAGCAGCCGGACATCGTAAAAATTCCAGGTACAATGGCGCGTTTTGTCACCGCAGCGGCGATGCCGCCCATAATGCCGCCGGCCAAAAATGTTTCGCGCATATTGCGAAAATGACCCGGAACGCTCGCGATATCGTTGCCCGACTCAAGCATTGGTCTAACAGCATACTCTCGAAAAGCTGGTGTAAGACAGTAGGTACGTACCAAAAAAACCAAACGAGAATGCGAACCAGGACTTGGCGAGACGCACACTGAGGATGGCAGGTTCAACTGGCACCCAATTAAGAGTACCAGCTACCGATCCTGCTACCCCACCAGCAGCTGCACCAAACAAAGATCCACGCGCAACGACAATCGGCGCGTGCGGTGAAAACGCAGGCCAAATATCGTCCGCGAGCGGCATGCTTCGACAAGGACGGCGCACGAGCATTTTAAAAACGATCACGTGATACATCATCGTTTGGCGCACAGTGTCTTTTCGTCCCGCAACAATGGTACGTGCCGCTTTTTGCTGACACACAGGCGAGTATTTCTACGACACCGACGCAGACGACGATTCAGTCGCTGGAACGCATTGGAACACACTCACATGTACGCGGCCTGGGGCTTGACGAGCGTCTGGAGCCGCGCGAAAATGCTGATGGACTGGTCGGTCAGCAGCCTGCGCGGAAGGCGGCCGGCACAATTGTTAAAATCGTACAGGCGGGCCGCATTGCTGGACGTGCGGTGCTGATTGCTGGTCCTCCTGGTACGGGCAAGACGGCGATTGCGATGGGCATGGCACAAACGCTTGGCCCCGACGTTCCCTTTACGATGCTTGCTTCCTCGGAGGTCTACTCCTTGGAGATGAGCAAGACCGAGGCGCTTACGCAAGCGTTTCGGAAGTCTATTGGTGTGCGCATTAAGGAGGAGGCGGAGATTATTGAGGGTGAAGTCGTTGAGATCCAGATCGACCGCAGCCTCACGGGTGCGACCAAAACGGGCAAGATTGTCATGAAGACGACCGACATGGAGACTGTTTACGAGCTTGGATCCAAGATGATTGATGTTTTGCAGCGCGAGAAGGTTACCGCCGGTGATGTGATAACCATTGAAAAGTCGAGCGGCCGGATCACCAAGCTGGGTCGCAGCTTTGCGCGCTCGCGCGACTATGATGCGATCGGTAGCGATACCAAGTTTGTGCAAGTGCCTGAAGGAGAACTGCAGCGTCGCCGCGAGGTAGTGCACACAGTAACACTCCACGAGATTGACGTGATCAACTCGCGCACGCAGGGCTTCCTTGCCCTTTTTGCTGGCGACACGGGCGAAATCAAGCCTGAGCTGCGCGACCAAATCAATGCTAAAGTCAGCGAATGGCGCGAAGAAGGCAAGGCCGAGATTATTCCCGGCGTCTTGTTTTTGGACGAGGTACACATGCTTGATATCGAGTGCTTCTCGTACCTGAACCGTGCACTCGAGTCGGAGCTTTCACCGCTTCTTGTCATGGCCTCGAACCGAGGTCATACGCAGATTCGCGGCACGCGTTTCAGCTCTCCACACGGGATTCCGATTGACTTGCTTGACCGCTTGCTTATTATTAGCACCAAACCCTATTCGGACCGCGAAGTGCGTCAAATCTTGTCTCTTCGCGCGGATGAAGAAGAGGTGAAACTTACTACCGAAGCACTAGATGTGCTTACGCGCATGGCGATGGAAACTTCGCTGCGCTACACGATCAACCTCATCACGACCGCATACCTTGCATCGAGGCGGCGGAAGGCGGCCGAGGTGGATGTTGCCGACGTCCGCCGTGTGTATAACCTGTTTCTCGACGAAAAGCGCAGTGTTCAGTACCTGCAGAATCATTCTGCCGAGTTCCTGAGCGACTCGCCTGAATCTGGGGCCGCCACCGTAGCATAGCGTCCTAGCCTTGTCCCTTCATACTACATTACGTCAGCGAGCACGGACGCGCGTTCGTTTTAGCCCAGCCTCTTGCTCATGTCCGACGCGGCGGGTGGTAGTGCGTTGCTGCCGTACGTGTACCATGAGCGACAGGAGCCTGGGAGTATGCTTTGTGCACAGCACGCCTTGAATGGGGTTTTGCAGGACGGTCTTTTTGACGCTACGCACCTTGGCCAACTTGCACAGGAAATTGCTGCCTACGAGCATGAAGAGCTTGGCCTGGGCGGCAGCGAGCCATTGGAAAGTACATTGGCGCGCCATATGGATGACACGGGCTACTTTAGTGTGGAAGTGATTGACCGTGCGTGCAAGTCGTGGGATTTGCGTCTGGAACGCTGGCGAAATCAAGGTGGGTTACAAACGCGCCACGCCTTTCCTGAGCGGGAATTCGCGTTTCTCTTGCATTTGGGGAGCCACTGGTTTACTCTTCGTGGGTTCGGTCGCGATACGCGGCAATGGTACAATCTTAATAGTTTTTTTGCCAAACCGCAATGGCTCAGTGCAACATATCTGAGCACTTTTTTGGACACGGTCGAGCGCGAAGGATACACTGTATTTGTGGTGGAGCATGACGGCGATACGTCTCCGTTGCAAAGTATTGCCGACGAAATCGCCCTGTCCAAGGGGGGGCGCGGAACGCAAGACGCACCGATTCATGTATTGGACGACGACGATGCCGATCTACAGGTTGCACTACAGGTCAGTATGGAGGACCAGCAGCAAGCTTCGTCCGCACCGGAAGTGGCGCTTCCTAGTGGATATCGAAGCAGACGGCGCAGGCAAAGCCTTATTGAGGAAATGCCTGCTGCGGACATGAATGGGCGTGCTGTTTGGAAGACAAGGCGCAAGCAGGCTTCGCCTTCATCGGCATCAAACGATGCGTTGCAAGACATGATGACGCAGCGCTCTCCTTTTTTGCACTCAAGAGCCTCGACACTATTGGATAGCGACGTCGAGTCGATCGAGGAGTTTAGTGATAACGAGCCACCGCAGCCGCAACGCACGCACGTTGATGATGAAGAAGAGCAGCTTCGGGCGGTGATTGCTGCAAGTCTTGGACAGCCATACAAAGTACCTGAGCATATTTTAACGCAAACAGAGCGTAAATCGCAACGGAGTCCTTCTCCTCCCATTGCCGTGCCTGCCGACGTCGAGCGAATCCGCAAGTTACGTGCGGAGGCAATATCAGGAGAGCAGTCTCCCGCGCCTGTGCCCGCCGCCGAGCAAGCAAGTTCAGGGGACGAAGCGGAGGAAGAGGGAAAAGACATGTCGCCGGACGAAATACGGCGTCGTCGCCTTGCGCGATTTGGGTAATCTGTACAGTTTGTTTATGCTACATATAGAGAGTAGGATACTCGCCTGACTCGAGACTTTCTACCGTACGCAGGACTTCGTTTAGCTGGTTGTGTAGTTTGCCAATGACAAGTTGGTCGATGGGGTTTACCATGGGCATATCTTCCAACGACGACGTGTTGCTCACACCCCTGTTTTGGCAACACCGCGCGGCGGAGCGCTCCAATGTGCCATTTTGAGGGGTGTATCCTTGCGCAACAAAATCGACACGCGCCAAAGCACGCTCAAGATCGTACAGCTCCAACTTCATCGCATAGAGTGCAATTTTCCGCGCATTCCGAGTGCTGGGTAAAAAGTCACCGATACGAACGTCGATTGAGGATGCTGCCAGCATGTTTGGAGTGCAGCCTCGGACGCACGGGTGCGATGACGTACTTGTGTCTGTAGGCGAGCACGGGCATATGCTGGAGCCATCCGAAACAAGCACTCCCTGGAATACTTTGAGTGCGCGAGCATAAATTTGCAGCGCCGTTGAGATGAGCACCCCAGTGCTATGCTTGTACGATGGGTTTTGTTTGCATGTTGGGCAGTCTGCGCTACACATACATTGCCGTGAAACCGACTGACTCATAGAAAGCGTGAATACAAGCGAGGAAGCGGCATCCGTTCCTCCGCCAGTATTCCCATTGGCGAATAAGGTATTATTTCCCAACGACCGATGTAACGAAAGAAGAGATACATTGCCGTTACACAGACAAGAACACCCAGTTCCCGACGGATCCGGCACACAATGCACCGTGCTGGGCGACATGTTTTGACGCACGTCGGACGATGTATTTGCTTCGTCTCTCACGACAATGCCTTGACTGCTGCAACACGAGTTTTCGGCAGACTGACCCATTGGAGGCGGCATACAAGGGACTCCGTGCATAGAGGTAGCAGCAGCAGGTGCGCCATTTGTTTCCATCTCTGACGGCACAACAAAATTACCGCCCGTCTGTATGTCAGAGGCGTTAGTGGTAGTGTTGCGTGACATGGCAAGCCCGTCAGTATTCCACCAGCTAAAATCAGACGGGACAGAAAACGCGAGCCCATCACGTAAAAAAGCACTCTCTGGGTACCCGGACTTGCGTTCTGGAGTGTCCGTCTTGTAAAGCATAGTGTTTGGCGTGCTTTCAAATGAATTTATAAGCGTGGCGCCATTATCAAACATGTCTGTCTGTGGCGCACTAATCGGGGGAGGAATCTCCAATTGTGCGCCGGAGCTAAGGAGCATGTTTGATGTGAGCCCATCGGAGGCTGCAATTTCAAGGGTATACAGCGATTCCAGGAAAACTGCAAGCGACAAATCACCTAATGATGACTGCAGCTGGGGATTCGGCCTTGGCTCTTCCTGTGGCTCTGGCGAAGTGCGTACGGGTATGGTTTTCGCATCTTTTTTCAATGGCGACGGCGATTCAACTGATGCAGGAGACGTCATCAATTTAGGAACCATCGTCTGTTTGCGTTTCTGGCACATATTCAGTTTCGTACCACCATTTTGTGGGCTCATCGTAGGTTCCTGTTGCTTCCGGGGACGACCTATTTGCGACCGCGTCGCTACGGTAAGAGAAGTTCAGCTTCACTTACAAAAAAAACAGTCCATGTCATTCCCTTCACATCTGAAGCAGCGCTTACCATTCTCAGAAATGCCCGAACACCGGAGTTTACGAAGCCTGCACGCCTCACACGAGCTCCGTAGTTGCTGCCGTTCTACCTCTTCGCTTAGGATGGAAATGCGCTGATTATTGCTGCCAACCACGTATTGATGGTCATAAAGGCAGCCGGAAGGTGTCGGATTCATTTCCTGCTTCACGCAGGAAGTCGGACTCTCTGACCATTGTTCCGCCATTGCTCCCTACAAAGCGACATGAATTTTATAAAAACGGCGTAGTAAGAAACGTCCGAAAAGTCTCCGTGTAAGCACGTGGCCTGCGCCACATGCGTGTCAAAAACGATCCAGAGTATTGGTTCTACGAGATCGCGCAGCGCCACGCTCCTTTGCAGGCGACGGCTTCTTTAAAGGCCAATCGCTTTCGCGTTTTGCTGGTGTGTTTTGTTTGGTAGGTGTAGTGGAGTGTGAGTATCGCGGTATGGAAGCACTTGACGATACGTGTGACTTTGTCGGCGTGCTTTGGCTCCCGACGAGCAGCTCCTCGTCGGATTCAGTGTCGGGCTGGTCTATGGCGGTGGAAAGCGCTTGCTGCTCCATGTTCAGTGCTGCGCGGCACTTGCGGTTTGTCAGCAATGTATGAATGCAAGGTGTGCCGATGGTGGGAAGCGTCTTTTGTTAGCCGGTCTGCATTGCGCACGTTTTCTACTCCAGGTGCATCATGCAAAGTGCCTGCGAGAACTACGTGCGCCAGCGCACTAGTCCACTGTGTCAGCGCTTGTCGATATGCTTCTGTATTTGTGTTTAGCACGTCCAACGCCAAATTCACAGAGATCGTTTCACTCGCGTTGTTGTTGCGTAGCCGGATGCTGCTAGATGCCTGCTATCAGAGATCATCACAGGATGCACCATGTGACTCGTGTACTCGACTGCGTACGACACTCTGCATAACAAGCGATCGTTGGTTTTACCATGCATCGCTGCTTCCACAACGGCTTCGAGGTGCAGCGGATCGAGATATTTCTCTGTGCGTACATATCGTAGTAGGGAAGTGGGTGCATATGCGGCGTAATAACAAGTGTTGTTCTCCACGTCGATCAGCAGGAAGCCGTAGACTTTGTCCACTACACGGAACCATTTCTTTGGTTAATGCGCTGGCGCACGTACCATAACTGCGTGTGCATCTGAGAAGAACATAAACGGAGCATGGCTTAATAGTGCTGCAGTATCCTACCATGAGATACAAAGCTACGCACATGTGACCATCGAAAGAGCGCTTCCTCCATGGCCGGCTGCGAGTAAATGTGGAGGTGTTGCATTGCGCGCTACTTAGTGCTGCACCATGCGCCATGATGAGTTGGACGAAGTGATTGTAATGCAGGGAGTAAAAGGGGCAGATCACGCAGCAGCAGAACTGGCAGTAAGACCGTTTCAATCCGTGCATATGCCAAGTGTCTTGCCCGCACCTTCTGCACGCGAGCGGCTGAGTGAAGAAAGTAATGATTTTGGGTTCGACAGCGCGATGCTCGCATTGCACCCTACACGGGATGGAGATGAGAGTGCGGACCAGAACATATCTGCACATCAAGTAAGAAAACGAGCAAAAATCAGTTTTTTGGACGGTTCGTGATGCGGTCCATGCTGATGTACAGGGATGGCGCTCACGATTGGGTTGCAGATCGGCAGCGGTATTTTTTCTTCGCCGGGCATTGTAACTGTGCATGCAGGCTCTATTGGGATGAGTGTGCTTGTTTGGATTATCAGTGGATGTTTGACGCTTACAGGAGCCAAGTACGTATTTTGCGACACTTACACCAGCTCATTTGCCGAACTTGCGTCGACGATTCCGTTAAATGGCGGCGCACAAGCTTATCTACAAGTACGTTTTTTTGCATCCTCTTACACAAGTACTCTTTTGGACCGCTAATCTCGTTTCTATATTCCTGGACAGCAATTGTGGCGCTAAAACCAAGCTCTGGCGCCATCATCGCCACCATATTGGGCGAGTATACAACGCGGGTGACTGTACATCTCGTGAATGGCGCAAGCGGTGGATTCCAGAAGTATCATGTCGGCGAGCTGCCGCACACAATCATTAAGGCCATTGCAACGTGCGCAGTTCTTGTCATAATCTTCTTGCAATCTTGTCACGCTCGTGCAGGGACGCAAGTGCAGAATGCAGTTACGCTCGTGAAAATCGTGCTCCTTGTTAGCATCCCAGTCATGGCGGTAGTCGCAATGGCCCGAGGACAGATCCCACCAGAGTCACGCGCCGCGTTCTCTTCTTTTTCAAATCTTTTCAATGGGTCTACGCGTATGCCTACACAGTATGCATTAGCACTGTACAGCGCTCTATGGGCGTACGATGGCTGGGACCAAGTCTCGTTTGTTGCTGGGGAAATGCAAAACCCAAAACGCGATGCGCCCAAAGCAATTCGATACAGTGTATTGCTTGTGACGTTGTTGTTTGTCAGCGTTATTCTTTCCTATTTTGTCGTACTTCCCCAGTCTGTTGTGGCGAGCTCGAATTCGGTTGCGCTTGACTTTGGATCGAGTATTTTTGGATTTACTGGTGGGGTGTTTTTTGGCGCACTTGTCGCTTTTTCGTGCTTCGGCGCCCTCAACGGGCATATCTTCACGTATTCGCGGCTTGTATATGCCGCGGGGCAAGAATCCTTTCTGCCTGCGTGCATCGGCGACTTGCACAAACGACTCCGCACGCCTTTAAACGCGAATCTTATCTCTGCCGCACTTATCGTCTCCTTTGTGGTGTTTGGCTCGGGCTTTGCTAGCTTGGTCAACTTTTGCGGAATTTGTGCATGGTTTTGGTACGGAGCGGCTGTGCTGGGATTGCTTTATCTGCGTATCAAAGACCCAGGGCTACATCGGCCGTACCAGACATGGACGATTGTGCCGATCGTATTTGTCGCCATAGCCATTTTCCTGCTCGTCATGCCCATTTTCGCGGCGCCGCTCGAAGCACTGGCCGCTTTTGGGTTTCTTGGGATGGGCGTACCTATGTACTATATCACGCAGCACAGCGAGGCTGTGCTGCGCACACAACAAATGGGCAGCGGGCATGGCTTTGAGCGCGTGCCTACAGAGGCACACGACACGGAGCCGGCTTCCTTCGATGGTCAACTATAACCCTATGCTTATCCTTAGCCCGTGCTTTCGCTCACGAAATACATTTTTATAGGCTCGCACGCCGACTCGGAGCACGGCGCACAAGCACTGCTTGGCGCCCCTTATAGGTTTAGCGGCTAATGACGTAATATTTTCGCGAGGGCTGCCGCGCCGCATTTTCGGGCCCGTGCCCGTCCCCTGCGTCGTTCCCGTCACAATGGCGCAACATCGAATGGGCGAAGGATGGTCTTCGAAAAACAAAATCCCTACCGTTCAACAGTATGAAGCCGAAGTGGAAGCGCGTGAACATGAAAATGATCCAAACCAGAAGCAGAGCTGGCTTAACTGGTTGAGTGGGTCGTCCGAGAACAAAGATGGACAGGATGTGCCCGACAACCAAGTCCCCACCGAGACGGGGGTAAACGAGCAGCAGTTTAGAAATCTTCGCCGTGGACCCAACGATGGCGGCGGTGAGGATGCAACGGTTGTGGTATCACCCGATGACTCAACCCATCTGACCAATGCTCCCCACGACCACAACCATGGCACCGGCCCGTCGTATATGACATCTAATCCAAGTAAGCAGCAGAGTCCCACGTACTTGAGCAACCAACAGAGTCATGGAATGCATGACTTGGCGTATTTGAGGCCCATTCAATCGCGAGCAAACATGGCTGATGGTGCGGCCCAAATGGGCCAGCGGCAGTCAAGCCGGCCGTCCAACGCGGTGGGCCACCACGCTTCTTCTGGCACGGAGCTGCCGTCATTTAATTCCAGCGAGTCTTCTTCTTTGCGCTTTGGCGCAGCCGACAGCCAAAACAGACAGCCCCACGGAAACGTGAAAAAGGTTGTCGAGCCCGGTTCAAGCGCGGTTGCGGACTACGGTGCGCACCTGGGCGGCAAGGCGGATGGCTCAAATGCATCTGAAAGCAGTCCATCGCGCTCAGACTCAAAGAACTCGAGCTTGCTCCGGAAGCGCTTGCTTCGTCGTAATGCATCGGATAAACAGAGTAATGCGCCCAGCAACGATTCGAACCGCCCCACCGATCCCGGCTCGATCGTTTCCGATGCCGGCGGCGGTGAGGAAGAGAAGAAGCGCATCAAGGAGGCTGCAGAAGAGAGCCGCCGTGGACCGACGAACAAGTTTACTGCCAAAGGTGAGCGCATTGTCAAGGACCCCGTGACCGAGCGGGAAGTGGTAATCAGTGACAGTGAGAAGATCGGGGACGTCGATCTTCGTAAAGTTGACTCACGCTATCCTAATGGTCTGTCCGAGGCGCCGCTGCCTGCCGATGCAGAGCTTAGTGACAAATACACGTCGCCCAAAAAAGTCCCTACCTCCTCGGTTCTCCTGCAACCGTTCCCCGCGCCTGTCGAAACAGACGCGATGAAGAAGCTCGGCGAGTCATTTGAGAAGGTCTCTATCGTATTTGGCATCGTTTTCTTTTGTGTCTGGGCCATCTCTGCATTCGGACGTGGTTACATCGCCTTTTTCATTCGTACGGCTGTCATTGGCGCGACCTGTGTCGGTGGCTACATGGCCATTGGCATTGCTCAGCGCAACATCCACAAAGAGTTTCACTCTTTACGCGCTGGTATGCACGCTCAGCGAGGTCGGAAATGGAGTCCGCCCATGCCGGAAAGTGTCGAGTGGCTCAACGGTATGATTGCAGTGATTTGGAAACAGATCGATCCCGATGCGTTTGTAGGCATGCTCGATATGGTCGAGGACATTATGCAGGCTTCGCTACCTGGCTTTATCCAAGCGGTCAAGATCAGCGACTTTGGCCTCGGTGCCAATCCGTTCCGCTTGATTGCAATGCGCGCATTGGCTGATATCATGACTGATCCAGAGTACCCAAGGAAGACATGGATTGAGCACAAAAATGAGGAAGAAAACAATGACACCGAAGGACAAGACAACGGCATTGTAGGCGATGTCCAGCACGATGAGCGCGCCGATAGGGCAGGCGACTTTTTGAACATGGAAGTCAGCTTCTGCTATGCCGCTTTGCCGGGCGAGGATACGACGGAGCGTGCGAAAAATATCCATTTGCTCATCGAGTTCTTCCTTGGTGCGTTTGACTGGATTGAAATTCCGCTTCCGATTTGGGTCCAAATTGAGCAGGTGATTGGCACGGTTCGTTTGCGCGCACAGATCACCTCGGAGCCGCCGTTTTTGCGCAATGTGACTTTCTCGCTCATGGGTGTGCCGCAAGTATCGATTAGTGCGATTCCTATGGTGCGTGTACTTCCAAATGTGCTCGACTTGCCGCTTATTTCAAATTTCGTCCAGTCGTCTATTGCTGCTGCTTGCAACATGTATGTCGCGCCGAAGAGCATGACGATGAACATGTCGCAAATTCTCAACAGCGACGGCGTCAAGAAAGACACGGAAGCGCTGGGTGTTTTGCGCGTCGACATTCGCTACGCCTATGACCTATCTTCGCAGGATGCCAATGGCAAGTCGGACCCCTACTGTGTGCTGAGTTTCGCCAAATTTGGTCGTCCCTTGTACGCTTCTCGCATTATCTTCGAGGACCTCAATCCTGTCTGGGAAGAGACTGCCTTTTTGCTAGTTTCGCAAAACGACTTGCGCTCCGATGAAAGTCTGTCTATGCAGCTTTGGGATTCTGATAAGCACACTGCAGATGATATTGTTGGCCGTGTTAATGTTCCGCTCCGCTCTCTGGTCCGCAAGCCAAACGAAATGACGGACTATTTGTCGAAGCTGATGGGCTTTGAAGATGCAGACTCGATGCCAGGTAACGTCAAGTGGAGCGCTGGGTTCTTTGAAAAGGTCAAGCTGAACAAGGACCTTGTTCAGCACCCCAATGTGGAGGAAATGTCCGAGGCCGAGCGCGAGACGCTTCGCAAGCCGTCGGCTGCTGACGCTGAGCAAGAGGCGCTGGCACTGGATACGCCGCCTGATCCCCAGTGGCGCAGTGGTATCCTGAGCGTTATTATCAAGCACATCGAAGGCCTCGATCGCCGCGAAGTGGAAAAGGGTGTGTCGGGCAGTGATCGCGAAGGCTCGCATGGTCAAGACGTTGGTGTGAGCTCGACGCATCTTCCTTCTGGCTACTGTGAGCTGAGCGTGAACGACAACATGATTTTCAGGACGCGCGTCAAGCAGTACTCCAACATGCCCTACTATAATGCAGGCACGGAAGTGTTCGTGCGCGATTGGACAACATCGGATCTCCGCGTTATTGTGCGTGACTCTCGTGTGCGTGAACACGACCCGATCATGGGCATTGTCGACCTTCGCCTGAAGGATCTCTTCTCCAAGGCGTCGCAAATCGAGCAAGCGTTTAGTATCCAGGATGGTGTCGGCTACGGAAAAGTGTTTTGCAGTTTCGTCTTCAAGGCCGTCTCTTTGAAACTCCCGCTCGAACTCCGTGGATACAATACAGTCAGCGTCGATATCATGTCGAGTGTCAAGACCGAGGGTCTGGATGCGGAATGGTCCAAGAAACTCAAGAGCGAGCGCTTGTACATCACTGCAGGCTTCTTTTCCAAGCGCGTTTGGGGCCTACGCAAACACAAGGATGTGGATGACCAAGGCCCTCTCTTCTCCATTCCTGTCTACGACCGTTACTCGACCCTCGTGGCGTTCGAGTTTGGTCGAAGCCCTATCCCGGGAATACGTCGTCCCGACGCCGTGGCCATCTTGCCGCTTCGCGACCTGGACGACAACCAAATGACAGAGGTGGTGCTGCCGGTGTTCACAAGCAAGAACAACTATATGCTCTCGCGCAACTACATCAACGACCAGACGGTCAAGACACACGATGTGAAAGAGGTCGGTTCCATCACGGTCATGGTCCGTGTCAATTCCGGTTTCTCCGACTGCCACCGGCAAATGCTGGATGGCCAGCGCGACAAGCACGAATTTGAAGTGTATGAGCGCCTTGTTGGCCTCCCGCAGCGTGCCGAGCAAAACTCGCACGCGAACGATGACGGTGTCATTACGCGCCATGAGAAGAAAGACATTAACCGCGCACAAACACAAGAACTGCATATGCGCCACCGCGGTGCCATGGGCTATACACCTGTCCGTGTCGCCGTTTGGGCCAAGGATGGATTTAAGGACCACATGTCGCAACTGCGCAACACGATTCTAGGAAAGGAATCGCGCGACCAATACGTCCACACTGAAATTTGAGAGTCTGTAGCTGCAATTATTATGTGGAAATGGAGGGTTGGGATGCCAAAGCAAGACCGAACAACCCGTTTGGCAGAATGCAGGATAGCATAGGCATTCCGCGAAACATTGTTACATACGGGTGCTTGCTTACTTGCACGTCACTAGACTTGCACCTACGCACCTACGCTCTTGTCATTCCACCTGTTGCTACAGTGTATCGGTGATACGTCGCTTGGCTCTTGACTTCTAATGCACCATACAGGACCACCACGCGTCTTACCAAATGTATCCCCGACCTTCGTCGTCAGGCGCCCAGTCTTCCGTATCCAGCTCATCCGACAGGGCGGACTCGTCGCCTTCCTCTTCGCCCTCATAGACCTGCTCGTCCCCCTCTTGGCCATTCGAGAACGCTACCGACAATGCTGCGCTTTGCCTTTCGTGCACGACCAATGGTTCAGGCTCGGGCAATGAAAATACAGACCGATGCACCATGGATGGTGCTTTTGCATGCCCATCAAAGTGAAACCCTGTCACCATCGTCGAGCCCCGCGACTTGCACTTTGCTTGGTACCATATAGGGAACGCGGTGAGATCGACGTGAATCTCACGATGCAACGCCTGCTTTGTAACAACGTACACTCCGGCACTATCAAGTGCAATGCTAGAGCACTTGTTGAACTGATTTACCTTTTCAGGAAGATGCTCTTGTGCGTAAGACGCATCAGACCACTCGTACACAGCAAACGACGCGTACGTCTTCTCTTCATTTGTGCACAGTGTCCGTACACACAGATCCAGCAGGACAAAAAGTCCACATACCACAGCAACCCGACCGCCTTTTACGGCAAGCTGCGAATACTCCATCGAGCTCGATGTAAGATTTGCACGCTCGCTCAAACCGGTCGCTCCGTCAAACGGAAAACAATAAAAATATAGCGTGCCCGTGCTTGGACACTGTGCAAATACGTCCTTGTACTTGGGTACGAGCAAAATACCCTTTTCGCCCGCGAAAACCAGCGTGCCCGTCTCTTGGTCGACATGCACGGCAAACCACGACCTTGCCAAAGCAGGATTGCGAAGCTCTTTTTGCTGAAAATAGGCCGGCGCTTCTATTTCACGCAACCGACGCAGCTGCAGCGAATGGCGTTCTCTGCATGGAATAGTATCGTCAGTTGCAAATGTCCTGGGAGCGCCAAACTTTTCCACATGTTCCAGCAAGGACCAAACACGTTTCCCTGTGGCGCGATTGTAGGCGCTGATCCCTTCGAATGTTGTGGTAGTAACAAATGCATACGCCTCGTCAAACTCAATGTACGTAATATCCGGCAAAAACGACGAGTTCTGGGGAAGTAATAGCGGATGGCGGCACTGCGTTTGCTGCGCAGCCAGATCAAACTCTTCCCAGCGATCGTCGCGCGTCGCAGTGGCAAGGATGGGGTAGTGCAGTCGGAAAGCTTTCATGTTTGGGTTTGCTGCAAACGTCCCGCACACGTTAAAGCAGCGGCGGTTCACTCTCTCACACACGGTCAGCCCATTGCGCCCCACATTATACACGATAAATCCATTCGAGTACTCAAGGTGCGGGCAGGGATTGAACGGCACTTGATTGTAACTCCACAGCAGCTGGCCCGTAGCAATGTCGAGTGAGCGGAGCGTTCCATCGCACATGGTCTGGATAATGCAGTTATCGTGCGGATCCAGTCGCATGCGCCACACCCACTCTCTTGCATAGCTTGGACGATAATACTGGACGGCAGGCACGAGCTCCAAGACCGCATCGGCGTTGCTACTTGCTTCTTCCGCCATGCTTCTGCCCCAACGCACGTCCAGGGCATAGCACTGCAGACAAAGCTCGCGCATATCACTGATACCGTCAAATGTGCCGCTCACACTACTTTTTGCCCCCCAAGTGCGGTACGGCGCTAGGGCGTCCTCAAAGTTCGCCGCATGTGTCGTGGTGTAATGACAGCGCAACGCAAGCACTTGCCACAAAGAGCCTTGCAGCACAAGCGAGCGCCAGTCTGGCATAAGTCGTCAAAAATACATACGTCGGCACACCTGACTTGCCGCATCCAAGTCCGTCGCCGTGTGCAACTGCGACAAGACGAGGCGCACAAGCTCGTCTGGCAGTCGTTGCATAACGCAGGTCGTGCGCACGGCCCATGCCTCGGCCGGGAACATGTGGAGGGAGCGACGCCGTCCTTCGCTACCATGTCGTGGCTACGTTCGGTTGGCAAAGGAAAACTGGGTCGTCATGAGCACAAAGCACCCTTGAGTACACGCCTCAGAGACTGGACCGGCATGCTCCGAGATGAGACCAAGTTTTCAGAAGGGTTTCTTGACCAGCTGACCATCCCGGGCGAGCTCTCTGCCATGGCATTTGAGCCGGGGATCGGACTCCTAGCGGTCGGCACGTCGTGCGGCACAGTGCATGTGTTTGGCGCGCCTCCTGCGCGCATTTCTATTACACTGCGTCCCGCCTGCCGAGTCAAGCATCTCTTGTTCAAGTCGGACACGTTTCTTTTGATTTGTATCGGTACGTTGGCCGCGCGCTCACCGCAGACGAAAAGGACAATATCAGCATTTACGACATGTCGCGTCGTGATCCACATGGTGCGGCACTTCGCCACGAAGGGCATGGGCCGCGTCGAGCGCCGCCTACGGCGAGTGGTACCGCAGCACAGGCTTCGCAGCTTGCGGATGCGCCCATGCGTGTAGCGACGCATTGCGCAAGAAACGCTGTGCTCTGCGCTGAAGTCACCGCCTCACACAGCCACATGTTTTTGGGCCTTGCAGATGGCACGGTCGATGCGTACGATCTGGAGCGATTCATCATATCGCCCTACCGCGTCTCCAACCTGTGGTGGCCTGTAGAGGAAGCGCTGCGCCGCACCGCCTCGCCCGTAGCGCCGAGCCGTTTGCATGTGCCGCTAATTATCGATATCAAGACAAATCCACGCGATATGAATTTGCTGCTGCTGTGCTACGAAGGCGGCGCGGTGCTCTACTCTGTGCGCGACAAGTCGGTGCAGATGACCTACGAACTTCACTTGCTGCCCGGCGCTCCTGGACCAGATCCCCGTGCGCCGTTTGAAGAAATCTGGAAAGAGCGCTTGTGCCCTGCTACCTCTGTTGCATGGCATCCAGATGGCGCCGTGTTCGTGATGGGCCACGAAAATGGTGCTCTCTCCTTTTGGAATGCCAAGGACGAGGATAAGCCACTGGTCGTGCGCACGCTCGATCAGACAGACATTGAGCGCCCCACAGCACCAGAAGATACGGCCGCGCTGCCTTCGTTTGGGCCGCGCGAGCCCGTGTTCAAGCTCGCGTGGTCTGCCTTTCCCGCACAAGGTTGGGCGTCGTGGGGCGCCGCGCAGGAATCTGCGAAAAAAGACGCAGACGTGGCGTCTGATACTGTGCTCACTATGATGGGCGGCTCTGCACAGGGCACTACGTCTTCCATGTTGCACACATTTCACATGTCACCCATGCCCGGTGCTCTTCTCTGGACAAGCCGCACGCCAGAAGCAGCGCACAAGGCGCGCGTTGCTCTACAGCAAGTGCTTGTGCCTGTCAAAATTTCTGCGTACCATGCTTCTGCAACGATTGAAGACTTTGTCTTGCTGCCAAACCTTAGCCCGCACTGCGATGGCGCATACGATCCCTACGCAGTGGTCGTCATGGTCGGCAACGACGAGCGCCTGCCCATGATTGCGGCGCAGTCTGCGCACCGCGGTGTGGAATCCTTCTCTTTCCCGCCCCGCCCCGGCGCAGAACACGAATACGAGCCGCTGCACCTTCCTTTGCCCCTCGCATTTATTGGGCGCGGTACTGTGCTTGGATCCAAGCTCCAGAGCGTACCGATTGCTGCCTATCGAAAATTGCTGCACGGCGCACATGAAGAGATTCCCAAAGGCTCTGTGAGCGACGATGTGCTGATGGGCGGATATGCTACGCCCTACATTGTTGGCGGTACGTTAGCGCATGCGGAGGGCATTGCACGCCAAGGACAACCGCGCATCCTTGTTACATGGCACCTGGATGGAACGCTCCGATTCCACGATGCGAGCCCACACCTTCTGCTCATGGGCGAGGCTAATCCGCGGCGCGGTGTGGTGCTGCGCAAGCCATTTCCCATGCCTCTTCCCCACCTCACGATTTCCGTCCGCCAAGCGCTGCTCGACCCAAGTCTGGCCGGACTGCCGTCCCTGCACTCTTTGCGGCGGCACCCCGAACAAATCCAGATTTGCGATGCGCACATTGCGTGGGACGCTGCTGAAGCCGCTGCTCAGCTTGTCTCTGGCCAAATCATGCATATAGCGTTTGCGACGGACACGGTGCTCGGCAGCCCGCAGCTAAAGCAGGATCCCACAGCGCTTGCAAACGATATACAGGATATGTCGCTCGATGCTTCCGCACCACTCACAGAGTTCACGTCGCTGGAGAGCGCGGTCAATCCTACTAGTGTTGGGTTCAAACCCGCCGCTTTGATCCAGCTCATGCCGGGCATCCCTACGTGCAGCGCACTGTGCGACGCTGGGCTGCTCGCACTTGCGTCCGGCGCTCTGCTTGTCGTTGCCGACTTGCGCGGACAGGATGTGGTAGTGCGCGCAGGATTTGGGGCGGGCGATTACTTCTCACGACAAATTGGCGCTGCAGAGGACAAGATTGTGGCGGAAGAGTCGAAGAGTGCGATTACCTCGCTTACGTTTTCCGTGTGCCGCACGGAGAAAGATTTCATTCTCGCGCCGCGGCTCTTGGTGGGGCGTGCAAATGGATTCGTGACTGTGTGGACGTTTGAGCACGGGAGCATGGACTCTTGGTTTGGGTTCCGCTCCGATTCCGTGCGCGTGGAAGTGAAGGGACACCACTTGTACAGTGCTGTGCTCGATCCAATAGGGCAAGCGGCTGGTATGACATCGGAGGATGTCCAGCGCGCGCACATTGAACAAGAAAGTGTACAAGCAGGACTTGCACAACTAGACGATACGTCGTTCAACATATTGGCGTACGTATCCGAGCGCCTCGTGGTGCTACACGACCAGATCACTGGCGCTCGCATTGCGCGCGCTGAGCTTCCCGAAAATGCGCTCGCCGCCCATGTCGTGTGCAAAAATAATGCGCGCGTGCTCATTGCCGTTTCGACCAGCAGCATTGTTGCCATGTCGTTGCCGAGGCTCGATGCCGTGCATCGCATCCAGCGACACGTCCCGTCGACCCAGGAAGTAGTGGCTAGCACGCCGCAGATCAGCGTCGACGTGCAGGGCAACTTTGTCGAGCTCAGCGATGGGCAGCAGCTCCGGCTGTGGACTGCTTTTGCGACACTGCCCCATGGCGAGCCGCCGATTGTGTGCATGTACACACCGCGGACGCTGCCCTTGGCGCCGGGAGAGGGCGCCGGCGGCTATATTGCAAGCCTCGGGGGGTGGCTCGGAACGACAGTTGCCACGCCGCTTTCTGCTGGCGCGCAGCTTGACGCGGTGATCGCAGGACCGAAGCGCATGGCGCTGCCCAAGCTGCCGCCGCAGATTGGCACGTCGGTGGAAACGCGCGAGGCAACGAGTGTTGCACTGCCAGAAATGCCGGGCGCTTCCAATGCAGAACAGTCGGGCGACGCAGTACAAGGGAAAGGCTGGTTCGATGGTTACGCCAAATCGATCTCCAAGTATACCTCGGGCTCGCTTCGGTCGCAAGCATCGCTGAATATGCAGTTATTGCATAAACGCGATGCAATTATTGCCGATGTGGGTGATGGTATTGCAGACTTGGAGCGCAACGCGTCCAACTTTTTCAAGCAAACGCGAAACTCGGCGTTCAAGGCCGCCGCCAAGGAGAAGATCTATTCGTACTTGTAGCAAGCATATTTCTATTGTCCGCACTCCACACTTGCAGCCACAAAGCTGCTACTGCTGGTAGATGAGTCATGTTTCGTGTTTCCAACGCTGACTCCGAGTACGCACGCATTCCGGCAAACCGTAGGCGCAGAGCAGCGTTTCCTATTGAAAAAGACGGGCAAGCTGAGCAATGCTGCATTCTTGCTCGCATTTTAGAACTTAAGTATGTATGCATGGGCAATGAGCAGACCATGGCGTAAACTACTTGCGTGTCGTTGCTTGCCTATGCAAGCAACGCTGGACCTTACCAGCTCAATGTACGACTGGCCGAGCCACGGCGCTTTGGCCTGCGCACAATTTTAGTGAATAAAGTGGAGGTAGGGAGAAATGGCCAATTTTCGAGTCTTGGACTCGCTGACCATGTCCGACGTGGTGAGCAATGAAAGCTGCGAAGAACTGTTAAATCAGCTCCACCAGCGTTTGATTGCCACTGGGGAATGGTCTACACTGCTTTTACACCTAAGGCGCATGTTGGAAGAAAGTGAATGGGACGTACAACTGCGACAGCGAGCAGAGCGTACGTCTTCTCCAAAAGCTGACCACAGGAGAAGCACAGTCACAAGACGCGCTGCATTTGCCTACACTTGTATCCAAGCTAGGGCCTTTTGCGCAAGGTATGTTGTGAGCGTGAGCCTTACAGCAGAAACAATTCCCGAGTCTGTGCGTGAAGCGATCACTGCGCAGCTGCGCAGTTTTTTGGATCGCAACTTGGAGGACGCGTAGAATTATACCATTGCATTACAGGATGCAGTGCTCTTGGTATCTACAATGCTGCTACTCTACAGCGCTACACCCTGCGAGCTCCAAACGCCATTTTCTTCGGAAAATATAGTCCGCTGCATCTGCGCCAGCTCTACTAGATCCACATAATGCGGCACGAGAACGACCAATGCAAAACTCGTGTAAGCACAGAACCAACGTACCTCACCGGAATACCATCGATCTGTACAACTTCCGATGCAGTCATCTCTTTTTCGAGTGGCTTGCCTGACGCGTGCCCAAAAAACGCATCTTTAAGCGCATCGCTTAAAGCTTGCCAAGTGCGCCGCCGTTCGGCACCCCAGTCCATGCTTGCGCCATGCAGTGCATCTGGAACACTTAACTTGCCGTGTACAGACTGTGAAACGAGGTACGCTGACGCGCGGATCCGGAACTAGGGTAAGCTTTGTCCACAACGCACCTGTGCTTGCGCAGGGGCAATGTACCATGCCAACTCGACGCTCGGAAACGCATTAATTTCTTGAAATTTGGCAGAGCGGCCATCGGTTGTGGTCAGCAGCCAGTCGCATTCGGGTGACGACCCCTGGACAAAACCACGGTGCACCACCGTGCGCACTCTCGGTTGCAAAGGCTTAGTATCGCTCAACGTAGACAAGGCATAATAACCTCACGTCAGAGCACCTTCTACCTACCGATGGTCCTGTCGCGGCCGTGCTTCTGTAGTAATCCCTGCAAATGGCGTTGCCAGGTGGCCATAGCGGGATGTGGAGGCAACGGACGTGCGGCTATCACAACACTCCAGCTTGATTACTACAATGGTGTTCGAATCATTGTATAGAAGCCTTGATTTGCCCAAGAACGCATCTGTGCCTGATTTTGTGCTTCGAAAGATCCCTGGGGACCAAACAGAGGACAAGGAGCTCATTTTCCCTTCGCCTTTTTGGACCCGCGCACAGGCAAAGTCGCTTACATTGGCCGACATCCGCGATGGCGCATATGGCATGGCGACGGAATTGCTCGCGCCTGATGTGGAAGGTGGTCCATGGGAAAAGAATGACGTGGGGTTGTTTGTAACGGAAAACCAGTACGACTACCTTCTTGTGTCGTTGGGTCTCATGCAAATTGGCGCCATTCCTGCACTGCTGAATCCACAGTACAAAGGCGTTGAGCTAGAGGATATCATGCACAAGGTGCATCCGCGCGCGATGTTTGTCTCCGTTGCGACTTTTCCAGCTGTCGAGGACGCGGTTAAGAGCTATGCCGCGAAAGGGGATAAGAAGCCTGTCATTTACGTGTTCGACCAGGTGCACGAGCGCAATATTTACCGTCTTCTAATTGATCCTGGCAAGAAGCGCCGTGCAAATGGAGATAACTCTTTGGAGAAGGTTAAGATTGATCCCATCACGCAAACTGCCGTATACTGCTTTAGTTCCGGCACGTCTGGCCCGCCAAAAGTGGTGTGTCTCTCGCATTTTAACCTTATTGCAAACGTGGTACAAATCACTGTAGCACTTGGTGGGCGCGTGAACAAGCCACGATTTGACGATGCTAACTGGTTTGACCAGCCGATAGGGCCGCCACAGGATGGAATTAACGAGTTCCACTTGAGTATTTTACCTCAGTTCCATTGTTATGGTCTGCTTACAGCTATTGCGACTCTCTTTACCGGCACACCGTGCGTCGTATTTTCTAAATTTGACGTGAAGAACTTTTTTATCGCGGTGGAAAAGTACAAGGTGACGTTTATGTTTGTCGTTCCACCGATCCTGCTGGCGCTTGCATCTTCGCCTTTGGCCGCAGAATACGACCTTGGCTCCATTAAATCGTTTGCTTCTGGTGCTGCTACACTGTCAAAAGAGCTATGCGACTTAGTGAGGGAGAGGCGCGGCATCCCTGTCACCGATGGGTACGGCATGACCGAGATGTCACCTATTATTTCCTTGCAAACTACGCGGGATATCGAGTCAGGCCGTTTGAATGTGGGCCGTTTGGTTCCGAACACGGATGCGCGCGTTATCGATTTGTCCACCGGTAAGGATGTTGGGGAAGACGTGCCTGGCGAGCTATGGCTGCGTGGTCCGCAGCTCATGCTCGGCTACTTGGACAACAATGAGGCAAACGAAAAATCTTTTTCGCCCAGCCCCGCGGATATGAATCACTTTTTTAACACAGGCGATATTGTTTCCATTGATAAGGATGGCTTTGTTACCATCCACGACCGTGTCAAGGATATCATCAAGTTTAACGGGTACCAAGTATCTGCGTCTGAATTGGAAGGCCTTGCGCAAAAAAATGAGTACGTCTTGCAGGCTGCTGTTGCTGGCGTCGTGGACCACTCCAATGCAGTGCACAATGAGCTGCCATGGGCATTTGTTGTGTCAAACGAAAAAGGTCAGGACGTCCCGGAAGAGAAGCGCACAAAATCGCTTCTTACGCTTGTCAATAGCCGTGTCCCTGGCTATAAAAAGTTGCGCGGGGTGACGTGGCTTAATGCACTGCCGACATCGTCTGCAGGCAAGATTCTGAAGCGCGAGCTGCGTTCTATGGTCAAAATTTGAGGTTACTACGGCTTCCGATGTGCCTCCATCAGTTTGATGGTATCTACATCGGGAATCACTCCTTTGCGCTCCATCATGTATGCTACTACATCCCATGCCTTAGATCGTACAGCCGTTTTCAACAATGATGTGTCGACCATGCACCGGTCTTGTAATTTCAAGCGCTTTGTCCACTTGTTTGTCACGGGCTGTGACCGCTGACGTTTTTGTAGCGCGTCGTTTGTGGCTTGTCTGCCTCGGTAGGCATCAAGAGTATATAAAGCTTCTTTAATTGCGCGCAGGTGAATGCGCCAGTGCTGCTCCTGTTTCTCATCGCGCTCCAGCAATAATTGCACGCCGAATAGCCATCTCTTCTTCGCAGCAAGCTGCAGCGCGATTCGTCCATTTATCTCAGGGTCTGCGCCCGCAGCTAGCAAAAAAGAGATAAGCGGGACACTTTTTTTGTGAGCTGCTATTGCCAATGGGTATCCTTTGAAAGAGTTTGCTGAGGCACAATGTACTAGGATCATCCGCAACATCAGCTCCAAATGGGCAAGTGGCGGTAACGGGGCTTGTTCTGCATGAGGAGACATTGCCAAAAAATGGTCTACCATCATATACATCGCGTTGTGGAGTGCGGGATGCTCAGTAGCAATTTGCTCCGCATAGTTTTGCGGCTGCAATCGCTGAAAGATACGTTCAGGCACGGTAAGACACGCAAGGTGTTTGGGGTATAGTCCAGGATTATCCATCGGAAATAGTCCATACCGCTGGGTAATGTTTCCATAGAGTGGGTTTCGCAGCACTGTGCGCTCTGTAAAGCGGAACACTTCTGGTGTGCATATACCGAAGCGCGCGACGAAAGAAAGAATATCTGCGGTCGCTGCCCGCCGCTGTGGAATGGAGCTGCCACCCAGGGGCGTCTGTGTTGGTATAAATGTAGAAGAAAACGCTGGAATGCTCGCGTCTGCACATTTGTCATTTGTAAAACGTAGAGCATACGAGTCAAGCCAACAGCATAGGAGAAACTCGCTCTGGATATGACGCGGAGTCTGTGCATAGATGCACGAAAGTCTGTGTGAAACAATGGGGAGCGCAGAAGAACGAGAAAAAAGTAATATACGCCATAGGATCTAGGATAAATGAATAATAAACGTACCTCGACTGGGAGAGCATCAAGGGGCATCACATGCAGCTGTATCGTACATTAATTTTTTTTTTGGTGGCCGTGTCAAGGAAGTGCAATGTGGAGGTCGCTTACCGCTGTAAAAATGCACGGGCGCGACTCCAATTTTCCTGATTGCAGCGGATCGTGGAGCGCGACGCGAGATGTCATCGCGAGCGGAGCGCGTCACCTCTAGCCCATCATGGAAACGTTGGTGGATTTTAATATACGATATTCTACCATCTATAATGTTTTACTTATACATTACGCCTTTCTTGTTTGTAGACAAGATTGATCGTTGGATGCAAGGAACGGGGTTTTTGTGCCTGGTGCTCTTCCAGTTCGTATCGTGTTCTTTATTTGACCGTCAGTGGCTCGTTTTATTCGGCTGATAATTCAGTTGGTGCACATATTGAGCTCGTGGTTATGGGGATCATTTTTAGCTCTATATGGATGGGCATTGGCTTCGTTATTATATGCGCTGGTGTATGGATTGACAAACCAAACCCAATCTACACGGGATTATCGTCGCGTGGTCTGGTCGCAAGCTACATATTTGTGTCCTTCCTTTGCGCGGGTTTTATATGGAATCGTGTACCGCGACTTCGCGCGTCTGTTCGCGTCGGCATGTATACACAGGTATTCATGTTCAAGAACGCAGAGAGCGAGATCAAGGCAAGCAATTTCACCTACATGTTTTACCCGATGATTGTTACGAGTGTACTGAGCTTGTTGTCCAATATATCCTTTCCCAAGACAGGCCGTGATGTATACTTTCGGTCGGTGGATGAAGGCCTGAGTATTTTATCGGATTTGTTCAAGCTGGTTGCGCACGACTTTGAGGCCGAACTTCGATTGTGGTTTTCGCGTTCACATACAGAGTACGCAACGAATGGCTGTGCTGCAACACCCCCTGCTTTCAAACAGACGTCTGCCTTTCTCGCAAAGCGAAAGCGACTTGAGTCATGCATAGCAGTTATCAGTGGCGCTTTGGCAGCGACAAGCCACGAATTGTCATGGTGTCGCGTGCCTGTACACGCTGCTGGAGATTCACTTATATTTCTGCAAAACATGTCCGCTTGGATGAACTGCGGATTTGGAATGATGCTGGAGAAGGATGAGTGTGAGTATCCTAGCTCAACTCATGACCCTGTCAACATATTTAGTATGTCAGACATGGACGGAGCCGATGCAGAAGCAACAAGAGCGGGAGAAACAGACCATACCTTTCCACCTGTCGCACCAATGCCCTTATCCTGGAGCGAGCTGGCGTACGAAGCATTGCTCAGCGCACATGGCCCTTATACGTTTCTGAACGGACAGGTGACTGAGGCGTTTGCATTGCTTCGAGTGGTGAATAGCATATGCTACGGAGTGAAGCCGAAGCCAACCACGTCCGTGGCAGAGGCGCTTGCCCTGTCGTTGAGCAAACAACCAGACGAGCAGAGTCCGTGTGCAATAATTGAGCACCATCAGGAACAAATGCGCAATTCCGTCGCTACTTGCACAAAAGCGTTACACACCGTTCTAAAAGAACGGCAATATCCCAACGTGGACAAGCACGACACGAGACGGTACGAAACAGCTATCTTTCGGTCCGAGATGTATGGGCTTTCGCTTTTTGCTGTTTCCTTGACCCAGCTCGCTAACCACACAGCGTCCATGCTCGACGAGGCCAAAGTGTCGATAAAGTACTACGAAGAACATTCCTTTGCACGCCCGCATTTGTCCTACATTGACTTTTGGAGTTGGCTGAGGACGACAAGTGGGATCGGTCTTTTCGGTATCACAAATATGGACGATGCGTTTGTGTCTGACAACGAGAAAGTAGACTCGCCAGCTGAAAAAGACGGTGCCGGTAGTGAGAACGACCCCGATGCTCTCCTGTCAAAGCTGTTCAGCGACTTGGGTGGAAATAACAGCGCTTACAAAATTTATGCGGCAAACGTTGCCAGGGCAAGCCGGCGCGACGGGGTACATTCAGGTGATCTTGGTATACGACAACGCTGGCAGCATTTTTACCAAAGCTTTTTGCGCCTCGAGTTTATCGTTGACCTGCGTATTCGCACCTCGTTCGCCATTCGGGCCGTGCGCCGTTCACGGCATCTACGCTATGGGTTGAAGCTTGCCAGTGGCGTACTATTACTCTGTATGCCTTTGCTCCTGGACCCGGCTCGGAAGGACTGGTGGATTACGTCAAACGGCCAATGGATGGTGATTTCCTTTATTTGGTGTATGGAATCGTCCACGGGCGACTCGTTCCGTATTTCCATTGCCCGTCTTCTCGGAACGGTCTGTGGCACTATTGCGGGACTGGTTGTGTACGAGATTTCCCGGGGAAACCCGTACGCGCTGGCAGTGCTGCTCATTGCACTCGAAATCCCAATTTCTCTTATCCGGCAAAGGACGCATTACAAACCGTTTGGCGCCGTTATGGGACTGACTGTCGCTGTCGTCACCATGGTCCCGTATCTTGGCAATATGAAGGACAGTGCGGGAATGGTTGCAGTCATTCGTGGGTATATGATTTGCATTGGCGTTGTTTCTGCCTTGATTGTGAGCACTGCGGTATGGCCGTATCACGCACACGTGAATCTCGGCAAGAAAATTGCTAATACAACGACCATGCTGCAGACACTGTACCTCGGCCTTACACGTCACTTGTTTTACGTTGGCTTCCGCAATTCGGAGAAATCTAGGAGCCGGTTCACAAATTTTGAGCGACGCATCGCTGCAAATCTGGACCAAAGCAAAGCATTGTGTGTTATCATGAACAATGAAATGAGCCTTGTGCCAAAACCCATCGCTGTTTTAAAGCGCGCATTGCTTCGCTTGAATAACGTGTTTTGCTTATTTGTTGGCTTGCGCAAGCTGCGCGAGCTTGGAACGAATGAAATATACTTGAATGCCGTTACAGACATGGTTGATTTGCGACAGGAACTTGCATCGAGTATCATCTTGACGTTATGGATCATTGGGCAATCTCTCAAGTCCCACGCGCGGTTGCCGCAGTTTCTGCCTTCGATGCAGCGTGCACTTGAGGATTTGACCGAAGCGTTTGCAAGGATCCATGGCGACCGCGCGTACGTGCGTACTGATCATGCACATGGTCTGGATTGTTGGCGCGGTGTGTTTGATGCTCCGCATTACCAGGGGCATGATTCCATTTTGCATTTGTGGCCTACGCCACCGAGTGCGTCGACGCCTGTGAATGCTGTGAAAAAGGCTGCCGAGCACAAAAAAGGGAAAGGCGCCGAGTCCAATGCGTTCAGTACCGATGCGTTACTCTACGTTCTTGCTGAACACATGCTACTTGCACAAGTGGTCGCGGACATCGAGGCGCTTTTGTATTTGACACGGACACTTCTGGGCGAGCTGAGCATTTTAAATGGGAATGCTCCATTTGCTGAGGATACATGGTAAGTAATGTGTATCTTTCAAGATTTGTACTATGTTATCAACCGATAGAAATATACCTTTTCACGGGCAGCTTAATTGCGTCGTCCACGCAGCGGCGCCGTTTGCCCTCCCGACGCATGCATGGAAAACCCATTTTGTAGCTGTTTGTGTAAGATACGTCCATGCTTCAATAAAAAATCAATGCGCTGCGGATCTGTTTCATGCTTCGCTCGCTCAATTTCATCGCGGAACCATGCAATGGTCTCACGTCGCGCGGCCATGGTAGGAACCGCTAGGATGAGCTAAAGATAAAAAAAAACGTACGTCTTGTAGAGCGCAAAAAATTGCGGTATAAAGAAAACACGTTTGCCTGGAGCAAAAACGATTTCAGAGACCGCTCTGCACCGCCAAACCGACGCGCCATGCCGAAACGAACGCAGCACGGACCAGCGCCGGAAAATACATCACGTGCCGACTGCAAAAACGCGCGCGACGCCGCTTGCTTTTCTTTGTGCGGCATACGTCGCCCTCTTCGTGTTGCGCGCTTGCAAGCAGCAGGGTGAGTTGTCGATCATAACTGACACAATAGTATTCCCTGCGCTACGTTGCAAGCGAGCTTCAATGGACGACCAGATCATGCGATGCCAGGAGGATTATGCCATCTTTCGTGCTTGCTTCGGCAGGCCCGCACGGACATCTTAGCACCCATGCTCTCGTCCTTGTACTAGACGCGAGCGGGTCGGTAGTTCGCACATTTTGTACTTTTGTAGCTGTAGCGAATTTTGTAAATATTGGGAATTACACTAGACATCCCTTGGATTTCACACGATCTTCTAACAACCATGCCCATCCCTGTCGCTATTGTTGGGTACGGCAACTCGGCACGCACATTCCACATTCCGTTTATTACGTCGCTTCCTGATCTATACCGACTTGCTGTTATTGTGCAACGGCCACGCACACCGACGTCGACGTCGCACGACGCCAAGAAGGCGCACCCAAACGTAAACGTCGTCCCTGACTTGGATGCTGCGCTCGCGGCACTCCCTGTCGGCACCGGTCTTGTTATTATTACCACGGATAATGCTTCACATATACCGTACGCGAAAAAGGCGCTCGAGTCAGGAAAGCATGTTTTGGTCGAGAAACCACTCGCACTGCACGAGGATCAAGTCGAATCGCTCGAAAACTTGGCACGCGAAAAGGGCTTGGTATGTACAGTTTACCAGAATCGTCGGTACGACGGCGACTTTTTGACTTTGAAATCTTTGCTGCGTTACGATGGGCAGCATCCGTCAGCATTGGGTCTCCCGACATATTTTGAATCCCGCTTTGACCGTTTTCGCCCTATCGCCAAGGGTGGCTGGCGTGAAGAAGTCGATCCGCACACAGAAGGTGGTGGTATGCTGTGGGATTTGGGTTCACATCTCGTTGACCAAATTGTCTCTTTGTTCGGGCCACCGGCTATGATCTATGGGATGCTCCGCAATCAGCGGAATCAAGGACCTGTGAATGTGGACGACGATTGGCTTGCTGTTTTGTCATACCCCGATAACCCTCCTTTTGCTGGCGATTTCCATGCGCCTGGGACGCGTCTTGGGGGACTCCGTGTTGTGCTTGGCGCTACATGCTTGTCTACGCATGTCGATGCTGAGCAGCCGCGATTCCGTGTGGAAGGTACGCATGGATCCTACATCAAGCGTGGCACGGACCCGCAAGAGGCACAACTCAAGCGTGGATGGACTCCGAAAACGCACGGCGAGGCGTTTGGTGTATACGAAAAAAGTGAGCCAGCCGCGGTACGTCTTGCGCGGCTCACTACATGCTGCACAACAGAAGAGCCGGCTACAGCTGCTAAACCTCCTCCGCTTGCAGTGAGTGATATCCCCATACTCCCTGGCAGTTACGTGAGTTTGTACAGCAATATTGCCGACGCGATTCACGCGGCGGATGATGCAAAGGACGCCGCAGATGCGAGCGACGCTATCCAGCGTATCCTGGCTGTAAATTTGAGTCAAATAGCCGATGCTACGCGCGTTCTTCGCATGATTCGGCAGAGTGCAGAGGAGGGACGCAGTGTGCCTTTCCGCTGAAGGGTGGCTAGCACAACGATTTTGTCTATGCAGTAGGTTTAACTGTTTGTATCGCGGCCACGTTCGGGTAGCTTTCTATGTGATTTCTTATTATAAATTTCTTTCTGCGCTTCGTGCAGGCACGCTTGTACTTTGACCGAGTGTAAACACAATACCTTTTGTGGCCTTTGCGTCTGGTTGCGCAGAGCACTGCAGTTGTACGTACTTGGTACCTCCACATTTTCCCTTCGGTTGGGCATGCGCCTTGCAGGATTGCGCGTCTTGAGGAGCGCTTCGCAGACAGCTGAAATGTCTATGCGGGGTAGTGAGCTGCTTTCTTTGCTAGACAGCTGTATTCCATCTGCGGCACTTCATACATCAGCTTCAAGCGCGCGGAATGTCGACGAGTACCCGTTTCATGCATGGCGCGTGCCTGAGTTACAATACGAGTCGCGCAGGCTCGGGCTCGCTGTATCGAAACCCAAAACAGCACTCATTGATCAGCTGCGTGCATTTTATGCTGCAAATCCTCATGTTGCCTTTCCGCGCGCCCCTCCATCGACTGCCTCACTTGCGTCCCCACCCGATAGTTCGGAGGGGTTTGAGGTTGTGCAAATGCGAAGGGCACACCAGACAGCGGATTCTTCCGTCGAGGAGCTCACTTCCAATTTTGTATCAGCAAAATTAACGCGGGCCCCACCAAAAAAACCACGGTGCAAATCATTAAAGGCCGGCAAAGTTGTGTCTTCATCAGCGTCCGATACAGCGTCCGATACAGCGTCCGACTCAGAAGCAGCACCGGCATTGGATGCAGGGATCTACAGCAGCGAGGCAAACGCAATCGATATACCACTTGCAGACGCAATCCGTGCTGATGCACAACTGTACCGCAGAGTTCTCTTGCTGGAGCCGATTCCTCTTGATGAACTCATGGGCCTTGCACAGCGCGCGGGCGTCCTGTCTGGCATAATGACAAAGGATCGTGCACTTATGCGCACATGGCTCGATACACAGGGAATTTGCTTTTACGAGGCGGAGTTATGATACAGCTACGAGGACTTTTCTTTATTTAATTCACCCGTGGCATTGTCATCCGCATTGTCTTGCGTCCCATCCTCACTGCCGTTTGTATTGTCCTTAGAGTCTTCCTGGGCTACATCCGTAGTGGCAGCGTTGCTGTCGCTGTCTGTTACCTCTTTCTCGTCCTTGTCTTCAACCAAGTCAAACTGGACAATGAAATAGATCTTTTTTGTGCGAATGTTTTTGCACACGTAGCGTACGGGCTGCCCATTGTAGTACTTTCCAAGATCAAACTCCAGGCCACCGTAAGGAATCTTTAGATGCAGTTGGTTAAAGTCAATGTATCCATTACAAAAATCGACGGTAATCACGTCGTCTGGTGTGACCATCAGGTCCTCACGGTGCTGCTTGATGCCGAGCCATTTTGCTCGTGCGTGCGATGCAACACTTTGGTCGGGGCTCCCGAGCGACGCGATTGCGTCCTTGTCCTTTTCCAAGTCCTTGCTAACAACCAGCTCTCCATTATCGTACGTTTTAAATAGCGGCGCAATGTCATCGCGTGTAAAATGCTCCTTGCTCTCGCCGTCTGGAGTTGGGAAAGGAGGCCACGCCTTGTCCTCAAACATGGTCTTTGCGACATTGTGTGCTGACCATGTGCCTGGCTCAGCACGGTTTGCCTGTGCTCGATACACTGTAGCAAGCAATGGCGAAAATGCCCATGGTTTATCCGCGTACAAGTCGTGCTGTATTGTAGGATCAACGAAGCTAGCGAAGCGGAGCGCAATGCTGGTGCCGTACGGCAGCGAGTCACGGAGCGGGTGATCAAACATGTTCCCAAACACCAGATCAGCTGCGCTGACTTCCTCTGTAAACACGCCCTGCGCCTGAATGCTGTACGTCATTGAATCGCCGTACGGCTCGCTAAAATAGGATGCATTCTTTGCAATAGGGACGCCTTCTGCAGGGACACCACGGAAATCCTTGATCCGCACAGTGACACGCCCATGAAAATCGCCAGAGTCAATCACTACCGGTTTGTCGTCGTGGTTCACCGCCAAAATCTCAAGCGCGTCCACGCTTGGTCCTGCAGAAATCGATAGCGTTTTGGTCATGTCGGGCGGAAGCAAGCTAGCCCGCTTAGGTGAGCACGGGCCAGCTTCGTTCACAATTACCATGCACAAATTTTTTAATAAGATTCAAGAAAAGCTCGACGGCAGCAGCTCGCAGGCGCCTGCACAGCTTCCCCCGCTGACGCAGCCGCTGGATGATCGTCTACAATATCAATTCAGGAAGCAGCGAGGTGTCAATTTGGGTTCTTGGTTCGCGCTGGAGTCGTGGCTCACTGGTAGCTTGTTTTCCCAAGTGAAACAGACGACGAGTGAGTACGATATTGTACAGGGTATGAGCGCCGAAGCGGCGAGGGATATGCTGCAGAACCACTGGGCACACTTTATCAACGATGGCGACTGGGCTTGGATGAAGCAACACGGTGTTAATTCGGTTCGTCTGCCAATCGGCTACTTCCACTTTATCGCCGGTGCAGAGCACGGCAAGTTGCAGTCTCTGCTGAAGGGTACCGAGTACGAAAAGTACGGACCTGTGTATGCGGGTGCCTGGAACTATATCGTGGGTGCGATCGATAAAGCTCGTGCGCATGGAATCGGCGTCCTTGTCGACTTGCACGGCGTCCCTGGTGCGCAAAACACCGATGGGCACAGCGGTCTGAGCTCTGGAAAAGCGAACTTTTTTCACGGCGTTCATTCATTGCACAACCAGAAGGCTACGGTTAAGATTTTAGTTGCACTTGCCGAAGCGGTCGCGCCATATGAAAACGTGGTCGGCTTGGAGCTGATGAACGAGCCCCAGAATGACGGATCGTTGGAGTCTTTCTACGACAGAGCGATTTCGGCGATCCGCGGTGTGGACAATGCGGCTGTTAAGGCTCTCCCACTGTACCTTGGCGATGCATGGCACACGATGCATTACGCAAAGTACGTCGCGGGCAAGTCGTCCGCGGGCAACTTTTTGGTACTCGATCACCACTTGTATCGCGCATTCACCAAAAAGGATCACGGTACTGCCGCGGAAGCGCATGCACAGAGTATCGATCCTGACGCGAATGGTCAGACTGCGCAATGGCTGCAGCGCGCATCTGCAACAGCAAATGGATCGATCATTGTTGGCGAGTGGAGCGGCGCGCTGAACCCAAACTCGTTCCAGCTCAGTCAAATCCAGAGCAAGTTGCAGGCACGTACGATGTGGTCCCAGGCCCAATGGCGCGCATTTGAGCGATACACTGCCGGTTACTTCTACTGGACGCTCAAGAAGGAGGGCGGACCCGATCCTGGCTGGTGTTTCTACACGGCGGTGGAGAAGGGGTCGATGCCGCCGAACCTGAATCCCGTCATTGCTCGCGGAGGACGCATGCCGAGTGCGAACCAAATGCAAGGACAGCTGGAGGATGCGCTTGAACATCACAAACAAGCGCACGCCCAGTACTGGGACGCACATGGAGCGCAAGGAGATCATGCGACCTTCGCTGAAGGGTTCCGCAGCGCATGGTTCGATGCATCTACGTTCCTGGCTACGCAATCGGAGATCGGATTTGCCGGAGAGCTTGCATTGCTCCGCTCCGCTGCCTTCACCCGCGAGAAAGGCGCATCCAAAACGGATTGGGAGTTTGAGCATGGGTACAAACAAAGCGTACAGGCATTTTCAGCCATTTTGAACGCGTCCTAATTCAGCATTCACGTATCTCTCTTTTTCACGTGCTGTAACACAGCTTGTATGGGCCGTGCCTTTACTTACCATGGCTCACAATTACGTTGTGACGTGCGTTTCTGTGATATTTTTTTAGCTATCTATTCCTCTTCTTGCGCATGCATACTCACTGTCACGCCGGTTAGATTGCTCGGCATGCTAGCTTCAGGCCGTGCATTCTGCGCGGCAGATATTTGTGCCCGCGGCTGCCCGCGCGGCTCATACACTAACGGCGGCGCTGCTGCGAATTCTTCTGAATCCTCAAATGTCCGCTGTGGTTTGGGAATTCGGTCTTTCGTTAGAGTTACATAAGTACGCACGCAATAAGCCAGAACCGATTCCACAGCCAAGCAGCCCCTCACCACCCCAATCGCGGTTCGGCACAATAACAACTTCGCGCGTATGATCATAGTCGGTGTTGTAGACGTACAGCGCCAAGTGCTGATTCGCATGGTGCTCAACCAGCTGGACAAAGTCACTTTCCGTTTCAAGTGGACCGCCGCGCCAGCCAATTACATAGTCGCCGTACGGCACAAGCCCGGCAGAGTCTGCAGGAGACCCTTCAAGGACGTGAAGAATGTGCCATACGTGGCTCATTGCATCCGCAGGTCGGCACTGCCGCAAGGTGAGCCCCAGAAGTGACGGTTGTACATTTGTGTTTGTGGTTTGCGACCACGTTCGCGAAGGCACAATCGGTACATCTGCAAGTCAGGCGCGCTGAGCGACATACCTCGAAATGCCTGCAGCTTGGTATTCCACACGTTCAAAGTAATGAGCTTACCTTCATTCGAATCCACAAAAACCCAGTTTGTCGTATTAGGCACTTGAATCCCAGGTGGGTACTCCAATTCCATATCAAGCAGTGGATGGCCATTGATCCCTACACAAAAGTCAAAAAATGGTTCACTGCAAGTGTCAGTACTAATCAAGCTACGCACAATCCGGCGTGCTGTGCGGGGCTCCCTTGTGCAACACGCACGACGTGATACCCTTGCTTTGGAACTTTTATCAGCCTTGCATTGTGTAACCTACCGAGCTCTTTTGATGCGCCTGCAGATGGCCGGCTTTCGTTCGCGCCCATCTCGAGTAGCCAAAGGCACGTAAGGTGGAGGCCACCCCACAGTCAAAGGCACGTGCCAACAAATCACACGGAGGAGCTAGCATTGTCTGTATCGGTGTACTACATATGTTGCGAAATACGCAAAAGAACGTGTTCGTCAAGACGAGCGGTGGTGCGCTACCACACATCAGCAAATGGCACGGATTGTGACATTTAGTTGTCGCGCTTGATAATCTCAGCACCAATCTCAGCAATGCCGTAGGTAATAGACATCAAGTGGGCAGAGAAGGAAATCGGAGGAATCGAAGCGTCAACAACACGGAGGTTGGAAGTGCCGTGCACCTTAAGATCAGAGCCAACAACGCCACCCTGGCTACGGGGAAGCATCGAACAAGTGGCACTAGGATGGTACTCAGTACCAGCGTTCTGGCGAATCCAGTCCTCCCACTGTTCGTTGCTCTGCACATTTTGACCGGGGCTGTCCTCCTGTGCAATCATGCTCTTAAGAGGCTCCTGCTGGGCAATCTTGCGGATGAGCTTAAAGGCCTGGCGCAAAGAAACCAAGTCTTGGTTCTGGGAGAGGTAGCCAGCGTCAATTGTAGGCGCATCAAACGGATTGTTGCTGTTAATCTTGACCGAGCCACGCGAAAGCGGGTGTTGAAGAGCGGCCTGAATGTTGATCTTGCCAAACATAACGTTGCCGAGAATCTCGACAGGTGCAACGTGCGATGGGTAGATTTGGTTGACAATGGCGTCGTACGTCTTGCGCATACCATTCTTGACCTGATTGGGAACGTTGGCATTGTTCACAATGCCGTCAATTTCACCCTGGATCTTCGAAATAACGCCGTTGCCATCCTTGAAAAGGTTGTCAAACTGCACATAGGACACAGCAGAGTTAACGTACGAGTCCTTCTTCCTGTCGCCAGTAATCTCAGCGGGACCAGCAAGCTTACGCTCAGTGGGGCTAAACGACATGCCTGCGGAAAGATGGTCTTGCAGGTTTTGACCGACACCGGGAAGGTTAACCACAACGTCAATGTTATGCTGGTTAAGCAAACCAGAGTCACCAATGCCAGAAAGCTGCAAAATCTGCGGGTCGTTGATGGTACCAGCAGAAAGAATGACCTCCTTGTTGGCATGCACAGTGTGGGTCTGTTGGTTACCGCCGGCAGAGTAGTTGACGCTGGTGGCACGAACGCTCTTGCTGTTGGATTGATCAAAGTTGATCTTGGTCACAGTGTGTCCAGTAAGGACGTGCAAGTTGGAACGCGACGAAATCGGATCAAGATAAGCAGTGCGAGAAAAGCTGCGGGTCCAGTCAGAGTGCTTGATGGTAGAAAGGGCAACGTACGTGCCCCAGTTCTTGCCACCGTACGCATCTTTGCGCTGAGAAATACCAGCATTGCCGGCAGCCTCAATAAAAGCTCCGATTGGCTTGTGCGTCACAGCAGGCCATGTAGTGCCGACTGGGCCATTGTGGCCGTGCGAACCATCGTCCCACTCAATGTGAGCAGAGTTTGTCACTTTCGCGCTGGCACCGTGGAAGTCCTCACTCTTCTTCATAGCGTTCAAGATGTTGTCCCAGCTCCAGTTGTCGCTACCACCGCTGCCAGCAAGGTCAGCCCAAATGTTCTGCTCGCGGCTGCTGTGACGGACATAGTAAAGGCCGTTGATAGCGCTGCTACCACCAAGAACCTTGCCACGGGGCCAGCTGGGCCTGCGGCCATTGAGGAAGTTCTGCTTAGAAGTCTTGTACTGCCAGTCGTACTGGGTGCCGACTGCAGAGTTGTAAAGGTTGGCGCTCGGGACAACGAACTTGTCATTGTCATCGTAGCCACTCTCACCAGCCTCAATCACGGCCACGCTAACCGAGTTATCATCAGAGAGACGGCCAGCAAGGGCGAGACCAGCGGTACCACCACCAATAATCACGTAGTCGTAATTCTGGTTGCTGAGCTTGTTACCGTTACGCGTGATTGAGCTGCCAGCACGGCGCTCATGAACGTGCTCAGTAAACTGATGAGTATGGGCAACCGCATTGGAAGCCAGACCAACGGTCACGGCAAACAAAACCCAACCAGAGGTGACCAGCTTCATATTGACAAGAGGGTTTGAGGGTAAGAATGGTACCGCGGCTATCTCCTATAATACTCCTTGCAATTTCGGAAAACGGGGCTTCAAGGAATGCAGATGCCGGGAATGCGGCGACGCGCGTGTTTATTGGCTGAATAATAACATACGCGTTGCACTTTAAGCTCTAATTTGCTCAATTGTCTTACAGCATGTAATGTCTACGCGCATGCGCATAGACACGTAGGTGCATGCATAGGCCTGAAATCAACGCGACGCGGTCCAGCCAACAAAGTCAGGGTCAGCGAGACGCGCTGATACGAAGCGCGATCAGCGTATCTGAGACGCGATTCCACATGCATGAGTAAAACGCAGCTCTAAGTTGCGCGTCGTGATAGGATGGTTCCAAGCATAGAGTAGCGATTGTCTAGCGATTGTCTTTTATAAAACTCGTATTATAATTTCTAGGTACAAGTGGTGGGGAATAGGATCGTCGTTCAAACATAGGCTTGAATTCACAAGAGAAGTACAGACATCGAGGCCAATGTGGACGCCAGCACCAGAGCAACGACAGCGCGTCCCATATTAGACGTAGCACCGTTGCTGGTCTTGGCGCTGTTCGAGCTCACCACGCCCTTGCCAGTGCCGTCGGCAGAGTTGCCTTTGGCAGAGCCTTTGGAACTGTTACCCTTTCCAGAACCAGAAGCCTTGCCGCCTGTGCCCGCACCTGCACCCGCACCCTGCGTCTTTGCGTCATAGTTCTTCTTGTTTTTCTTTACAATCTCAGATCCGATTTCCGCAACGCCATAGGTTACTGACATCAAGTGACACGAAAGAGGGATCGGCGGGACAGAAGCGTCAATTACACGGAGGTTCTGGGTACCGTAGACAAGCAAGTTGGGGTCAACAACACCACCCAACTCCTCAGGAAGCATGGACGAAGTACCGCTAGGATGGAACTCCGTGCCAATAATACCACGGAGCCATTGCTCCCATTGATCGTCGCTGGTCACGCTACTGCCAGGCTTCTCCTCCTGGTCGAGGTAGTCTTTCAGCGGTGCTTGATTGCCGACAGCACGTGCAAGCTTGAAGCCTTCACGAAGCACGGTCAAGTCAGAAGACTGCTCAAAGTAATTTGGGTCAATAAGAGGAGCATCAAAGATGTCTGCCGACTGAATTTTGATCGAGCCACGGGAGAGCGGCGATTGAAGTGCTGCCTCAACCTGGACTTTTTCAAACACCATGGCAAAGAGAATCTCCATAATACCGATATCAGTGCCCAACACATTTTGTGCCAAGGCACCGTAGGTGGCATTGTAACCCTGCTTGACAGCATCCGGCGCATCGTACGCACTGACGGCGGCAGTCTGATTCTTGCGCACCGAGTCCAATAGGCTCTGCATAGACTTCTTCATAAGCGTAGACGTGTTGGCATAAGATGTGGCAGAGTTGACAAACGAGTCGACCTTGGGATCACCCGTGAGCTTGCCCGGTGCAACGTCAGACACATTTTTCGGAGACCATTCGACACCGCCAGCCAAGTGGTCATGCAGGTTGTAGCCAACACCAGGCAAATCCACGACGACAGGCACATTGTTCGCATTAAGCAGGCCCTTGTCCGCCACACCAGAAACCTGCAAGATTTGAGGGGTATTTACGGCACCAGCAGAAAGAATCACTTCGCGAGAAGCATTGACCTGATACGTCTTGCCACCCTTCTTCTTTTGGAAACTGACACTAGTGGCCTTGACGCTGGTCTTGTTCGACGTGTCAAAGTTGATCTTCGAAACCATGTAGTTCGTCAAAATGACCAAATTAGGGCGGCCAACGTTGGGATCAATGTAGGCAGCACGCGCGTCGCTCCTCGTCCAGTTGGTAGGGTCGATCGACGAAGTGGCAACAAAGGTACCACCCGAAGAGCCACCATAAGAGGCATCCGAAGGTGGCGCAGACAATTGGCCAGCAGCATCAATAAAAGCGCCCACGGGAGCGTAAGAAACGGCAGGCCAGGAAACAGCGACAGGGCCATCCGTGCCGTGGTCGTTGGGTTGCCAGTGAATGTCACCGACGGTGCGTGCCTCTTCGGTAGGAGGATAAAAGTGTTCCGACTTCTTCATGGCTGCAAAGAGCTTATCCCAGCCCCATACACTTGCCGCTCCTTTGCCAGCAAGATCCGTCCAAATCTTTTGATGATTCTTAGTGCTGCGAATGTAGTAGAGGCCGTTGATAGAGCTGCTACCACCCAACACTTTGCCACGCGGCCAAGGAAGCTGTTTGTTATCCACATGTGCTTGGCTCACGGTCGTCCAGTTCCAGTTCATATCCGTGGCGCCTGGACTCGTGTACACATTACCAGCGGGACTGTTGATCAGCGGTGCATCCGATGGGCTAAGACCAGAGCTGCCAGCCTCAATGACCACTACATTGGTGCTAGGGTCTTCGGTTAAGCGAGAAGCAACAGTCAAGCCAGCCTGACCGCCACCGATAATGACATAGTCGAATGTCTTGCCGTCAACATCGTCCTTTTTCGACGTGATAGAGCGCTTGGACAGTGCATAAATATGGTGGCGCATTCCTGCCGGCTCGCCAAACTGAGCAGACACAAAATGCAAAAGCGCTGCGGCTAACAGCACCGGCCAAAACGAAAGTTTCGACACCATCATCGCAAAGAACGTTGTAGTGAGAAAGGACTGAATAACACTACGATCTGCTTCACGGCTGTGCTCGACGTCTGCAAGTTTAGTAGTTTCTACAGTAAACCAATTAGGTGATTAGCATGCACACTCCTGCAGTAAAAACTGAAATAATGCCAGCATACCTGCAAAAAAGCGCTGAACTATACTTATTTACAGAATGCATGCAAGATAGCGCGTGACACGCGTACACGTCCAAGCTAATCGTGCATCGGAGTTTTCTGGCAATGTTAACTGTTCATGTCAGTAGTGTACTGGTCAGCAGCACCCTTGCGTAAAATTTGAACCGCGCCGAAAATTTATACGCTGGGCACAACAAAAGTTTGTTGGTATATTGAGTAGGAGCGCGCTATATTTTATTTGCTCCCATGTTGTATGCGCTGCGGTGGCGCGACAAGGCCGGCTTTCACTAAAGCATCGCGCGCAGCGCGATTAATATGCTTAAAACGATCGGGGCCCAATAAGACACCGCCAAACCACCGCGTTACAATGACTATTCCGCTCTCGATGCCCTGGATGTCAGCAAACGCAGTTACTTGCCAGTAGTGAGAGAAGGTGTGCGAGTCGGCCTCCAGCAGCCGTTTCGCCATCGTCGTCGCTGTCTAACATTGTTAGCATGAATGCATAATGAACTTGCCATGGTGCACTACGCCATCAGGGGTTTTACATACCCACGCATGAATGATAGGGTGCGCTGCACGCTGAACCCGCTTGTCGGACGCAAGCACAAGTTTTAAAAAGGCGGGAACCTGGTGTCAGCGTACGCCTCCTTACATACTTCGTCAGGGCTGTTGAGTGCTGCAGCGTGGCCCAAAAATTCAGATTTGCGTGCCGTAATCAATTCGCTGCTCACCAGTCTGGACGGGTCCACTGTGCCAAGATTTACATCCCGGTCAAACTGTACTGCAATGTTGTTTTCGGTTGCGGTGGGCGTAACACGTAGCCCCGCCTCGTCATTTTTTCTCTCGTGTAGCCAACCACGCACGTATTCAAGAGCAGCCTCAATACCTTCAAACAAAATAGGCTCCCCAGAAGTCCACCGAACGCTTCCCTTCTGCGTAAATATAGTATCGATGAAACTCTTCACGTCTTGGTCCGCTGTAAATGTGCCAAGGCCTCGGTCAATCAGCGCCAGTCGCGGCGGTTCTTGCGAATGTGGGTAGTGTGGTGGAAGCGCAATAAGCAAGCGAAGAATCTCAGCTTGTTCGTCGGTATCAAGGGGAATCTGTAGCACAAAATCTGTTCCGTTCCGTCCAGTGGATTCCTGTAATTCGAATGCTTCGTCGCCATAGATGCACTGGATCGCAAGTAGCTCCTCTGACAGTGCTAAGGCATTTTTACCATGTGCCTGTCCAATTGGCGAGCTTAAATCTTGGAGCTGTGCAATAAACGTCGACACATTGCGCTTCTCCATCGCACAGACCTTGTCAAAAGACCTCGGCGTCTGTGTACGTTGAAGAGGCACTTTACGTAATACAACAGTGGAGCAGCGCACGGTGCTTTGCACCTTGGACAAACGAACGCTGCAGCACAGGAATGGTCTCATTATGGAACCAAGCTAGTTCTTTCATGTGTGTTGTATTGCGCTTGGTGTACTAATTTTAAGAGGGCGGACAAATATATCGATTAATTACACAATCGAGGAATCCCAATCGCCGTACGTGGAAGATAGTGCAGCTCACGTCAGATTTTGCGTGGGGCTTTGGAAAGTGTACACGGCGCGGAAAAAGTCACCAACACAGGAGCCCGATGGTGGGTTGCAATTGCCGGTGCGGCATATTGTCTCCGTGTGGTCTTATACACACAATTTGAGAGGCTATGATCGTACGAATGTGTACGAGTATCTTAAACGCGAGGTGACAATACTATCGCGTCTGCGTCATCCATGCATTCTAGAAGTTGTGGAACCGATTGAAGAGACTCGCAACGAAATTATTTTCGCTACGGAGCATGTCGTCGGGTCACTCGCTACCAGCATCACAGAGTCGTCGAATCCTAACCACCATTTGGACGAAGTTGAAACACAGAAAGGGTTGCTACAGCTTGCACGTGGACTTGAGTTCTTGCATAGTTCGAGTCGTATCCACACGAATTTAACCCCGGAGTCGGTGGTGATCAATGCCAAGGGCGATTGGAAATTGGGCGGCGTAGGGTTCGTGACAAATTTAAGCGAGAATCGCTGGGCGCTGGCGGACGACGAAGATGGACTGCCACAACAGCTGCAGCGCAACCTGAACTACATGGATCCCGTGTATGTTTTTCGTCACAAGGTGGAGAGTGCAAACGATATGTACTCCCTCGGAGTGCTGCTTTATGCCATTTTTCACAATGGAGCTACGCCGTATAACACCCATGGTAATATCAGCACACTTCGCTCGTATGCCGATAGGCTTTCTGAGCGAATTCATTCGCATAAATGGAGCGAGCTTCCCACGGATGTACAGAGTATGTGTTTGCTTGCACTGCTGACCACAGACATGCTGGATAATCTGATATCACTCAATGATGAGCAGCGATATACAGCCTCCGCCTTTCAGTCGCTTCCATTTTTCAACAGTATTCTGGTTTCTGTGCTCAAGTTTATGGAGCGTGATAATTTCACTGCGCGTCCACGCCAGGAAAAGGTACAGTTTTTGCGCGGCTTGCACAAGATGCTACCCCGATTTTCTGCTGTTTTGCAGCGCCGCAAACTGCTGCCTAATTTACTGGAGATGATGTCGGATAAGGCACTCTTGCCGTATATTCTACCTAATGTTTTTACGATTGCGAAAAACTTGTCTGCGCTCGAATTTGGACAGAGTATCCTGCCGCGGCTCAAGCCCCTCTTTTTGATAAAAGACCCGCCGCAAAACCAGATGCTTCTGTTAAATCAGACGGATTTGTTTATGAGTAAGACACAGCCATCTGTTTTCCGAAAAGATATCATGCCTCTCTTTTACTCTGTGTTTGAGCAAGAATCGGTAGCTGTGCAAGAAAATGCGCTTCAAAAGCTCCCTAATTTGATTAGCATGCTGGAATTTTCGCACGTAAAGGACGTCTTGTTACCCAAACTGGCTGCGCTATTCACCAAGACGAAGACGTTATCTGTAAAGGTCCGGAGCTTGGTATGTATCGCACTAATTGCTTAAACTAGGTGTGCTTCCACGCAATGATTTCGGTTTTGGACAAAGGCACGATTGGTGACACACTTGTTCCAGTGCTGGGACGTGTCAAGACGCGCGAGCCGTCCGTCATGATCGCATCACTGACAGTGTACGAGGCATTCGCATCAAAGCTCGACATTGACGTCCAAGCAACCGCAGTCATACCGCGCTTGTGGGTTATGTCCATGTGCCCTGCGCTTAATGAAGCACAGTTTGCACGGTTCATGCATGTGATTCGCGAATTGGGCGAAAAGGTTGAGCGCGAGCGCTTGGTCCAACTGCACGATTTGCAGAACCTGCGAAAGCAGGAACAAGAGTATGTGAATGAGACCATTCCCGAAGAGGTGGAGCGCAATGGCAAATCCATCGACTCCACTGCGGGTGCATTCGGCTTTGAGGCGCTGGTAGGCCACACAAATGCAGCGTCGTCAAACACAGGTGCTATGGAAACGCTGTTGACCCCCGAGCAATCATTGCCAGGTCTGCTCGAAAGCATGTCTGTTGGACAAGGCGCTACGCCCACCAAACCCCGGCCATCCGTGCTTAGTACAAACACGATCAAAAGTGGCAGTGCGCGCATCCCCCGCGTAACTGGCTTAAAACCATCGGCAACCCCTATACCCGAGCCTACCAGCAGCGGCTTATTCGAAGCAATGACCGCAGCACCCGAACGTTCTGTTGGTATGCCTTTGCATATGCAGTCTACACACAACAGCTCGGGTACAAACACGCCGACTCACGCGCCGCCAGGCTGGCAAGGCGGACTTTTGCAGCCCAAGTCGAACGCACTTACCCCAAAACATGCAGCACCGCCTTCCAAGTCTGCGTGGGCAGATTTCGACCCGTTACTGTAATAGACATAATTGGTCTACAATATACATTATGTCTTTTTCGTTGTCATGCTTGCTCTTGTACATCCTCGCATGCGTCAATCCATTGCCTTTTTGTTAGTGATTCTAGACCTAGTACGCACGAGTATACGTCAATAGGCTGAGACAGTGTATCAGTATCTGCAGAGAACCTTTGCCCACAGATTTTGCAGCTCAAGTACCCGATGCGCGCTTTGTCGTCACTGTCGTAAGATTGAGCGTGCACGCACATTTTGCAGGACACGGCCCTATCATGATGGCAAAACAAGCACGTAAATACCGTGTCTTTAATTAGAGTATTCCACCAGACAAACGTACCCAGGGGTGGCGTCTTGGTCTTCCCTGCGCCGGGCTTGCGCGTCGACTTTTTCCTCTTGCCCATTGCGTGCGCCAGAAGAGTAGAGACGTCGTATGCACACAAGCCTGTGGTCACGTGCATCCATAGTGGTAAACGACGCTCGGACCTCAACGCTCCGCCACAATGTCGGCGCAAGAGGAAACCAAACGAGTCGATGATGGACCAAATATCTGGATAGCAGCCGGCGATGGCGATATTGAACGCGTCAAATATTTGCTCGATTCTGGCAGTGGGTAGTGTCTTTATGACTGACGGCAGTTGCAACGCCCATCAGTGCCGACCTTTCGGGCTACACGCCCGTGCACGCTGCAGCGTCATATGAAAAAATGGACATGCTGTAAGCAACGCGATGCAGTATTAATTGCAGTCGATTTCTTTTTGGTCAGACCGAAGATGTCCGGACGGCTGCGAATGCTTGCGATGAGGATGGCGATACGCCGCTGTTTTTCTGCGAGGAAGTGACGCCTGCCAAGCTGCTTGTCGAACAATTTCATGCGGACGCGACGCTGAAGAATGGGGACGGTATTACGGTATGTATACTTGATAAACTAATGTCAGGCTGCGCAAAAAGCGGTGATTGAGAAGCGCACAGAGCTTGCAGACTACCTGTATGGCATGACGGGCGAAGAACAGCTACCCCGCACCAAATTGCTTGCGCTTGTTGGGGAAAGTGATTCGGATGCGGAAGAAGAGCAAAAGTTTAAGGAAATTGAGAATTCGGAATCCAGCGATGATAAAACCAATGCGCAGCCCAAGGAGCGCACGGATGTCTTGGTTCCGAAACTGGAGAGCATCATGCAGGATGCACAAGCCAACGGTACAGATCCTACAGAAAAACTGCACCAGGTGGTTAGCGAGAGCATCATGCGCCACATCCGCGAAGACTATCAGCAAGGCTCAGAGCAAAAGACAGCGTAGTTATTCGTTATGAACGTCGCCTAGCTCGAACGCCTGTGGGATTAATTTAGATATAGAACCGAGGTACTCGTCCCCTGGCTCATTTCGAAACATAAATAAGAGCGATTCAGACAAACTCAGCACCTCGTTCCGCGTCAGCTTTTCTTTTCCGTTCGCATGCAAACGGAAAAACCATTCCGTCGTTGACGCCACTTCGCCATCCGAAAACATGATTGCGTCCAGACCCGTAACAATGTCCTGGAACGAAAGTGAGCCACAATTTTCTTGATCCCAAAACTTGAAGATGCGCGCAGCAAGCGCCTGCTCGGGCACCTTGCGCTCAATGCGCTCTTGTAGACCGTTACTCACAATGTATTCGTCGCGCGCCCACGTAGCCACTTCACCGAGGAATAAGCGAAATGTAGTGAGGTCGATGCGCATTTCTTTTAGCTCCTCTTTCGGATCCGCAGGTATGATAGGCATGTTGGCCTGGTCACGCTCGGAGCTTTCCTTGAGCGATTTTGGCGCATGACGCGCTCGGTAAATTGCTTCGACCATCTGGTCATAAATAAGCCCCAGCTCTGCCTTCGAAAAGCGGCCCTGACTCTGGAGGTTTCGAATGGCGCTTCGCCGCGCAAAGCCCTCAATCTCTTCGACAATTTGGTGGCGGAATCGCTTCCGCTCATTCTCAATCGTTTCATTTGTGACAATGCTGAATTCCCGAAAAGCAACGACCAACAGTTGCTGGAACCGAGTTACTTGACGGCGGCGTGGCTCAGAACTTTCTGGGTATGCACTGTCGCCCAACGTGCGGAAAAAGTTGCGCAAGACACCAATCAGTGTACCATCATCGGATATGCTTAAAATCTCATCGCCGTTTAGCTTTAAAATAGCGAGTCCAACTTGGAAAAGAACACGCGAACCAAATGCCATGAAACAGTCCACCACTCGGAATGCAAATACCATAGGCATCGTGTTTATGTAGAGCGAAAGAAGCCAAGGTAACGTTACAACGCTTAGTTGCATATCGTGCTTCACAAAATGCTCGTGCAGCACCGGCATGGTCTCTCTGACCAAATTTTCAAACACTTTTTGATCCAGTAATGTACCGGACATAGACTGCGTGTAATAGCCGGGTAGGAGTCGCTCACAAAGCGTGTCCAGCAGCCAAAAGCATTGCTCCTCAGATGCGTAGATGAGCAGTGCAGCGACCACAATGTTCATCGCCTGACAGTAGCCAAGCTCGCGGTTTTTCCAGCTGTAGGCTACCAGCACTCGCCGCAGCGTCTCAATCCCTTCTGGCGTTTGAAAGGCGGCGTATTCTGGAAGACTGCGGTTCAAGTCTTTTTCAATTTCTTCTGTGCTGATGGTCGTCATCCCTTTGTGTTCTTCGAGGATTTTTTCATACGTGCCACTATTCGCCATGCGGCGCAAAATGGACCCACTCGAAACTTCCCAGATTTCACCACGCAGACGGTTCGGCAATCCCACTTGAACTAGCCGAACAAATTGTGGGTAGCGAAGAAGTGTAATATTCCGCCCGTGTATGTGAGTATACTCTTTCCATAGCCGCATCTTGCTCTTGTCTTTTAATTTTTTGGGATCGCCAGGGAAACCAAACGTTGCGCCAAGCCCCATGTGGTAAGCGGGCTTACCATTATTATCTGTGGAAGGCACATCCACAAGTTTGGCTGATGCATCATCGCCATCGCCTACAACGCCGTCCGCATCGGGCTCCTCCAATTGTAAAGATTCGCTGTAACAGCTGGCGATAAATGGTTTGATTTGCTTCATCGCGTGCAAATGCGCCCGAAGTCGATCGCGCAGCGCATTGCAAAAACCTTCACATGTAAAACGCAATGCGTTCAGTTGAAAAATGAGCTGCATTCCGTGCCAAACGCTGATACTCAATGCAAACACTGCATCCCGTGTATTCAATCGCTCTACGCGCCGAACTGTGGAAAGTGGCAGGACTACACGGCAGCCACGACCACGATCACCCTGACTAGCAAAGCATAGGAACGACTGTGAAAGAGTCAAACGGCCCACGTAAATCAAATCCTCTTGCTGTTTGTTCTCCACAGGGTTTAACAAAGTCAACACGGCAGATACAATTTCTGCACGGTTTCCCGCCGCATCAACGTATATAGTCTCGTCATTCGGAAGTCCAAACGCCTGAGCAAACAGTTCATCGCGTGTGGGAGGACGGTAGTCGCGCAATGAATGCACAATTGTTGACATTTCGTACAATGCTGCGCCTAGGCAAGCTTGGCGCAGCGCACGCACAGGCCGCCCCGGCCGATATTGTGGAGGTCCGGCCGAAGTTAAGACTAGGGAAAAAGGTTCAATTTTACACGAGCGGCGGTGCTATGGTATTATCCGTCGAAAGGGATCAAAACTATTAAGCAGCGGTTTTCAGCTTTGCACCTGTTGCGGACGCACTGGGAATGACTCCAATAGGCTTTCCTGATTCCGCAGCTTTCGCCTTCGCTGCCTGCTCCCGGGCACGGCAGCGCTGATAACCAGAATCTGTCCCCATAAAGTGGTCCCACCAGCGGAAACTAGTTGCGTAGCAGCCCAAAAATGCCATGTGGTGGTAGTCATGGTGGTCAGCACCTGCCCAAAATGGAATCCAGTTGTGTAGACTGATCGGGAAGTCGTAGCCCGAATGAGCATCCACGGCCTGGAAGAGGCGCAAAACAATCCAAATGTAGACCGTCACGAGATGCAGATTCTGCGTAAATGCGCAAAGAAGCAATGGCCCACCAATAGTGCCCATACCAAGAATCAATACCTCAAGGGGATGCGCATACTCGGCAGCAAGACCAAACGGTGCACTAAACTCGTGATGCATCTTGTGAATGTGCTTGTACAGAGGGCCCCAGTGCAGCGCACGATGAGCCCAGTAGTGGAACATGTCCTCAAATACAAAAAAAAATGTGATCTGCCAAAGAATCTGGAGCCAGGAGGGAAACGGAACAGCATGCGTGGTCAAGCCAAAGTATTCGCAGATGGGATGGAAGGACCAGATCTAATATGAGCACTTGTTTCCGTACACGACATACCTGCGGCAATTCCACGGTAAAGTGGCTAAGCAATACAAGCTTAGTACAGCGCCACTGTTCAGTAAAGGTGGGAATTTTCCCCTAATTTTGTTAGTCAAATGAACCGACAATGCCACGTACCGGTTGCAATTTATACTTGCGCATCGACGGCATTTGGTCAATGATCATCCACGGGATGGAGCGACCAAAGTAGATAATCTGATATGTTAATTCTCATATTCTAATACGCACCTCGTGCAACACAAAACTGAAAACGCCAGTGGCAATGACGGGGTTGCCCCAGTACTGGTACCATTGCACCCACAACTTCTCAAAAATGGAAAGCGAATCAATGTCCAGGCCTTCGTAAAGCACAGACACAGGGGTCGGATAACCGGTCAACGCATCTGTGAAGGAGCCAAGCGTATGGTTAAAATGACTTGCAAAATCCATGGTGAACGACCGCACCGTTGTGGCTAAAAAATGTCGAGCAATCAACTATTATCGCTGCTGCACAAAATCGCGCGATTCCATCACACCACGTGGTCAAGCGTTTACCACGTGTTGGCAGTGGAAGGAAATTCACGTGGTGCAGCCAAAAGTGGGCGACGCCTGCGCTTTGCAGGTTTTTTAACGCTTATTTGCCTAATGGCAATAGATCCCAGCTTCTATAAAAGCACCTCTTCAGTAGAGCCGGAGCTCATGCGTGTGCTCCATTCCATGATTGTGTGAGGTCGTAAAGAAGCTGGAGACTGAAACTGCCCCGCTTGGGGTCGGATGATGAGGCTGGGTGCGTCGCGACATCATGGTGCGCCTTCGTGCCGCCACATGGGCTGCGTCGCAAGGTCTCGTTGTACACTGTAGCTGGCAATTCGATAGAGAATTTGATGGCATGCGATGAAAAAATAGCTTATAAGCTTGTGCCCCTACTTTGGCTATGTTTCCTGTTGGAAAAATTAAATATCGTTGCTTCACTCATGTGCGTGGAATACAGACCACGCCCTTGTCCGGCTCAGATTTTTCGAGCATGGAAGATATAGATTGTGCTCCGACGAATACAATGCAGAATATGCCAAAGATGAACAAAATCATATCTCCCACCTTTTCCCTTCGCGAAGCAGCAACGCCCTTCATATGGAGAAGAGGTGGATAGATGAAACACAGCGGAACGCAAGCAGTAGCACCAATAAAGCTTACAAACTTATCCAAGTCGCTTGCGCCAAGCCAAGCGCAAAATTCGCAAACGACTACCACGACGCATCGCAGCAAGTTCTTGCCCACTTTTGTCCGACGATCGTGCTTGCCACTCTTTTTGAAAAACCCGCGCTCCACGATCGACAGCGCGGGGAACAGCTGCAGGGGCGTGGAAAGAAGAATAGCAAGTGAGTAGAGCAGCTGTACAGCTTGAACAAGTGCTGAATCGCGCGGCAGGTTTGAGATCACCACGGTCTTCACTTTGCTGCCAAAAGCTGCGTACGACAATGCACCCGCTGCGGTGAAAAGGATCATGATGCCAAAAATCACACCCGTAAGCACGCGCGGAAACTTTTGCGGTTCTTTCATGCTCTCCGTAATGGGAATCACCAATCCGATCCCTTCGAATGTGAACACAGCTGTACCGATTAGCAATGGGAAACTGTTGTGGTTAAAAAGAACAACATCGGCCAGGCCATGTTTTGCTAGCGTCTCGATCTCGTAATAAAAAACGTATACCAACCCCATCAAAATGAACGCATCGGCAACCAAGGCAGCACTCGACAATTTCGTTAAGCGTCGCACAAGACTCAAGGGCAGAAATAGCAGGCACTGTAAAAAAATGAGGAAGCCAGTCGACAAGTGCCGCTCACAGTTAGATATCGACAAAATCAGCAACTGCATATTCTCCGCAACAAAAACCGCGTACGCAGCCACAAAACCAAGCTGCGAAAATACAATAGAAAAGAGAATTGCATTTCGCATGCGTGGACCATACAGGATACCGCCCATATCGCCGAACCCTGCAGGATATTTCAAATTTGTTTTGACCAGCAGCAAAAATGACCAAAGGGACACAATAGCAATGCCAGAAAGAACCACAATCGAAAAGAGCATGCCACCATTGAAAAAGGCCCTTCCAAGGAACAAAACGCCTGTCCCCACAAATGATTTGAGCAGCATCAGCACGGCTTCTGTTACAGAAGCCTCGCCGTGCATGCGCCTTGGTATGGTTTTGCAAGGCACCTGCGTATCTTGCAAAAGTCGCGACGTTTCTGCGTTGCCTGCGCCTTCATACCCATATGCAAGCCCTGGAATTGTACGATCCAGATGCGCGCTTTCCTCGTCAGCTTCTTCTTCCTCCTCTTCTTCCTCTTGCAAAGCTTCGCCAGCAAAATGGCCGTACAACATCAAGAAGTCCACAAACGTAAGCATAATGCGAGGCGGAACCTTGCCCTGATCTACTGTTTGGTTCCGTATATAAGAGCGTCTGAAACCGCCCGGTTGTTTCATCAGATCGCGGTCAGTTGACATGTCAATGCTGCTGCTAATCGGAAGATTCATACTTTCGCTTCGTGGGCGACGAGGACGGTTGTGATGAGCCCAGCGATACAAGTCTTCTGTCACGGCGCCGCCTTGCATGTGATGTGGACCTTGGTACGACTCCTCATCATCCGCGATGCTTATTGAGCTACCTTCCACGCTTGGATCCATATCATTTTTCCCAGATTCTAGTGTATTGCTGTCAGCTGCACCAGATACGCTCGAGGCGTTATCCGGGAGCACCAGATACTTTTCCACTATCTTTGCCTTCTCTTCATCGGTTACAGACAGCACCTCCGCAGCATTTAGAGGTGTCGCGGTAGAAGACGATTCCGTATAAGGTGTCTCTGAGACTGACTCATTTACGGGCGCGCGAATCGTCGCATCTTCTCGCGGATCTGCGGGCATGCTATACTTCTGTGAAACACTGCAGCTGCGCCCTTTCATTCCAACACGTGGGCTGCGGTTGTGGAGGCGTAGACACGGGATAATTTTTGGCTTCACCACTATGACGCAGACGGAGGAGGAAACCCGACTGCTAGGTGAGCGGAGCAGGAACTTGCCAGCACCGCAACACAACGCACGCGAAACAGGAAATGAGGCACCGTCAAGGTGTGGAGAAGCTCTCTCCAGCAGCGAGCGCAAGTCGCTCGTTTTCTTGCAGATGAACACGCCGCTGAGTATCCTATTTTGCATCATGGCCGCTGTCTTTGGCGCGCTGGTCGTGCCCTCCGTTGAGAAAGCATTCCGCATCCATGAGACATACTTTACACCGTCTCCTAAAATGTTCTTCTTATACTTGGTCGCCATGTATGTGTCGCAAATCGGCTTCTGCTCCCTTTCCATATTTTCCCCCAGCGCACACACAAAACGAATGATTGTGAGAAGCACTGGCTCCCGACTGGCGCTGGAAAACTACCTTCTTTCTCTCTGGTTTGTATTGCGTATTCTTGATACAATTTGGACAACGGCGCTTGCATTCTACGTTCTTGCCGTGATTGCGATCTTGGCCATCGTCAACGACGTCAAGCTCTACTTTCAATACCCGAGTCAATGGTCGCACCCGCTTGAGATGTTATTTGTGCATGTCCCCAATAAACTTATGACTGTCCTAATTACACACCAGCTCTTTTGGCAGCAGTTGTTCATGGCGTTTGGATGGACCAGGTCCCAATATGTTGACAATGTGCAGCCTTCACTGTGGCTTGCGGTGGTAGTCACTGCGCTTATGGGTATCCTAGTGGCAGTTTGGGTGGGGTTTACGGGGGATATCGGCGTATACCTCGCCACCATGTTCCTTGACATAAGTGTTTTCAGCTTTTACAAAATGCCCGTGATCGGACCGCGATCTAGGCCGTTTGTATTAACAGTGTTCATGTTGATTTCGATGACTTTGCGCACAATTGCACTCCTAGTTCCGGGGTTGATCTCGCATGGCTTTGTCGTCGTGTGTCACGGCCATCGTGGGGGTCCCATCGTGGATCTCGGTGCAGAGAACGTCCATGACGATGCACCTGCTCCAGTCGAACCAAATGCTTCAGACGTGCCGGCACAGATCGTTGTGCAAAATCCCGATGTTCCGAAGAGAACGGCCCGCTCGTACGGAACGCTGGGCGAAGATCCCTACGCCTGAAAAATTATGTTGTTAATGCTAATATACATGACTACCCGACAAAGCGCATACTGTCGGCTTGGATAAAGTATCTTGCGACTGTTTTAGCCTTGGATGTTTCTGTAGCTGATTTTCCTTTTGATGCGCTTCGCGACTGTGTCCATACAAACGGGACACCGCCTTCCGCATTTGTCCCAGCACCATTAATGAGTACAAATGTTTGAGAGAATACACGAGGGAGAGATGTAACGGGCGTATCCGCATCAAATTTTTGCTTGGTCTTGGTGCCAGTTGTGATGGCAGATTTTGGCGCGTTGGTCTTGTTGGTTGCCAGGCTCTCGGGGGTGTAGTGCGCTACGGTTCCCGAGACGAGCAACAACATGGATGGTGCAACATGGTTATCTGTGTCGGTCAGTTTGTCCTCATGTGCCAGGGCATAGCAAATGTGTGCTCAATATACTACTCGTTCGTGGCGAAGATCTCTGCCGCAATGAGTCCTTACAGGAGCGTGCAAGTACAAGTCTCGTTAAATTAATTTAGCCCCACGCAAGAATGCACAAGGTGAGCATGGATATATACCATAGTCTTTTGCATTGTCTTGTTGGATGGGCGACTTCAGCGCACATGCCATGCCCGAGGCGTTTGTTTACGTACCTTGTGCTGAGACAGGGCCCAGCGGGTGGCAGTCAAAAGACTGAATCTCATGTTGGGTGCCAGGCTGTGCTTCTAAAAGCTGTTCAAATTGTGCAGCACCACTAATGGGATTCCCGTTCCACGAAATGGTAGAATTTGGAAGGTACAGAGAAGGCAGGAGCTGCCGGTCAGAGAAAGCAAGTACGCACTTGGCAATGTTGTGGAGAGTCGGCTGCCGCATAGTATGCAGTCACAAATGTTTCCGCAGCATTCGAAGTGAATTCCATGAGCCACGCAGGCGCGCTCATCGACGCGCGGCCTTCTCCCATGACGGACTACAAAGCAGTATGAACACTTGCGTGCACGAACAAATTGTCTACCACGTGGCCTTCACAGCTCCTCCAACCGAATGTCTGCCTCTTCGTTTTCTTCGACGTCGTCTGTAGGCACGAGATCAACTCCGTCCCTTTTTGTCTCCTCCGTCTCGTCACGCTTGAGCAAATTCACAAAGCGTGTGATAGCTTCTGTAACCTAGGCGTAAGATCGTGACCGGGAAATGTCTGCATACCTCTTCATTCTGCTCTGCCAAATGCGCCTCGCGAACGACCACGTAAGCGCCACGCCCGCGGAGAGATTCGCGACCGTAGTGCGACGTACACAATAACAGTAGACATTCAATTAGCATCAGACGAAGCGCCATATCAGACTCGCGTGGTTTATTTTCATCGACCAGCTGGCATGTTTCCGGCAATTCTTCTTGGTCCTCCAAATCCACCTTGGCAAGCTCCTTGCCGTCGATTAAGGGCATAAGAATATATGCTAATATATCCACAGGTGACATCGGGTATCCTTCTTGTATCATAATCGGCGAGGGAGCCAACAACGTTTTGTGGGCATGCTTAATAAATAAAGTGTTTTTAAGAGCACTAATCACACCACCGCGGCGGATCAAGTCGCCATGCTCCGTGTATACCATGATGCGACCCACAGGGTACGCATCCGTCAATGATCTATCCGTGCCAAAAATCGGCTGCACGAAAAACTCACGGCCACGGGAAAGCACAGTAACGTTGGCAAATACGCTTGCCAAAAAGTTGCAATGCGACTTGCGCCTGACGTAAGGACGCCCATGCTCATCTAATGCAAGCGGCCTTGACCCTGACTCGCCCTGGGTTGCCTCTACCCGCTCGCGCATATTGCTCCCGCTCGCATCGCTAGATTCCACTGAAGCGCCCTCCTCAAACGCGCGAAGTAGTTTAACCAGTGCTGGGACTTTTACTTGCTCCGTTGTCTTAACAGAGCTGGACAAACGCTGGCTTGCAGCAGTGAACGCTGCCTTTTTCTGCTCGAATTGTGGATCGGACGGATCAGCATCCAAGCCACCCAAGGATAACTGCAAGTCATTTGGCGAAAAAAAAGAGTAAAATGGACGGTCTTCCACTTGCAGATCCAATAGGCGTGTACAAACAGGCTCATATTTCGTCAAATTTGATACCAATATACACGCAAGGTCAGCCAAAAGCGATATCGAGTCGCCAATGTACATCACCAAAAACGAGAGAAATTTAGGGTCGGCGATGCGCAGCGCCACAGAAGGGCTATCCGACAGATTTATGAGCACGCTCAGTGCATCATGCATGGTAAGCGGCTGATCGCGACACAGCTCCTTTATCTGCTCCAATACATCCAGCTCGGAGCCATCCCAAATGTGAACTGGTTCGCCCCTCGCATCTTTCAGCTTTTCGGTTAGTAGGTAACGCTGGGGATGATCGCGCTTGCTGTACCCAGCAATATTCGCCATGGCCACCTGACGTGCCTGCGGATTGGGATCGGCAAGGAATGTCAAAAGCTCGTGCGACGCTGGAAGCGACATGGTGGCTGAAATTTAGCACGGACGTCTGTATCTGTACATTACATTTGTCAGCAAAAAAAAGCAAGCAAAACGGCAGGGGTACGCCGTAGTGTGCAGGGCACTGTAATGTGAACGCGTTGGGCATGCTGATAAGACGCAGGTGCCATAAGCTGCATGCAGGAAAACAAAAATGCTAGTACTACATGAAGCAATATGCTACGGCTGAAATTCCATTTTCCAACTCGCACTTGTATAACGTATGTGCACCGCAAAAAGCACATGAGCGTGGTATATTAATGCGATATATGCGCCTTTCCTTTCGCACGACGACGCACAAGAATTTGCTTGCCTGTGCGCGAGCGAAGACGAGCAAGGAACCCGTGCTTGCGCTTGCGTTTCCGCTGGGACGGTCGGTACTCAGAACCAAACGTCGTAAAGCGTACGCCACCAAGAGCCCTAAATGGTTCCTGCTGTATACTTGCAAACGACAAGCGTGCCTTGGAAAGAATCGGCGATGGGCGTGTCTTTAGAGCAAAGTGTGATATGTTACAATGCTGCAACCGCGGCGTCCGTGCACGCTCCGAAGTGAAACTTTTCACATTGGGTTGCGTTACTGAATCTTGTGCGCGAATTCGATTAGCATTCACATGCAAAAAAAATCTGAATTGGCGTGCACGCACAATCCGCGACATAATAGTCAAGTAGAGATACGAACGGCGCGAGCAGGAAGATGAGAACAACGTCACGTGATGTTAACTCTTTTGTGCCCCGCATTTTGTGGCTTATCGCATGCCGCTACCACCGGCGATTAAAAGCTTGCTGCATGCCCCAAAGTATGCAGCACGGCAGTCCAAGTATAATAAGAACTTGGTTATAGCAGCTGGAAGTGCTGGTTACCCACGGCGTGCGCCGCATGCTCAGCTTTTGGACGATATATTCGCGTCTGTGCGCTTTGAAGCACAATCCAAAGGCGTCGAGTGGGGTGAATGGCTCACTATTTTGGTGTGTACCACATATTATACTGCTTACGAAAGACGGCTACCATGTTTGCATTGAATGCGACCGAAAGTTTGCAAGGACTGCATCGGTATTCCATGCGCCAGAACGACTCGCACGAGCCGCGGCCTTTGGCGGAACGCGTGGAACGCGCATGTCTCATGCGTGAAGTGGGGCTCAAATGCCTTGGCTTAATAGGTATACCAAAGGCGATTAATAACCTTGCGGCGCTCCGTACCGTTGTCGACTCCGACTCGGACTTGGCTGATGCATTGCCGAGCCAACCACGTCGTGACTTAACACCAGAGCAATGGGAGGCCGCGCGTAAGGTTGGTAGCGATTTGTTTGATGATATCTATCTGAAACAGTCAAAGCACCTTCAAGGCGTCCTTGCACATTCGCATCCCGACCTCGGCGTGTTCATCTTGCAACATGAGTATGGCCCCTTATTCGCTCCTCCGCCGCTGTACCACGGTGTTGCTCATACCGATATGGAGCCTTGGGAAGTGAATCGCATTCGCGTAAGTCTGTTGGCCATCGCCTCGCTGCACGCCCAAGGCGGCGTCGGTCCGCAAGTGACGAGCCATATTTACGGATTGCTTCGTTCGCGTCCGAGCTTTGAGCATTTGGATGGCCCAGTACGAGTAGGATTAGATTTTCTTGCGAGTGCTGAAGGCGCAGTGTGGGTTCTCGAGACGATCAATCGCATCTGCGAAGTTGTCGATGGCGCAGAAGACCAAGATCGAGAAGGAGTGCCCAATGCGCGTTTGTAGTGCCGTAGCCACCTCCACTTGTCTTATGCGACGACAGCAGCATGGTGTCTAAACATGCTCCGCCGCTGAGCATACACGTCGCCGCACAGCAAGGCGACATAGCGCAATTACAGGCTTTGTGTGAATTGGATGAAGCGCAAGTGTCTGAGCGCGACGAACAGGACGTGACGCCGTTGCACTGGGCGGCAATCAACGGGCATACTGCGTGTGCCATTTTTTTGCTGGAACGTGGCGCAGACCCGAATGCTGTAGGAGGCGAGCTGCAAGCCACCCCACTGCACTGGTGCTCCCGCAGTGGACAAACCAGGATGATACAATTGCTCCTGCAACGCGGTGCTGATTTGCTACTGAAAGACAAGCAAGGATATAACGCATTGCACCTCACCACACATAGCAGTTTTGTCATGGCTGTCTTGTATATGCTACAGCAAGACGCATTTGCTGCAAATAACCATCTTGATGATCCAGATCCACAAGGTCATACTGCGCTGATGTGGGCTGCATTCCAAGGGGATGCCGTCTCGGTAGATGTGCTGCTAAAACACGGTGCGAACGTGCATTCACGCGATGAAACGGGCCTCACGCCATTGCACTGGGCATTGGTGCGCGGTAATCGTGTGTGTATTGAGAAGCTTGTTGCTTCTGGCGCCGATGTACATGCAAAAGACAACGGAGGGGCGGATGCGCGCGCTTTTGCTACTGACATGAAGTCGACGATCGCGTACGAAAATGCCATGAAAATGTTGCGGAGAGACGCAGACGGCGCGCCCCTTCGCCGTGTCTTAACTCCATTTATGCAGGACGCACTGGTTTTCATTGTGCCGATGCTTGTGTTCACAAGTGCATACTACCTTATGGGGCAAGCTCCTTGGTACCTTGTGCCGTTTATTGGTATTCTATGTTTGATCCTACAGTATGTGCTGGTTGCCAAGCATGTTTTGGGTCCCTACCCTGCAAATTCCGTGCAAAGCTCGCCCTACTTTTTGTCCCTGCTCATCACTACACTTGTGCCTTCATTTTTGTGCTGGCTGGTGAGCTTTGTGCCGCACACGACTGGTCTTACTGTACTGAATACTGTCACGGGCACGCTATTTATATCTGTGTTTTTAACACTCGCAATATCCGTATTGCGTTCTCCTGGGAGAGCACCGCAGCCCAAGACAATGGAGGCGAGGCGCGCCACAATCGAGGACATGGTCGCAAATGACCAACTGAACGGCCTGTTTTTCTGTACCAGTTGCATTGTATGTGCTCTAAAAGTGCTCACCATAGGCGCCGCGCCCATTACGCTCTAAGCATTGCCATACCTGTAAGGCGTGCATCCCGCGACACGATCATCACTGCCCATGGGTCAACAATTGCGGTTCGTACGCGCTGAAATGCTTATCCCAGTCGGACTAGAAAATCATCGAATCTTTGTCGTGCTTTTGGTTTTGGCGCAGATAGGGATGGTTTGTTTTCCGATCAACGCGTATCAGTGTATGTATGCAAGCGTAACCTGACCACAGACTTTGTGCAGCACATCGACCCATCCACAATGCGCACAGACACAATACTGCCTGCATTCTTGGTTTCCGCGGCGAACTACCACCCATTCCTATTTTACAGCACAGTGTGGCTCCTGTTCATGAAAACATGGTTGCTGCTACTTACAACTATGCAGGTTGTGCAGGTGGCGCGGCAAGTAACCACATTTGAAGCAAGCAATATAGGGCGCTATGGCTTTATGGGCGGCAGGCCGGATGTCGGCATGAGTGGCCAGCAAGGGCTTTTACAGCAGCAAATGCAACGCATGGTGTCCGATGGTATGACGCCCGAAGAGGCCCACACCCAGCTGCACAGATCCCGGCGCAGACAGCGCACTTGTCTTAAATTGATTACAGGAGTCGGAGGGAGTATCCTATCTGTCGTCGGTCTCGACTTTTACGCGGGTGGCAGAGGTGGTCGCGGTCTGTCTCGCACAAATACCAGCTCGAATCCATTCGACAAGGGCTTGATAGCAAACTGCTTTGATTTTTGGACCCAGGGGCAATATCTGGGTCTTGATTACGCGACGCTGTACAATGTCCCTCCAGAAGGGTTCACGCCGCGAAAAAAGCGTATGCGCAAGCATGAGTGATAGCTACACGACTAGCGGAGTAGTTTCGTAAATACCTCGTCAAGCTCCTCCTTTTCCGTGCGTTTGGTGTTCTTGTGTAGACCCGCTTTCACGTACGCATTAACGAGACGTTCAAACGACGCAATGTCTAGTAGCTTTGGGCGTGCCTTGCCAAGTTCAACCATACCTTGGAGCATCATGTCACGCCTTTCCCTCGCAGAAAGGTCCGCTTCGGGCTTGACAGGCTTGGACTGACCGCTCGGCCCTGAAGAAGGTAGAGAAAAATCAGACACCTTGGTACTCGTTGCTTTTGCGGTCCCAAATGGGTTCTTGATTTTGCCAGCGTAGGCAAGCACGTCGCCTTTTGTAAGCATACCATGACGACCAGTGCCTGTAATCTTTGTTTCTGCGTCTTGAATACCAAACTCATCAATAAGACGCATAGCAGAAGGGAACTGGGTGTGCCTAAACGTAAAATGATGAGATGAATGAGTGGCATCGCGTTGTTCAGGCTCTGGAGACGTCTCTTGCGCCTCCTTTGCTGGTTCCTTTGCTGGTTCCTTTTGTTCTGCCTCACTCGGGAGCGGAAGCTCAATATTCGAAATATCATCACCCTCTTCAGCAAGCATTGCAATGACAGTATTCACGCGCACATCTTTCGTGCCGTCGGCAACCTAATGTGAGTCGTCGCACGTACGTTTGCGTACCAAAATCTTGGCAAGAATGCCGTCGTCGCTTGCTTCGACATCCATGAGCGCCTTGTCCGTCTCCTGTATGTTAGTGATATATTCGCACGCACAATATTTAGCATTACTGTCCCGCCCTCAAATGAATCACCCTCCTTGAGCTTCCAAGAACCAATGTTGCCGGTTTCCATGGTCGGACTCATCGCGGGCATGCTCATTTCCCGTATCACTGCACGTATTGCGGACGTTGAAAATGGTGCTGTAGTATGAGCCGCATCCCAGCTTGCAAGCGCAAACGCCCGTGCTGCTATAAAAGGCCGCATGAACAGCATAATGGAGGTTCGGGAGATGCACAGGTGTCGCAATGTCGTGCAACGGGACTACGACCTACTAGGTTATATGTTACAAACGCAGGTCCGCGATTAAAGTCTACCTTGCTTCAGATTGGCGGATACGGATGCCCATGGACTGGAGCAATGCGCGGTTGCTGCGCCCAGACTTTTTAGCAACGCCGAGTCCATGACGCGGAGTCCATGGACCTAACGATGCATTGGCGTAGAAATCCATAGGATAGTCTGAAACGTTTTTTTCTGCCGCTTCTTCTGGCGCGTTGTCCGGCCGTGTTCCGGGGTATCGGACCATGCCAAGCGCATTATCCTTATCTGACCACATTGGAGCACGACCAAGCGTAGCCGCAGCCTCGTACGGGCTAAGCAGCGGCTTAGGAAAGGCCGAGCCCCAATCGATCGACAGCCTAGGACAGCTCGTCTGCACAATCACGGAAAGGTGATCGCCAAAAAGGCTTATTTTTTGCGGAGAAAGTTCGGAGAGGAGTATAGGAACATGTTTCACAGTTGCATCGCGCAAAGACAGCACTTCGCCCAGATAATCCAGGACTTTTGTGCTTCCTTGACGACCAAGAGTCCCAAGCACAAGGCCCCATCCAGGTTTTGCTGCTTGTTCAACGCCTTCTTCTGAGCTTTCAAGTGATGCAGAGGCTTCAAAAATGGCTGCCCTTCGCAGACGGCGCATCTCAGGATGATCGTACAATTCGCGCTGCAAACGTTTGGTATAAGGATCGTACCGGAATGCAGGAATGCGCGGATTCGCAATCATAATAGATTCTAAATGAAAGCGACCATCGCCCACGTACAATATTGCATCGATTTTGGTGTGATCCAGCTTGGGTGATGTGCAGCCTAGAATTTCGCCTGGACTCAGCGGCTTAATCTGCGGCACCGTCACTTCATACCGCGCGTGCTTCAAATGGTCGCCGTCGTAGCGGACCAATGCTTTGTCTTGCGTCTCCGAAATTTCTTTCTCGTCGACAGGTATAGTGGGTGCGTCCGTATCACCAAGAGTGAGTCGTTCGCGGATGGATTGAATGGCTGCAATAAATTGAATGGTGCCGACAAGTGCAATGCGTGTGCGAGGCGATTCCATCTCGAGCTCGGTGCCGCCTGTCATACCGCCTGTCATTTCCACCGCTACTGCCGCGGGTGCATTTCGCTCGCCCGGTGCAGTGAGGACCTTGTTGTAAAATTCGTCCCTAGTACTGGGAAAATTGTAGCGCACAGTCTGGAGAAGATGCTCAGCATCGACGCTGATTTCAACGAAAACGTAAAGGGTGCGAATCATGGTTTGGTCCACGGGAACAAGGCAACTGTGCCCGTAATGCACAAGCATGTCGCAACCAAGACCCATAGCGGTATAGTCATCCACACAACATGCACCGTACGTTACGTCTCCCATGATGACGGTCGTCGCTGTAGTGAAGCTAGCGTTAAATACTGCAGGCATACGCACCGCTCAATTATATCTGCAATTGCAGTGGCCCACATCGTAAGTCCTTCTGGCATTTGCAGTGCAACACATTCCGCGTCGAATTTGCGAATCTGGAAAATGGTCTTGTGAATTTCAAAATTGTAGTTTGGCGGCAAAAGTGCTGCAATGGCGCCGTTCAGTAGAGGGTCTTGTGTGATGGATTCGGGTATACTCCCACCTACTATTGGTGCTGCAATGTTGGATTCTTGTCGTGTAAATCGTCGCCGCGGCTGTGACGCATCGCTCATAATGGTAGCGACAAACAAAAATTGACGATGAACAAAAGGCAAAATAGGTGCGTCCGCTTTTTTGTGGAGGGAAAAGCGAAACGTTCTTGAGCTTACACTAGTATCTATGCTGAGCCTTGACTCGCTGCTTGCATTCAAGGTGCCGCAGGGCGAGCCATCTGTTATCCCCCCATACGATGCACATCTATTTGTTTCCGACACAATCGATGCACCGGGCTCATTCGTGATCTTGCACTATATCCAAATGTTGCTCCAAAAAGAGTCGCACAGCGTGGTTTGGGTGAATACAAATACTGATGGGCTTGCTCACTGGAATAGCATTGCTCGGAAAGTGGTATGTGAGGTACAGATTCTATTGACGCAAGGGAATGCCATTACCGCAGTACATTAATTCAGGACGACTGCAGTATGTGGATGCGGCCACTTATTTCGAATCGACCAACGTGTTGGTCACTTTGCAGGATACAATATCCGCAGCAATTACAACGGCGCAACAACATGTATTTGAAACTAATCAAGACCATGCGTGGCAAGCGCGTACATTGGTCATTCTGGACAGCATATCTATACTAGAGTGGATCTTACCGGGTAGTCAAAGGGAAAACGATGCAGCGCTTATTCACTGGTACCGAGCTATGCGTGCACTATGCCTTGAGAAACGCGCAGCTTTGCTTACGCTCATGCATGGCGGCGCTTGCTCGGCTGTATCGCTTCATGGCTCTCTCGATAACGGCGACGAGCGCCTGTTTCGGTTTTTGCTGCGTACAGCGGATGTATGGGTCGCGGTAAATGAGTTACCGAGCGGTCGAGCGGCAGACTGTGATGGAGAAATAATTGTGCAAGGATTGCAACGGTGTGCAACGGCACAAACAGCACCGGTCCAGGACAGCAAAACACCAGGCGCACCCCCTTTGTATAGTTTCTGTCTGGACCGACCTGCGCAGGCGTGCTTGTACCGAATCATGCAGGACGGTATGGGCCCGAAAAATGCTGACGGTACGCGGTCCTTGGTCAAAATATGGTCGCGTGGTGGGGGCCACGGCCTTGTATAACGCTGTCGTACTTCTATCATTAAATTCGTTTAGCGACTTCAATCGCGCCTTTGCAGCCATACTCAACAACAGCAGACAAAAGCGCATGAGCGGGCGCCTGTTGAGAGTCGTGCTCTACGGCAGTATCGAGATGTTCCAGCTCATCGTCGCGAAATTCGATTAAAACAGATTTTAAAAGGGCAATGGATTCCATAAGCTCGGCCGCCTTCTCTCCATCATACGTTTCTGTCAATTTTTTGGCAATGGTGTCCAGGTGCTTTAGTTGACTAAAGTAAATACAACAAAAGCTTAACACGTACTCGTCATAATGCTCTCCAATTACCGTTTCCACAGCTTCCGTGCACGCCATCGCGCTTTTTTCTCCCATTATTGCTGTTACACCTCCAAGAAACCGCCCCGCAAGAGACCAGACAGGAACAAGGAGTGAAGGACGTGCATTATACTCATCCAGCATCGACTGTGCCGCACTCAAATGTTTCTTTTCGTTTTCCCACATTTCAATAATCAGAGCCTTTTCGACCGGCTTACCACGGTACCCAAATACGTCAGCTTGCGCCTCGTAGATTGTATTGGCAGCTATTTCTCCGGAATGGTCGACACGCAGCATGGACGTGACGGCTTCTTGATCGGTGCTGGAAAGCGAGGCAAGAAATTGGGCAGTGAGTTGCAGCCTCGCTGCTCGATCGCCGCTCAATTTTGTGAATGCATCGGACGCTAAATTTACTGTCTGAAAAAAACGAGCATTATTCGTTTGTGATAGCGCAGGACGCAAGGCTTTTGCCCCAATCCGATAAGCGCCGCTATTCCACATCATTCGCATTGTATATAGCGCTAATTGCGGGCGCGGCACTGTCACGTAGGCTGACTAAACTAAATACCAAGCAGTTTTGTGTCGCCCTATTCCAGTAAGTAGATCCATGGGCAAGCATTTGACTCGGAGTAGTGACCGCAAACTACAACCAACAGTTTCAAATTGCTGGCTACGAGTCGTGATCGATACCATACAAAAAGTGGATTTATCCCCAAAAATAATAATATTGGATCAACAAAACAACGCGATGGACAAACGGGCGGGATAAACTAGTATCTGTTGGGTTACCAGTGATTGAATCCACTGAACTATTCGCTGATTAATACGCAAACTTCCTATCCTGTCAGTGATCGGCACACTACAATTACCCGTGTAAATGAACGCTGAGTAATTCAATTGTCACAGTGCCTCAAACCCTAGGGGTACATTGTTTCAGCCAATAGAATCACAGAATAATTTTACATCATGTAGAAAATTTACAAATCTCTTCGAAACGCTGCGTTTACGTATATCCAAAACGTTGCGAGTCATTAACTACAGGCGGAAAAAATCTACAGGTAAAGTGACCATCAAACCTCTTCCCCAAGTTATTGGCGAGTATTCACAGACATTAATTCATTAATGCCGGGGAGTTGCATCCTTTTAGGTTTCGGATAGTCCTTAGATCCGATTGGTGGCAAAGACTGGGTCGTAGGAGCAGGCGCAGCAGGCGCGGCAGTACCGTACATGATTTCTCTCGAAATAGAGTTCCGAGTTGGTTCGCGATAGTATGATTGATACAATGAATGCTTCATTTCGGGGGTTGAGTGGGTATACTCCCGTACATAGTGGGGCTGTCGGTAATCAAGGTAGGTCCGGTAGGAGTGCAATGGGTGGTGTATAGGAGGTGCAACACGTTTTTCAGAGTCCATTGGACGGTTCGACCAATGGCTTGCCCAGCCATCCGCGGGAGCAGATTGAGAGTAATGCTGGTATCGGGGTTCCCTAGCAACCGGTTGGTACGTTATGGCATCATTCTTGGGTGGTGTAGTTTCATAGAGAAATGAAGCAGTTGCTGGCGGTTTGTGGGCCGCAGATGGCATATAATGAGGGTCCTCCTCAATAAGGACATCCTGTTGTATTCCTTGGGGATACAGAGGAACGACCATAGTCTGCGGCGCAACGCGTGTCGAGTTCGACTTTTTGCGTTGCTTTTGGCGCTTGTTCTGAAAAAAGACTTGCACCTTGCGAGGGCTAAGTCCAAGCTTGGCCGCCACCGATTCGCGCACTTTTGTGGATGGAAAACAAGTCTGCTGCAAAAGCTCGTGCAAAACGCGACTTTGCTCAGGAGTCAGAAGCGTACGAGCACGCTTCGAGGCTCCCAAGCAAGAAGGCTTCCGCCCACGTTTCTTGCCTGCCTCCTCACAATCATTTTCATCGTCTTTCAAATCCTTTTCAGAGCCGGCTGAGCTAAGCTCGGAAGACGAGTCAGATTTGCCGGACCCATATTCATCCGGCTTAAGGAGTGGTAGCCGATGAGAAAACTCCTCCGCACGAGCGCCAGGTTCATCGTTGGAAGAATCACTTCTGGCTTCGTTCTCCGGACCGGCAGCCATCATTCAGTACGTAGTGGCAAATAAAGTTGAAAATGGAGAAACAAGTTGGGTAAAATAAGACCCGATCAGCTGGTGCGTTGTTAGCTAATACCCACTGCCACGCCAAACCGACCACAAGCGCAAATGAGTTGAATTAAACCGTGTGCGCCTGTGGTAGGGTGTCCCCACCCGATATGACGTAATTGAACTAGCCACTTGTTTGCGCCAGTACCTTTTAGCATTGAGCGTGATCGTTATTATGCGACACAAAAAATACTCTGCTTATTTTGTTCTGAAATATGCAATATGATTGGCTATGTGTGGTTTAAGTTTAGGGGCATAACCACAAATAAACATTTTTGTTCATTTCTGATACGCCTAATTACTTGCATAGCCCCGCCCGCAAATATTTCATTGTAGCAATCTACTTTCTTATGCGCCGGTAAAATTAGTGTGCATGTGTTTATTGGCACCGGACAATGCGTTGACAATTTCCCGTAAATCAAGGGACCGCATGACGACACAGTTTGAACTGTTGTGACCTAATGCGAAGGGGTCCCGGGATTGTCGCGCTGGACCGACATGCTCGATCGGCATCGCAGTACACGTCTTTGGTGCAAGAGCTGAATGCTTCGAAAGTAGAGACGCTGCGCCAGCAAATTGATGCATTTGCACAAACGCTCCGTGAATTTGCTGCAAACCACAAGCAAGATATTCGGCAAGATCCCGAGTTTCGCCACGCATTTCAGAGCATGTGTTCAAGTTTGTTTGTTGACCCACTCACTGGGCACCCCCCTACGGCACGGGCTGGGTCCCGTCTAGGGAAAGTTGGCGAGATCTGGAACGATTTGCTCGGATTCAGTGACTGGCAATTTTCACTGGGCGTCCAGATCGTGGATGTATGCGTCAGTACACGATCCCAGAATGGGGGACTTATCGCAATGGACGACTTGATTGGCGGCGTGATGCGACTTCGAAATGGGACAGGCTTTACGGAGCAAACGGAGCGCATTACTGCCGAAGACATTGCGCGGAGCATCAAAGCATTGCGTCCGCTAGGGTGTGGATACGAGCTGTTTGAAATCCGGGGTCGCGCAATGGTTCGCACTGTACCGCATGAGCTAAGCCCGGACACACAAAAAGTGCTTTCTTTCATGTTCTTTCCAGGGCTTCCTTGCACTGACGCAGTGGGCGTTCCCTTTATTTCCACTACAAATACCCAAAATGAAGAGACGCGCAAAGCACTTTCAGGGGACGGTGCAATATGGACTGAGCTTTGGGCGAACCAGGTGCTAGATGATATGCTGCTAAATGATGGAATATTGTGGTTGGATATCGTGCCGAGCTCGCTGGACCGCAGCCCTGAACACAATAGGAGGCGATACTATTCAGTGTCTCTTGGAGAAAGTCTTCTTTCACGGCAAGGTGCAGTGGCTTTCGATCGTGTGCTGCTGCACGGCGCAGACGAGCCAAGTATACCTATGGACGCGCGCCCGTAAAAATGCTAATAATAAAAAAGAAAATCCCCGCATCGCTGTAAATTACGTGCGGAGACGCCGTGCAAGACAATGTATGATTAGTAACCAATAAATGTATGCAAGCGAGCCACATGCCAGCCGGCCTATTTCTACCCTCTCGTATTCGCGGTATGGCACCAGCTCAAAAGGGATTTTCATGGTCGAACATTGCCGTTGGCGCGGCAATGAACATGTTTGAGGTCACCACGCTTGGCCAGCCCTTTGAGGTGCTCAAGACGCAAATGGCATCAAACCGGAAGCAGACAATGTACCAAGCGTTGAAGACGGTCTGGAGCCGCGGTGGCATCTTCGGCTTTTACCAGGGCCTCATTCCCTGGGCATGGATTGAGGCATCGACAAAAGGAGCTGTTCTTTTGTTTGCTTCGTCCGAAGTTCAAAAAGTCGCCAAGACCATGGGGATGGGACCCGGAGTAGCTGGTATGCTTGGCGGTATGACAGGTGGTGTTGTCCAGTCCTACACCACGATGGGTTTCTGTACATGTATGAAAACTGCCGAGATTACGCGCTCGAAGCAACTTGAGGCGGGCATGAAGCCGAAAACGACTTGGGGTGTGTTTATCGACATTTGGCGCAGGGAAGGTATCCGTGGGATTAACAAGGGTGTCAATGCGGTTGCTTTGCGTCAGTGCACAAACTGGGGAAGCCGGTACGTATTTTTTTTTTTTTTTGCAAACAAACTAACGGCAGTATGGGCTTTGCAGGCTTGGCCGAGGGCCCTGTACGCAAGGTTGTGGGCAAAAGTTCTACCGATAAGCTGTCACCCATGGAGCGTGTCCTTTGCTCTTCTATTGGTGGTGCACTTGCTACATGGAACCAGCCCATTGAAGTGATTCGTATCGAAATGCAGTCACTTGCAAAGTCCACTGACCCAAACCGTCCCGCCAAGCCAACCATCATGAGTACCTTTAAATATATTTACAAGGAGAATGGGATCCGGGGCCTGTACCGCGGTGTCTCGCCGCGCATTTGCCTAGGTATCTGGCAAACTGTTTGCATGGTGTCCTTTGCGGACACTTTGCGCGACTATATTAACGGCAAATAGGCAAATATCACGCACGCTAAGTACACGAGGTACGCGCCCAGTACTCCGCCCTGTCTCCGCCCAACGAGCGCACGGCTCGCAAACGCCATACACCACGTGGGAAATGTTCCCGAGCTCACGTGATTTAAGCAAAGCGGCCGTGCGCTAGCTGGCAATCCATTCCCTGGTCCAACATGTCTACGAAACACATTTACGAAGTCTCGAACGGCCTAGTGGAAAAGGCAGTTTATGGTGCTGCTGCATCCAATCCTTCTTTGCGCGTGTTTTCCCCCCACCGTGTTGTGTACGATGCGAGCCATGCGCTCGACAAGGTAGGCATTATTGCCGGCGGCGGTGCCGGCCACGAGCCCACTTTTACCGGCTACGTTGGCCGTGGTATGCTTACCACTGCCGTCTCTGGCGATGTGTTTGCGTCGCCGTCTGCCGCCGCGATCAGCTCTGGTGTGGATCTTACGCCGACCGAAAAGGGATTGGTCGTGATTGTAAACAACTACACGGGCGATCGCCTGCACTTTGGTCTCGCTGCGGAGAAGGCACGCACTGTATTCAAACAGGAGAAGAAAGGCAAAGAGGTGGAGATGGTTGTTGTTGGTGACGACGTCTCGGTCGGCCGTGAAAAAGGCGGTCTTGTGGGCCGCCGTGGACTTACTGGCGTTGCGTTCGTCTGCAAGGCCCTTGGTGCTGCTGCCGAGGCTGACTGGGAGACGAAGAAGCTTGGTGAGTTTGGCCGTGTGATGGTGGACAACATAGTCACATGCGGCTCTTCGCTGGACCACTGCCACGTCCCTGGCCGTGAAAAAGGCGATGAGGAACGCGGTGCGTTGGGCCCCAACGCCATTGAGATCGGCATGGGTATCCACAACGAGCCTGGTGTTCAGCACATTGACGACAAGCCTTCGTCTGAGGATCTCTTAAAGCACATGCTTAAGCTTCTGCTCGATCAGAACGACAAGGACCGTGCGTATGTGAAGTTCGAAAAGAGCGACGACCCCGTACTTGTGATCAACAACCTCGGTGGGATGAGCGAGCTCGAGCTGTTTGCCATTGCCGCGGATGTGAAACGCCTGCTGCAGTCCGAGTGGGGTCTCAAGCCGGTGCGTGTGTATGTGGGCACCTATATCACATCCCTCAATGCCCCCGGCTTCAACATCACCCTGATCAACCACAAGCGCATTCAGAGCGCTACGGGCAGTGATTTGCTTTCCCTGCTTGCGGCGCCTGCGGATGCTGCTGGCTGGGTCGGCGTGCAGAATGGCTGGAGCGACAAGGCGTCGCAGTCCTCGCTCGACGACGACTTGCAGGAGAGCAAGGAGCGCTTGGAAGCCAAGCACAAGTCTGGCTTTAGCGTCAGCGGCTCGGCGACGTCTGGCGCGCGCGCCGAGAATGGCCCGACTTGCGACGCTGCACAGATGGGCAAGGCACTCCAAAGCGCATGCGAAGCTGTGATTGAAATGGAGCCGACGCTGACCAAGTACGACACGATTGTGGGCGACGGTGATGCTGGCGAGACGCTGCGTGGCTGTGGCGAGGCTGTGCTTGCGGCGCTCAAGGAGAACAAAATTCCTTTACAGCGCCCCACTGCAGCGCTCTTGGGCCTTGACGATGTGCTAGAGTCCAACATGGGCGGCACGTCTGGTGCGCTCTATGCGCTTTTTTTCACCGGCCTTGTCCAGGGGCTGCTGAGCAGCACAAAAGACAGCTCGGAGGCGGCGAGTGTAAAGCACTGGGGCGTCGCTGCCATGTCGGCGCTGGAGAATTTGGGCAACTACACGCCTGCCCGCCCCGGCGATCGCACCTTGGTCGATGCACTCGATCCATTTTGCCGTACGCTTGATGAAGAAGGCAAGAAGGGCACTGCCGCCGTGCCTGCTGTTCAAGCGGCTGTCAAGGCCGCCAAGGACGGTGCGGAGCGTACGCGCGATATGACTGCGCGCCTCGGCCGTGCTACGTATGTCGGCGAGACGAAGGAAAAAGTGCCGGATCCCGGAGCATGGGGTGTGTGGGCTCTTGTGGAAGGTCTTCTCAAAAGCCTCGAGTAGTACACGTCGCTCCATAGCACTGAATAGATAAAGCACGGCGGTGTGAGAGCCGAGTAAAATGCATGCTGGTGGGATGAAAAAAAAGTGCGTCGGTGCATGGCAGTGCAGCGTAAATAGAGGATCGGGCAGTGTGTGCCGCTCGCCCGCATACCGTACACTTGCCATGCGCACGCCCATACCCATGTGCTAGAAATACATCCGTCTCGGTACAGCTACAATACACTATACAGCCCATGCCTCCTCGTCCGAGGTATCCTGTTCCTCCGGCATGATAAACGGCATCGTAAGCTGCTGTACAGACAGGGTGCATACAGGGCAAGCACCTGCAACGATCGTATTCATTTCCTCGCGCACGGTCTGTACATGCGGAAGTGCGTCCGTACGCTGTGTTTTCGCTCCCACCTGCTGCACCGACGCCATCTCGCCCTCTCCAGACGCCCCGCTTCGGTGCGACGGTGCGCCGTGCCCCATGCCAAGCGCAGTTATCGCATCCACAATCGCTTGTGGCCGCACACGCTCGCGCAAGCGGTCCAGTGTGAGGCTGGTCCCTGGCACTGTCGGCGCACTGTGCGGCGCCATGCATCGCTCCAGCTCCTCCTGCAGCTGCAGCAGGCGCCGCAGCAGGCGCGGCGGCAAGTGCCGCGTCACTTCCTTGGTCAGGCAATCTACGTGGAATCCATGGCGGCATGGAAAAATGTACAGCTGGCGCTGGAGCAAAGGCACACCGCACTGCTCGCATCCCTGGTCGGCACTGATGTGCAAGAATCGTTTAGGAAGCGATTGGAGATCGTGCTGGATATGCTCAGCACACACCGTGGTCTTCTCCATCTCCTCTTTGAGCGCATCGATGCGCTCGACGTACGATGCAAGCGTATCGCATATTTCCTGCTTGAACCCGTCGATGACGACAAAGTCGGGCAAAAAGGGCAAGATGTCTTCGATGGTCAAGTGTTCGGTGCGTTGCAGGAACTGCATCGCGCCGGCAATACTCTGCTGTGCCTGTACTACATGCTTGGCACACGCAAGCCACAGATCCTTGCGCACACTCGGATCCGTCGCGAGATCAGCGCACTTGCACGCCAACGCCACGTCGTCTGCCTCGAGCGCAAGCTGCACCGCATTTTCGTACAAGTCCATGCGCGCATACAAACGCACGCACGCTTCGCGCAGCGCTTTGCGCACGCACACACGCAACGCATAATGCAGATCGTAGTACACCTTGTGCTGGGTATCCACGCCATCGATCAGGCGCTCCAGTCTACTGCGTGCCTGTGTGCGCAGCGGCGCATGCTTCGCATTCGCTGCGCACTCGGCAAGCAGCGTAAGCAGCAAATCGTGCACGACTTGCTGTGTATTGCCGTGCCGCACGACATGGTTGAGATAAGCAATGCATGGGTGCGGCTCCTCCAGCGGTGCGTCAAGCTGCACAAGCGCGGAAACGAGGCGCGCGGGATCAAGCTGCGGCTGGCGTATCCAACATGCAACTGTCTCGTTGGGGACGTGCAGCAAGAGAGGCGTCGCAAACGTGTAGTACAAGTCAAGGTCTGACTGCTTGGCCAGCGTGTCGAGCGCCGCGCTGAAGTCGCGCAGGCGCAGCCACCGCTCGAGAATATCGCGCGTCGCGTGCATCTCTTCGGCATACGCAAGCCACACATCTGTGCGCCCATTGCGCGCGAGAAATGCAAGCGTGGTGGGCGGATCGAGCGTGTGTCGGTGGGCGTGCAAAAAGCTGCGCAGCTCGTCGGCAAGCAGCGCCCCCTGCGCCGCGTCCTCATCGCTGGGACTGTCTTCGAGCGTGGAAAGCTGCGCGAGATACAGCTCGAGGAGCCACGTTGCCAGCATGAGCCTCTGGGCCCGCACTTTGTGTGGAAGGCGCTCGAGACAGAGACGCACGTAGCTGCGGAGTGCGTCGTTTGCGCCTTGTGCCGCAAGCTGGAGTGCCACTTGCTCAAAGCTACGGTCGTGCGTGCGCGCATAGGATTGTGCCGCTAGGAACACCTTGCCTTCGCGCATGAGTGCATCGCCATGCTGCGCAAGCACAAGCGATTTGCTCGCGTCGTCGGGCGCATGCTCGAGCGCGGCGCTGTACTCGCCGCGGCGCGCCATGATCCGCCACACATCGCGCGCTTCGTCGGTGACAAGAAGCTCAAAGATGCCTGCGTCTGTGTAGACCCAGTTTGTGCCGGTGTGTGGATCGGTGGCGATGCCTACGACGCGCTCGTCTTTGGCAAGGCCAAGCGCTTCTTCCCATACAAGGCTCGTCTCCATCACATGCTGGCAGACAACACGGTCGGTGAGCACAAGCACATGGTGATACGCAGTGCTCCCTATGCACAGCGGCGTGTCGGAGCGCTGATACGCAAGCAGGCCAGTGCGCTGGACAAAGTCGTAAGTATCTGCGCTGTGCAAATTCATCTCCGCATAAAAAAGGCCGGCTCCAGTAAGCCACGCAAGCGCGCGCCGCGCGCCGTGCAAGTGCGACGGCTTGGAGCACAGCAGCATCGAGTGCTGCACGTCGCTGGGCAGCTCTGTCTTGAGGTGGGTGAGCATGGTGTCGCGGTAGGGCCGAAAGAGGGCGTCAAATGCGCTCGGCGCGTCTTGCACACCCGACAGATCTACCGCGCCCGCAAACTCGTACATGCGCGTAGCCGTCGTAGCGACAATGTATGCATGCCATCCCGCGCCGCGCTGCACAATCGCAAGCGCAAGGCCCGAGATGGCCTGTGCCTCGTGCAGCTGGAATACACGGTGGACACTGCGCTCGAGCGCGCCGGTGTATTCCTGCACACCGCTCTCTCCCACTGTTTTCCGCGCAAGCCGGTCGAAGAAATCGCCGCTAGGCGCTTGGTGCGTGGCTACTTGCGCTGTAAGCACCGTCTCGAACAGCTCGCCTTGCGCTGTGCCGAGCAGGATGCGCGGCGTCCATATCCACTTCCGCCCACTCGGCGCCGCGCCAAGGGGAACAGGGGGCACTGTGCTCGGCGTAGCCCACGCAACGGAAGTAATGTGCAGCTGCGCAAGGCGTGGGAGGCGCCGCGCTTTGGCCCAGCCTGGCGTCCAGTAGTAATTGTGGCCGCCGGCGCTCACGAGAATGTGCTCGCCAAACGGATCGACATACACGCAGCATGGCTCCATCGCTGCGGGGCTCGTACCGCGCGGCGCCGGCGCAGCGTGAACAAGCGCTTCGCACGTCCGTGCAGGGTCGTCCAAGTCCATGTACACGAGGCGGTAGGCTGCTGCATCCTGGGCACCGCCAGCTACACACATCACCATCTTGTTCGATGCAACGGCCAGCTGTACAAGCGGCTGTGTTAGTGCATACTGGACGCGCGCCAGCTGGAATATCGGCATCGGGTCGTCCTGCTCGAGCGCCGCAAACGGCGCGCCGCCAAAGTCGTCTGTCGGCGCGTCCTGCTCGTAGCCATTTGCTTCGCCCGCTTTCACACGGTCTAGCGACAGGTCTGCTACACAAGGGACAAGGTCCGCAAGCGCATTCGCATGCGCACGCGTATCCCACGGCGCGCTGGTCGCCATGACAGACGCAGACGGCGCGCGGCGCGACGACATGCTAGTGGAGGTGTGTACCTTCTATGTCGCGAGCTTGGCTACGATAAATTTGACGCCAACGAGGGCCGTGGCAAGGTCGCCGGAGGCCATCGTGGCGAGATGGACGTGCAGCGCAAGCGCCGCTTGCTGGTCCCGCGCATCAATCGCCTGTGCAAGCTCAAGCAGCGATGGAACGACCTTGGGATCGACAAGCGCATTGTTCATCAGGTCCAGCAGCAGCTGCGCGCGGCGGTCTGCATCGTCCAAAATCCGCTTGGGTTGTGCGTTGATATTGTGCAGACGCGCAATCTCACGCTGCAGTATCGACGCCACGGGTGCAAGATCAGGCGGAATGTGCGAGCGGTCGCCGCGGGGGTACTGGAAACCAGGCTTTTGCGCCGATTTCGGCGTGGGTGGAGCGCCAAAGCCACCGCCCGCGGGCGTTGCAGCGCGCGGCGTTGGGGGCATAGTGCCTAGCGCGCGCGCATTGCTACGCGGAGTGCCGGGGGGGATGTGCGGCGAGGGCGGCGGCATGTTGCCGGGAGGACGCGGTGGGACAGAGCCAGGGCCGCGGGATTGCGAGCGCATCGGCGGGCCTTGGGGAAGACGCGCTTGCGATGGAGCGCCGCGCATGCCGGCGCTGGGTGTTTGGGCGCGCTGCGCCGCCTCGGCTACGCTAGGGCCGTAGTTGTCAGCGGGCTGCGGCGGTGGGCGCATGCTCGGTGCGGTAGGATGGCCCATGCCAAGGCCGGTGCGTGACGAAGGTGGCGGCATCGAGGGCGCGGGCGCGGGCGCTGGCATGGGCGCTGGCGTTCTGCCACGCATCGGTGGGCCTTGCGGAGGTCCACGTGGAGGTCCAGGCGGCGGTGCTGCGGCCATGGGCGGCGCAGAGGCCATGGGCTGTGCGCCATGCGCCACCGGCTGGTTGGGGAACGGCGAAGTGATCGGCGCGTGTTGGCCAACGGCACTAGGTCCTCGCTTCGGCGGCTCGCGTGCGAGCGGCACGTCGTTCCAGCCGCCTCGGTCGCGTTTGGGAGGGGGGGGCATTGCCTGCGAAGGAGCGCTGCCCATGGGCGGCGCTTGAATGGCGGCCGAGGGTGGGGCCATAGAGGTAGGGCCGTAGGCGCTTGGAGCATTGTACATGTCCTGAGGCGCGTATGCACTTGGAATCGGTGCATAAGGCGACGGCGTTGGGTCCATAGGCATGGGGTTGGGTGCAGTCGGCACTTGGGGGACGTGGGGAAATTGAGGGAATTGAGGGACTTGAGGGACTTGAGGGACTTGAGGGACTTGGGGGACTTGGGGGACTTGAGGTACTTGGGGGACTTGAGGCACTTGAGGCACTTGAGGCACTTGAGGCACTTGGGGCACTTGGGGAAATTGAGGCACTTGGGGAAATTGAGGCACTTGAGGCACAGTCGGCGCTGCGGCCGCGGCGGCCATCGCACCCTGTCCTTCGTACTCACCCTGGCCGTACCCACTCTGGTCGTACCTCTGTGCACTGTATCCATCGTACCCCTGTTCATATACCCCCCCGGTTGCTTGCGATGCTCGCAAAAGTCGATCCTGTGCCCACTCCGCTGCCTCTGCAGCCTGCCCGTCGCGCTTACTCGGCACAAAGTCTGGTGGCGTGAGCGCAACGAAGCGCTGTGCGATAGCCACAAGGCCTTGCTCAGAAAGCACATCGACATATTCGAGAATGCACTCGTACAGCGGCGCAAGTGCAAACATGCGTGGCTGGCCATCTGCTGGCGGCTGCAAATCCACGTCTGTGTACTGCACGGCAGTTTGGAACACAGCGACCTTTTCAATAAACGTCTGCAGCGCCTCGGCGTGCGCAGAGTAGCGCGACTCGTCGTTTGCGCCAGACTCTTGTGCGCGAATCGAGTGCTCCTCCTCCTTCATCTCGTCGATCCACATCGAGGTCACCTTTTCCAGACGGCCAGCGGCAAGGTAGCAAAGTACGGCATTCTTGCGGAACTCACGTGCAGTATCCGAAGGTGCGCCTTGCGAAGCCGACTGCAAGTACTTGTCCTCGAGGCGCTGGCCGAGGCGCTCGGCGAGCGTGTTAAAGTCGCCAGGCTGTGCAAAGGTGCACAAAATGACAAAAATTTCCTGCCATTCCTTCAAGTCGGCATTCGCGACAATATCGTCGAGATCCTCCATCACGATGCTGCGCAGAATGCGCAAATAGGGCAGCTTGTCTGCGTTGCGCTTAAAAAAAGCACGCTGCGTTTTGACAAGCAGGCCGTCACCGGCGCGTGTCGCAAGGACCAATGCGTCTGCAAAGCGATCCTTGGCGATCAGCAAGGAAACGGCGTGCTCAAAGTCGCCGAGAATGAGCGCCTTGGTTACCAAGTGGTCGGGATCCTGCTCGCCGGCAGGGTGGATTGTAAATGGCGCATCGCACGGTGCTGGCTTGAGTGCAGCAGCTTCCATGGGCGACACTTGGCTAAAAGGATCCGCCGCATCTTGGTCGCTGGGAAACAGGCTGTCCTCGGGGGCCTTGGTTACTTGCGCCTCTTGCTCCCTCCCATCGTCTAGCTCGGCAAGACCAAGCGCACCGACGGCTTCGGTCACCTTGTCTGTAATGCCTGCCTTGCTGTAGCCAAGCAGCTCCACAAGCTCGTCCCTGGAACCGGCGTGGAAGAGCGTCTGGAGCGCTTTCCAGTTTGCAACGTCGTCAGCACGCGTCGATGGGTTCTGCGACTGCTCCGCACAAAATTCGACGAGCGTGTTGTTGTCCATCGCATCGTTGAGGCGCTGTGCACGCTCGACAATGTTGGGCTCGGTGATCACTTCGTGGATGTGCACTGTGGCGCCTTTGCCAAGCGTCACAAGTTGGCCGCCAAAGCCAAACGCGGCGCTGGTTGGGCGCCGCAACCACTTGGGGGGCTTAGAAAGCGACATGCCGCCAGCTGGCACCATGGAGGCATCGCCAAGCGTATTGAATACGTCTTCGGCATTGGCACTCGCCATCTGCGCCTGGAGCGCGGCGTTGTCGTCACCCTCGTTGGTGCATTGGAGCGAGTTAATGGCAATGCGCCCGTCAAAGCTAGCCGTAGCCAAGACGTTAGGGTTGCTTAAGCACCACTGCACGTCAAACGCCCAGTTGCTCGACGGCGGCATCTCGCCGACAAGCTCCCCACCATGGGGGTCCCAGCACACCGTGCGATTGTCCTTTCCGCACGAGAGTAGCAGATCCTCGTCCTGCGCACACCATGAAAGGCCCAGGATGCCTTGCTCGTGGCCAGACATCACCTTTTCTGGGGCTCGCGAGTTGCGCAGATCCCAGAGCATAATCACAGGGTTGCCGTCGTCTTCGCTCGCAGTAGCAAGTCGCGTCGCGGCAGAAGGATGCCATGCAACAGCACTCATCCCGCTGCGCGAAGCGCCGTTGCCTACACTATTGCACGTCAATGCAACGACTTCGCGCTTGTGACGGAGATCCCACACGCTTGTGTACCCGTTCGATGATGCAGTGGCAAGAACATGGGATACCTGCGAGTTCCAGCCAAGACTGGTAATCTCTTCAATGCGCTGCGAGCGTGCACCAGGAGTAAACGGCTTGTTGGGACGGTCCATGTCCCAAATGTAGATCTCGCCGTTTACCGCGCCGCTCGCAAGGAGCTTGTCGTGGAGGCGGTTGAACGCAAGCCCACGCACAGGTCCTTTGTGGATCGCATTCTGCGTCACAATCGCATCCTCGGCGCCTTCCAAAAGCTTTTGCGTGTCCCAAATGGCCAGCTCGCCATTCTCCAAGCCAGCGGCGATGAGGCCGCGCGGCTTGGCCTGGTTGACGCAGCCCCACGCAAGGCGGTTGAACCGCGTACTCGCAGTGGTGGACGCAAGCACACTGGGCGCATCCTCTGCACCTTGTTCATGCGCACCGTCCCAGGGAAGACGCCAGATCTCCAGCACACTGTCGCTGCTAAAGCTTTCGTCGAGCGCACCGGCAACGGTGCCCGTAACAATCATCGGGTTTGCATCTTGCAAATTCTGTGGCGACCATGTGAAGGCCGCCGTTCTCGGCACAAACGCCTTCATCGCTTCAAGGACAAGCCAGAGTTCGCCTCGACCTCGTTGTTGCCGTCCAAGCGACGCTGCCCGGCGCGCGCTGGCACAAACACCCACGTTGTGCCACGTGCTTCTGCCACGCGCGCGCCGCCGCACCCACTCTTCTCGCATGTCGCGGCGCGAGGAGTATGTGGACGGCGCAGAGTTTGACGACTCGGACGAGCTGGTCGAGGGACACTCGGAGGACTCGGATGAGTACGAAGCGCTTCCTGTGCTCCCTTCTGCGCCGCTGCGGAGCGCGCTTGCAGAAAAAACGCGGCGCGCTCCGCAAGACGATAGAAAATTGCAGCGCAAAGAGCCCGAGAAGCGCGCCGGGGTGCAGAATGGGTATAGCTGGGAAGCTGCGTACCAGCGCAGCTGGGATCATGTGCATGAGGACGAGAGTGGAAATCTGGAGAATGCGGTGCGCCACATGCTCGATAGCAACAAGCGTAAACGGTACGTCACTGCGCCAATACCAACGACAGGAGCTTGCGCGACTCGACGCCGTTTCAGCGCGGCATCATTCGTCATTTTGTCCTGATTCTTGATTTGAGCGAGGATATGATGGACCGTGACTTTCGTCCCAACCGATTTGAGCTCACGCTGCAGTATGCGCGCAGATTTGTCGCTGAGTACTTTGATCAAAACCCCATCGGCCAACTAGCAATTGTGTGCACGCGCAATGGACTTGGCGAGCGCTTATCGCTCATGGGTGGTGCGTTGCACATACACTGACCTTAGGCAATACCGTGGACCATGGCGCACTTCTCGCAAACAAGCGCAAACTCGAGCCGCACGGCGAGCCGAGCGTACAAAACGCACTGGAAATGGCACGCAGCAGTTTGGCGCATCTTCCAAATACCAATACCCGCGAAATTCTCTACATCTCTGCGTCGCTGACCACAGTGGACCCAGGGAATATATACCATACCATCGACCACCTCGTCGAGGACCATGTACAAGTCTCGGTCATTTCCCTCGCCGCCGAGATGCACATCATGAAAGAGTTGTGCAAGCGCACCGGCGGTGACTACAATGTCGCCATCGACGAAGAACACTACAAGCAGCTCTTTGAGAGCCACGTTGCGCCACGCATCATTACCGAGAGGGAAGCTGTGCAAGAGGACGGCGCGGACCTGCTGGTCATGGGATTTCCGATGCGTCTTCCATTCAACGCGCCGCTCTCTCTCTGTGCATGCCATGGCCGTGTGCTCCACTCGACCAAAAAGAGCGCACAACTGGAAAATAGCGGCGCGGTGATGGGGTATACGTGCCCACGATGCTACTCAAAGGTGTGCCAAGTGCCTACAGATTGTCCTACGTGTGGTATTACCATCATTATGAGTACGCACTTGGCGCGCAGCTACCATCACTTGTTCCCTGTGGGAAACTACACACCGCTTCCTTGGGCAGCTACCGGCCAGGATGCTACGCCGAGCTGTTTTGCGTGTGCCATGCCGTTTCCTGAAAAGCCTTCAGCAGATGTCCTCGCGCAAGAAGTGCCCATGATGGAAGCAGCGGCACTGGCGCCCTCTGCGCGGTACCAATGCGCCCGCTGCCTCCACCACTTTTGCCTCGAGTGCGATGCATTCGTCCAGGATCAGCTGCACACCTGTCCGGGCTGTACGTAGGCGCTTATGCAAACCGCTATATATACTCAACGCACGGCACCCATTGTCCTGCATTTCGGCGTGCAGCCGCGCTCGCGCTGTGCCGCTTCCTGCATCGTGGCGGTGTTTTTGTCATTGAATCGGGCCGTGAAGCGCGACGATTGGCCACACTGGTATGATCGGGGCTCGTATTGGGCATAGCACCTGCTGTGTCACTTTTGCGCATGCTTGGGCCACACTTGCGCTTGTGCACGACACGAATCCACTGTAGAGCACTCTAGGCATACGTCTTTGCGCAAAAGCTCAAAAGCATCTTGGTTCCCTCTTGCACTGACTCTGTCATGCAGGAAGAATTTGCTGCATCCGCCGCGGGCGATCACCAGGCTCGACCCGAGTCGGATATCATCCAGGCGTACTCAGTCAGCGCAAGCGATATGCCTCTGCGGCCTTCGTACGAATCGAGTGAAGATCCCAATCCTCCTTCAGCCTCGTTCCGTGTGGAAGAGCCAGTATCGGTGCAATCCGAGCAGTATGGCTATGTGGACGATCTCGACGAAGGATTCCAGCACCCCGTGTCCACGGCCGACGATCCGCTCACCAAGCCCAGCCCCACCGCACAAGCACGTCGCCGTGTACGCTGGGGAGCACCACAGGAGAGTGAATTTACACGGATACATGTCCGTCCTCACGGTGCAGGGTCTACTATCTCCATTCGGCGGCCCGCCGGGCGTGAATCGTCAGGGACGCACGACGAGGCCACCGAGGTCACAGACATCTCCAGTCCCCAGCGCTCCACTGGCATCAAGCGCAGCAATCATCCAGGTCAGATTAGCTTGGACGGACTTGGGCCGGTGCCGCAGGCGGAAGAAGTGCCCATGCAGAACCTGGCCCCCGGTACGTCTGGATTCACCGGCGCACTCGATCTCGCCGGCGAAGACAACGACCGCTACTTGGCACTCTCACACGAGCTTAATCTGCTACACGACGTCTCCGACGACGAAGCGGACATTTCTGCTCAGATCCGTGACTCGATTCCCCAGGAACTGCACAATGCAAATACAGAGCAGCAGCGTTTGATGGGCCTCATTAGCGGCGAAACAACGCCGGGAAGCCGTTCAGAGAGCTCCTATGATCCTGCAGAAGATCTTGAACAAGTTGATCTCATCGAGGGCGAAGTGGATGGCATGCCCGCCAAGCCGAAGAAATCTGAGCGTAAAAAACGCCCCGACGACCTCGATCCACTCTCGCGGGGATGGAGCCTTCTGCGTAAGAAAATAGGGCTAGACCGCCAAGCATCGGATACCCACGACGATGTCGAAAAGGCAAACGGCGACGAGGGACCGACCAACCAAAAAAGCGTGCCTGTGCGCACATCGACGGGCATTCGGGGCGTGCGCAACCGACCGAAACCATCCAAGCTTGAGCGCGAAGCTGCGCGGCTTGTGCGCACGCACCGACTCATGAGCAAGCAAGCACCTTCCGAGACTGAGGAGCCAGTCGAGGAAATCAAGCACGACCATCTCCCAGACTCTGGCGCTTCCACGCCTGACACATTGGAGACCGCGATGAATATGGACTCACGACCTGTGAACAGTGGCGGTGTGCTTGGCAATTTGCTCAAGCTTTACGAGCAACAGCGTGCCGAGGAGACTGTCGACGGGCAGCGCGAAAAGACTATGGTCGACGACTCGGTGTCCACCAGTTACGCAGGCGTTACCAATCTGGACGGCGGTCTCTCTCTGGTGGGTAACACCATTATTGACTCGTACGGCAACGAGGCCAAGGTGCAGGACTTGGACCCTAGGTTGCTCGAGCAAGTCATTCAGCCGCCCACCGAGCGCCCGCCAATTGCTTCCCCTTCTCAACTGTACAGCAGCGGCCGAGCAACACAACCGCGTGCGCCCATAAACTTGATGCAGATGGGCGATGTCGGTCAAAAGATGATTCATGGGATGGGCAAAGAAGTGGGCATTGATGTGATGGACGAGCGCCCTAAAGCAGCTCGCTCCAGCGCAGGGACGATTGGTGCACTGATGGCCACAACAGGAAATCTCATCGGCGCAGTGAGCCCAGCACATGCGCAGATTGGACCGAATCCAAAGCGCCCAGGCTACACGCTCAATCGGTACCTCCTCCCAGAAATGAATGCAAAAACACTGCGCCGCACGGCCAAAATCGTGCGCGACGCTGCGCCTGTGCCGAAGAGCATACGAGACCATCAGTATCCCATGGTGGATACGCCAGGGCGCGATGAAAGCTACTTTTCACAAAACAATGCCAAGTCGATCGCCAACTCGAGTATGGCAACGTCACATAAGCAATATGGGTCTGGCGCTATAAGCAAGTTTGCGCGTGGTCTCCGGTCTGGAGCGTCGAGTGCAGGCTCCGACAGCGCGCCTGGCAACTCCAATGACTATTTTGGCAATGCTGCAACGGCACAAGCCGCCGCCAAGGCCGAATGGCAAAAGAAACTGAAAAAGCGCAAGAAGCGCAACAAAAAGCAGGAAATTTTTATCACCATGCACGTCGCTGCGATTCTAGCGCGGCAAGAGTTTTTGATGAAGTTTGCACGCGCCATGATGATGTTTGGCGCGCCAACCCATCGTCTGGAGATCCAGATGCAGCAAACAGCGAATGTGCTGGAAGTCAATTGCCGTTGTATCTACTTCCCGAACCTCATGATTTTATCGTTTGGCGACGAGAATACACACACATCGGATACCAAGATCATCAAGCAAGGCAGTGTGCTGGATTTGACCAAACTCACCGACATGCATACGATTTACTGGAACGTGATCCACGACAAGATTGGCGTGGACCGCGCGTCGAAGCAGCTCGATGCGCTGATGCGCCGCAAGCCGTACTTGCGCCGCTGGCACCACACCATTGTAGGCGGATTTGCCTCGGCCTTTATTTGCCTCGGCGAAGTAGGCTTTGGCGGCACGTTCCTGGATGCGTGCGCTGCGTTTGTCCTCGGCGCTTTCCTCATCTTTTGCCAAATGTCGCTTACGTCGGAACTGTACTCAAATGTGTTTGAGATTGTCTTTGCCACGGTCAACTCGTTTATTGCGCTTGCGCTCCACGCAATTCATAGCGGCGACTATTTCTGCTACCGCTCCGTCGTCTCTGGCTCGATTGTACTCATCCTGCCTGGCTTTATCGTCTTGTCGGGTGCACTCGAGCTGCAGTCGAAAAACATTGTTTCGGGGTCCGTGCGGCTTGTGTACGCAGTGATTTATTCCGTTTTGCTGGGTATTGGAATCAAGATTGGCGCAGCGCCATTGTCGGGCATTAAGCCTATGGACGGCCGCGATCCGTTTTCTTGTTCGCGACTGGCGCCTCACTCTCCTTGGTACACCAAAGTGCCGAGCAAGTGGTTTGCCTTCCTTACTGTCCCGTGCTACTCAATCTGTCTTTCCATTCGCAATCAAGGGAAGATTACGCGCAAAGAGTTCCCTGTCATGGTGCTGGTTGCGTGTGCAGGTTGGGTGGTTGCCAACTTCCCACAGTACTCCAACGATTCCGCCGCTTCGCTGAAGCAACAGACCGCGCTGGTCGCTGCTATGGGTTCGTTTGCCGTCGGTGTCCTGTCCAATATCTATGGGCGCATCTTTGACGGGCGCAGCTTTGTCGTTGCCGTTCCAGGCATTCTCTACCAATTGCCGTCTGGGCTATCAGGGAACGGCACGACGCTTGTGTCGGGCGTGCAGCAGTCTTCAGTCTCTGCAAATACCACAACAAACTCAACGGTGCTGCAATGCTTTGCTCCGAATGGATTGCCCATTGATATTCCTTCAATGAACAATACTATGGGCACTTGCACTGCAAAGAACCAGACGACGGCAAACTCTAGCGGCCAAGAGGTTCAGGACGGCCTTGAAATTGGTACACAGCTACTCAACGTTTCTTTGGGTATTACCATCGGCTTATTCTGCTCCACAATCCTCATGCACCTCTTGGGCGGCCGCAAAGTGCGTGGCAGTGGTCTATTTTCGTTCTAAGATAGGCTTCCACAGTGGGATGCAGCTGGCTGTGTTCCTCCACATGGAATCGATGACAAATGGCCCGACGCTTTATGGGTCGTCCGTGTTGCAGTGTTGCAAAATGCACAGCGGGTGCTACACGGCCAAGTAAGTGCTTGGCGTAGGTAGACGCGCTCTCCGACATTGCTACTGAGCTATCATTATGGAACATAGTGGAACTTCTTGTCCTCCTTTTGATAGCGGATGCCACTGCTATGTTAGTTGCATTAAAAAAAAGTGCGTACCAGTAGGGGCAACTCTTGGGACCAGGCTTGTCCTGCACATTTGTTAGTACTTGTATAATAGGCGGTGTACACATACCAAGTTTATGTATACACGCGGGTGGCCAAGTGGACCATCACCTAGAAATTAGCAAATGCAAATGAACAGCACGTACCGCCATCGCATGAAACAACCCGCTTCGTCACCATACGAATCGGCTCATTGTTGATGAGCTCCATGGCAGAAAGACTCGCAGGCTGGAGAGGCATATTCGTCTGCTCAAAGCGGGGACCACGCATAGCCATGCTTTTCGGTCGCTGGCTCGGACTCCACGTCTGCGCATAGTTGGGAGCCTGTTGCACACCGTAATCTTTTACGCTCGGAGGGGTTTTAGGCTCAGCAATGGGCGTCTCCTTCGTCGCGACCAAGTGGTCGCCTTCGATTTGAGGACGGATAAAGTCGCCCTCTGGCTGACCTTTTCTGTCGCGCAAAATAGGTTCTTGAGAAAAAATAGGCTTGCTACTCAAAGCCCTCACGCCGACCATGGATCGGTGCGAAATATGCGCGATGCGCATCGATGCAGCGACACGACCAAACATGGTGCAAGTCGAGCAGGACCAGCCGGCGTCGGCAGACGGAGTTGAGTCACGTGACTGTGTAGACAAAATCCGATTTTGCGCCTTGGCCAGCTTCAAGAAGCATGACGGCCGACCCTGCTCGGGCCAGCGGCACCCTCGGAAGCACATCTGCCCAGCAGTCCAGTAATGTCACACCGCGGACAACAAAGCCGACGCAATGGCAGCAGCGGATGCAGCAGCGCCAACGATTGCAGAATTTGCGCTCGCGCGAGCGCGAGATGACGCGTGAGAAGGAGGACGAAGCGGAGCGCAAACGTCTTGCACGCAAGGAGCGTGAGCATAAGGCAGCGGAAAAGGCGCGCCTGGAAGCGATGGCTGCACGCGTACGTACATGACATGGAATGCTTACAACAGATGAGCCGCAAGAAAGCGCTACGACACGCCCGGAGGATGGGACGCACGAAAAAAATCGCACATTAGCCACTATTCTGTCTTTGTATAGTACACTAGTCACGAAAACATGCTCTTTTCGCCACGCCACACGCCGTCTGCGTGCCTCGCCGCACGTTCGCAAAGCCTCCACATGTCGGATCTTTCGTCCGTTTCCCACTTCCATCATGGCGAGCGGCCCAAGGCGCGACGTGGCATCCAAGGCGCTTGACGGGGACGCTCCTTACATTGTTGAGTCTTATCAGAACGATACAGCGCAATTTAACGGCGGTCCAGCGCCATCTTTTACGTACACGCACAACCCGGGCAGCCAGGACGGCGATTTTGAGCAGCCTCGTTCCTGGGAAGACGCGGCGCGTGCGCAGGCTACGCCTGAGTACGGGCATGTCTATGTAAATATTGATCCAAACAATCCTCAACACAGCATTGGCGGCACGTATGCATCGCCAACACCCCTGCATGCAACGATTACAGGCTACGCTACCTCGCTTGGGTGGCCGCTCAGCACGGAATGCGCGATTCCCTACGTATTCCCTCCTTTTACAAGCGTATTCGTTCTGATTTTTGAAACAAAAAATGACCTCGCGCGGTTCCATGCGTTCCAGGCTGCATTGTGCAGCGTCGCAGCGATCCTCGCCGAACTTGTCCTGCGACATATTTTTGGGCTCGTGTCTTTAGCGTGGATCTTATTGCGTCTCTTTTACCTCGCCTCCTGGTACTGCGGCTACATTGCACATCAATCTGCTGTTTCCTTGGAACGTGCGCCGTTCGTTCCGATTGTGGGCCCGCATGCGGTAAGCTTTGTGGGAGAGGAATGAGCAAAAGATACCAGTTTGCGTAGGCAAGGCTTTGGTACGCTACGTAGATCGCACACACTCCTACAATACCCGCCGAGAGAGCACAGAAACAATGAATATGGCAAACGCTGCAGTGCCCACCGCCAGCGGTTTGCGCCAATGTGCAGAGGGATAAAGCGTATAGTCCACAAACACAATTCCGTTCATCTTCGAGGTGCACTTGGCGCGCTCGAGCAAAACGGCGCGACGCGGCACCGTGTCCAGGTAGGTGGGAAAGGGGCCAATATGCACCAGGTCCATGGAGAAAGGTGTATGTACTTCCACGTGTTGGGCACCTTCGGGCAGCACAATGCGCAGCGATGCATGGTCGATCGCGACATTGCTCGGCGCCATGAGGAACGGCACGCCGATGCGCACGCGGTGCGGCGCGCCTGTGACGCGACGCGCGATGCCATTGCCTTCCAAGTTAAGGTTCCAGCCCACGCTAAACGTGTAGTTCCAGCCGCCCAAAACAGGGTACCGGGGAAAGATCTCCATGCGTCGGGGCTTTTTATGTCCTGCAACTTTGGGCGGCATGCTTGAAGTGGATACATTCCCCATCGCATCCACATAGTACACATCATCGGCGTTAGCAGGCAGCACAATAGGGATGCTGCGGATCTGGTTAACTGCATCAGAGCCGCCTTCCACGAAATTGTTGTACATATGTCGCGCGCGGTTAAAGGTGTCCTCCAATTTTGCGCCGTCATTCTTGAGCGCGATCGTATCCTCCGTGGCAAGGTTGTTGCCCCAGTGGCTCACTTCTACATGGCGAGCAAAGTCAACATAGGAGACGACGGGCTGGAGATACTCGTAATGCACCATCGCCTCTGCAATGGGCATTTTTGCGCTGGGCGCGACATCGATATAGGGACCGTATGTAATGGTCTTGCCGGTGCGCGTAGCGATGCTTTGGGGAGCAAACGCAACAATCGTTGGATAGGGTACACGCACATTAATTAATGCATTGCCTGTGTGGTACGGCGTGCGCAGTGCCGCATCGCCCTTCCAAACGAGGTGCTGCGGTTTACCTTGCGGCGCAGTCGCGGGCAACGGCGTCGATGTGTGCAGCATTGCGCTGGTAATAAAGATTTGCAGCTCATCTGTTCCCAGTGCATATTCGCGAGGGATCATGGCCTCGTAAAACGCGGTGGTGCGGTCTCCCGGCATGAGGCCGCCTGTACGGACTTCCACGGGTTGTGCCTTCTTACCGGGCGGGGCCATCGACGCGCGCAAAAGCGAATGGCTTTTGTGCTCTTGCGCAGAAAGGTAAAAGATGTATGGCACTACATCGCCGTCTTCCACGTCCGTGGCTTCGTTGCGAGGCGTAGCGACAATGTCCATACGGAGCTGCGAAACAGCACCACCAAGCGTGATCTCTTTTTCGACTGACTTTTGCGTCCATGACTCAGCATACACACACTGCGTTGCCAAACAGAGCACAAGCAGTGCCGCGTATGCGGACGTAGCCACGTTAGCAAGATTAATGCGGGCGACGCGCATCGAAAGACTGAGGCAACGCTTCGCACGGCCAGCGCGTGAGGTTTTGAGTGGGTATATTTGCAAATAAGTTTGAGTGATCGGCTTCCTGCTGCCGCCTTCGCGCCTTGGCCATCGTGTGCTTCACTCCATCATGTCTGGGCCAGATAATGCAAAACCGGAAACTGGAAATGCGTCCAGCGCACAGCAGCAAGATACCACTGAGAAGGTGAATGTTCCGTCGCTTGGCGCGCTGGACGAGGACGACGAATTTGAGGAATTTGAGTCGGCAGGTGTGTAGTTCATAACTCGCTCACCCAAGACTGGCCTGAACAGGATACTGTGCTGCGTGGGGTCCAGACCGGGGATGCTGGCGCTGCATCGGTGGCCCTGGATATGAGTGGCTCTGCGCGCTCCGGGGGCGACCATCTGTGGGAAGATAACTGGGACGATGACGATATCGAGGACGAGTTCAGCGTTGCACTACGGTATGTACCGCTATTATTGCTTACCATACAGTGCCGAATTGGAAAAGTCCAATGCTCCGCAACCGATGGAAGCATGAGCACGTTGTTTAGATCGTTGCATCTCGCCGGTGTGCTGTAAATGCCAACGTGTGCATATATATGTATCATGCCTGTAGCGATGTGCTATTACACGCCTATTTGCTATCTGAAATGCCAAGGCTTCCGTGCCGGCCTGTGCGCCGTACCATCGCGTTCAACGGTGGGTGCGCCACAACGCGAGGTGCAGTCACGTGCTCACGGAGACTGGATCGCCCAAGCGCACCTCGCTCTTTGCGCCGCGCTTTATGTCGGCCAATCAAGATATTTCCGAGTACGAGCACGGCAGCGAGCTCCGCACCGAGCAGCGCGAGGCCGAGGGAGAAGATGCAGAACTTGTCGCAATGAAGCAGCGCGTTGCAGAGATGGAAGCGGAAGCTGCATCGTTGCGCGAACTGAACGAAGCCGTGGATGAGAACAACGGCGTGAGCGCCGCAGATGCGTTTCCGTCCGAACAGGAAAAGGTCGAGATTGATGCACGGAGTGTATATGTCGGAAATGTACGTGCTCTATAAAACTTATAACTAGGTCGATTATGGCGCAACCCCCGAAGAAATCCAGCAGCATTTCCAGAGCTGCGGCACGATTCACCGCGTCACCATTTTGTGTGACAAGTTCACCGGGCATCCGAAAGGATTTGCATACGTTGAATTTGCCGACCCTGCGTTTGTGCAGAATGCCAGCGCGCTGAATGAGTCCTTATTCCGTGGTCGTTTGCTGAAGGTTACGCCAAAGCGGACAAATTTGCCGGGTTTGGCACCCCGAGGCAGGGGGCGTGGTCGCGGTCACCGTGGTGGCTATCGCGGTTTCCGTGGGCGTGGTCGTGGCTTCCGCGGACGTGGTCGGGGATGGTGATTGGACCGCTTCATAGCACGATATTCTTATGCAAAAAGTTTTTGTATACATTGCTAAAAGCTGCTTTTGCACTAGGAAAAGGGGGACATGAACATTTGCTGGAAGAGCGGCTGGGCGTGCTCGATCGTCCGTGAAAAGATCTGCTGAAGCCATGCCGATGGCGCAGTCCACACAAGGCTTGTTTCGGTAGTTTGCTTGGTGTCAATAGGCGGTGCGAGTACCGGCGAGCGTCGCTCAGCAAGGTGCAGACAAAATTCCGCAAGAGACGACTGTCGCCACAGTTTACTGTGTGACTCGGTGTCTGGAGCATGCTCCTCGCCCTCCTCGCCTTTTTGCTCAGCATCCCCTTCCTTTGTGCTCGTTTGGATTCGCCTCGGCGATCCGTGCCGCACACCGAGCGCCCACTCCAAACTCTTGGATGCATTGGCGTTATCAAGCCAGCCATGATCATCCGCCAAGCTCCATAGCAGTACAGTCGACTCCTCCAAAGCATAGATCCTTTTCAGCATTTCGACAATACCTGGTGGGCCGACATGTGGACCATTTGTGGGCAAGCCGTAGTCGCGCAAAAGCGTATCCTCCAACTTTAAAGGAACCGCGTCATTATTGCCACCCTGAGACATTGCTTCCACCTTTTGGCGGAGCTGATTGACCTCTTCTCTTATTTCATCGCGCTTATTCGACGCGCTCCGCCTGCTTCGGTACGACTCGCCGATAATAAGCGAAACAGCGACAAAAAAGAGAAAGGCTTCGGACATGAGATTCGCACCATTCGCAATGGCCTAGCGGTTATGTAGAGCTTCATACGTACCTTGGCATCGTTTAGAGGACGGGTCTTGATCGTATCGGAGCCAATTGCGAGATTGTTCTTTAGCCGATTCTCCATTCTGTGCATCCATTGCGCAATAGAAATGCAAAACTGGTGTAAATGACCCGTGCTCATGCTGCGCACCTTTCGAAACGATTCATGCCTTGTTGCCTGATGCTTCAAGCTGACAGCAATAGGCTTAGACAGTGTCTTGATTGCCAAATTGGCAATCTTTACGGATGCCATGCTGGAAGATGTGGGAGAAGCGCCACCTCCACATTCGAGGCACGGCCCCAGCTTCATTTTGTATGCTACGACCTAAAGACGATGCGATCGCACTCAATAAGACCAAAAGTGTAAGTTACAAGTAATGATATATGATCATCCGGACCATTGGATTGATTTCAAATCGATACCATCTTGCACCATCTCCCACAACGGGCTCAGCTCGCGCAAACGGGTGACGACGCTCACAATCTTGTCGCAAACAAAGTCAATCTCCTCTTCGGTCGTGAAGCGGCCAATGCCGAAACGTAAACTAGAGTGCGCATTCGCATCGTCCAAACCAAGCGCACGGAGCACGTACGACGGCTCTAGCGAAGCAGATGTGCACGCAGAGCCAGATGAAAGACAAATATCTTTAAGCGCCATCAGCAGCGACTCGCCCTCAATGTAGCTGAACGTCAAGTTTGTGCAGCCGGGATAGCCCTTGGGATCACCGTTCAGCATCACCATCTCGACACGCGACATAATATTGTCACGGAGACGCTTGGCCAACGCAGAGATATACGCGTGGTCATACTGCAGCGTTAGTTTTTATCCCACAACAAAAAAAAAAAAAACGATCCGTGCTGCTGATACCGAATCATGAACCATGGCATCTCAAGTTCCCTGCAGTAGCCGGCCACGCACAAGGGTGCAGAAACACCTAGCGAGTTTAATCATCCCAGCGATACAATGCGAAGAACAGTACATATTGTACTTTCCCCCATTACATGCGCCGAATGTAGCATGCCAATGTGGCTGTGGCGAAATCATCTTCGACACCCAGCGCATGTCGAACACAGCAAACACGGACCGTTAGTCAATACGTACAGGAAGATCCTCCTTTGCTATGCGAGCGGCCTCACCAAATCCAACGACGAGCGACGTGGCCAAAGTACCGCTGCGCAATCCACGCTCCTGACCGCCGCCGCTGATCAAAGGCTCGAGACGCACACGGGGGCGACGGCGGACATACGCCGCACCAATTCCCTTGGGGCCGTACAGTTTATGACTCGACATACTCATCAAATCAATCCCAGCCTCGTTCACATCAATCGGGATCTTACCAAGTGCCTGTGCAGCGTCCGAGTGGAAGAATGGCTTGGGCGTGCCACGACCGAGCTCTTTGGCGAGTTCCGCGCCATAAGTCTTGAGCAATTGTCCGATTTCCTTTATCGGCTGTATTACACCAATCTCGTTGTTGACAGTCATGATGGACACAACGGCAGTAGTGGGGCGCAAAGCAGCCTTAAGATCGTCAATGTTGACGATGCCGTTGGAACGGACCGGAAGGTACGTGATCTCAAAGCCTTTCTCCTGCAAAAAGCGACACGAGTCCAAGACACATTTGTGCTCCGTTAGTGTGGTAATAATGTGGTTCTTCTTGGGGTAGTAGAAATTTGCCACACCCTTGAGGAGCATGTTATTGCTCTCTGTGGCGCCCGAGGTAAAAATGATTTCCTTCGGATCCGCATTGATTAGCGAGGCAATGTGCTTGCGCGCCACATCTGTGGCAGACTCAGACTCCCACCCATACGCATGCGTGCGCGAGTGAGGGTTTCCATACTGGTCGACATAGAAAGGCATCATCGCGTCCAACACACGAGGGTCGAGGGGAGTCGTGGACTGTGCATCAAGGTAGATCGGCCGGGTCGCTGGACGATCCTTCTCTGCATTTTCCAACACATTGAAAAATACATCCTCATTTGCGAGCGGTTCAAGGGTCTCTGTGCCCCCCACCGTACTCGCCTTGGCCTGCCGCTGGTCCGCAATAGTCGCCATAGGTTGATTTGCTGAGGGAGTTACGTAGGAGCGGCTAAAAGGCACATGACCTATGGTCGCCGCCCTTCCGTACATCACCGCATTCGCACAAATGCCTTTGCGAATACCTGCAACAATCATCGCCGTTAGCAAAGTCGAACGACAAGCTAGGTGGCGGTCGCTTGTCTGCGTTTGTAATCTCGGCCGAAACATAGGCGCCGGCGGCGCGTGGCGCGTGGAGGAAACGAGCTTGTGCGACAGTGAGAAACTAGAGGACCCATACAAGTATGCTAAATGCACACGCTATAGAATGCACCCTGTACATCAAAATGTTTCTGTCTCGTCCAGTGGCTCTGGCTGTGGTGTGAGTATTGTAGTGAGCCGCACCTCTCCTGCTGCGTCCGGCAGCTCGAACCCCTCCTCTGTTTGGTACAGCACCGCTTGAATCTGCTTGAGCAAACCGTGCTCCGCAGCGTCCTGCTCGTCCTTGCCTTCCGTACTCTTCTCCAGCTCCGTCAGCCGATCTTGCACTATCACTTCCACATCGCGCAACTTTCCAAAGTAAAAGTCGCGCTCCCGCTCGAGGCTGTCCACACTTATTTTCATCTCGTCAATTTCAGCAGTCAATTGGTTGATCGTTTCGTTGGAAAGCGCAGCAGCATGACCCCGCATAGGAACGCCGCGCCCTGCAACAGACATGCGCCGCGCGGCACCCGGCGCAACACTCTGACGCGGCGCTGCAGGAGGTCGCTGTGCTACGCTCGCACGCGGACCGACACTTTGGCGCGGCGCGACACTTGCACGTGGACCGACGCTTGGTCGCGGCGCTACACTCGGACGGCTTTGCGCTGCAGAGGAACCGACTCTCCGCACGGATGCTGCGCTCGCAGATGTGCCGGGGTGACCTGCACGCCGTGCTTCAGCATCATACCCATCCCCGGCGTAGTTGATATCCCAGTATTTTTTCAGCCACTGGAGAAACTCGAGATTGTCCTGCATTTTGCATCGAACCAGACGGTCCACAGGAATCGGTTTGTCAATACGATTCCGCTGAAACACGTTCTGCAAAATCTTGTAATTTCCCATGGACTCGTAGTCGTGCCTCGCGGCATAGTTGATGCGCGACATGGGCACATTGCCTAGCGTAAGTGTGGCTCGCATACACGTACCGTAGATGGAGTCGATTACCTGCGCATACGCTGCACCGGTCCCGCATTGTTCCACCTTGGTATAGTTCAAGTCTAGCAAATCGTTAATCCAGCCGATAAGCTCCGTTCGCGAAGCAGACATGATGACAAGGTGCACGCTTCGGCACACCAACACGCCCGCAGGCCTCGCGCCGCGTTTGGTCACGTGCTGACACGTGCTGCTACGGCGGTACGCTATAGAGATAAATGGGCGTCGTGCGTGGTGGTGCGCCGGGCGCGGTGCTCTGTGCGCCCGTTTCTACGCCGCTGTATGCAAGCAAAAGCTTGGAAGGATGCCATGCAAGTGAGTTCACCGTTGCGTTCACGGGGATCTCGTGAGCGATGCAACCTGCGGCCGTAGAAATCAAAGTGAGTGTAGCGAGGAACGTACAAGATGCACTGTTGCGTCTTCGCCGCCGGTTGCAAGCCATTCTCCGTCGTAGGAAAAGTCGAGTGTGCGTGCGGGATATTTCAAAGAAGAAAAATCGTGCTTCGAGACCCACTCCACCGCATCCCACAGCGCGACGGTGCTGTCGGCAGCGCCCGTCGCGACCAGACGCGACGTTGGGTCCCATCGTATACAAAAAATGGCAGAAGGATGCGCAGGGTACTGCAGCACTTGCTTCCACGCAGGATTAATGCCGTGGCCTTGCGTCTGAGCGCTGGCCTCGTCGATCATGTCGGGGAAGCGCAGAAAATGGATCTTGCCGCTGCCCATGGGCAAGAGGAGGAGCGAGCCATCGGGCGACCACACCATTTCATTGATCTGCGGTAAGAAATGTACAAAACATACTTCTTCGCGGTCCACACTGCCGTCTTTTATCGTTTGAACCCGCGCGCCTTGTATGGTGTCGATGAGCGAGACAGTTTCGGTCTTGTCGCCGACTGCAAGGTACTGGCCATTAGGGCTGTATGACAAATTGATATTGCTGCCTGTCGTTTGCACAATGCGTACGGCACCCCGTGCACGCAAGTCCCATAGCCTTACCGTCTTGTCGATGCTCGCAGAAGCAACAATGTTTGGATCCGCGGGGTTCGATGCGACGGCTGAAATTTGGTCGCCGTGGCCGAGTAGCTCAATGGTGTTGCGCACGTCGGTCTGCGTAAGAAATACGGAGCACATACACTGCGTTCAGGGTGCCATACACGGATTACTTTATCGTTGCCGCAACTGATCAATGCGTCGCCTGTTGCATTCCATGCAAGCGCACGCACGCCGATGCGATGCCCGCCGCGTAATTCTTTCGGCGCACGCGCGGATCCAAACGATGGACACTATCATGAGTAGAAAACATACGCACAGATTGTCCGCGCGAGATAAAGGACGCATCGCTGCTAAGCTCCTCCAGCACGCCGAGCGGCTGCTCCGTCTCTGTATGCATATGCCAGTGCGAGGACGCGAGCAAGCGCGTCACATCGGCCGATTTTCTATGCTCACCTCCACAAATGCTAGCTTTATTACGGCTACTTATGCACATCGGCCAATGCACGCAGAATGGTGCGCGTATCGACCTGTATCAAAGGATCTGAATCGGATCCGACTCTGGTATCTGGTTGGGGGTCACGAATGCTTGCAAGTAGGGTGTCTAAACGATGCGCAGCGGCGTACTCGACCCCAATACCGGTCTCTGCACCGCGGCTCTCTGCGCGCGCGACAAAGCCTGCATCGCTCGCTGCGGCACGCTCCTGTAATGCCTGCGCTGCGCGCGCAGATACTTGCATGATATAGTCGCCGGCGACGCGATCCAGTTGGCTTATAGAGTAGAGCGACATGTTCAGCTTGTCCACCACCGTTTCCAAGGACAAAAGCCGGGGATCCACCTCGGTGCCGCACAGCGATGAATCATCTTGGTCCACGTACCGCTGCCCCTGTCCCCTCGCAGTGACAGCATCATTCAATGCGCATGTCGAGGCAAGCACTCCATTCGCATACGCAAGCTGTGCTGTTGTTGGCTCGTCCAGGTCCGCGACCGACCAAGCAAGGTTTTTGACGTCCGAGGCACTTCCATGCATGGCAAGCTCGACCTCGTCTGCAATCGCCTGATCCTCATCACCATCGTCAGTAAAACCCGATGCACTTGCGCGTGCTTTGCGCCGCGACGTGGATTGCTCGCGCAATTGCGACGCGAGCGACTCCAGCGTATCCGATTCACTATTCAGTTTTGCAATTTCTTCCTCGTGCCCTTTCCATGTCTTGAGCTCCATCGCCAGCTGCTCCTTCATCCCTTCAAGCTGCTCAGCCGCGTGCGTATTCGACAGATTCCGTGGATGCGGCTGGAGCGATTCCGTTCGGATTTCACTTGATTGGCTCAGCCAGCTTATCCCAATCAGACCATCGTTCAAATCGTGCAAAACGTGGTCTGTCACTTTGCGCAGTGTAGGCGCCGCTTCAGCAAATTGCTGCTTTTCTTGCTCGGAAAGCGGTCGCTGAACACGCGACGGAGGAGAACAAAACAGCATCGGCCCACTCTCCCGCGCCTTGCGCATCGCCCGCTTGCTTACTTGGGGCATTGCTTCCGCGCCAAGCGCCTGCTGCAGCGAGCGGTGTAACGTCCAGTCAAGTAGATGTTTCATGCGCACCACGGGGGGTACTTGGTCAGTAATATGCCGGTAGAGCACGTCGTCGGGTACATCTACATGCGGATACGCAGGTGTGCCGTCGCGCAGACTCGAGACCCGGCGCATCCCTTTGACATTCATGCTGCTTCGTCGCACACCAGACACTGGTGGCCGCGAAGAGGTGCGCCGCGGTGGCTGGCCAAGGCCAGAGAGTTGTGTGTGCTTTCCTGTAGGCACGGGCACTCTGTCCCCGCGCGGTCGTTTCGAAACGCTTGGCCCCGCTTCGAGATACGCTGTACTAGCTTCGCGTGAATACATTAAATCCTCGGCATGCCGAGACGTTGGAGGCGGAGAACGAGTGGAAAGTGGGCGCTTAGATCGGGCAGGACCTTGGTCCACGCCGGAAAAAAAAAGCGCATCTGCATCAGCGGAAGGACTCGGTGGCTGCTCTGCAAGAACCTCACTAAATCTTCGTTCTGGAGCGGGCTGGTTTACATGCGCTCGTGCCGCAGCACGCAGCTCCTTGGCATTCTTGCGCATCGGTGCATGCGACGAGAAAAGCAAAAGCATCGCGACGCGACTCCACCGTGTTTGTATCACGTGATCACATTACGACGCGCACGGATGCTCAAACGAGCACGGCAACGTCGCTGCGCACTGCCGCAGGGAGCGCTGCAAAGCAGTCAAGGACAGGTTCCATGCCGGAAAATGTCCCTATTTGCTAATGTCAGACGTGCGCAGTACTTACAGTCAGTGGAATGAGCATTGCCTGGTGGGAACCATCCATGAGACATACATGGCATGCAGCATCTTTGTGCATAGCCGCAGGCTCGTCCATGCCAAGAGGCAGGGGACATGGTAGCTTTGTGTCTCCAGCACCATGCGTGTAAGCTGCACTCTTTCCTCCGGGAGGCTCGTTGAACGCTGCGCGCTGGCCTGCATCGAGCTGTGCTTCTACGTTGCGCAGCGCACGCCAGGAATTGTCCATTGTATCGAGGATTTCCGACGGCTGAAACGCGCCTTTGTACCGCATTTTTGGGCAGGAGTGAATGTAGAAGCCTTTGGTAAGTCTAGAGGAGCGTACCCAAATAATACCATCGCAGGCACGGCAAATCCAACGCGCGGCGCATGCGCCGCGCCAATGCAATTTCATTCATCACGCTAAGTCGCCCAAGCTCCCAGTCGCTGTACTCGGGATCGTAGTAAAAGTAGACACTGCTTACGCAAAAAGGCAGAATATCCACTACACCGACCGCAATCAGATGACCGCAGAACCTGTACTCTTGGTGGTACGCGCCAAAAGCGCCGCTTGCGTCGGTATCCTAAAAGTGAGTGCTGCACATGACGTACGAAAAAGGGCGCATCCACAAGAAACTTCTCCCAACCTTTGCGCGAGCTGATATCCTCTTCTGACTCATGGTGAATGTGCGCTTGGTATTTGCGAAAAAGAGCATACTTTTCGTCTGTCGCATGCGCGCGTACGAGAGATATTTGGATACGCTCAGCGCAGGGAACATCGTACGGTGCGTGCATATAATCGGGAAGAGTACTTCCCTCATCCTCTAGCACAAGCGCCAAGTGCTTCTCCAAATCCCAAGCATACTTCCCCCACTTTCCTTTCCATTTGTTTGGTATTTTGCGCTCGGATAACGTCCAGTATAAATGCTGCACTGCGCGTCGCTGCGCGCGCGAAGGGCGGTACGCATCGATGGAAAGTCTTTATAAGTACATCACGCACACATACCGAATTGTGTGCTGCGGACAGCATGTGCGCATATTATCTGGTTTGTATAGGTACGATCCGGAACGGCGCCACCCAGCATCGACCAACGCTTGGTACACACTTGTGGAAAGACGCATTGCCTGAATAAGTATGTGCGGCTCGTACCCAAAATCCAAACGAGCAGCTTGTGTCTGTAGATGACGACGCATGTGTTTTAGAGTCGCAGTAGCCACACGGCGCGCTGCCGTACCCAACCGGCGCCGCCATGCTCCATGCAGGCATCGCGGCAATAGGTAAAACGTGTGGAGGAAAGCGAAGCTTGTCTGTCGCTGTCGCGCACGGCCCCGCCTTTTGATGGCAAACACTGGCCGCTGGGCAGGGATACGCCGTGCAAAGCAGCGGAAAAAAGTTGCACCTACCACATCCAAACTATACGCACAGATCCTGGCAAACGAAGCGCTCGAGACCAAGATCCAGAATGAGACATCGCCTTATCCGCCGACATACACGGAGCATGTATCTCGACGGAATGTATGCACGAGTGCCATGTATGGCCACGAAATACCGAAACTACGTACCATATGCCTGACCATTGCTGCAAAGCACTTTTCCTCGCACATTCTTCCTTCCCCCGTCGATGGAGCTCACGAGCGACGAAAAAGCAGCGCGCCGCAAAAGCGGCGCCGCGGCGACGAGGACTATTTGCCGGATGCGGAAGAAGTGCACTTGCCTCTGAAAAAAACAGACGCACTGCAGTGGACGCGAGAGGAGGCTCTGTGGTGGAACGAGACCAACAACCAGCTCTTGAAACAGCTCCCCCCTCAGCTCGCAGATGCTTTATTGGACCAGTTGTGTCTGCACGCGCCGTGGTCACTGACCAAGGATGTGTTATCTGCTTTTTTCTTGCCGTACGCAATGCCGCACAGCACGAAAAGTTACGGGTCACTGCCAGCGGGATCGCGTATCCGCCCGCGGCTTTTTTTCCCGGCATCTTTGCCTCTGTTTTCGCAGGACCCAAAGACGGCGTCGCTGCTGTTATCCGTGCTCGCAGGCGCGCTTGCATTATCACCAAGTGCTGTGCGGCTCGCGCAAAGCATCTATGCACTGGATCTACATGGCCTTACTCGGCTTCAGAGCGCATCTCTGACTCGCCTGCTGCGCGCGCCGCCGAATGCCGGAGTCGGTGCGTGGAATTTGCGGCGCGTCACGCTGCCGGGATGCGCCGCTGTGGGCGACGCAGTTGTGGACACCATTATTGCAGTGTGTGGCTCGAGTTTGGAGGAGCTTGACATGACGATGACTTCTGTATCGGCCCGCATTGTACGCGACGTCGGCATGCATTGCCCTCGATTGGCTGTGCTCAGGGTTGCATGGTGCGAGGATTTTAACGAGGACACCTTTTCGGCCGCGGTAAGCGCCGCTGTGGATGCTTGTATGTGTGCCTCTCCCCCACGGATCCCATTTTCAGCGTTGCACACACTCGACGTGGCGCATACCGCGGTCGGCGATATCGCTATTGGAGGAATACTGCGGCATATTGGGCCGCAACTGCAAACCTTGCATGTCGGGCACACGCTAGTCGGCGCGAATGGTACGTTAGCAGTACTTTGTATGGGACTAGGACCACACACGAGTCCGCTCATGGAGCTTGGATTAGCAGGACTGTGTGTACATCCAGTCGCATTGGAAGCGCTGCTTTCGCGGCTGCTTGTGCCAAAGGATGGCTACATGCCATCGGCCTTGACAAAGCTAGACTTGGCAGATATGGTCGAGTACGCGCGACGGCACCAATCTTCCTTGCAAGGCCGTACTGGAATTTCAGGGAACACGCTGTACGCGATAAGTCGTATGGTAGCCGATGCTGCCAATGCGCGGGGGAAGCCTTTGGAGCGAGTCAAGATGCGAGGCGATAAACGCGCTGCCTTTTCCGCTAGTCACTGGCGCCTGCCCACCATGCATGGCGTGCCATACACGCTGGGCGATGCTATGTATATGCTGACGGGAAGTGTCACTTCGCTCGATGTGGGTGGTCTAGCGTTACCGGCGCAGGATTTGGAGCGTTCGTGTACAGAGACGATGATATTTCCATCCTACGCATGCTTAGAAGAACTTTCCCTCGTATCTACAGCGCTACGCGACGAAGCGCTTCAAACGCTCGTGCCCTGGACCGGCAAGTTACAGAAACTCTTTTTGGACGAAACGCAAATCACTTGTACGTATACTTTCTGCTGACATTCGCTTCTTCGCTCGATGCCGTGGTCGAGTCAAATCCTGGTTTATCGCTCATTAGTCTCTCGCAATGTCGCGGCATCCCAGTGCGTGCACGACGTGGCTACTTTGACGACTGGGCCGTGCGCACGCGAGGAACCTAGACAAAATCCGTACATTCGTCCTTTTTATTCATCGCACTGCATATTGCTCCGCACGACGCTTGGCGCGCAACCATGACCGAGGTTCCTGTCTCGTTCGAGTACCTCTCGTGCGCGACGAACCGTACATCCCATATTGCAGATTGCATTGAGCTAGCACACGATGACCATTTCGTGGCTGCATACGTATTCGGCGTTCATAAAGCGTTTGCAGTTCAGCTGGACCCCACGAGCGCGCGCTCTTTGCGCGGTATACGCCAGCCGCAGTGTCCCCAGCCTGTACACTTGCAGCCAACAGGGTTCACCAGTACGGTGCATGTGCTCAAAGCGATTCCGTTTGCACGCACGAACCCCGCACTGCTCCTGGGCTCATACAATGGTGGCACGGAAATCTGGCGGCCTGTGTGGAAAGATGAGCGCCTTTGCTGGGAATGCAGCGTCTCTTTGCAGTCCGCCGAGAAAAGCTCGATCACTGCACTGGGTGTGCTACGTAATCCCGCTTGCGTAGCCCGCAATGTGCCGCTATTTGCGACTGGCAGCACAGATGGCACGGTACAAGTCTACGAGGCACGCGCCGACGGCGCTGAAGCGCAGCATGTACAGGAAATTTCGCTAGGCTCCAAGTATCCATTGGATATTGCATTTGTGCATATGCCAGGGCCCCTCGATGCGCCACCGACAACGCTCATGGCGATCGCACTCACCGATAAACAAGTACATTTGTACGCACGCGAACCTCGCGGTGCATTTCGCCTGCGTTTGCAGCTCGATGGGCACGAAGACTGGGTGCGTGCGCTGGATTTCACAACAGCGCCGGATCTGCGCACTGCAGACTCACTCAACGTGTATCTCGCATCTGCCTCACAGGACCAAAACGTGCGACTGTGGAGAATGTCGATGGACGCGGCGCGCGCTCAAACGCAGGCGCCTGTGCGGGACACGTTTGAAGCGATGGCGAATGAACTGGTCCCAAACGACCAAGGGATCAATACCAAGAAGGAATGGATCACGTTTGACAATGCACCGCGCTGGGCCGTATCGCTGGATGCATTGTTGTTGGGGCACGAAGCTTGGGTAACGGGCATTCGCTGGCATCCCACACCAAGTCCTGCATCCCAACGCGCGGCGCTCCTCTCCTCGTCCATGGACAATAGCATGATTATTTGGTCGCCGCAGGCGCTGCAAAGCTCTGCATGGCCGATGCTTGCGTCGAGCGAGGCGGAAAAAGAGCTTTGGCTGCCCGTGCACCGATTCGGCGACGTAGGCAGCTTGAGTGGTGGATTTCTCGGAGCGCTTTGGCAGCCTGTGCATGAGGATGCGCCGAGCACTGCAGTGTGCACGTACGATCGCCAAGGCGCTGCGCATATTTGGCACCATACCGACCAGGGCCCATGGAAACCGATAGCATCCATGAGTGGCCACGCAGGACCGGCGAGTGGCCTGGCTTGGGAGCCGTGTGGCGACTACTTTTTGACCACGGGCGCAGACAGAACTACGCGGCTCCATGGCACGTTTGTTGAGCACAGCGTCGATGGTATACCCCCGCGCTCCTGGCACGAATTAGCGCGGCCGCAAACGCACGGATACGACTTGCATGCTGTAGCATGGCTCGATCGTCTCTCGTTTGTGAGCGCGGCCGATGAAAAGGTGCTGCGTGTGTTTGGCGCGCCGCGCTCGTTTATTGAGAATGCAATCTCTTTGCGCACTATCCAGACCCACACAAAGCACATGGATGTGGTCATGGTCGAGCTCAAAGAGCGCGATGCGTGGCGCCAGGGCGATGCGCTGCTGCCGGCGATTCGATGCGCGATGCAGGCGCGGCGGCCGGCCATGAGCATCCTTGTCTCGAGTGCGATGCTGTCTGGTTTTGCAAGCAATAAAGCGCCTGCGTGCTCCTTGGGAGAGGTTGAGACGTTCCTCAATAAAGTGTACACACTCGCATGGAGCGAAGCAAGCGCAGCGAGCATTCCAATAACAGACATGAACGTGTACCTTGTTCCAGGCCACACCACGAGTCCCGAAAACAATGCGGCGCTGCGTTCTTGGGCATCGACGCGCGCATCGATGGTGCAAGGCATCTACACCGTGGACAATGATGCGTTCCGTGTTCCAGCCGCATCTGTTGCACTTGTATCCTCCGTGCCAGCGACTGCCGTCGCGGCTGGCAGCATGACGCTCTCCCAAGTCACGACATCGCACGAATTTCCACGCGAGGCAACGGTTGCGCTTGGCGGCACGTTTGACCACATCCATATTGGGCATAAACTACTGCTCAGCATTTCGGCACTGTGCACGACGACGCGCCTCATAGTCGGTGTCACCGCTACAGAGCTCCTTGCTTCCAAGAAGCACCGAGCGTACGTGGAGCCCATCGCGAAGCGGCTTGCTTCAGTGCGCCATTTCCTGCGTGAATTCACCTCGACATTGCGTCCCTTGGCGCTGGATGTGGTGCCTATTGCAGACGTGTGCGGTCCTGCAGGCACCGATCCTCTTCTTGACTTGCTGGTCGTGACGCAGGAGACGGCCAAAGGCGCCGACACAATAGCCAAGGTACGCGAGGAAAACAATATCAAGGCTGTGCAGGTGCACATCGTTACCTTGGTCGACTCTGGCGCGCTTGAAAAGGTAGGCAGCACTGCGATCCGCGAGATGCTTGCATCGTCGCAGGTCGAGCCTGGCACGGAGTACACGCTGGATGTACAACTTGCCAAGGCGCGCGAAACGGGTCCAGCTGCCGCTGGTGTGCCGCCCCTTGGCCTCTCGAACCGCGCCGTGGCCGAGGACGGCGAAGAATCTGCTTTTTTTGTCCAGCCACCGACGCCTGAACAGCTTCAAGGGCACACACTCTGGCCAGAGCTCGAGAAGCTGTACGGCCATGGGTACGAGGTGCTCAGCGTCGACGTCGATCTTGGCGCGCACCTTGTCGCAAGTACGTGCAAAGCAACGTCTGCCGAGCATGCGGTCGTGCGCTTGTTTGATGCCGAGCAGCGCTGGAAGCCGCTACAGCCGCCTTTGGACGGGCATACACTTTCCATCACACAAACGCGCTTCAGCTCCGACGGGCAATACATACTGACTGCTAGTCGCGATCGCTCCTGGCGCCTGTATCGACGCGAGGACCGCACTACCTACACTCCGTACACTGGCGAGCGAACACACGCGCGAATTGTGTGGGATTGTGCATGGGCATGGGATGCAGTGCACACGTTTGCCACGGCATCTCGCGATAAGACGGTAAAGGTGTGGCGCGTACTGGACGATGAAAAAGCGCGCCACGAACTTGTCACGACTATTGCTGTCAACGACGCTGTGCTAAGCGTTGCTTTTGGGCCGCACAACATGCTGGCCATGGGCTTGGAGCGCGGCGATGTACTGATCTACCGCGCAAATGCTGACCAGAGCGCATGGACGCCGTATATCGCACTTTTGCGGCACCACACTGGCGCTGTGCATCGCCTCGGATTCCGGCCATACGGCGCATGGGTCGATGCATACAATGCAGTCCCACTGGAGCTGCTCTCTGTTGGCGACGACGGATGTGCGCGCCTGGTAGCATTTCCTCTATAAATGGCTACGACTAGCGGCCGTATCTAGTGTTAGCTGCACAACATCACATACTTTTGCAGCTCCCACTCGCGGTTATCCAGCGGGCACACCTGCCGAGTCTTGAGCCAGCGCGATATACAATGGAAGTGGAAGGCATGCTGCGGTGAGTTGACTTTCTACGTACGTTACATTGGCCCCATGCAACAGTACATTCATCGATCGTTGCCGAGCCCTGGTTCGCCTGGCACTCAATACACAGCTCCATAATATGATTGCGACAAATAGCACACTGCAAGGTCAGTGCGGCACAACAACGACCTACATTGTCCACCTGGATGTCCCAGCTCCACAGGCACACACTATTCCACTGCATGTCAGCAGCGTAAACCACTCACTTTCTTCACTTGAAACCGCGGCGTCTCCTTCTCTTCGCCCGCTGTTAAAGAGAGATCCTCGTCCATCGCGCCCTCCGCCGCCATGGTCGTCGCTCGATTGGCCGCGTCGCGCCGCCACCCGTGTGGAGATTATGTGGAGGCTACGTCGTGGTCGGCTTTTCCTCCGCCATGAGCGACCCAATGCGTTCCAGCGCGTCTGGTGCAGATACGCTTTCGCTGCGGGAGCGATCTCGTCAGGAATACCTTGCAAAGCGCTCGCAACAGCAAGTCGAGCTTTTGCGAAGCGAGATTAGGGATGAAGAGGCGTTCTTTCGCGGTGTAAAGCTGACGCGCCGCGAGAAGCGTGAATTGGACCACAAAAAAGAACTCTTGCGCATTGCAGAAGAGCATGCAGCGCTGGATGAGCGCCAGGATGAGTATGCGCTTCCGGAAGACTACATAACCGAGCAGGGCCGTATGGACAGGAAACGCAAGCACGCTACGCTGCACGAGCGGCGATACGACGACGAGAGACAACGTCGCGAACGGAGGCGCGACCTTGAGCGGGTGCCCGAGGGTGATTCATTTGAGCGTGAGCAGATGGAGCGGTCGATGCTGCTGCTCGATGTGGCACCGCGCGTCGGCGATGCACAGCAGGATGACTTCGATTTTGTGTTTGACGAGTCGCAGACGATCCAGTTCATCGTTGACCAGCAAAAAGAAGGCGGTTTGAACCAGGTTACGTCTGAAAAAGAGCTCGCACTTCAAAGAGAGCTGCAAGAAGCCGAAAACCGCGCGACGACCATTGAAGAGACGCGCAAAAGCCTGCCCGTGTATGCCTTGCGCGAAGAACTCCTGCAAGCAATCGCCGAGTTTCAAGTGCTCATTGTTGTCGGCGAGACGGGCTCGGGCAAGACGACGCAGCTTCCCCAGTTCCTCTACGAGTCAGGATACACCAAGGATGGCAAAATGGTGGCGTGCACGCAGCCGCGGCGAGTTGCTGCAATGAGTGTCGCTGCGCGAGTTGCCGAAGAAATGGGCGTGCGTCTTGGCGCAGAGTGTGGGTACAGTATCCGATTTGAAGAATGCACCTCGGACAAAACCATGCTCAAGTACATGACGGATGGCATGCTGCTCCGCGAGTTTCTCACGAATCCTGACCTCGGCAGTTATTCGGCGATCATGATCGACGAAGCGCACGAGCGCACGCTAAGCACCGACATTCTGTTCGGCCTAGTCAAGGACATTGCGCGCTTTCGTCCCGACCTAAAACTGATTATTTCCAGCGCGACACTCGACGCTGAAAAGTTTAGCGAATTCTTTGACGACGCGCCTATCTTTTTCGTCCCGGGACGGCGGTTCCCGGTCGACATACATTATACCCCCCACCCCGAGGCGAATTATTTGCATGCTGCTATCACCACCGTGTTTCAAATTCACACCACCCAGCCAAAAGGCGATGTCCTTGTTTTTTTCACGGGCCAGGACGAGATTGAGGCCGCGGCGGAGAGCTTGCAGCAAACTGCGCAGGCCCTCGGCGGCAAAATTCCAGAGCTGCTCATCTGCCCTATTTACGCAAATCTTCCAAGCGACATGCAGGCAAAGATCTTTGAGCCTACGCCAGAAGGTGCGCGCAAAGTCGTGCTCGCGACCAACATCGCCGAAACCTCGATCACGATCGACGGGGTTGCGTTTGTGATTGACCCTGGATTTGTCAAGCAGAACTCGTACAACCCGCGCTCTGGCATGGCTGCACTCACCGTCGTGCCTTGCTCTCGCGCCTCTGCAAACCAACGTGCGGGGCGTGCAGGCCGCGTTGGACCCGGCAAGTGTTTCCGTCTTTTTACAAAGTGGGCGTACAACAACGAAATGGAGGAGAATACTGTGCCAGAGATCCAGCGGACAAACTTGGCGAATGTAGTGCTCTTGCTCAAGTCGGTCGGGATCCACGACCTGCTCAACTTTGACTTTTTGGACCCGCCGCCGACGGATACCCTGATCCGGTCCTTGGAGCTCTTGTATGCGCTGGGCGCGCTCAACGACCGCGGCGAGCTTACCAAGCTTGGGCGGCGCATGGCCGAGTTTCCCGTGGACCCAATGATGAGCAAAGCCATTCTCACATCGGAGGACCATCACTGCACGGAAGAAGTATTGTCGATCGTCTCCATGCTCGCCGAAAGCGGCTCCTTGTTTTTCCGCCCCCGCGACAAGAAAATGCACGCGGACCGCCAGCGACAAACGTTTATACGCCCGGGAGGCGACCATTTCACACTGCTCAACATCTGGGAGCAATGGGTAGAGAGTGGGTACAGCACCGCGTTTTGTCTCGAAAACTTTCTGCAGCCGAAAGCGCTTGCGCGCGTTCGCGACGTGCGTGACCAGCTGGCACATCTCTGCGAGCGCGTCGAACTCGTCCCTGCGTCCAGCGCCGCCAATCCCGATATCTCTGGCATCCAAAAATCCTTGCTGGCGGGCTATTTTATGAATTCTGCGCGCCTCCAAAAAGGAGGCGAGACGTACCGCAGCATCAAGCAGAACCACTCGGTGTATATTCACCCCTCGTCCGGACTTTATAAACACGTACCGCAGCCTCGATTTCTGTGCTACTATGAGCTCGTGGAAACCTCGAAAAACTTTATGCGGCAAGTGATGGAAATTCAGCCCGCGTGGCTGCTCGAGGTCGCAAAGCACTACTTTCACCGCGACGATGTCCAGGATCATTCCAAGCAGCAGCGCATGCACCGCAACGTAGGTGCCGCTCCATCGTATACAAATGATAGCCAAGGCGCTCGCGCGTAGTATTTCTACATAGTCGCATCCGAGAGCTCGCTCAACGACGAGTCGCTATGTTCCACGGTCTGTTTGCTCGCGCGTTGCTTTGTGCTTTGCTTTTGCGCGCGCAACGAACATGGCGGCGGCCGGGGTCGATTGTTGCGACGCGCACCAGGGGGAAGAAGCCAGCCCGTGTTAAAGTACTTGAACGAGTCTTTGTGGTCCAGGTTGCTCAGCACGCGCGGTTCTGTTGCCACCGGCTCGGGTTCGAGCTTGCGCGACTGCCGCTGGCTTCGTCGGCTTGGCGCGTGCACGGCCTTTTCGCGAGTGCGCTTGAGTGTCTGCACGCGCGGAGCAGCGTCTGGCGAAAGCGGTGGCGTGCCCGCTTGTTCCGCGTAGCTCTGCGCCAAGAAGGCATCCATGACGCTTGCACCTGCGTCGGGTATAAAAGCTGCATTCTCTGGCGGTGCCTCCAACATGCGCAGGACTGCTTCTGGTGGCTCCATTCCCGGCGCATCGTGTAATACGCGCATGTTTGCGTCGAGCTCCTGGAATACAGCCGAAATGTGTTTCGCCAACTTTTGTGCGGTTTTGTAAATCTGCGAGTCGGGTCGGTTGTACTGCATTGCATTGTCACACAAGAGCTGTACATCAGCCTGCATGTCGCGGGGATGGCGGTAGGCAAACGCATCAATACGCGCACGAATGCACGTCCATGTCATAGGCTGCTGAATCACCTCGTAGTAGTCTGGCGCGATATCGACCGAGACTGGCTCGAGAAACCAATTCGCACGGTCCATGCTGAGGTAAGTAGCGCAGGCAACGCACGATGCTAGCTTTTGGAGCGCGGTATGGTAGTGTGTCCCCACGCAAAAGACGGCGCGATCCAGCACATGGGCGTGGAAAATGCGAAGGATGCGAAGCTTTTCCTTTTCGCGCTTTCGCACGAGCTCGGCAAGGAGCCGCACTTTTTCCAAATCCTCGCGCAAGCGGTATACATACTGCGGTCAGATATATGTGTACATACTTGGAGCTTGGCCAGTCGCAGTGCATTCGTCCGCTCTTCGACAAAGTTGCCAACAGTCCATGGCTGTATAAGATAGGCAAGCGCGACGTACCTCAATATGCAGGCGTTTCAGCAGCGGCGCACCGCGCATTTCCTGTCGTTTCAAACTCCAGTAACGCACGATCTGCGCCACGGCTTGCGGCTTGCGCCGTATGTTGATCCGCGCAATGTACTCCAATACGCGGTGCACAATGTAGTTGGGTACAGGGAGGGGGCCAGACGAGTATAATTTATTGTACGCGCGCGCACTTTTCGAGGCGATGGATTCGTACGGCGTTGTGGCGTACTTCTTGGGTAGCAGGAGCTCGCTGGTGGACACGTCCGAGTCGCTCCACTCACCATCCTCCGTTTGCCCCCGCACACGCGCAAGCAATGCTTGTTTCTGTGCAGGTGAGAGGTGATGATGGCAGTATGCGCCAAGCGGCTGCGACCCAGCGCCGTCCTGTTCACCGCTTGGCTGGTCTGCCTCCTCGTCGGTGCGGTGGCGCCGCGCCTGTGTGAGCAGCCCAGCTCGCCGTGCGCACACCACGTGAAAAGCCGTGAAACAGGATCTGTGCTCGCATTGAATGCACGCCCCGCTCTTGCTATTGCACAGGTAGCACCGCAGCCGCCAGCGTGCTTTCGGGATATCTTCGACTCCGTCAATGGGCTCCATATACACAGGATTCGCGACGCCCGTCTCGGGGATCCACAATGCACACAACAGATGCGCCCAAGCGCCCCGTGTCGTCTGCTTGAATGCGCCGCCCTCGTTTGGGCACAAGGTGCACGATACGGGGCGGTCGGGTGATACTGTGCACTTCCTGCACAGCCACTGGCCCTCGGGTATGTATGGGATGCCGTAGCAGTCCTGGTGCACGGCCAAGTTGCACCCATCGCAAAACACAATCGCATTCATGTTCTCGCACTCGTTATCGTCGCAAATCGCGCACAAAGACTCTTCAGGAAACGTATTTTCCTCCTGTGCCTCGCCAATGGAAAAGCGCGACGGGATGCGTTTGACCAGGGCAAACCACTCTTTCTCGAGTCGGTCCATAATAATCTCAAACGACTCGAAACTCACAGCGTCGAGCTGTTCTTTCTTGCGCGTCTCGTTCATCTCGGCCAGCCATGCTTGGTCCTGCTCGTCCATGTCATATTCTACCTGCTTATCAAATTCGCCTTCTGTCGGCTCGATATACCGCGCAAGATGCGGCGGCAACGGCCGGTCGCCGCCATCGTGGTAGCCGTACTGCGCCATTTGCTGCTCGCCCACGTGCGCCAGCTGACCGGCATGATCCACCGCCTCATCGCTGGTTTTGCGAAAAGAGGGGATCAATTTCGCAGCGCCGCTCGATGCCGACGCAACCGTCTTTGGACTGTGCGGCATCGTCGGCAAGAAGAATTTGCGCGCGCAGAGACGCACGCGTCGCCTCACTTTGCAGACGCGTCAAACCTCCACATGCACGTGCCGCTGAGGGGGCAATTTGCACGCCGCGGCGTCTGTCGCGTCGCGAGCATGGCGGAAGGAACGCGGCGTAGCAGTCGGCGCTCTTCCGAGTACGCCTCACCTGGGCGCGAGCGCTCGAGTCGGAGAGCTGCACAAGGCGCGTTTTATACCCAATATTTTGCGGAAGGTGAGCTCAGCCAGGTACGTTTCTGCTGCGCTACTCACAACAGGACGACGACCCCGAAGAGGTGGTCGCAAAAGACGACACGGACGATGAGATGTACGATGCGCCGTCGGATACAGAACAGTATACATGCAGCGGACGACAGACGGTGAGATATGTCGAGTCCGAGGAGAAGGGCGATTCGGAAGAGGATGTGATTCAAAGAACACGATCCTCGTGCCGCGTAAGTAAAAGCGTGCGTGAATTTGTCGCGTCCGACGACGAGGAAGAAGAGAACGGAAATGCAGACTATGCCGATACAGTGCGTGCGCGCCGCGCCTCGGAGCGTCTCCAGCGCCGCGAGAACCTGTACAACCTCGCGGTGTCGCGCTCGGCGCGCCGCAGAAACAATGCAGCAATGCACCGTGCCAGCTCGCGCTTGGCAAGCAGCCGCGCAGTAAGAACCGATCCCGACCATTCTTCCGACGAAACAGTGTCGTCTGCCGAGAGTGATCGGGAGCGCCACCCCGCCGCGCGCTCGTACAGTTTTCGCGCGCGAAAAAAGGTGAACTACTCGCTTCTTCAGCCGCCGCCAGAGCCTCCCAGGGACGGGTTTGGGCGCAGGATACGCCGGGGCAGCGCGCGCGGATCCGCATCGCGGTCCTACGAGCTCGAGCCGCAAGCGAGCAATGAAAGAGACAACAACGCTTCGGCCTCCATTCCCGCCCTGCCTTACTCGAGCCTGCCGCGCAGTATGCGCGACAAAAGTGGATGGGATACACTGCCGCTGAACATGTCGGGCAAGGATTATGCTCGCGCATTTGGCGATCCGGACGATAGTTCCGACGACGAGCCCCGCACCACTGCGCTTAGCGCACCTCGCAGTACGCTCGGGGCGCCTTCTGCACTGCTTGAAAATGGGCCCACACCAGCCGCTGGCATGGGCTCCTCTGCGGATCCATTCGGCCGCGTTAAGCCGGGCGATCCGCTCGCCGATGTCGACCCACTCGGTGTGGATATGTGCATCGATTTTAAGGATGTGGGTGGCCTCGACGACCACGTCCACCAGCTCAAGGAGATGGTGAGCTTGCCGCTCTTGTACCCCGAAGTATTCCAGCGCTTTAACGTGACGCCGCCGCGTGGTGTGCTTTTCCACGGGCCGCCAGGCACCGGAAAGACGCTAGTCGCCCGTGCGCTCGCCGCAAGCTGCTCGACACAGGACCAGCCGATCAGTTTTTTCATGCGCAAAGGCGCCGACTGTCTCTCGAAGTGGGTCGGCGAGGCGGAGCGCCAGCTGCGTTTGCTCTTCGAGGAAGCAAAAAGGTCGCAACCAAGCATTATATTCTTCGACGAGATCGACGGGCTCGCGCCTGTACGGTCGAGCAAGCAGGACCAGATTCATGCGAGCATTGTCAGCACACTCCTCGCTCTTATGGACGGCATGGACGGCCGCGGCCAAGTCGTCGTCATCGGCGCGACAAACAGGCCCGACTCGGTCGATCCTGCTCTCCGCCGTCCTGGGCGCTTTGACCGCGAGTTTTACTTTCCCCTTCCCGGGAAGGCAGCGCGCCTAAGCATCCTCCAAATCCACACGCGTAAATGGCAGCCGCCGCTCCAGCAAGAACTCAAAGACGTGCTGGCGGAGGCGACTACTGGATTTGGCGGCGCGGATCTGCGCGCACTGTGCACAGAAGCCACGTTGAACGCCATCCAGCGGCGCTACCCGCAAATCTACAGCAGCACCGAGCGCCTCGAGTTGGAGCCCACCTCGATTCACGTGGACGGCAAAGACTTTATGCTGGCGCTAAAGAAAATGGTACCGTCTTCTGCACGATCGACAAGCGCGGCGCACTCGCCGCTTGCGCCGCACCTTGTGCCGCTGCTCGGCGACACCATGCACGCGGCAGTCTCCGTCTTCCAGCGCTTGCTACCGCCCAAATTGATGCGCAGTGCTCTGGAAGAGGCTATGTGGGAAGTGGACCCAGACGCTGGCGCGCCGAGCCTCGCAACCGAGACGCCCGCCGGCGCCCTCGAGCGCGAACTGCTCCAGGAATCTTTTGAGAAATCGCGCGTGTATCGCCCGCGTCTTGTCTTGCACGGCGCGGCTGGGATGGGCCAGATCCAAGTGGCGCAGGGCCTAGTGCATGCTATGGAAGGTGTGCATGTACAGACCATTACGGTCTCGACGCTGCTTGGAGACAGCACGCAAACGCCGGAATCGGCGCTTGTCACACTGTTCCAAGAAGCGCGGCGCCTCAAGCCAAGTTTGCTGTTTATCCCCGAGCTGGAAAAATGGCCACTGCTGCTTTCAAACGTGACGCGCGAATCATTCGGCGCGCTCCTGGATGCATTGAGCACGGACGATCCCATCATGCTGTTGGCCGCGTGCAATATGCCGTTCAACGAGCTGCCCGGGGAAATACGCAGGTGGTTCGGCGTGCGTCCTTTGCATCAGATTGGGCTCGATGTGCCCTCGACCGGAGCGCGGCGCGCATATCTCAAGGATATCGCCGAGCAGGCCGCGCGTTCGCCGACGGAGTTTGCCGATGCGCTGCCAAAGCGGCGCCGCGTGCTGGAGGAACTGCCGAAAGCGCCTCCCAGGCCTCCGCGCCCGCTCACACAGGCAGAGTTGCAGGAACAGGTCGAGCACGATGCGCGCCTTTTAGAGCATCTCAAGTACCGTCTGGGGCCAGTGCTCGGCGAGCTGCGCAAAAAGTTTAAGAAATTTACGCGCGATGTATGGGACGAGTATAATTTGCGCGATCTCATGGAACAGTTTGACTGGAAGCGCGACAAGGGCAAGATTACCATCACGCTACGCTACGACAAGGATGGATACCACTCGGGGTATGCGTCCGAAGAAGAAAGGGCACCTGTGCCTGCGCCTGGCCAGCTTGTCCCGAACGAGCGCGAGAATGCTTCGCCCCAAGGAGACTCGCCTTATATTTTGCGCGATTTCACTATTTATACCATGACGCTCGAAAAGATGCAAAAGCGTCTCTATTACAATGGCTACCTTACGTGCGAGAGCTTTATTGAGGACATTAACAAGATCGTCGCCAACGCCGAAGAGGCGCGCGAAGTAGACGCCGATCGCGTTTTCCGCGCGCGACAAATGCAAAACTTGTCGACCATTTTGCTGGACCAGTACGTCGATCCTGCTTTTCGCGCTGCCTGTGCGCAAATGGCAGTTCGATACCGTGCGCGCGAAGAGGAAGCCAAACGCGTTGGGGATCTGCAAAAGGCGACTGAAGAAGCAAGCAGACTGAGCGGATCGCGACATAGCGCTCGTGTGCTGGGCCAAGCGCCGGAGCCGAGCGAGTTGGTGGATGTGTCGACGATTGAGCGCTCGCACAAACGAGTCCGATCTTCTTCCCAAGGCGCCGCGCAGCCTGCAGAAGAAGAGAGCGCTGAAAATAAGCGCGTGCGCACCACCCACCCCGATACGCCTGAAAGCGACGCGCAGCCGCAGCCAGCTTTGGACACGGACCACGCGGCGCCCCCGGCAATGCCCAGGGCCGAAAAGGTGCTCGACAAAGCGGCGCAGGAGAAGCTCGTCGAGTCTCTAATGCTTAGAACTGCTGGATTTTCTGTGGAAGGTCTTGAACAGACCCGCGCTATATGCTACGAACTTATTTTGGCGTACCGCGCCGCATGGGACCGCACCGCGCTGCTCGCCGACATCGAGCAAGCCGTGCAGGAACTGAGCCGTGCGGTGCCAGACGAAGACCACGTGGTGTATACTTCCCCGCTCCGTTGATCGGGGAAGTATGGCCGAAGCTCGTAGAAAGCGCGCGAGTTCCTACCCGCGTGGACTGAAATAGACTGACTGTAGCGACAACGCTGTGTCTCTCCGTGCTATATCATGGGCAAAGACTATTACAAGATTTTGGGTGTTGCAAAGGGTGCTGATGAGGATGAAATCAAGAAAGGTACGTTGCTACGCGAGGTGTGAGCTCACACGCAGCATACAAAAAAGCGGCGCTAAAATGGCACCCGGATCGCAACAAGGATGACGAGGCGGGCGCGAAGAAGAAGTTCCAAGAGGTCGGCGAGGCTTTTGAAGTCCTGTCTGACAAGAACAAGCGCACAATCTATGACCAATACGGCGAAGACGGCCTCAAAGGCGGCATGCCAGAGAGCGCCGCCGGTGGTGCCGGTGGTGCCGGCGGCTTTGGAGGTATGGGCGGCGGCTTTCCCGGCGCTGGTGGCGGTCATTCTTTCCGTTTCAGCTCTGGTGGCGGCAATCCGTTTGGTGGCGGCGCTAGTGGATTTTCCCCGTCCGACCCTAACGATATTTTCGCACACATTTTCGGCGGCGCCAGTCCATTCGGCATGGGCGGCGCCGGCGGCCGCTCTAGCGGAATGCCAGGTATGGGCGGCATGGGCGGCATGGGCGGCATGGGCGGCGGCATGGGTGGTGACGACTTTCCTGGTGGCTTTGCCTCGTTTGGCGGCGGCGGCGGCGGCCGCAGCGCCGAGGCCGAGCCCAAGCCTAAAGACTGGGAGACTCCGCTCATGCTTACCCTGGAAGAGCTCTGCAAGGGCACCACGAAAAAGCTCAAGATTAGTCGCCATCTTGCGAATGGCAGCACTGAGCAAAAGGTGCTTACTATTGAAGTGAAGCGGGGTTGGAAAAAAGGCACAAAGGTTCGCTTCAACGCTGCAGGCAACGAAGTAAGCCCCGGCAATTTCCAGGACCTCGTGTTTGTCGTTGACGAGCGTCCTGACTCTCGTTTCAGGCGCAATGGCGATGATCTGTACATGGTGCAGCCGCTCCGCTTGGTAGATGCATTGGATCCTTCCGCCGCTGGCACGCCTGCCTCACGACGCAAGATCACAACGCTCGATGGCCGCACAATCGAAATTCCTTTGCCCACACCTGCAGCAGGCAAAACGACCATCACGCCCGGCCGCACAACGCGCCTGGCCAATGAGGGTATGCCCATTTCGAAAGTCAAGGGCACCAGAAAGGGCGACCTGGTCATCGAGTGGAATGTCGAGTTTCCCGACAAACTCTCCGAGACTCAGCGCAAGGAAGTGCGTACGACACTTGCTTAATGATACCGCCAGCCGGCAATCACGATTCTGTATCATATTTTCGTAGTAATATAAGCTGGTATTGCTGTCGCAAAGATCTACTCTACATGGGTCGCCTAGATCAACAAGCGCTCGATGGCAAGCTTGATTGTATGGATCTGGCTCTGCAGTTCGCGCGCCTCGTTCGTGGTGACACTGCACGCAACAACCGCGCGAGAAACGCCGCATGCACGGCCAAGCGCAATCTTGGACGGAACAAAGACGTAGGGAACGTTCTGGGAGTTAGTGCTCAGCAAAAAGCAACATACCTTGTCCTCGCACAAGAGCGGCAAATGGAGCACAATCTCTATGGGCTCCACGTCTGCGGCCATGACAATAAACTCGCAAATGCCGCGGTTGAGCGTCTTGGTCGCTTCGTTCGCACCCTTCTTGAGCTGCTTGTAGTGCGACGCCTGCTGGATCAGATCAAGAATCTGGTTCGTCAATGCAGCATCAGAAAGCGGGAAAGCGCGGGGGTTTACAGCAGCGTTCGACATGGTAAGACCTCACGTCGTACGGATCACCGGTCGTCAAAGTGCAGCCCGAATTTTCGTCGCCACGGCTTTTCGTCTTTAGCACGTGACTTGTTGTGGCCCTAGCGCGCTGGCGTTTGGGCTGCGCACGAGCGGAGCATGCACGCTGGCTAGAAGTGCATAGTGTACCTATCCTCGGCATACATGGTGGGTGCCTCTAGTGCGCCGCCGTACTTGGCTTGTGATACGATTCCTGGCAACCAGCCCTATTTGCCCGTCAGCTGCGATATATTTGAGCTCGTCATACAGCAAGATGCCACATCCTTTCAGGCAGGCTACTTGGGTCTCGGCGGGCACTTTGCGTCCGTGATTGGCGACGTTGCTACAAAATTCGATGCTTCCATGTGCACGACTGGGTTTACGAAATGGTATGCTTTCCTTGCGCTCACAATCAGCACAATATGGTTGCACGTCGTGGAATGGGTGCGCTACCCATACGTACAACAAATTGAACTGTATACCGCGAATGCAGTGATTTGGCAGCGTGCAGAAGGAGATACTGGGAATGTTCCCGCTTTGCTTCCTTTTCAATTCCGACTCACCGACGATCTTCCGCAATGTATTCATACGCCAGAGAGCGGCCTGACCTACACCTTGTACGCAAGGCTACACCACCGCGCAGGCCGCGATCTGCACACCAGCACGGTCATTCATCCTACACGATACACAATACCAGGCCGCGAAGCGCTGCTTCCTTACGCAGATAACGACGTCGAAAGCAACGGCGCCGCTCGGCGGTGGAAGACGGTGGAACACGACTACCGCTACTCGCTCTACCCCGTCTTTTGGTCGACAAACGATCCCATCATCGCGCATTTCTGGCTTGAACGCTCCGTGATCCGCAAGACAGAGCGCGTCGTGCTACAGGTCCACATCCCCCCGCCGCACGAGCGCGCCGTTGTCGACGAGAGTTTGCAACTGAAGAGTGTGGAGACCGCCTTGGTCCGCGTCACACAATCGCATCCTGCAAAACAGGTCCATCCAGACGCGCGGATCCTGGCGCAGGTGCTTGCGAATCACACCAATGACCGCTCGAGTGGGAGCACGAGCGCGGATGCGAATCCCAGTGCGCCCATTGTGCACGAAACGCTTGTTGCGCATGGCGGAAAATCGTGCCGCTTCCACTCCCAACGGCCCATCCACCTGTCATTTGCTCTACGAGCCGTTCCCTACGTCGGGAGCAGTGCCGCGTTTGATCTTGCTTCGACAGAGCACGGTATTGAAGGTCACGGTACGTGCGAGACCATAACGCAGGACACAACATTGCACAGCGTGCACTTTGTCCTGATTGTACGTGTTGTTCTTCTGGATGCACACGATGTGCACCATGACATTGTCACTGGGCAGCTGATCCGCATTCTGCCCGGCCCTGCCGGCCTGGATACCGACGCTTCCGTCGCACCGGGCGAAAGGAAGCACCCTGTGCCCGGTGCATCTTCAGCGCACGGCAAAGCGGCTGTAACCAGCGACGAGATGGTCTCTTTCTTTACCGACTACCCCGAATACGACGGCTACAATGACGCTATGGAAGAGAGCGGTGGGCGCGCTACTTCCCTCACGACAGACCTCGATACCTCGACGCCGTTCCAAGAAGTCATGATGCACGATCCTTCCCACGTTCACTTTGTATCGACGCACATGGACGGGCCGCCGCCAAGCATGCACGAGCATGTGCTCGATGCGCGGCTTTGCGATGATCTTGGGGACAACCCTAGCTATGCTGCACAGCTTGCAACGGCAAACTTAGAACAGCCGCCTGGATTCGACGAGGCGAATGAGCCGCTGCAAGAGTACGGCTTGGAGATGACCCCGATGGATTACACTGCGCCGCCCGCAGAAGAGCCGCCAACTGCACTGGACGGGCACAGCAGCACAAATGCGTCAACCCTTCCTCCGCCGTATGCTGACGCATCCAACGTGCCAACGCCAGCAGCGTCGCCCACACAGGCCGATGGGCTGCCCACCTACTCGACCCAGCTTCCCCTATTTTTCCCTCCATCGTACGAAGCATGATTATTTTAGTGTACATAAAAAAAACAGCTAGTGTAATTCGCGATCTAGCAGTCGCTGCAGGGTGGAGTCTTTCCACCAGCTATTTTGTTCGTCAAGCGCGCGGTATACACTGGCCTCGCTCATTGCATACTGTGCATAGATGCGGTCTTTGGGGGGTGTTTCGTCTTTGGGAGGCACTGGCCACTCGCGGTACCAGACGTGGAGTACGCCCTTGTTGGTACCTTGCAGAATACTTGCGAGTTCTGCAGGGTCGTGCGCGTAGAGCCGAGGCACCAAGAGCTGGAATAGCGCAATTGCAATGCGGTAGAGTGCAGCACTAGAGTCTTCTAGCAGGATAATGTCCCAAAGCTGCGCTACCACATCGATATCAAGCCATGGGACAAACATGGAGCGGATCCAAAAACGCAAAAAGGTGCTCGCTCGAATGTCGTGCTTTTGCAAATTGGCATAGACCACGGGAAATTGCTCGGCAATCAGTGTATTGAATACGCGCTCAAATGCATACACTTCTTTGTAGCTGATTGTCTCCTCATTTCGCACAGGGCTGCGCTCCAGTTGATACAAGGCGCGAAGCCAGTGGAGCTTGCCGATAAGGTTGATCAAAGCGACCAGCGCCTGCTCTGCGGGCATATTTATCAAGAGCATTGCGGCAAGATTCGCGGTGCCGGGCACGTACAGCACAAAATGCTCGTTGAGCTTTTCGAGTGCCAATGTATCTGTGCCCATACGCTGCGCTGCCTCGTCTGCGCGGACAAAGAGAAAGGCGTAAAGAATATCGCGGAATTCCCAGTAGAGAGGGGCATCGGGGTGGTTAAAGAGGCGCAAGCTTGGAAGCGTGTTTGCAATATCCTCTTCCACAGCGTCGCACAAAAATGACGGCATTTGGTCGTGTTCGAGCGCATCTTTTGCGAGCGCAACTGCTTTTGCAAACAAATCATGCGGAAGCATAAGATTGTTTCCGCACGCGCGCGACCAAAGACGCGCACGCAGCGAGGGAGGAATGCCGCGCCACCAAAGCTCTCGGTAGCGTGGCTCCTGACGCGCGCGCGTCCAGCACGGAAGGATTTCCTCTTCCCATATCCTACGACGCGCCTTCTCCCCCTCTTCACGCTGCTTGTTCAGCGAGGCAGTCTCTTCGTCGCGCTTCTTCTCTGCTGCGATGGACTGCTCCATCATTGTGGTGAATTCGGCAAGGTGTTTCTTTTCTTCTTTGCGCGATTTGGGTGGGAGGTGCGGCATCCGTGTGAGGCTGGAGCCGCCCGCAGGCGTTGGCAAGGGAGGTATGGGCGGCGCGGCAGGTGCACTGGGTTCGCTCGTGTCATGCTTTGTGTCAGGTAGGGAGTCGGGCAGCGGCGTCTCACTCCTCGAATAACACGGCGATACCGGCTCGCTAAGTGTGCCCAGTGCATTCCCGTTTGATCCGTTGTGCTCGAACACCACAGGATCACGCAAACTCGACGCACGTTTTCCTTGGACCAAATCTATCCCGAAATTATTGCGCGAAACCGGCATGCGGTACTGCATGGCACGCGGTGATTGCACAACCACAAAGTCACCCTGGGCATCCGCGACCGTCATGGTAATCCCAGGATCAGTCACTGCACCATCGCTGCACTTGTGCATATTTTTCAGAGTCAAGTCGTCCATAGAAAGCGCCAACGGCTGTTTCCGTGGCGATTCGAGTCGGCTGCGATAGCGCCCCTTGACTTTTCGCTCGCGGCGCATGTACAAGCTTGCTTGCACACTAGAAGTATCGATGGAGAGCGGGTCTAGCACCATATCGTCATAGTGTGACGCGCTGAGGCTGCGCGACTGCTTTAAACATGGTGCAGGCAGGCAATCTGTCGACTTGTGCGCAGACAGATTCAGCTGCGACCTGCCTCCGCGCTTGTAGCTATGCCGCAGCAGGTCCAGATTCAGTGAGCACGGCTGGCGCTCTGGCGACTCGACTACTGCATCCAAGGCAACTTCCACAAAATCGTTCTCCTCGGACTGGGGTTCGCTCGGTGCAGCTGTCGACACCATTCTTGGCCATGGGAGACAGCGTGACGCGAAACGTTGACGCCTCCACTGCCATTGTGTTTATGTAATCGAAACGTGGGCCGCAGGGCGTGCATCGGACGTATACGAACCAAACTAGCGCGTCCGTCGCTATGTACCAAGAAGAGCTACAGCGCTATAATTAATAAGTCTTGCTGGAAAAACAGTTGAGCCGCGAAAAAAAGCCCCTCTTGGCCTGCTGCTGCGCAGGCACCGAGTGCTGCGCCTCCTCATTTGCCTTGTTAATGGTCTCGGCGCCGTTGCCGTTGGCGAGGTCCGGAAAGCCTGCAAGCGGCGATTTGTTGGTGCCTTGCTTGTAGCGCATTCCACCCTCATCCGCACGCTTGCTGGCAGCACCGGAAAAACCCTGAGCGTCTTTTTCTTCGTACTGGTTTCCCTGCTGAGCGGTGGGCTGCTCCTCTTGCTCGGCATTGCCGTCGCCTTGTGTCCACTCCTGCTGCGAGACACCCGTCTTTGCACGGTCGTCGTCCCAAGAAACAGCTGCATTGGAGTCGGTGGCACTTGCAACGGCCTCAGCAGGAGTAACTTCTCCCAAACTGGCGCCGGCGCCGGCTGCAGCGCCTTGCTCTGCATTACGCGTGTTAGAAGAAGAGATATCCTCCACAGTGTCGTAGAACTGCTCGTCACCGCTCGTCGTCGACAAAATCGAGCTTGCGTACGGCTTGGAATATGGAGCTGCAGATCTGTTTGCAGGCTGCGCTTTCTTGCGCGAGGCCATTGCAGCAGCGCCAGCTCCTCCGGCAGCAACGCCAGCAGCAGCACCACCCGCAACAGCACCTGTGGTAGCATCATTACCACGGCTAGCTGCAGAATCGGCCCCCATGTTGCCGGACTGCGATGCATCCCCTGCACGCTGGGGGCCTTTAGCAAAATTGGTGTTGTTTTGCTTCTGCTCATTGGATTGCCCTTGAGGTGCAAAGGATTGCTCGCGCTGAGCAATCCGCTTCCTCAGCGCGCTAATACCGTATTCCTCACCGACATTCTGAGTCAATACGGAGCCGTCCGATTGTTTGTACTCCCAGTGCTGCGTGAAGTCGGGCGTAAAGATACCGGCACGGTCGTACAATGTCTTGGCACGCAAAAGCGGGTAAATCTCGAGGAATCTGAGGCGCATCTTTTCGCTTTGGGCCATACGCTCTTCGTCCAGCTTGTCGCTGCATGTTAGTGTGGTGGGTATACGTACTCGCGCCCATTGCCGTCGGCCCATTTCTTTGACATTTCCTCAAATACCTTTGCCTCTTTGATGAACGAGCTCATGGCCTTCTTGCGCTTAGGGTCGTTCACAGGGAGCGACTGATTGTCGCCTTCCTTGGGTGGGATGTAGTGGGGATAGTCGGTGAGCGTACCGCCGAGGTCGGACATCAAACGGTCCTTGGGAATGTTTTTCATCTCCGCTGCCTTGTTGGTAAAGATAATCTTGCTGCGCACGACGGGATCGAGTAAGGGCGAAACGGCTTTCCAGATACCCTGGAAAATCCAAGGCGCATTAACAATGTAGAGCTTGTACAGCGTCTCAGGATAGTACGCCTCCAAAATTTGCAGAATCGTCATGAGCGCGTGCCAATCCATGTTCTTCATACCGAACCCACTTAAATCAAACACGATAATGACCTTGTCGTTCGGAAATGAAATAAACGAGCGGAAGGACTCGGCAGTAGCGATGATAAACTTGGTCATCGTGTCTTCGCCTTGAGCCTTGCCCAAGTGCTTCTTGACGCGAATGTAAATAATGGGCATTTGCTCATCGTTCATACCAGCGACAAACGCCTTCTCGCTCTCGGCCTGCGCGAGGTACTTGGAGTCGCGCTTGCTAATCCCAAGATCGCCCTCGGTGAGCAGGCCCACAACGTCCGTATCGATACGCCAGTTGAGACACTTGCACAGCATCGCAAAAGCACGGTGTACGTTCCACTAGCAGGTCAGTGATGAATTTTACACATACCTTGCGAGCTCGCAAAAACTTGAGCATCATCATGTCAGGATTATCAGGTCCACAGAGAAGCCAAAACTGGTTGTAGAACTCGTCCACGCCGTGGGTCTTGAAAAGGAGTTTGAGCGCTTGCGCCTCTTCCTGATGCGCCTTTTCCTCTTTCGCCTTTTCCTCCTTCGAAAGCGGCGGTGCGCCTTCGTCCGGCGCCTCATCAGCAATAATTTGGCCGGACTGCGCCTTCTCGGGGTTCTCCAAAACGTGGAGGTAAAGGAGCCATATCTTGGCCAGCTTGCTCTTCTGCGAGGAATCCAAGTTGCCTATGGTGATAAGTATATCTCTCTTTCCTCACGTACCGATATGACCAGGCGGGACCTTTACAACTTGCTTCGGAATTGCTTTCGACATCGTGGTAGCTACGGCGAAAAATCGCCCTCGCCCATCTTCCCCGCGCATTCGGGCTCGGCTCGGCAAATCCAATAGTTAGTAAGTAAATAATTATTGGCCCCGTGCCCGGCTTGCTTGCGTAATCGCTGCGCACGGCCAGGAGACCCCAACAAACAGCGCGGAGGGCACCGTGCAAAAAGCATGCGCTCAATGCAGGATGAGGAGTGTAATGGGCTTGTTGGTGTGCCGCAAAAGCGAACATCTGTGGTAATGGTGATGCGAACAGTGCTTTCCATTTTAGGATTTGCAGTCGTAGCCGTTTGCGCCATCCTAGTCATGTATCTTACTTATCCGCTCATGCTTGTATGGCCGGATGGTTATGCGCACATCACACGTCACATTAAGATTGCAGCTGCAGCGATGCTAGCTGGAGTTTTGGGCATTGTTTCGTCTACGAACATTATTATGACGTTTGGTGACTTGGACGGCAACCTGGTCGACGCCGAACAGTTTGCTGTTCGCGATGCAAAGAACCGCGTCGCTGGCCTACTACTTCCAGACGAGGCCATCTGGATTAGCAACCACCAGATATATACAGATTGGGCATACATGTGGTTCATTGCTGCACGCGCACAAAGTGCTGCAGCGATGCACATCGTGCTCAAAAAATCGCTGCGCAAAATCCCGGGGATTGGATTTTCGATGGAGATGTTCAACTTTATTTTTTTGTCCAGAAATTGGGAGCATGATAAGGAGGTCATGGAGCGCACCATGGCTGACATCTCTTCTAACAAGGACGGGAAAACTATTTTGTTGCTATACCCAGAGGGGACGAATCGTTCCCGCACTCAGCAAGAGCGAAGCAATGCTTTTGCTGACAAAGCTGGCCTTCCGCGTCTCGACCATGTCCTCCTCCCGCGCGTCACAGGCCTTTACTGTTGCACAAAGGTTTTCGCAGAAAGGTTTAATAAAGTATACCTGGTGGATTACACCGTCGCCTACGAAGGGGTTGCGCAGGACGAGTATGCTCCTGAGAAATATACCATACGAGGCCAATTATTAAAGGGTCTCTCCCCGCCACGCGTGCATATTCACTGCGATATCGTCCCACTCTCGCAAAATTTGCCGACGCTCACAAGCGCACGCACTGACATGCCGCCGCTACAGCACGACTTGCCGAACAGCCCAGACGATGATGCAGGGAAAAAGGCGTTTGGCGAATGGCTCTACGCACGGTGGGCTAAAAAGTCGCGCCTCCTCGATACCTACTACCACACTGGTTCTTTTGGGGATGCGCGTGCGTCTATGGGTGCAGTCGAACTTTGCAGACCGAAAACGCAACACCTCGACATCCCGTTTTGCCCCGCATCTCTTGGAGAAGAACTGTGGAATTTTGCCCTGCTGCCGCTTGGGCCGTTGCTCCTCCACCTATACTGTAAACTCATTTTTGCTATTATATCGGTAATATTTGGATAGATGGTTAATTATCAAATATCGTGTATCGGGCGACCAAGCGCTAGGATGCAGATGCACTTACCCTTTCACGCACGTCCAGCGGCTGCACATCTATGCAAGACAGACGAAATACGCCGACTCGCTGCCCTTTACCTGATATTAGCTCGCTTTTTTCCGGTGCCTGCTTTTGGCTCTGCGCCTTTTGCCAAGCACACTGTGCATAGCGCGCAAAATTCTACCCTGTGTAATTGATGCAATCGATTGGCTTATGTAATAATGTCGAGGATACCCGACTCTGATTGGATATTGCCGTTTCGACCATTTTAGTCTAGTAGAGAACTCGACGCGAATGCTTATCTATAATGGAAAGTGACAGGGAGGCAATACGCACTCAACTGAAACCTTTGACTTCCATTCTGCCGACATGTTTGCTCGTTCGGTGCTTGCATTCGCTGCTCTGTTTGCACTTGTTCCACTTGCTTATGCTGGTGTTATCCCTTCCACCTCCTTCGCACAGCCTGTCGACGTGACGGCCAACATTGACGAATTCTCCCTCGCGGCTGGTCTCACGCAGCAGACATACTGCCCAGGCGATGGCTACAAAAACGGGCAAAAGGTTGGTGATGCTGAGCTTCTCTGGCACTATGGCGATGGCAACTTTGTGCAGCACGCTCTGATCTATCACTCAGACTCGCTCGGCATTGTTGTGGCGTACCAAGGCACCAACCTCACCTCGCTTCTGTCCGATCTTCACGACGCTGTTTTCTTCCTTTCACCGCCTGACCACCGCTACAAGGATGGTTTGCCTGAGGGTACATTGCTTGCTGCCGGCTTCCAGGCTTCCTACATTGACGTCGTCGACTCGGTGATGGAGCAAGTTAAGAAATTAATGAAGGAATACAAAGAGGATCGCGTCTCCATTGTTGGTCACTCCCTTGGTGCTGCAATGGGTCTCATTTCTGCGGCTGATTTCAACTACCGCCTCAAGGACAATTTGCACCGCGTCTACCTCTTTGGTCTTCCTCGCACTGGTAACCCAACCTTTGCCAACTTTATCGACAAGTCGATTGGTAAGAAGCTGAACTGGGCGGTGAACGGTAAGGATTGGGTGCCCCATGTTCCTCCTCGTTTCCTGGGCTTCCAGAACCCGTCTAACGGTATCTGGATTAACCCCGCAAACTCCACTAACTGGAAAATGTACCCTGGTCAGGAGAACGTGCACGGATATGACTCCGTGGCGCTTCCCGAGTATGGTATTTTTGATGACCACCAAGGTGTCTACTTCCACACGCAAATTGGCGCATCTAGTGGTCATTGCCCTGCTAAAGTTGGTCAAGACTAACTATACTAAACGGCTGTTGCATCCTCTTTCTAAGTTGCATATATAAAACAAGAGACTTGTTCTGTTGTAGTCCAACGACTTTTTGTGTATCCTCTTCCTCTTTGTGAGCGTTAAATAATAATTATGTACCTGATCGACTATGAGAAGCCCGATGATTCCGGTGCTTTGACCACTTCTTGACCCATGCTCGCAGAGGCGTGTGGCATAGTGTCATGCTCAAGCTTGCTTTTCCGAATACGCTCCATCAATGCACGCTGCCGTAGCTGTCCTTCAGTTGTGCGCGCATTCTTTCGTGCGTCTTGCAAATTTCGCGAAATCTCCAACGTCGTCCTGGAATTCGTTTCAGCTTGTTGGAGGCCCAGTGAAGTAAGCCGCTCAATTTGGACTGCGGCAATGACCCATACGATGACAAAGATGACAGCAAAGAATTGGCGGTTTCCAGGTACCGCCTGTTCCGCACGCCGATTTGCCTCTTCTGGGTCCATGTCTGGGGGAAAACCGTAAAATTGGTTTGAAGAATAGCCCCTCTGTGCGGTATGTTGCCAACCGTTCCGCGCTGGATGGTCCTTTGCCGCACGGCGCAGCACCTCAGACCACATGTGCCAATTGTCCCACTCCTCAGGGCTCTGGGGCCTATTGTACCCCCGCTGTGCCCATGTGAATCGCTCCCCCCCTAGCCCAGGAGATACTACCCCATATTCCCACCCAACGCCATATTTATCATACATGCCTTTTGTCCGCTTGTCCCGCAGTAGCTCGTACGCTTTTACGACAGCGCGAAACTTCTCCAATCGCTCCTCCCCTTCTCTCTTTGTTGTGGGTTTGTTTACATCAGGATGAAGCTGCTTAACCATTCCGTAATAACTGGACTTAATCTCGGCGATGGACGCGGAGCGTTCGAGCCCAAGTAGCTCATATGGTGTAGCATGAGTCGCACTGGTACGTGCACTGGAGGAAAAAGACCGTCTGAATGCATGGGGGCGCCGTGATGCGTCCGGGAACAAGTAAAAGGACGCGAATGATCGCTTTTGGCCGTGCACAAAAGGCTGAGTTTTTTTCTGTTCCATTTCACGGCATTGCGTCTCGTCGTGATAGAGTGCGGCCACGGATTCGTACACGGCGTCGTGCGTCTCTGCTGGTGAGAGAAACTGTGCATAGATCCTGGCCATGGCTGCTTCCCCTCCATTTCCACGCACAGGTTGCTTCGCTTGCGCCTCTGGTTCGGCACTTGTGTCCTCGACGGCGTCCAGCGTCGAGCGCCAAATCTGCTCATGTGCACGATAAAACATGCATGCATCGTGATCCAGCGTCTCATTTGATGAAGATGATTCCGCTGATTCCGATGCGCGTGCTAAATCGCGTATGCCCGGATATATCACGCCTGCATACGGATCGTCTGCATCAGCGTCGGTTCCGCGCCTTGCCGCTGATTTGGAAAATGCACGCCGCTGCAGCCAAAATGGTGGGAGAGTGCAAGAGGCGTGCTTGAAATAACCCATTTCATATCGCGAAACAAATCTAATTGCAATGCCAGCGCGCAGGACTGGCTCCATAGCGCCTAGTGACGCGGATCCAATCGCCACACGCAAGGAACCGAGGTGCGGGCGTGTGTGGAGGAGAGCCCTCACGAAACGCGCCGAACTCGGCCGGAGACGCTTGCGCAAGGCATTGCTGGCGAAGCGCACGTAGATTGTTTGGAGTGGGTGGGCAACTATATACAAGCTTGCGGTGGTGTAATGGTATGGACATGCTTATTTAGCCAACGCTTCCGATAAGGAGGCATCCAATGCGTTTATTAATGCGTGAGAGTCTAGGTGTCAGTACACGGAGGTCACATACCCCTCAGCTCAGCCTCAAGCGTCTGGAGACGTTGAGCAGATGTAGAAGTGATCACCTCTCTAAGGCGCTCTGCTAGGTCATCATTTTCCGATTGGAGCAGGTCCAGTCGTTGTAACAAACGTACCCCCAGAATAGGATCCGCACCCGGTGCTGCTGTGGAATTGGGTTCGGGTACATTAGTATCTGTATCCGCAGATTGTTGCACAGCTTCGTAGCTAGCGTCCGGCTGAAACTTAAGCGCCTCAATCCTCATTTGAAGCGCCTCCTCGCGGTGTTCAAACGCTTCGAATACGCCTTTTATGTATGGGATGTATTGTGACAATGCATCGTCAGCATTTTCTCCTTGGTGCAGTTGGGGTTTGGGAGGGAGAGCGGGAAACACTGCGGCAGACGTAACCATTCCCTGCGTGTGAATCAGAATCCAACAAGGCAGGGAGAGACCAGGCACCTCCACTTCGGCCGATGACAAGACGGCCGTGCACGGAGCAATGCATACTCGACAGAAAACGAAGAGGCTACGGTGCCATGTTACAGAGGAAACGTATAGTACAAAGAGTATAAGCTAATCGGAGCAGCCTACTACCTGCTTCGCCCAAACTCTATATTCTCCAACTCCTCGACAGATGTTGGGAACATGAATTGTCGCAGGTTATGCAGTGTGTCCTGCGGCATCGACGGATCCGCATACGGTACCACCACATGCGATGGAAGTGGACCATCGGCATCATCCGCCGAGGAAAACACGACGTTTGCGCCGCGTGGATGAATAATGTAGTCCTCCGCAGAATGCGTGTCCCGAATATTGCTGAGGAGTCCCACTTCGGTTAGAATGGAATTCCTGAGTCGACCGATAGAATGTACCATAGATGATACGGGGTTTGCGAACGACTCGAAAAATCCCGTAGGCTGTACATTTAGTTCCTGGGTACCCGATCCATTCAATTGCGATCCTGTTTGTGCCTGTGCGTTTGCGGCCGCAACCAGCTTGAAGCCCTTACGGTACATCAAGGCAAAACGGATGATGCTGTGAAAGATGGCAAATATCCCGAGTACCAAAATGATGTACGCAATGGTTCTCACTTGCCTGAGGTCTTCAGCCGAGGGCAGGTGCTGGTTCTGATTCGGCGGCTTCTCCTTGCCACGGTGCTTTGCCGCTTCTTTTTGTGCTTCTTTCGCGATTTCGTATGCACGCTCGAAAAGGCTCAGCGAATACTGTACAAGCGAAATGCCAAGCCCTGCACAACTTCCATATTTTGCTGCATGCGTCGTGTGCAGGAGGAAGGTGAGAATAAATCCGATAAATTGGAAGCAGACACTGATCACCATATTCCATAATAGTCCAAACACAGACCCAAGCAGCATACCATCCACAATCATATCGGAAACCTCGCCTACATGAGGACCATCGGGGGACCATCCACCTTCAAGGTCGACCATTGGATTTGCTCCGAACACGGTGCTTTCCCAGTACGTAGGCACCGTATCCACAGCAGCAGCATCATAGGTGGGAGGGAGTGTATCGTCTGCAATATCGTCATCTTCGCCGAGATCATCTGGATCACCGGAGTTCGCTCTTCGCTGCCGTTCCGGCTTGGCGTTCATATTCGAAAATACTCCATCCTGCTGAATCCCGCCGCCCAGCGTCCGCATCTGCGTCCGGTCGCGGTTTCCTCCACGCCCGGGGAGCGCGGAATATGCGAGGCCTGGTATTTTCATACCCACTTTATGCGCAAACTTTGCCAAACCAAACCGAAAACGATCTGCGACGGAGGATGCATACTGGTATCGGGGCTGGTGGAGTTCCGGCGCAACATGTTCATGCTCGTCGCCATCCTGATCAAAAACAGCAGATGTGTCGTAGTGATTCATACTCATGTTGTTATCGCTAGGTAGTCCGGAGCTACCGTAATGCCCTTCTGGGCGTTCAGTATCATACGGGCGGTCCGACATGCGCGTCGTTGAACAACGACGCCAGTGGTGCACAGCATGTTGTGTCGGGCATATTTCCCAAACATGTAAATCCACGTTGTGCACGCCGCCGTCGCCTGCTTTGCATTCTGCTTCCGACGATGGCGAAAGTATCGCAGCCAGAGTTGAAACGGTTCCTTGACAGGCACATTTCCGTGAATATACAGGGTGGACGCAAAGTCCAAGGCACATTGCGTGGGTATGACTTGTTTTTAAACCTTGTTGTGGACAACGCGGTGGAATGCCTCCTTGTGGATAAGAACCAAGACAGTTGGGAGTCTGGCCCAAATTGTGGCACAGTTGTACGTATTGCGTTTGTTTGTTTGATGATGGGTAATTGACACAAACCCTTCTTTGGCCACGGGTGCCGCTTGGGTGTCGTTATAAGGTTGTGCGTGGTAACAGTGTAACGAGTCTAGAGGCGCTGGAATCGATTGGAACAAGATAATGGGAATGCTCACCACTTATGCACTATCGCCCATTCCGCTTTGCAGCCCTTTGCCGAATGGCATTTGAAAAAAAAAAAAAAAAAAAAAAAGTAATAGCACTCGTCCTGTTGTGACCGCATTGTAAAATTCGCAATACCGTGAGTACTGCTCTTCAATGCTCGCGCGCCTGGCTCTGGGAGTGAGCTGCCTTTTTTGTATAGCTGTGCAAACCGTGCCAATGGCGTGCAATGCCGCCGCACTGCACCTGCGCCAAGCCATGGCTTCCACAAAATTATATAAGCCACAAACGGGGGCACAAGGCTCGTGATTTTTGGCTTGCCGCACGGTGACCGCCGTTTATTCAAATGATAGTACTCGTACGTGAAGCTGTGCGCAGTGATGCGGGCACGATTTTGAAGTTCGTACGTAGCGCATAAAGCGCACTGTTTACACGCTAGATCCAGGGTTTGGCCGAGTACGAAAAAGCTCCCGAGCAGGTGCAAGCTACAGAAGAATCAGTATGTGCTTGGCGCGCTGCTTATGCTAGATCGTACACTCCATCTTTGAAAAGAAATTTGCGCATGCGCTGATTGCCGAGTGCGAAGACTCGGAAATCAAGCTGCACCCTATTGGGTTTGCCGTCGTACGTTTATGCTTTTTGACAAAGCTTACCGTGGCAGTACTACTATGCCTACTCTACCTGGACGTCGCGCCCTACCTTGTTCTTGGAAGATTTGTTTGTGCTTCCCGAGTACCGCAACCTAGGTGTAGGAAAGCGTCTATTCAAGCATCTGGGCGATATTGCACACAAGGAAGACTGTGCCCGCGTGGAGTGGAATGTGCTAACTTGGAATGCGTACGCAACTTGCAAAACTGACATAGACCATCTATTGCGTTCTACACCAAAGTTCTCCATGCCTCTCCACTCGATGAATGGCGAGGCATGCGGCTTGAAGGGAACGGCATTCAACACCTGCGTAACCTGTGTGCAGGAGAGGCCGGGCGCGGTGCCACATGCTAAGCGTGGTGGCCAATGCGTTTCCTCCCGCGATTCATGTTTAGTAATATTTGCGCCGCTAGTTGCGCCGCACCGCTTCGTAGATTTGTGCATCACAGTACTCTTTCTGCAATGGGCGGAACGATCGGCGCTGTAGACACAAGCGCTATCCCTGGAGGGAATGGCGGCTATGAACTGCATCAGAAACTGCGGACCAAGACGGTGCGTCTCTTGAAGAAGCAAAAGTACGATGAAGCGATCGCTACACTTTACGAAGGAAGCATCAAGCTCCTAGAGATGAACGAACAAGGCAGCGGTTGTGACTTGGCTGTGTATCTTTTGGAAGTATACGACCAAGCAAATATCAAAAACGATTCAGCTTCGCTTGACCGTATCGTAAGCATTCTCGGCAAGACCACGGCCGAGTTCTGGCGCAAAAAGGTTATTTCTGCCGCGGTGAAATGGACATGCGCAGCACAGGGGGATGCGCTGGGCGATGCCAAGCTGCGTCTGTACATTGCTGAGCTGCTTGCAAAAGACAAGCTGTACTATGATGCTGAAGCGCAGTTTATAGCTGCGTGCGCGCAGAGCGCCGAAGGAGTCGGCGCATTCGCAGCGATGATGAAGGCGTGGAACGAGGAGTACTCCTCAGCGATGGCAAAATCGGACCCGCACAGTCCTCCAGAAAGCTCGGTTGAGCGTGTCCTTGCAGGCACCTTTGCGATGCGCGGCTGGATCCCATTGCTTGTCGCGAAAGCAGCGGAGAATGCGTACCTGTTCTTGCGAACGTTTGTCACCCTCGTGACTGAGCGTAACCCTTCTCTGCTCTTATCGGTGAAGCCCAATCCGAAAGAGTACCAATCTTCTGCGCCCGTATCGACTTGTAAAGGCGAGATGTATGTCACGGGAAACCCCGTGTTGAACTTTGGACAGAACGCCGTGTTGCTTGCATGCGACGCAAGCCAACAAACGGGTGGTGTACCCGACCAATTGAAGGGTGCATGGCAGCAGTTGACCCGCCAGTTTATGCAAGAAAACAATGCCGCGGTGGGTGGCTACATTTTCGAGGTGCGTACGCCCACACGACTGACCGCAGTTTTTGTCTAAAATCTCCTCTACCTACTTCGGCCTCGCGCCTGCGCGTCCGCAGGTAGATATGCTCTCCAACATGATGTCGAGTATCATGGGTGGAGGCGGTGCATCGAGTGACGGTGCGAAGCAGGCGCAGCCTGCTTCGATCAAGCAGCTGCCAAAGCCCGCCGACACAAGCAGTTTCAAGCCGCTCGAGGCCGGCGGACAGTCGGAAGCGGATGAGCTCTTGGACGATGAAATGGATTAATTGGGCCCGTAGCACACATACATCGGTATCTATTGTGTTTCTTTGGCCCCCTCGGTCGAGGACGCAGGCACAAATAGATCGCCGATTCCTTTCAAGTACCGCTCGCGCACCTCGGCGTGGACAAACTGTTATAAATAACAAAATATACGCACCATTTGGGAATCACGCACAGCCGATGCATTCAAGTCGGACACACTCGTTTCGAGCCGCTCCGACCATTCCGTTTCAGAGGACGCGTCCGACATGGCGGACGAGCGGTGCCGTACGGAGGTGCACTCCTTTATTTAGTCAGCATGCAAGTGCCGCGTGGGCCTGCCAGCGGCGATTTTCTCCATCGCCACCGCAGAACGCAAACACAGTTTGCAAGTTGCGCTGCGAACAGCTCTGTTCCTTGCGTTTCTGTTCTAGTGGCATAGATGGCGGGTGCACCACCACCTGGATTTATGGGCCCCCCACCTGGATTCCGTGACGGCGGGTCGCAGAGGCCAACAGGCACTCTAGACGAGCCTGGGAAGCTTACGCCAGAGCAACTTGCGTCGAAAGCGCGCAAGTGGAAGCAGAGCCAGAGTCGGAAGTATGGAGACCGTCGTGGTAAAACTGCTTTTGTTGATACCGGTAAACAGGAGCTCCCGCCTGAGCATGTGCGCAAGATTATCAAGGACCACGGCGACATGAGTAACCGCAAATTCCGCGCAGAGAAACGTGTGCACCTTGGTGCGCTCAAGTACGTGCCACATGCGATGATGAAGCTTTTGGAAAACATTCCCATGCCGTGGGAGCAGGTGCGGGAAGTGCCGGTGTTGTATCATGTCACGGGCGCGATTACGTTTGTGAATGAAACGCCGCGTGTGATCGAGCCCATTTACCATGCACAATGGGCCACTATGTGGCTGGCCATGCGTCGTGAAAAACGCGATCGCCGCCACTTTAAGCGCATTCGCTTCCCTCCTTTTGACGACGAGGAGCCACCTATTGACTACAGCGACAATATTCTGGGCGTCGAGCCGCTGGAGCCAGTGCAGCTCGAGCTAGATGAGGAAGAGGATGCGCCGATCAATGCATGGCTTTACGACAACAAGCCATTGGCCAATGATCTGCGATACGTCAACGGCACCTCGTACCGCTCCTTCCACTTGGATCTGCCGCAAATGTCGGCGCTCTACCGTCTGGGACGCACGCTTCTAAGTGACTTTACCAGCGGTGATCGCAACTACTTTTACCTATTTGATAACAAGTCGTTCTACACCGCCAAGGCACTGAATGTAGCAATTCCAGGTGGACCCAAGTTTGAGCCCCTGCACAAGGAATTGGAGGGCTACGACGACGACTGGAACGAGTTTAACGATGTCCGCAAGGTTATCATCCGCCAGCAGATTCGCACAGAGTACAAGGTTGCCTTTCCGCATTTGTACAACAGTCGCCCGCGCTCTGTGCATATGGGCACGTACCACGAGCCGAAGAACATGTATGTGCGCACCGACGACCCAGACCTTCCTGCCTTTTACTTTGATCCTTCCCTCCATCCTATCTCGAGCCGCACGCTCGGTTCGAGCCACATGTTCCGTAATCACTACGACGATGGCGAGCCTGTGCTCAGCCATGAGGACGAGGTGTTTGGCGACGGTATCGATGGCGACGAGCAGCTCCCGGATTCGCTCGCATTTACACTCCCCGATAATGTCGAGCCTTACTTGGAGCATGCACCGCTGGAAAATGAGTTGACTGCCGACGCCATTGCGCTTTGGTGGGCGCCGCCGCCGTACAGTCGACGCAGTGGACAAACGCGCAGGGCTGTGGACGTGCCGCTAATCAAAGGATGGTACCTCGAGCATGCGCCGCCCGGCCTCCCTGTCAAGGTGCGCGTCAGCTACCAAAAGCTGCTGAAAAAGTACGTGCACAACACGCTGCATACCAAGCCGTACAAGCCCCAAACGAAAAAGTACCTTTTCCGCCAGTTGAAAGCGACAAAGTTTTTCCAGACCACTCACCTGGATTGGCTCGAAGCAGGTCTTCAAGTCGTGCGGCAAAGCTTCAATATGCTGAACCTCTTGATTCATCGCAAGGGTCTCACCTACTTGCACTTGGACTACAACATGAACTTGAAGCCGGTGAAAACACTCACGACCAAGGAGCGCAAAAAGTCGCGCTTCGGTAACGCCTTTCATCTAGTGCGCGAATTGGCGCGCATGACAAAGCTGATTGTGGATGCGCATGTGCAGTTCCGCCTTGGCAACTGCGACGCATACCAGCTTGCAGATGGGTTGCAGTATTTGCTGAACCACGTTGGTCAGCTCACCGGCATTTACCGATACAAGTACAAGGTCATGCACCAGATCCGCGCGTGCAAAGACTTGAAGCACGTCATTTACTACCGGTTCAACTCTGGCCCTGTGGGAAAAGGACCGGGTGTCGGTTTCTGGGGCCCTTCGTGGCGCGTGTGGATCTTTTTTATGCGTGGAATTACGCCGCTCCTCGAGCGATGGCTTGGTAACCTTCTCGCGCGCCAGTTTGAAGGGCGCAATGGGCGTTCGGGTGGCAAGTCTGTGACCAAGCAGCGTGTCGAATCGCACTTTGACCTCGAATTGCGCGCCGCTGTCATGCACGATCTGCTCGATATGATGCCCGAAGGCGTCAAGCAGAACAAGACCAAGACGATCCTCCAGCACCTTACCGAAGCATGGCGGTGCTGGAAAGCAAACGTGCCCTGGAAGGTGCCAGGCATGCCCTCCGCGATTGAGAACATCATTCTTCGGTATGTCAAGGCCAAGAGCGACTGGTGGACCTCTGTCGCGCACTATAATCGCGAACGTATACGCCGCGGCGCCACTGTGGATAAGACGGTCAGCCGCAAGAACTTGGGACGTCTTACGCGCCTCTATCTTAAAGCCGAACAGGAGCGGCAAAACGCCTACCTGAAAGACGGCCCGTATATAACCAGCGAAGCCGCCGTTGCTATTTACACGACCACCGTCCACTGGCTCGAAAGCCGACGTTTCCAGCCGATTCCTTTCCCCTCGCTCAACTTTAAGCACGATACCAAACTCCTCGTCCTCGCTCTCGAGAAGCTAAAGGAGTCGTACAGCGTCCAGGCTCGCTTGAACCAGACGCAGCGTGAGGAGCTTGCGCTGATCGAGCAAGCGTTTGACAATCCCCATGAAACGCTTGCGCGCATCAAGCGACTGATGCTTACGCAGCGCGCTTTCAAAGAGGTCGGGCTCGAGTTCTTTGATACGTTTGCCAAGCTTGTGCCCACCTACGACATCGAGCCCATGGAAAAGGTGACGGATGCATACTTGGACCAGTACCTTGCCTACGAGTCCGACAAGCGCGGCCTCTTTCCCCCATGGATCAAGCCCAGCGACCAGGAGCCGCCGCCACTGCTTGTGTACAAATGGGCTAATGGCGTCAACAACCTCGACGGTGTGTGGGATACCGCTGAAGGCCAGTGCAATGTCCTGATGGAGACGACGCTGAGCAAGGTGTACGAAAAAGTAGACATTACCTTGCTCAACCGCCTCCTGCGTCTGATCATGGACCACAACCTTGCCGACTACATCACTGCCAAGAACAATGTGTCGATTGTGTGGAAAGACATGGCGCATGTGAATGCCTATGGGCTCATTCGAGGGCTGCAGTTCTCTGGCTTTGTCTTCCAGTACTATGGCCTCATCCTCGACTTGCTCATCCTTGGCTTGAAGCGTGCGAGCGAGATGGCAGGGCCGCCGAAAATGCCGAATGGCTACCTTCAGTACCAAGACACGAGCGTACAGACGTGCCATCCAGTGCGTCTCTACACGCGCTACATTGACCGTATCTATCTCTTGTATCGCTTCACCGCGGACGAAGCGCGCGATCTCATCCAGCGCTACCTGAGCGCCAACCCCGACCCGAACAACAGCAATTTGATCGGGTACAACAACAAGAAATGCTGGCCCCGGGACGCCCGAATGCGGCTCAATAAGCACGATGTGAATCTTGGGCGTGCCGTGTTCTGGACGGTAAAGAATAGCTTGCCGCGCAGCCTCACGACGATCGAATGGGACGATACGTTTGTGAGTGTGTTTAGCAAGGACAACCCCAACCTGCTCTTCTCCATGCTTGGCTTCGAAGTGCGCATCCTGCCCAAGTGCCGCCAAGACGACATGACCGAGCAGCGCGATGGAGTGTGGTCGCTCGTGCAGGCGTCTACAGGCGAACGCACCGCGTCTGCCTTTTTGCGTGTCTCGGACGAAGGCATCCAAAGTTTTCACAACCGCGTGCGCCAAGTATTAATGTCTGCGGGCGCCTCGCCGTTCAGCAAAATTATCAATAAATGGAACACGACGCTGATCGGACTCATGACCTACTACCGCGAGGCAGTCATCCACACCAACGAGCTCCTCGATCTCTTGGTGAAGAGCGAAAACAAGGTGCAAACGCGCGTCAAGATTGGGCTGAACAGCAAGATGCCCTCGCGTTTTCCTCCTGTCGTCTTCTACAGCCCCAAAGAGCTTGGTGGCCTGGGTATGCTGAGCATGGGCCACGTCCTTATTCCCCAATCGGACCTGCGCTGGTCCAGGCAAACAGACACGGGCATCTCACACTTCCGCAGCGGCATGAGCCACGACGAGGATCAGCTCATTCCCAATCTCTACCGCTACATCCAGAGCTGGGAGTCCGAGTTCCTCGACAGCTCGCGCATTTGGTCCGAGTATGCAAACAAGCGCCGAGAGGCCAATGCACAGAACCGCCGCTTGACCCTCGAGGACTTGGAGGATTCATGGGACCGCGGCATTCCACGCATCAACACCCTCTTCCAGAAAGACCGCACCATTTTGTCGTACGACAAAATGTGGCGCGTGCGGAATGAATTTAAGCAGTACCAGCTGCTCAAGTACAATCCATTCTGGTGGACCTCTCAGCGCCACGACGGCAAACTCTGGCAGTTGAACCAGTACCGCACCGACATCATCGCGGCCTTGGGCGGTGTAGAGTCCTGCTTGGAGCACACGCTCTTCAAGGGCTGTAACTTCCCCACCTGGGAGGGTCTCTTTTGGGAGAAGGCCTCGGGTTTTGAGGACTCGATGAAGAACAAGAAGCTCACCAATGCGCAGCGCTCCGGTCTCTCTCAGATCCCCAACCGCCGCTTTACGCTTTGGTGGAGCCCTACGATCAACCGTGCGAATGTCTATGTTGGTTTCCAAGTCCAGCTGGATCTCACTGGCATTTTCATGCACGGCAAGATCCCCACGCTGAAAATCTCGCTCATCCAGCTTTTCCGCGCGCACTTGTGGCAAAAGATTCACGAGAGCGTCGTGATGGATCTGTGCCAAGTGTTTGACCAGGAGCTTGAGGCGCTCCAGATTGAAACGGTGCAAAAAGAAACGATCCACCCGCGCAAGTCGTACCGCATGAATGCATCTGCTGCCGATGCGGTGCTGTTTGCGAGCTACAAGTGGCCCATGTCTTCTCCTTCCCTCCTCACCGATTCACGCGATCTCATGGACGGTTCCAGCGGCAACAAGTGGTGGTTTGACGTCCAGCTGCGCTGGGGCGACTTTGATTCGCACGATATCGAGCGCTACTGCCGCGCCAAGTACCTTGACTACACCTCGGACAATACATCCATCTATCCGTCGCCCAGCGGCGTGCTCATTGGTATTGACCTTGCCTACAATATGCACTCGGCGTACGGCACGTATATTCCCGGCGCAAAGCCACTCTTGCAGCAGGCGATGAGCAAGATCATGAAGGCGAATCCCGCCTTGTATGTGCTGCGCGAGCGCATCCGAAAAAGTCTGCAGCTCTACAGCTCGGAGCCCACAGAGCCCTACTTGAATTCGGGCAACTACGCGGAGCTCTTTAGCAACCAGGTGATTTGGATGATTGACGATACGAACGTGTATCGCGTCACAATCCACCGCACCTTTGAAGGCAACCTCGTCACCAAGCCCATCAATGGCGCCATCTTTGTCTTGAACCCGCGCACCGGCCAGCTCTTTTTGAAGATTATCCACACGTCGGTATGGGCGGGCCAGAAACGGCTGGGGCAGCTGGCCAAGTGGAAAACGGCGGAGGAAGTCGCTGCGTTGATCCGGTCCCTCCCCGTCGAGGAGCAGCCAAAGCAAGTGATTGTCACGCGCAAAGGCATGCTCGATCCGCTCGAGGTGCACTTGCTCGACTTTCCCAACATTGTCATCAAAGGCTCCCAGCTCCAGCTTCCTTTCCAGGCGCTGCTCAAGCTGGAAAAGTTTGGCGATTTGATCTTGCGTGCAACGCAGCCGCAAATGGTGCTGTACTCGCTGTACGACGACTGGCTCAAGAGCATCTCATCCTACACTGCCTTTTCGCGCTGTATCCTTTTGCTGCGTGCGCTGCATGTGAACCAGGAAAAGACCAAGGTGGTCTTGCGCCCCAGCGTCAATACCATCACACAGCCGCACCACATTTGGCCCTCCTTCTCAGACGACGAATGGATCAAGGTCGAAATTGCGCTGCGCGACCTCATCCTCCAGGACTACGGCAGGCGCAACCAGGTCGCGGTAGCAAGTCTTACTTCGAGCGAAATCCGCGACATTATCCTCGGTATGGACATTGCCTCGCCTTCGCAGCAGCGCCAGCAAATGGCAGAGATCGAGCAGAACGAGGCACAGCAGCAAGTAACCGCGACCCAAACACGCACCGTCAATGTCCACGGCGACGAAATCCAAACGGTGACCACGACGCAGTACGAGAACAAGGTGTTTAGCTCCAAGAGCGACTGGCGCGTGCGCGCACTCAGCGCCACGAATCTGCCGCTTCGTGTGCAGCATTTGTACGTCTCCAACGACGATGTGCGCGAGGATGTGGGCGCGCTGACCTACGTCTTTCCCAAGAACATCCTCAAAACATTTGTCGTCCAGGCAGATTTGCGCACGCAAGTCGTCGGCCTCTTGTACGGCGCTTCGCCGCAAGATGTGCCGGCCGTGAAAGAGATCAGGCTGATTGTGTGGGTGCCCCAGCGCGGTACAAACAGCGGCGTGGAGCTGCCCAACGACTTGCCCACGCACGAGTACATGCTCAAGGACCTCGAGCCCCTCGGCTGGGTCAAGACGCAGGCACAGGACACCACGTCTCTCCTGCCCCAGGACGTGGTGACGCACGCCAAGATGATGGCGGCGCACGCCGAGTGGGGCGCAAACAGTATCTGCGTCGCTGCGTCCTTCACTCCGGGCTCGGTGAGCCTTGCGGCGTATGCACTCAGCGTCTCTGGCTTTGAGTGGGGCCGCAAGGCCAATGCCGTCGATGCGGCGGGCCAAGCACCAGGGTTCAGCCCCAGTATGGTGGACAAGGTACAGCTGTTGCTCAGCGACCGCATCCTCGGCACGACCCTGGCGCCCACCCAAGGCACCTGGAACTACGGCCTCTCCCTCTCTGCGCAGTGGACGCCCACGATGCAGTACGCCGTGCAGCTTGCGCCTCCCGCTGCGTTTTGGGACGAGGTGCACCGCCCGCAAAACTTTTTGACGTTTGCCGGCGACGTTCCAGACGACGACGGGGGGGCAGACTGGCAAGATGCACTTGCCTAATACACATAGTAGGATATACTACGCACCTAGATACGTAACTTCTGCGCCCAGCGCCGTCGTCGCCATGAGCGAAGGGCACGGCTCGAACTGCGTGCGGAGACCGACGCTGACCAAACACCGATGCCAGTGGCCTTCCCACAGCAGCGCAAGCACGCCAGACGCACTCATGCGCCACTTGAGGAGGCCTTGCAGGGACGGCGCGTGGCACAATGGCGCGCATTCCTCGGCCGCGGGCGAGCGTGCTGCAAGCGGCTGCGGCGCAGCCCTAGCGTGCTCTTCGCGGAGGGACAGCGCTTTGTCGGCGACGTACGGCGTCCAAACGCCGTGCGTCTCGCGCAGGCTGCGCGGCGGCGACTCGTCTTGCACGAGATCCTCCTCGGTCGTCCATAGACGGTACTCGAGGCCGAACGACAAGTCAGAGAGGTAGGAAAATACATTAAAGTCGTACCGCGCACACACGGCCAAATCGGGATCGACTTGGGCGGCGTACGAGGTGCGGACGTGGCCCATGATGGGATTCAGCGTGAGGGTGGCAACAGAAGGGAGCGCCGCTTGTGGCGCCTCTACGGGCCATTGGCATCCGTGCGGCATCGCGTACCGCAGCCCCATAGAAACCCCTGCACTCCTCTCCAGCGCGCTCATAAAAAGCTCGGCGCCTGCACAGAGCGTGCCGTAGGCGCCGGAAGCAGGCGAAGAGAGTGTGCGGAGCACAGAAACGCCCCAAAGTGCATCGTCGACCGAGTAGCTATACTCGGCCACAGTCTTTTCCGTTTGCATCTGCAGCGCTAGTGTCATGTTGGTCGTGCCGGGAGGGACGCCTGAGAGCGCGCGCGGCGCCTGGCGCGGTTTGGGGGGAGGAAGCACGCCGATCCAGCGGCCGAGGGGGACCAGCGGAAATCGCGGCGCGCAGGAGAGCGCCGAGGCGCTGCATTGCCAGTGCGGCGAGAGGCGCATTACAGCAAGGGCCTCTACAAGATTCGCAGGCATGTGCACGTTCCCGTGCAGGAGCATTTCGCGCGGCGGAGGGCGCTGCGCAAGGCGTAGCGTGCGGAGGGTATCGGGCTGGAGAAAGGGGATTGCGGATAGCATGCGCTCCGAAGCACGCTGGATACAGCCTGCATTAAACTGGGCATGGGTGGCGGCGTGGGTGTAGCCGAGCGAGCCACTCAAAGGCACAGCGAGCAGGCGCGCGCTGGAAAAGAGCGAGGGATTGGAGACGGCCGCGTGGGTGAGAAGGGCGCCGTGCGGTACCGGAAAATCGAGCAGGAGCGAGCTTGCGGTCATGAGCTGGGCATATGCACGCTGCTCGTTCCACCCCGTAGCGCGATAGTACTCGTACAACAGCACCGTCGTCGCGTCGTACATCGCAAGCAAGCTGCCAAGCGCAGCAGAGAAGGCGTCGTGTGGAGGCGCAAAAACGCGCGCGTGGTGTGACCGAAACTATGCACCGAACAAGTGTTCTACTTCATCAATCCCGCCCGGCTGCGGCGGCGTGCGCGGTGCCGCGGGAACGGGCTGCAGCGGCGTCGCGGGGCGCGCTGCGGTCGCCTCACTGTTCTCGATCGCGTCCTCGACCAAATCTTCCATGTTCCAGTGCAGCAAGGGGCGCCCTTGCGCGGGGTTCGAATTTACGCGCCGCTCGTGCGACATGGAGTTCGAGCGCGAAGATGGGCGGCTGTGTACACGCTCGCCGCTCGGGGAGAGAAGGAGCTGCATTTCTCTAGGGCTCATGTGCTCCCAGTTATTGCAGTTCTCGTCGCCGTGCATAGCGCCGTCCGATCCGCCGTCGCCTTGTGCATTGTCCGTGCCGTCGTCTTGGCCGTGGCTCAGAGGCGACTCCTGCGTAAGCATGTCCAGTGCGTCGCCAATTTCGCCGAACATTTCGCTAAATACATCCTCGTACGCATCCAAATACCCCTCCAGCGGAATGGCGGAAATGTAGCGCCCGGGCGTGCTGGAGGCGCCGGCATGGCTGCGCAGCGGAAACGCATCACGCTCGAAAATCACCGAGGCAGAATCGTGACCTGCGCCCAGCGTGCGCTCCGTACGGGCAGACTGCTTCGCTGCAGCGTCTGCAGCAAGCGCACTGCTCTCCGCCTCCTCTGCAATTCCGCTCGCCCCCGCAATCGACGTGCGCACGGAGAAATATGCCTGGTTGTAAAACTGGATCAAGGTGCGCAGGGTTTGCTCCGCGGGCAGCGATGAATCGATCTCTGCGTCGACGTCGCCGCTGCCGAGCCAGTCGTCGCGCAGCACGGGCTTGCACAAGAGATAGATTTGGGTGATGGTGCGCATGTTCGACTGGCGCCATTTGCGCCCGCAGTACGGCACTTGGCTCTTGATCAGCCGCAAAACGTATTGGTGCAGCCGGCGGTGCTTGATTTTCAGCGTGCGCTTCAAAATCGCCGAGCTCTTGTACTGGACGAGCAAGAGGATCCGGTGCACTTTGCGCTTCGTGACCTTGTGCAGGATCTGGGTGAGGCGGAAAGTCGTGGCAAAGTTGCGCCAGGAGTAGGCCGTTTCGTGGGGGTGGGGGCCAGCGATGCTCTGGCCATGTGTGATCCGGTCCACATCCTTGTACTCGCTCCATACATCCCCAAGCCGCAACGTTGCGTTTGCAAGGATGTCGTGTGGTGACGCTGGCGGCACATTGTCCACATGCACCATGCGGCAAAAGGAAAACATGCCGAATTCAGGCACCTCGCTCCGCCAGCGCACAAATTGGCTCACTTCCTGGAGCCCAAAGATTTTCAAAATGAGGAGAAGGACGTTAGAGTCGAGCATGACCTGGGCAAGGTACTCGTATTTCAGTGCGTGGCTCGCTTTGAACCACCGCAGCGTGAGAAGAAGCACAGAGCTGATTCCTTTGTTGAAAATTTCGCGGTGCCGCACGATATCCATGTCTTCCAGCGTGGGGTCCGGCGCTTTTTCCGAAGGGACTCCTTCGGCAACCGCGCGCGTATATGCGCTGTTTGTGCCGCCAGACGTTGTGGTCGCAAGGATCAGCTTCAAAAGCACAATCACGGCGCTTTGCAGCTCAGGAAGGATCGCACCGTAGAGCGTATCTACCCATTGCAATCGTTTGGTATCTTGGGCACGCTGCGCAGTAGCGCTGCTCGGCGACGAGGAAAGATGCATCTCGGCGAGGATGGTGTCGAGGGCCTGGGTTGCCTTGGCACGCCCGCGCTCTTTTTGCGCCTCGGCACATCCAGGCACATCCTCCGCGCCTTGCAGCCTCGCAAGGTATTCCTCGCGCACCGTACACGTCTGCCACACCGCAGTGTCGATGTGCAAGTGCTCCTGGAAAAGACCAAGGGCTTCTTGGATGCTCTCTGGGACCGTAGTGCCCTGGTGCATCTGCGCCGAGTAGGGCAGCACAAATGGGCGCCGCTGGTCCGTTTGGAACTTTTGCTTGTTGGTGCGCATTTGCGTGTTGAGCGTAAAGGCAGTGCGCTCGGTATTGTGCATCTCTGGAAGCACCATGTCTTTGTCGGGCTTTTCGTGCGCCATGGGCAAGGGCTGTGTCGCTTGCGCAAGCTGCTCTGCGCCCACAATGCGGCGCATGCCGTGGGGAAGAACAAGTGTGGGGTATTTGGCCGAAAGCTCTTGGCGGAACAGGCGTATGTCGTCCGGTGTGGCAGGTGTGCGCTGCTCTGTCTTTTGCATCGCGCCGAGCCCGTCGCGCTCGCGTGCGAGACGCTTGCACCGCGCAATATCGCCAGCACCACCGAGCGTGGCAAGCAGCGATTTCCACAATAGCAGCACCATTTTCTTTACAGGAAACCCTTTGATGCTCTTCTCACGCAGATTCGCGACCAAGGTATACATGTACACGGGCAATGGAGGATCGAGCGCCATGAGCGCGTCGCTCAGGTCAAAATTCCCGTGCATCACTTGCAGGATGGAGTAGAGCAGCGCAAAACAAATCGTGATTTCCACATTGATTTCTTCCAAATACTCGGTCTTGACGTTGGGGGTAAGCAGCGGCTCTTTCCCTTCTTCTTGCCCAGGCATGTAGTCGGGCAGGGCGCTGAACCATCCAAACTTCCAGCACGCGCGTTTGAGCGCAGCATAGATATCGTCCACACCGCCGAGATCAAACACTGTGCCTGCATTCTCCTTGATCCACTGCAGCTGTTCTGCTTCACTGCATGCAGCATTGTACGAGCCTTGCAGGTGGTATAAAAGCGCGCGCGACGCATCGAGTCGCGACGACGCATCGCTCAAGTCCAATGACGACACGAGGCGCTGCAAAATTTGCCTCCGCGTCCGCGGCGCCAATGCCGCCCATGCGCCAGGCTCGGCAGACTGGCCATCTTGCGTGCGCACGTTGAGCTGCGCCCATTTTTGTGTGCACCACGCCATCCAGCGCTCGTAGTTTTCCACAAACAGCGGCGCTTCGACGTACGCATAAAACTCGTCCAGCTCATTCTCAACACAGTCCGTATCCTGCTCCACGTCAAATGTGTACTCAAAATCCGCAGGCACGTCGTGCGCCGCACCCTGCGCATCGGCACGCGCGCCAAGCCCACCGTCACCTTCGGTGGGGCCCATGCAGCCCTGCAAGCGCACACGCGCACTCCACATACCGTCACGTGCTGGTTGGCCGTCGGCGGCGCGCGCGCTCGCCGCTGGCGCTGGATCGCGATGGGGTCTGTACGGGCAGCGCTCGCGATCGTCTTGCTGTGCATCGCACATGTTTTGGCAGCGGCTTCGGCTACCGGTAATCGCGTATTGGCGATTGTAGACAATGTGTCTGAATATAGTGCGTGGACCGCACATGTACGGCAGCAGGGCTACGACGTTGTGCTGCTGCACGAACACGAGGCGGGGGCACTCGACCTGAACTTGTTTGGCAAGCGCACGTTTGATCATATCGCCATGCTTGCACCACACACAAAGCAGTCCCAAGGCGCGCTCTCGCCGCAGGCGCTCGTCGCATTCTTGGAAAACGGCGGAAATTTGGTGGTTGCATTGAATGCGAACCGCACCGAGCAATGGCGCGACTTTGCGCGCGAGTTTGGCGTCGAGTTTGGCGAGCGCCGCGCGATGCTTATCGACCACTTTTCCTACGATGCGAACCTCGATTCCGGCGACCATACCGCCGTGCGTGTGGGCGGCATCCGCGAGCATTTTGCCCCGGGCGGCCCCGTGCCGAACCGCGGCGTGTTTGGCTTCGACACGCTCGAGCTGCTCGCCCTGCACCCCATGGTGTACCGTGGCGTCGCACACCGCGTCGGGCCGAACCCACTCCTCTTTTCCGTCCTCGCGCCGCCCGGAGCGTCGTACGAGGGCGACGTTCCCTCCCTCGAGCGCACTTCGGAAGGATACAGAGCACAGAATTTGGACAAGCTGGAGCCGTTGTACGGCGACAAGCAACTGCTCACCGGATTCGACGCGGCGTCGGACTCTGCGCCCGCCGCGCTCGCCTCCGCGACGCAGCTGCTGGGCAACGCGGCAAGGGTCGTGTTTGTGGGCTCGACCGAGTTGTTCAAAAATACGCTCTACAGCGACGCGGCCTTGTCCAACCGTGCCGTTCTAAACGACCTCGTGAGCTGGGCGTTCCAAGAGCGTGGTGTTTTGCGTGTACTCGGCACCTCGCACGAGCGCATCCGCAAAAACGAGCACGACGTCCGGCCCGAGTACGATGAAGTGCCGGGCATAAAAGCCCGCGTGTACCGCATCAAGGACGAGGTGCACTATACGCTCGACGTTGCAGAGTACGTGCATGGCGCATGGGCGCCTACCGTGGACGACCTCGATCTGCAGCTGTCGGTCACGATGCTCGATCCGCACCTCACACTGCCGCTCGTTGCAGAAAAGACGGCGCACTTTACGCGCTACGCTACAAAACTGCGCCTGCCAGACAGGCACGGCGTCTTTACACTGCGTGTGGACTGGAAGCGCCACGGATGGACTTACATTCTTGCTGAGGATACCGTGCCTGTGCGTCCTTTCAACCACGACGAGTATCCGCGCATGCTCAGCAGCAGTTGGCCGTACATTGCAGGCGCCATGTCTACCATGCTCGCATTCACCGTATTTACATTCTTGTGGCTTACTATGCCCAGCCCCAAGTCGAAGCAGGAGTAGATAGCTATCGCAAAAACGTGCATGCGGCGCGATTCGTGTAGGACCTGGGCGGTACATGCCCAGCGAGCGCCCAGCCACGCACCGGGAGCGCAGAAAGCGCCGCGGTCGGTGGGCCCAGCGCAGCAGCGAGCATGGCATGCGCGTCCTTGTCGGTGTACAACAGCTTTGCGCTCAGCGCCGCGCGGAATTCGGCGCGCACAAGCGATGCCTGGTCGGTGCAGCGGTTCGGCGCGTCGACGCGGTACATGGCCAATGCACACGACGCCATGTACGGCGTGGTAATCATGCTGTACATGCACAGGACGTTGTTGTGCACAAACGTGCCGCGAGAAAAGGCAGGGTCGCATGGCGCCTCGCGCTCCATCGCGCACGAACTGCCTGTGTTCGCGGTGAGCTGCCACGCAACCGCAGCGTTCCTTGGGAGTGCATCGCGCGCGAGATGCACAAACAGGAGGGGAACATGCGCAGGATGGTGGCCAAGCCAGTCCGCTGCACGCACCGACTGAAGAAATACATCGTCGCTTGCATCGCCCTCCAGCTGCGTTTCCCACGCACGCTCGAGCTGAGCAGTTGGGTCGTGGGCACTGGCCAGCCATACAATACCTCCCTCGATCCATCCCTCACACGGCGCATAGCTCCACTCGCGGACGGCGAGGGCAACGCGACGCACATGCTGCAATGCGAGCGCAGACTGCACTGCCTCGTCAACAGGAACCTCTAGCGTGGACGGAACTAGGCCAATCTGCGCCGCAAGAAAAACGCGGTGGTCTGCCTTGACAGCTTGTGCGCACGGGCCGAGGCTGGGCGGCGCCCAGTAGCTCTGGCTCTGGATATGCAGGACGCGCCGCTCGGTAGGGGCAGAACAGGCCACCACGTCAAGCATCACGTCCACATTCGGGACAGTGTACGGCAGAGACGCTTGTGCACGCGCCGGCGGCGCTGCGCCAAAGCGCGTCGCGTACAGTGCGTCGAGGCTGGCAGCGTGCATGGGATTCGCAAGGTAGATTTGAACAAAGCACACGTCCGCCATGGTCATGGCGTGCTGTGCAAGCGTCACTTGGACGGTGTCGAAAATGCGCTGGATCTGGGCTTCAAGCGTGGGCGCTGCGTGGTATACATTGCCCATCGCGAGCCATGCGCCCCGGTGTGCGATAGAGAGGTCGGCCAGCGTGGTGGCATGTGGCGCGCTTGCGTGCGGTGCCTGCAACGCCACGCCCCGCGCTTGTGCCAGCGTCCACGCACCCATGGAATCGAGCAGCGGAGGGGCTTGCAGCTGCGCTGCGACGGCGGCGGCGCCAAACGTCGACGGATCTTTTGGATGCAAGGCGGTGCGCAGGATCCGGAGGTACAACACACTGGCAAACGCAGCGTCCGAGTGCAGCACGGTTTCGGTAGCCTCGATGTGGACGCGCTCGTGGAAGAGGAGCGAGTCGAGCGCCAGCGTTTCGTACTCGCCGCCTTCGCCGCAGACGTGTGCGCCGTACAAGGCATGCAGATTTTCCAGCTTGGGCTGCAGCGCCACGAGCGTCTTTCCTAGGTCTCGCTCGCCGAGCCCTATTCCTGCGACTTTGATGAGCACCGCGACCAGTCCGCAGCGGTTCATTTCGGCGAGCAGCGTGGATTGGTTCCTGTGCCAGAGGTACGCTAGCGGCTGCAGCGACGCACGCATCGCGACGTGCTCGACGCGCACTCTTTGGTAGTTGGACAAAATCGCGCCGACACTGACGCCTGTAATGTCGGGATGGTGATGCTGTACCGTGCACAGCAATCGGTACAAATCCTCCGTCTCGTCTTCCTCGCTTTCGCCTTGGCCTTGGCGGGGGTCCACCGCGCCATACACAGATGACTGATTCAATGCTTGTCCCATGATCGGTGCGCGGTACAGCGGCAGGTGCATGGCGTCGGCAATGGCTTGGACGGCATCGTGGCCCACCGTTTGGTACATAAATGAATCCATTTCATCTGGTGTGAGCATGCAATACCGACATACCTTGGCCGTGAGGCGGCGCTAGGGTCGCAAGCGCTACAATCGTGTGCCCTTGCAACACACAGTGGCACAGGTTGAAACAGCTGTCTTTGCCGCCAGACAAGAGACCCACCACCTTCATGATGGCCTGTGCGGGAGCAGCGAAGAAAACGAGTGGAGGGAGCTTTTTACAAAGCCCTCGTTTTTCGTCTTGCGCCTGCTCTGCGCACCGCCATGGCGTCGTGCATGCTTTTAGTGCTGCGCTTTGCGCGGCAGGGAGTGCGGCATGTGCAGTATACCCCATTGCGATATCGCAGCACAGACTCACATCTACGTTCCCGTCCGCCGCGACGCACGCGCTTTGTGGACAAAACGCCGCCGCCGCCGCCAGAGCTGCATGGGCCGCCAAAGCCTACACCCACGTCACGGATCCGCAAGATGGTGTACACGGAAGCGCATGCATTGCCTACTAATACCGCGTTTATCGCGCGCCTCGGGGGATTTGGCATCGTCCCCATGGTACTGCGCATTGTCTTACAGCAACCGGGCCTAGTGTGCGACGATTTGTCGGCCCTATGGCGCGCCATGCTGGAGAAATGGTCGCTTGCTGTGCAAAAAGGCAGCCCGGATGCGCTTGTATTTGCGCCGTGGTCTACGATAGCCGCGGATTTCGACGGCGCTGGGAAGAGTGCGATACAGCGTGCGTGCATGCAAACGTTCCTGCTGTGGACAACGACCATGCTTCGGCGCGCATCTGCGCGGCGCGGCACACACGCCGTGGTAGCGCTGCAATCGGCGCTACGCCAGCTCGAGCTCTTGCGTTCCATGGCTGATATGCGCGTTCCTGAGCATGCATACATGCCTGCACGCACCTTGACGCGCCAAATTCACATGCATGTGGGGCCCACCAACTCTGGAAAAACGCACGGCGCGCTGGTGGCACTTTCGCGCGCAAGAACGGGCCTGTATGCGGGGCCGCTGCGATTGTTGGCGCACGAAGTGTGGGAGCGGCTCAATGAAGGCACCATTGCGCCGGAAATTCCGCCGCGTGCGTGCAACTTGCGCACCGGCGAGGAACAGCGCATCGTCGACCCGCTGGCCGGGCTCGTGTCGTGCACGGTAGAAATGACCGATCCCAACGGGTCCTACGATGTCGCAGTCATTGACGAGATCCAAATGCTCGCGGACTTGCAGCGCGGGCCTGCGTGGACACAGGCGGTGCTTGGGCTGCCTGCAAAGGAGCTGCATCTGTGCGGCGAAGCGAGCGCCGTACCACTTGCACGGCGCTTGGCAGATCTGTGCGGGGATGTGTTGCATGTCCATACCTACGAGCGCCTCACGCCGCTGTCTGTCGCGCCCACAAGCTTGGAGGGTAATCTCGCGCAGATCCAGCGCGGCGACTGCATCGTCGCATTCAGCCGCAACGCCATTTTTCAGCTCAAACGCCAGATTGAGACGCAGACGTCGCTGCAGTGTGCCGTTGCGTATGGCAACTTGCCGCCAGAGACCAAGAGCGAGCAGGCAAAACTGTTCAACGCTGGAAAACTAGACGTGATGGTCGCGAGCGACGCCATCGGAATGGGACTGAATTTAAAAATCAAGCGCGTCATTTTCGACGCGCTCGCCAAATGGAATGGAGCCGAGATGGTCTCGCTGTCTGTATCGCAAATAAAACAGATTGCAGGGCGTGCAGGGCGGTATGGGACGTTGCGCGATGCTCAGGGAGGACTTGTATTGACGCGATACGCACGCGACATGCCGCTCCTGCGCGCTGCGCTCGACGCGCCGACACTGCCGCTGGTGCGTGCAGCGCTGCAGCCGCCCAGTGGCATGCTCGAATCCCTCGCGCTCTTGCTGCCTTTCTCTGGAAATGGAGGTGCGGACCGCAGCGCACGCTCGCTCTCGGAACTGTACCAAGACATGACACTCCTCGCCCAAATCGAGCCCGGCACGTTTGCCTTCGCCAACTTTGACGCGCAGAGTGCCTTGGCACCTATTCTGGAGCTGCGGGGTAGGAATATGCTGACACACGCCGAGAAAGAGCGGTGGGCAAATGCGCCGGTGAACTTGCGCGACGAGCGCGCCGTCGCCTGGTTTGGCAATGCGGTCGAGCTGTACGCACGCGGCGAGCTTATCCCGTTTGAGCGATGTGCACGCTTCCTCGGCACACTCGAGGCGGAGCAGCAAGTAACGGGAGCCATGTGTGCAGCGCAGGCGCGGCGCGACGAGGCGCGGCGCGGCGGTGGGCAAGTGCTGCCGCTCGAAGCATATACCCACGCCAACGACGCGGATATTTTGACGGTGGATACATTGATGTTGCTAGAATCGCATCATCGCGCCTTGTCCTTGTACCTATGGCTCTCCTTCCGCTTTCCACTTGCATTCTGCTTCCGCGAAGACGTGGAAAAGCGCAAGGCGGGGACGGAAAAGGCGATTGAGTTTTGCCTCGATGCAATTCGCATCCAACGCGCGCGTCGCTTGACGAAATTGGGGCGTGCGGACCAAGTGGGGGCGGCGCAGCGCGCAGTATTGCAAGTATAAACGTGTGTATAGTGTTCTACCAACTCAAGAGGATGCCCATGGCATCGCCTGCTGCCAGTTCCACGAATAGACCAGCGTGCCAGACGTCGGCATTTTGATACGCTCGCCGCGAATCGGCTCCTCGTCAAGCTCGTCGACCTTGCCGTGCTCTTTAAGAGCTTGGCGCTGCGCGGCAAGCTGCGCGGCTAGAGAGAAACGAAGTCGCTCCAAAGAAGCGTGCAGCACTGAATTTCCGCCGCGGTACCGATTCACCATGGCGCTCGTCGAGTCGCGGTTCTGTACAGACATCATCGTGCCCGTCATAAGCGTGCGACTCGCCGACATGCCGTGGAAAACGCGCTCTGTATGATGATCGTCCAATAGCGCTGGCGGGTCTGCACTTCGCGAAAAGACACGCTGCAAAGTAGGCACGGTGACCAGCCGAACGCCCGCATAGAGCTGGGGCGGGAAGCGGTAGGACAAGGAGGGGTACAGCGCGCCGCTGGGAATATTCATCGTCACCGCACGGCCGTGCGGATGGACGGGAGTGAAGACGGGGGAGGCGGTAATGTCCTCCTCGTGGCCTTCTTTCGCGTCGGGAATGGTGATCAACAGACTGGGGCCGGGTGCATAGGAGGGCGAGGCCGGATGCACGTTCACGCAGCCATGCACCGAGTCGTTCGGCATGTAGCGCAGGGGATCGGCAAAACAGTGCGCAAGGCGTCGGCGCTTGAATGCGCCGTCGATGAACGCGGACGAGTTGGGGTTGACGTGGTGCGAGCGTGCGAGCGAGGTAAGGTACAGGGGAGAATGCACGGTGGGATCATCGGTCAGCTCTTCGGCTGCATGCAAGAATGCGTCTAGAGAAGACATGTGGCGCGGTGCAGCATCCACAGACTCGCTTGCTGAGGGCTGCATCGAATGGAACGCTTCGATCGACGGTAGTTTGTTGCGTGCGTTGGACTCTTCAGAGAGCACGCCGTTGTACTCGGCCGCACGGCGCCGCCATACGCGCCGCACACCGTCCCTGTCTTTTGCGTTGACATCGCCGGTGGGCGCAAGTATGTCGAGCCGTTTTTTTTGCATGGCATGGTGGAGGATCGCTGGCTTGCGCTCCTCTTCGTCTTCTTCCATGAGCGCGAGAGCAGGATGCTCAGCATGCATGTCTGGGAGCGCTGGAAGAAACGCGGGAATGTAGCCAGAAACAGGCGGCAAAACGCTGGTCGCGAAGGCATCCGACGGCGCATCGTCCCACACCACGCCCTCGTCCATCGCTTCGTGTGCAGCGCGCCTGATCTCGAGCTCGGCAAGCATCGATGAAGAGAGTTGTTCGTAGGTAAATGTCTCTTTGACCACGGGCAAAGGCCGCGCACCTTGCTTCGCTAGCCGCTTGCATTGCTCCCCAATCGCCTCGGGCACCCAATCTTGGCTATCGCGCTTCCAAATATTTTCGTCGTCTGCCCACTCGTGCACTTCCGTAAACGCATCTTCGCCCATAATATGGTTCACGGCACACTCAATGTCCCACGCCGTCTCCTCGACTCTGTTTGCACTCTGTGCAAAATCAGCGCTTGTGCGTGCGAGCAACTGCACATAGCGCTGGATCAGCTCTGCAAGTACAGCGCACGCATTCGCGCTTGCGCCTTGGAAGCCTGTGCAAGATAGCAGCTGTATCGCAGCTGTATTCAGCTGCGAATACGCAAAGCCGGCCGCGGGGCGCACCGACGGCCGCACCTTGCGCAACACTCCGCCGCCGTCTTTGGCCATCAAGGAGCAAAGCGACGAGCGCATGGCTTTTTACTTCCCATTCTCTACTGCATACTTCCACTACTAACGGAGCAGATCCAGCGCGCCATTGGAGCGCAACGCGGCCATGTTTTGCATACTGTACTTGCCTTTACGCCCTTGCTCGCCCAGGTTCTTGCCACTCAATACGAGTTCCAGCTCATGACGAGCCTCTTTATCACGGCGCTGCGAGATGTACAGGCGGCCTAGCTCGTAGTGGGAAAAGTAGAGCAGATAGTGGTCGTAGACGAGCTGTGTGCCGTTGGTCGCCACAAATTGCAAGTTTTCCTCGGCTGCGCGCGCGGCTTCGGCGACGGGAATTCGCCGGTCCCGCGCGCGGAATTTGGTATGTTGCTCGGGGTAGGCAATGTTGCGGAGAATGACGCCGCGGAGGAAGTGCGCGAGACACACATCGTCCATCTCTGCACCCGCACTCGCCTCCAGCTCGTTTAGTTTCTGCTCCACCATGGGAAGCAGCGTGCATGTAAGCGAAGAGTGGGCTGCAGTTGTGTAGCAGTGGGTCATGTAGGCAAACTCCATTGCGGGGAGGACCAAGTGGCCCTGCGCTTGAATCTTGTTGGCCTTGCGCGCGACAAACTTTTCCAGCGGAATGCTTTTCCCTGCTATCTTTTGCGTCTTGGACTGGACGGTGGCAAATATTTCCTGGGCTTGCTGGATCTTGGTACGGTCGCCACTCTGGTACAGCATCGCAGCGCGGCCATAGGTGTAGACGGCCTTGGACCAATTGTTCTCTTCGGCAAGAATGGTAAAGTCGACGTACGTATCCTGCCACTGCCCAAGCGACATGTTGCACAGGGCCATGTCCCAATAGCAGATATGCTTGAGCTGCACGTACTCTTCTTGAATATCGCGCGCGCGCTGGAAACAGCGGATCGCTTCGCGCGAGAGCGACTGTGTGGAGTATAGGCGCCCGTGGAAGTAGAGGAAAAAGACACCTTCAGGGTACCGCGCAAGGTGGAAATTAAGCAGCTTGGCGGCAAAGGGAATGTCAACATCAGGCACAGGAACAAAGGTGGACACAACCAAATGGTAGGTGAGCATGGTCATGTCGCACAAGACGCGGCGGATTCCTTCTTTTTCCGTGCTGATCCCGGGCGTGGGCGCTGCAGACCAGCCGCCAGACTTCGAAAGGAGCTCGAGGCCAACGGCAACGTCGCCCTCGTAGCCAAACACTTCCATAACTTTCAGCAGCTTTCCGGGGAGCAGGCCAAGAATAAGACTCATGCAGCCCGCGCCGAGGTACACACCGCTCCGGAAATCGTTATCGGAATGTATGCCGCGCTTGCGCGCCTCGGGGCTCTCGTCTTCCCACTCGATATACTTGAGCAGGCTGTGGTACGTGCCGTACGCGCTGCGCAAATTGAGAGCCTCGGAAAGGAAGCCAAACAGGTCGCCAGAGAGGGCAATGCCAAGCACGGCTTTGAGCAAAGCACACTCGGCGTACACCAGCTCGGCGTGACGCTCGACAGGCGTCATGCTTGCAACCCAGCTGACCGATGGGCCCACCCCACGGACAAAGCGGCCAAAGCAGGAAATGGCCGAGGCGCGTTTTCGCAAGAGCGACGCAACAGTCAGCGCGTCGCGGCAGTGCGAGATGGCCGTGGCAAGATCCTCCCGCTCAAATGTCATCACGCCTTTAATGGTGGAGAGCAACGCAAAGGCCACGGCATAGTACAGGCGCCGCTCGGACTTTGCAGAGACGTGCTCGTATGCTTCCGTCATGCGGCTGTTGAGGAACAGATGCATCGCATAGCGCGCTTGTGCAATGTCCGCCTCAAGTTCCTCGGTAGTCAGCGCTACCTCGTCGTACGTCAGCATCGACATGCGCTCAGAGCGGCCTTTGGTGTCGTCAAACAAAACCTTGGAGTCGTGCTTCTGCGCAATCGAGTTGCTTCGCGCGCGCAGAGGCACCGCGGCAACGCCCGACCCAGCAGCTAGGCGTTCCGCGCTGCGTGTGGAGCGTGCAGCGGGCTCCAAAACAGGCACTTCTTCTTTGGGAACCGTCGCTTCCTGAAAAGGAGATCCCGACGATTTACTCAGTGTGTCCATCGTCGACTCGCTCGATTGAGACATTGCAAGGCCGGGCGGCGGCGGCGAGAACGACTGCTGCGAGAACTTGCCGGTTTCGGAGCGTCGTTGCCGCCTGTTGGTGTGCATCTGTGCATCTCGCCGGTCCTGTAACACACGGTCGGTCATGCTGATATGGATGGGCAGCGTAGATGGCTCTTTTTCTTCCAAGCGTGCCTGCGTCAGCAACGTCGGCTGCGCATCGGGATACTGCGTAGGAGACTGCGTGGTGTGAGTGGGGCACAGGAAACGTACCATGCCGTATACTCTTTCTGCGCGTGGTGGCAGCAATGTGCTTGGATTCGTCATCTTTTGTACAGATGGGAATGCCAACGTTGCCGCGTACTTTTTTTGGTTTATCTACCCCGCCAAAGCCCCTCCGTTTGATTGGGAAGAATGAGCACATTGTGGGTTGCTTAGTCATACTCCCAACAACCAGAGCCAAGGTCGGCATTCATGACAAATCAATGGCAGAATAACAAGCGAGCAAAGTCGACCGGTGCCTTTCTAAATTGGGATGTTACAGAGGGTTTTACAAACGCATCGTGGAGTCGTGTGATCATAGCCTGTACGAGGGGTCCATCTTGTCTAGCATGCGCATGTATGCAGAGAATTCCATAACGCCAAGCGTGTGTCCACTAAATGTCTTGGCGACTTGGTGTGCCTTGTCCGCAGCCTCTTGTTTCGGCATGTAAATACCCCCACCGGCAGTGGCAATCGACTGCGTAGTCTTTTGGATTTCTGCAGCTTTTAGCAATAAATTCATCCGGTACCACGCGCCGCCAATCGTTTGGCCCGTCGTAATCACGCCGTGGTTGCGCAAAAGAAGCACTTCCTTGTCGCCAAGGTTCTTGACAATCGTGGCCTGCTCTTTTTCATCCACGACAATGCCTTCAAAATCGTGGTACGCAACGGGCCCGATAATCGACGAGGTTTGCGAAAGCGACGAGATAAAACCGTCTTTCGTGCTTGCAATGCCGGTAATTGTCGGCTCATGGCAATGCAGCACTGCGTGTGCTTTCGTGTTGGGCGTCGCGTGGATGGCAGAGTGGATAACAAAACCGGCCTTGTTCGCAGTGAAAATATCGCCGACCACACCAGGGTTCAGTACATTGCCTTTGGCATCGATTTTGAGCAGTGAGCTCGCAGTAATTTCGTCATAGCGCAGCCCGTACGGGTTGATGAGGAACGATTTCGAGCCATCCGGCTCGGTGATACTAACTGTCAAGTGGTTCACAACATCATCGTTCCAGCTGAAATGATCAAATAGGCGATACGCAGCTGCAAGCTCAATGCGCAGCTTGGCTTCTTCTTCAGGAACAGTGTGCAAGATGGTGCGCGACAGTCGCGCACCGATGTTGTCGCTGCTCAGTGCAGCCACCGGCGTGTACGTGCTTGGGGAAAACGCCTCTTTTGTGTACGCCGAAGTCGTGTGTATTCCCCTTTTCGCGTTCGCAGCAGAGCGCAGCACAGATTGGATCAGAAGGCGCATGGTGGACAATGCTTGCTAAAGCCAAGTGGTGCGACCAAATAAATTTCACCGCCCAATGCTAGCCACCTGGCCCATGTGGCAAGATTTATATTCCAATCTGGCGCGCCTTGCTTATGTCATTTCCGTGTCTGTCGGACACCTTGCCGGAAATCTTGGCTGCCTCAGCTGTGGGGGACCATTTGTACGCACTAGTAAAGTGCCAGTTTTTGGTGTCCGTGTATGACAGTACAATTTCTTGTGTACATGGTGCTATAGGTTAATCGGTGCCACATCTATGTTTTCATCAACATTTAGAAGAATAAAAATTCGTTTAAGGTAAGACAATGGTAGCACTGATAAGGGCATTCAGAATAGTTTTCCGTACGAGGTGCTTTCCATCTTCACATTCTCTCCAAGTTCTCGGTGTTGAAGAATATCGTATGCTTCGCCCGGCGGGACGTATTGTGACGCTGCGCGTGCAATTTCGCCATCTTTGTGCGACACCTCGTCGTGTGTGGATTCATCGACGCAGTCCGAGTCACTTGCAGAACCCTGCGAGGTGGACCTGCTAGCAAAGCCGGAATCAGTGCGCGAGCGCGTGCGGATATGCGAAGGCCTGATCTTTGCAGGCTCGTATCCTCCCGATAATACACCAATGCGCATCATCGAGAGAAGGTTATGTGCTGCATTAGAGTGCTCATAGATGCCTCCTTCAAATGCGGTGGTCGCGTCGCGGCCTAGACGCGAACTAATCAAGGCACGGCCTCCCGGGTGCTCATCCATAAAGTCTGCAACATCGTGGATGAAGCCGTGAACAACAATAAGAGGACGCTTCTTTGCTTCTGCTTCGAATTCGTCCCATGTCAAGATGGGGAGCTCGGATGCCGGTTTGCTGTAATCCAGCGTCTCCTTGAATTCGAGCGCATTCTTCAACTGCATCGCCAAGCGGCCCTTGTTCACCTCGTTCTCAGGGAACACTTTGAGATTCGAGGCAAGACCCAGCTTAAACATGGACCAAATAAACCATTTGGTCGGATCGTACTGGTACCAGAAAATTGCATTTCGGAAATCCATCGGGAATTCATGGTGAAAGTTATGGTATCCTTCACCAATGGTGACCAGTGCGGTGATAAAGTTATCACGAGGGCTGTGTTTGTTGTCAAATGACGCCTCGCCAAGGTAGTGCGCCAGCGAGTTGATGCAGAAGGTGGAATGATGTACAAAAACTAGGCGCGCAATGCCTGCAAAGTAGAACCCACCTTTCCAGTCGCCCCAGCCAAAGCCAGCAACAATGGTAGGGAAAACGAGGCCCCAAAATAGAATCATCGGAACATAGAAACGGTGCTGGAATTTGATGAATTTATTCATCTTTAAATCGGATGTATCCACGCGACCGGGTTTCCGACGTGGCTTGACAATCATCCAGCCAAGGTGTGCCCATATAAGACCTGTGTGTGCACCATACGGGTCCAGATCCGTATCCGTGTAGCGATGGTGAGAACGGTGACCACGGGCCCACCAGTGAATGGATCCTTCTACAGCGCCAGAACCCATGCACATCAAAAAGGCTTGTAGCGGATCGGACGCGCTATACGCACGATGAGACCATAGTCGGTGGTATCCAGCAGTGATGCCCAATCCAGTCAAGAAATAATATGTAATAGACCATAAAAGTGTGGCGCGCTGTACCGGGTACGTCGCAAAGCCGTACAAAGCAATGAGCGGTGGGAGCGCTAGGGCCATGAATGAAATCCATTGTATTTCCCACAGCACATTCTTCCACTGAAAGCGGGGTAGTGGTTTCTCCTTTGTTAAAATCGTGTCGACATAGGAGATATTCCCTCTCGGTAGCCTAGCTTCTAAGCGCGGCATGGTCGGGAAGTGTCAACCTACGCGCACAGCCAGGTTGCCACTTCCCACTTCCCACAAAATACTATGTGTTTATGTAATACATGTTGAATGACAGTGTTATGTGATTGGACCAATAACATTGCACCTACTGCCGTTCCTGGAAGTTTGGGGTTAATCCATTTGCCGGAAAGTGGTGATAAAAAACCACGCCAAAGCTACGCCACTGTGATGACGTAATACAATGTAAACAATCAAAGCTTGTAGTGTTCCGCAACGGTTGTAGCCTAGTACTGAAAGAGTGCTAAATGCGATACCCAGTCTGTGTTTTGAAAAATATGTAGCATCCTTGTTGAGCTGGATGCACTGCAAGGATCCAGCTTGTCAGAACTGATTGAGTATGCTAGGTAGGGACGCAAAAACAGAGAATATCTAAACATACACAAAGGAATAACAAAAAAAGAAATGTAGGAGTGTGCAACATACTATACTAATATGTCCATTGTAACAGCGATACTGAGGGAATACAAGATATTTAGGAATGATGGGGGCAGTTAACACCGGAAAGCAGAGTATTTGAAGCGCATAAGGGCGAAAACTTAATTTAGGCAAATTGTGCAACATAAAACAAAAAAAGATTACTAAATACAAAACAACAGACAAATAGAGCGGGGAAGTGTAGAAATGGGAGAGGAAGAGGTAGAGGAAGAAGAGGAATGAAGGATAAAAGAAACAGCTAGAGCAAGCAAGAGAAACAACAATACAAGAGAATAAAGGAACAAGAAAAAAAAAGAATGAAAGGAAGGAGAGATAGAGAGAGAAAGAAAAAAAAAAGTAGAAATTGAAGAAAGAGAAAGAGAAGGTAAAGAAAAGGGATATGTAGGGAAGAGAGAGGAAATGAAGGAAGAAAAAGGGAGAAAGGAAAAGAGGAAAGGAGAAGGGAATAGAAGTAAGTAGTTTAGTATAGGCAACACCAACAGGGTTAGGGTTAGGGTTAGGGTTAGGGTTAGGGTTAGGGTTAGGGTTAGGGTTAGGGTTAGGGTTAGGGTTAGGGTTAGGGTTAGGGTTAGGGTTAGGGTTAGGGT